>NW_022279613.1:649613-1299226 GCF_009193385.2 Nasonia vitripennis | reverse complement strand
ATGCAAAATTGTTGATGCACTAATTAAGTATACCAACTCAATCATTCAAAGCACTGGAGCATCATGACTAAAATTTAATGATCTCTTTTCTTGCATCAATAATTTTTATGTTTTCACTCTTAGCTTAGCATTTTACACCATAACTACACTTGAAACAATTTGATAAGCTTTTCAAATCCTTAACGCACTTAGTCATAATAAATCACTGGACTATTGAAATTGATTTTGGCTACATGTGTATTATGCACTTTTAAATCGTCGGATTGCCAAAGTTGTTTTTATAAAAGTCTTGAACAAAATTTTTCTGCTGATACACTGATAATTTGAATATTTCCTTTGCTGGTTGATTACTTCTAAGAGGGCTTCTGCTGTCATTCGAATACTGAAATATAAATAACATTCTCTTAACAAAGAAATAAGATCTTATTTTAAAGTGGCACAATAGTCAATAATCAACTCTAAATTGAAATAAGATACTTATCTGACAAAAATTAGGTTAAGGTTACAGCTGCTTCAGAAACTTGTGTGTTTGGCTCCTATACGGCTATCACGTACTCCTTTTCTCCAACGAGTATACGATGCGTTGCTGTTAGGGACTTTTTACACTCAAAATATTAACGACTGTGATGTGATTGTGTGTCCATTACCGATCGGGAATGAATCAAAACTTAATTTAAAAAATTTTCCGAGCAAACTCCGATTTTATTTACCTTAAAACTGGAATAATGAAATATAGATGTGTGACGAACGATGTTTACGTTCCGGACATCTGTCAGACGTATAAACGCTACATTCACACGGAACAATCACATCACAGTTGAAACTGACCTTTAGTGTCAATAATTTTTACTGAGTTGCAATTTCGATGCCAATGGTGCAAGTAACGTCAAAAAAAAAAAAAAAAAAAAAAACGCGAGCAAGTGTCGAAGGTTTGACGTTTTGCAATTTGCAAATTCTTCGTTACTCTCGGTGGCTAGACCAGAAGGCGGAACAACCGGAACAACTCGTTGCTTAGCCTCTGAATCCTCCACGCAGGTCAACGAAAGTAAGCTTCAGGGCAAGAAAATTAAGCGCGAATCGGTGGGTTCGACGAACGTGCATTTTCAAACAGAAAAATCAATGTTCAACGATTTCGCGATAAATAAGAGAATTTTGGTCACACGGGTAGATGACCGTTAAGGCAAGCATTTGCTCCGTTGCTCCTAACATAAGAGTTATGTAATAGATATGAATTATTTCAGCTGCGCGACAAAAATATACTTGTTTGTAAAGCGTATAATATTTCATATTTTAAGATGTGTGTACGAAATATCGTATGTTGTTCCCATATTTTATTGTATGAAAAATAATGTGATCATTTGAGTACCTTCTTTTGCAGACAAAAAAGCTTCTACTCTTTTCGCTTCAATGCTCCACGTCGTTCAATTTGTGGAGAGCCCCGCAACTGTCATCGTCCCAGGAAATTGGCTGAGTTGTGGCGGAAAAAATTGCGTTTGGCCTCAGGAAAGTTCTGAATATTCTAAACAGCATCATATATTGGCCAGGAGTACGCTTTCAGAAAACTGGATGACGCGAAAAGTAGCCTGCATAATTGCGTCTGTGGGTAAGAATATGATTATATACGGATATATATACGGCTCGATCAATTTACCAAAAAATACATCTAAAATTTTTAGTTTTTGAGCCTAATAATATTTAAACATATATATATTTTTTTTATCCAGAATCGTACGACGAAGCTGTTTCGAAGCAGGTGGAAGAAACAAAATCTAATAAAGGCACAGCTTCCGCCGCAAATCTTGATGTTGATAATAGGACAAAAATTATAAAAAATTCACCACTAGTAGGAATCAAAAATCTTGAAGGAAAACAAAAACTTGCTGGTCCGAGCAAGCGATCGAAAAAATCTGTAGGAACAAGTGATAATCTGAGATGAATTCGTCAAGTTCCAAGAATCTTGTAGCACAAAAACAATTGTCACTGCAAGAAATAAAAAATTTAGATGCAGATGATAAAGTTGTTTATGTTGCTTGTACGTAACATCTATTTGTTTACACGAAGAAAAGTAATTAGAAATATCGGTATAATCAACATTCTTATTTACTTGTATGCATTTCAGCAATATTGCACGAAGTCTTCACGCGGAATCAAGCAGAAGAAAAGCTGCAAAATGAAAGTCGATATTTGTCTGCACCGAGTACTGGTACTCGTGGATATTGCAATGACAATTCTGCAGTTGCAGCTCGCTTTCCAATTAATTCGCTCAAAGACTTCGTAAAATTGAACGATGATCTTCGAGATGCCAATTATGCCAATCAAGTCGTGAGTAACACTAATTGTTGACACTTCCTCCCTCTCATTCTCTCTCTCTCTCTCTCTCTCTCTCTCTCTCTCTCTCTCTCTCTCTCTGGTGAGTACAGCTGTTCTGCTTTTGTTTGCACATCTTTCTTAGAACTCTTACTGCCGCACGCTGCCTTCGGGCCTTTTGTTTTTGTAGTTAGTTGCATGCGCTTTTTGCAACCTTCGTCGTGATATAATAATCACTGGAGGCTGCAATTCTCTTCAACGCTAATTTCCTGCACAAACATCTCTCGCTGGAACCTAACCTGCCAACTCGCTTGGCTTCTCTCCTCTTTGCACGGCGTCTTTTCTTCCTCAAAGCGATCCACGTGGAGCCACCTGTTGGATTCATCGAACACTATCAGCAACATCATCAATCGAAGTAAGTTATCGACGGAGACTCAAAAATTTTAAAAATGAGCGGGAATAGTGGAAAGAGTACCGAATCGCTCCCTACGTGTGCACAATGCAACAAATCGGCTAAGGGGAAGATGAAGATATGCGAGCTGTGCGAAAAGCATTTTCACTCAATGTGTATCAACCTCCGATCCATAATGGTGAGGGATGCCGCCACGCTCGCCTGTGCAGTCTGTGCGGAGGACTACGTCATCGTCACTCCTAAAACCACGCAGACGAGGGCGAAAACGGCAGCAGCAGCAGCATCGAACATCTCGGGCAAGGGCACACCTACAACCGCCGTGCACAACAATAAGAACAATAAGAACAAATCGGCACCCCCCTCCCTTGCGGGCTCCAGAGCCCAGTCGCCTGTACGACCACAAGCTACTACCATTGCATCGTCCCTTAAGGACATCTTTACAGCACTGGATGACATAAGAAAAATCCAGAGTGAGGCCCTTCAGGCGCAAAACACCATGTCTGAAAGGGTCTCACAAATAGAGAAGAGGCTAGTCCCCTTAGAAAACCGCCTCAAAGCCCTCGATGACATTCCTGCACTTAAGACTCGACTAAATACTGTCGAGTCATCTATCACCCAACTGCAGGAACAATACCATCAGCTATCGTCGAGGAGCACTGCAGAGCTTCAGAACATCAGCATCGCCCCTGCCTCAGAGGAGATCATCAACCTCCGCAGCGAGCTGGCTGAGGTTAAAAGGAGGCAGGAGCGCTCTGCCAATAATGTGGTGGTAATCTCTGGCCTGGCCTACACCAAGGAGTCGTCGTTACCGCTCCTGGCTCACGCTGTCCTGGCTGCACTGGATCCCACTGTCCTAAGACGTGATGTGGCAACCGTCAGGACAATGGGAAGACTAGACGCAAACAACATCAATACGCAAGATGACAGCAGATCTCCACCCCTTGCTGTCACATTATCATCCAGTGCCCTGGCCCGCTCAATCATAGCGGCCAAGGCCAGGAAGCGCAAGTTACACACCACCGAACTCGATGCTGGACTACTGGAGGAAGCGAAAGCTCTATATCCAGACCACCAAGGACTCGTTAACATCAACGAGCTGCTTCCTCCAGACATCCACAAGCTGTGCATCAGGGCCAGGCTGGAGGCTAAAAAGAGGAAAGGCTGCCGGTCGTACGTGAGAGACGGGAGAATCTATATCCGTTCTGGCGAAGACAATGAACGGGCCACCATCATATCATCTGAAGAAAATCTACAGGCTTTTTTAGCCCGAACATCGACTACAGCCAACACGGACAACACACAAACACACTAAAACAGCTACACATCATCCCACCAAAACCTCCATCTAACACATCCACATCTAAATCACTCGCATCTATTTCCAAAGCGTCTCTGTCTGAAGGCCTACGAGTCTGTCATTTTAATGCGAACTCTCTCACGGGTCACATTGAGATGATCAGATTCTTCTTGTCCACTTGTGCCCCCTTTCACGTAATGGCTGTGACTGAAACCTGGTTAAGTGACAAGATATCATCCATCCCTTCACTGGATGACTACACTCTTTACAGACGGGACAGAAACAGGAACGGTGGAGGTGTGGCCCTCTACATCCATCATTCATTAACAGCTTCTATTATCTCGTCATCTGATGGTGAATGGTCGGGCAAACCAGGTAAGCCGGAGTACCTGTTCTGTGAAGTCACGTCTAAGGGAATATCACCCATCTTCGTGGGGGTTGTGTATCGCCCTCCTCATTCTCCCTTTATCCAGGGATCTAATTTTATTGACCAACTAACACTTCATATGCATAACTACTCCACGAAGGTCATCATGGGTGATTTCAACGCTGACCAACTTTCCTCGTCTGAAGACGCCAATTTCATCAAGGCGTTTATCGACGAGAACTCCCTTATGTCTGTGCCATTTGGTGCAACTCACCACAGACCGGACTCCGACACCTGGCTAGACCTCTGTTTAATTGATGAGCAGGATAGACTGCTCTCATATTGGAAGACTGACACCCCTTTCATAAACGGACATGACCTGATCACGGCCACACTCGACGTACAGATTCCACGCTACGTACCTACTACATACACCTACAGAAACTATAAAGGAATCTGTGCTGAGAAGCTAAGGGACTTCCTTAGCGCATGTGACTGGTCATCCTTCGCCACGCCATCACTAGACGAATGCATCACTATTCTCAACACTAACATCTCAAACGCCATCAACATTCTCGCCCCATTAAAAACTGTGACTCCCGGACGCAAACGTCACCCGTGGTTCACCGCGGCTCTTCGTGACCTTTTAACTGAAAGGAATAGGCTCTACAGGCGTTTTCGCAGAAGTCGTCTACTTTGGGACCTATATTTTTATAGAGTTGCCAGAGATGACGCCCACAAACGGATTGAGGAAGCTAGGCTGGATTATTATTATTCACGCCTATCAACCCTGACCGACGTTGCAGAGATATGGAGGGAACTACAAAAACTCGGTATTTCTACCTCTAAATCTTCTCCACCTTCTCGGTTCTCTCCAGATGCTCTCAACCATCACTTTAGTTCCATCTCAAATGATCCTCAAGCTCCATCAGTTGAGGAATATCTGCGAACCCTCGAGAGTCTAGACCTCCCTAAACACTTCATCTTTAGGGAAATCACTGAGTCGGACGTGTCTGCTGCAGTATCGCACTTTAATACCCAGGCCAGGGGGAGTGACGGCATCCCACAGGTTGTAATTACTAAAGCATTGCCAATACTCGCTCCTCTACTCTGTCAAATTTTTAACCTGTCATTGAGCGAGGCTTGCTTTCCCTCGGCCTGGAAATCATCGCTCGTAAGAGCATTAAATAAGATCAACTCTCCAACTGCTGTAACAGACTATCGTCCGATCTCTCTACTTTGTTTTCTATCCAAGGCGCTGGAGTGGCTGGTGCACAACCAGATATCTGAATACCTAGAGTCAAGACTCTACCTCGACAACTTCCAAACTGGTTTTCGCACTGGCCACAGCACGCAGTCCGGCTTAATTAAGCTGACTGACGATGTCAGGCTTGGGATGGACAGAAAGAAGGTCACCCTTCTACTTCTTTTTGACTTTAGCAAGGCGTTTGATACGGTGTGTCACGTCAGGCTACTCAGAAAGCTATCCTCTTTCGGCTTTTCTAAGCAGGTTATCCGCTGGCTTGCATCATATCTATCGGGAAGAGAGCAAGCAGTCATTGGTGACAACAATGAAATCTCTGCATTTCTACCACTTAACACCGGTGTTCCACAGGGGTCTGTCTTAGGACCCCTGCTGTTCTCGTTGTACATCAATGACATTGGCTATTGCCTTGATGCAGATATGTCCCATCTCATCTATGCGGATGATCTGCAGATCTACAGCCAATGCCACCTCGAGGAGCTCGACTCCTGCTCTGTCAGGATGAGTGCTAACGCCGAGAGGATTAGTAGCTGGGCTGCTTTGAACAGGCTTAAACTGAATGTTACTAAAACCAAGGCTATTGTCCTGGGTTCCCCCTATTATATAAATGCTTTACCTAATACCGCTAACACCTATATAAATATAGGGGGAGCCCAGGTCAATTTTGAATCATCTGTGCGTAATCTGGGGCTGGTGCTAGACTCCAAACTCACATGGAAAGAGCACGTTACGCAAATTTGTAAACGTGCTCACTCTTTAATGTATCGCCTCTATTTCTTTCGGAAGAGCACCAGCCTCAGGCTGCGCAAACATCTGGTGCAGGCACTCCTTTTCCCTCTCATTGACTACTGCTCACTTGTTTACTGTGACTTATCACAAGAACTTGACCTAAAACTACAGAGACTTGTCAATACGGGGATCCGCTACATCTATGGTGTAAGGAGGGACGAGCACATCTCCCCTTACAGGCGTGAGCTGCAATGGCTCACCACCGCCGGACGTAGGAAATATTTTATGGCCTGTTTTCTAAGGAAAATTTTCAACACCACTACACCATCTTATCTAGTTGCCTATTTTGATTTCCACGTCGCGCTCAGGCCTGTGAGGGGTGAGGTGACTCCACTGGACATTCCGCCCTTCAAAACGGAGACACTAAGGAACTCATTTTTCATCAGCGCCTCTTACCTCTGGAATAGCCTGCCATCTCAAATACGTAACACACAATCCATATCTAACTTTAAAATACTAGCGAAAAATTACTTTTTCAATATGGAAAACACTTAAACATCACACAAACATCCACACTTCCGCTTTCATCTCATCTCACCTCATACCATTTCATTTCACACTCGTCACTCGTGCTATCACCAAACTCACACACGCCTACACCAAACTCACACACTGAATACCTTATACTTTTTATTTTACTTCTTTATATTGATATATGTACAACATAATGTACAATAATAAAAATTAATTAATCTAATCTAATCTAATCTCTCTCTCTCTCTCTCTCTCTCTCTGATTTCGTGAAAAAATTATTTATCTAAAATATATTTACAGCGTAACTACATAAGAATAATAGAAGGCAGGAAAATCACCATGCATGAGACAGCTAGAGAAATCTTGGGAAGAATACTCACAGATAAAGTTGCCATAAAATATAATTTTTGTGGAACGATGCGCAAAAACAGAAAGTACCCTTTCAAAATCTTGTGCATATGGGACTTGATATTTAGTAATGTTTATTCGATAACGCTATAATTGTAATTTTCATTTAACAAATTTCTAAATTAATGTATATCATGATTCAGCTGGATCTCGTGCAAAGGAAATGGAAAATATTGCTCATTCACACGATAATTCTCAAGATACGGAAGAAGAAGAAAATGACGCTAATGCTGACAAACAAGAAATAAACCACAAGGAAAATGAAAGTCAAGAAATCGACAAGGAAAGTGATGGCGAATAAGATTTTTATTATTTTATGTATTTAGACTAGCTTTTAAATTTGAAACTCAGATTCTACTTTCTTTCATAAGTAGATACATCGCAAAATTTGAATTAAAGTTGTATTAGAACCACTATATATTGAACTGTATCATCGCAAAATGAATACTAATATGCCTAAGATTTTTTGGAAAAGTTTTGAAGGATTTTTCGAACGTCAAAATTTATGCGTATTAGTAATCGGGCTTCCTGGACCTCTTATTATTCACGATCAATGATCCATGATATCCGTCGGGACTAAAACGTTGTGTTTTTTTATGCAGATTTCAAACATAGAAATGAAATGAATAATCGTAAAATATTTTAAAGAAATGTTTACTGAAAGATAAGTGGGATATTCCAAAATTATTTCACAAAAATTTATTAGTTTTCTAGGAATCAAGGAATAATAAAAATATATTCTAATAGTATTTCAAAGAATTATTTAATAAAAGATTTCAGGTCATGCATAGAGAGAAATTTTTAATAAATTTTGCTATAGTTTTAACAAAATTCAGGATATAATACAGTAAAAATCAGGCATACACGGCCTATATTAAATTTTAATATATTATAAAGTAAATTTTGCTATAAATATAGCAAAATTTATCAGGCTTATAATGAAAATCTCATTGTACAAATTAAGACATACAAAAAATAACTTGAATGTCTTAAATTATTTGGTAAAAATTATTTGGATATCTAAAAAAGTCATTTTTCTCTTAAACATCATTTTTACCACAATTTAGAGTGTGCTACTTGATTCTTTGTGACATTTTAAACAAAAAATATTTTTATCACTTTTAGTCAAGATTCAATAGATTTTAAGAAAACACGCATTATGTGGGTACATAGATAAATAAAAAAATTATTTTTCTCAAAATCTATTGAATCTAGACTAAAAGTAATAGAGATATTTTTTCCCTAAAATGTCACAAAAAATCAAGTAGTACACTCTTAATTGTGGTAAAAATGTTATTGTAAAAAACTTCATGTATCGGCAATTGACAGCTATTTTCAACTTTTTCAATTTGAGGGATAAATAAATTATGGCTCCATCAATGGAGTGTTTGTGATATTTACATTTAAATGTGCCTCTATCATTTTTTTGATAGAGCTCATATAGGCACGACTGTGTCCTACAGTTTTGTCATTGAAAAATGTTTAGGCACGACCGCGACACGGAAGTGCCTTATAGTTTTGCCATCGAAAAATGTTTAGGCACGACCGCGACACGGAAGTGCCTTATAGTTTTGTCATCGAAAAATGTGTGAGATGCGATATCTCACGCAATTTTTGACCGATAAGGCTGAAATTTTGGGAGGAGTCTCTTCTCGCACAAACCTAAAAACTCTTTTTTTTTATCCCGATCGTCTACGTCTTTTTAAAATGTGGGCACAATTTGTTCAATTTTTGCGTGTTTTTTGAATAAAAATTTTGGTGTAACAAGATTATCTCTAAGTCTTTTATCAATCGGGCTAAAAATTTGTGTGCAAACTCCCCTCATAATAGTAAAGTGCCAAATTTATTTTGGGCTTGGTCCTACATGTATACGCAGAATGTAGTAACATCCAAAAATGATTAAAAACGGTTTTTTGGCTTTAACTCAAATTCTATGCATTCTACAAAAAAAAAGTTAAAAGGTAAAGTTGTAGATCTTAAAAAAATACAACTTTTATTAACACTTACTTACTTACTTACTTGATAACATTTGAAGATTAGACTGGTAATTCTCTACAGTTTTAACTTCAAGATTTATCACAGTGACCAAAAAAAAGATAAGTATACAGCTTTTTTATTAGCAAGGATAAAATAACCTTTTTATTACATTTCTATGAAAATTCAAGAAATGCCTTTTTTGTTTGCAAGTAAAAAACGTTGTAAAGAGCCCAAAGGTATAAGTGAATATACCACATAATTGCTGAGAGTCGAGGCCTATGTGTGTAGAACATAGAAAACTTTGTCCTTAAGGATTTGGTAAGCACTAATTTAAGTTATACTTTCAACAATAATCATAAACTTTAATGTTGATTTTCTTTAAATGTGATTTTTACAGATTTTAGCTCACTGTCCGTAGGATTCGAACTGAACGAATGGTTCTTTTGAGCTCAAATTCAAGGAGGATACTTTGTACACCTGTAGTTTTAGTATGAATGCAGGGATTTTAATTTGAATGTTTAGAAAATGTTTTATACACATAAAGGTGGCATAATAAGCGAAAAAAAAGAAAAAATGTAGTATTTTCTTCGCCAAACCATTTCTTAGCATTCAAATTAAAATCCCTGCATTCATACCAAAACTACAGGTTTACAAAGAATCCTCCTTGTAAATCCCTTAAAACTGGTTTTGAAATTTCATTTTTATCTGTAAAATCTATAGCTAGAAGTCACAGACATAAACGTTTGCAATCTGTCCTTCCAATCGTTATCATATATGTGTATGAAAAGTTATAGAGTCAGAGGTTGCGGTTAAAGTGACGACTATGCATTTCAGCCTAGGAAATAATCACAATTTGTTTATATTAAATACACTTTTTCTTTCTATTGAATAAACTTATAGCATGATTGAAAAATTACGTAACAAAATAGCAGTTGTTTTAGGTTAAATCAATTGATGGAAATTATATCGAATTTTATAGAACCCAGACTATCCTTAAGTCCCAGACTAATTTACATAACCCTAAACAAATAAGTTACTTTGTCACATGGCACAGCTAATTGTCAATCACAGAATATTAAAATTTACTCGACAAAAAAGCATCTAATAAGTTAAAAACAAGCTATATAGATAGGATTTTCTAATGTCAATAATTTATTTATGCGGTATCTTGTAACGCTACGTTTTTCACAGATCATACATTTTATATAAAAAATAAAATATATATAATAAATCAACAAACCTGATATAGAGACCAACAAAAAAGTAATCCACAATTGTTATAAATGCATATGTTCATAAATCGATCGATTTCGATTGCCTTTGTTCCACAATGACGCTGAAAAATGAAAACAATACAATTATTTCTTCTGACAATTAATCTATTATTGCTAATACAGAGAAAACAATTGTATACTAACTTTGGAAATGCTGCACTTGTTATTTTTATTTTTTGTCTAATAAATATAGTATTTCCATCATACGTGCACGAAAAAGGCCACTTTCCATGCATGTAAAATGAATGGAAAACCGAGTCTTACCGATTTTTCTTTGACTTAAATTCTGAATTCGAATTCCATTTTCTGTATTACAGCTCGATAAAAAGCGATATAAATTAATAAAAATTGATAAAGATCGACAAATATTTATACAAAAACTACAGTTCGTTGCTCCCTAAATTTCAGATCTTACGTAAACTAGTACTTGTGGTATTCGCTGCGAAGACTAGCACGATTCATGACTCAAACTAATTATCTTTTTAGTATGAGAAACGGTTATGATAATTTAATAATTTTTGTACTAGCTGACTCGTTGCATCTGAATGTTACTTTGTACCACTTTAGCGTTCATATAAATATATCATCAATTTTTTAAGCATAAAGCCCCGAAACCGTAACTGTTTCCGTAAAACGTACTAGTTTTCGCGGCAAAGACGTAAAACGAGCTATTCTTCGCGGTAAGGTTGTGAAAAGTGCTACTCTTCCAAAGGGATTGGAAACGTGCTAGTCTTCGTAGGGAGCGACGAGTTGGAATCGATAATCGATGTAATTTCAAGATGATCTAGTCCACATAGTATTGAAAGCTTCCAAGTTAAACTTTCAAGGAAGATTTTATTTAATCCTTCCCATAAGCTTGATAACTTTATTGTAACTTTTATTAGTATAACAAAAACACGTTACCTGGAAGCTTCGTTGAATATTATAGTAACCTATCAAAAAATATTTACACATGAGATCATAGAACGTTTTCAGGTAATATTACATAAGCTACCATTAAGATTACACGGAACTTACAACAATAGTTATGGTAATATTTCAGAAATGCTTCCCTAAAATCTTTTGCGGTGATAAGAACAACCTTTCACAAACTATTTCTTCGAATCTTTCTAGAGTTGTTTCTAAAAAATAAAGGTAATTATTCGCTTAAGATTATTTGAATACAACGTCAAATATTTCAACAAGAAGTCTGAAAACATTACTGTCAGCTTTATTGAGTGGTTGAAAAATGTTTCGTATATAACGTTGAATTGGAATCTTTTGAAATATTTCTGTAACCTTTTACAAAATATTGCTTAGAATGTTGAAACATTATTCCTCATCGTGAACTTTCTGAGTGAGCCAGATTACAGTTAGCATTCTTGGCTGATTGAAGAATGTTTCGAGAATCACGTTGCATTGAAATCTTTCAAAATCTTTGAGTAATCCCTCACAAAATATTGCTCGAAATCTCGAACCAATATTCCCCGTAATCTTCCAATACGAATTTATTTGGAATCTTGCCCACATAACACGTTTAAGAAACGTTTCTCAAATGTTGTATTTGAACCTTAAAACGTTGAATCTGAAGTTTCTGAACGTTCCAGAAACGTTTCTAAAACGTAAGCAAATGTTTAAGACACGTTTCCAACAAACTTGAAAAAAAATTTTTCGTTCGGAAATATAATCCACGTTTTCCAAGCGTTGTAGCGACGTTTCTCAAAAGTTGCTCACAACGATTGAGAAACCTTTCAACAACGCTTTTAATACGTTTCGAAGGATAAAATAACATTTTTTTGTTAAGTTTATATACGTTCCGGCAACGTTAAATCAACGTTTTAAAAACTTTGTTAACGTACTGAAACTATCGTACTAATGATTACAGTTACATCATCTAGGTGGCGTCTAGTAAACCACAAGCTGTGAAGTAGTGCTCTGGTGTCTACATCGAAAAGTGTAGCATTTAGGGTGGTAAGGTAGGAATTCTCGGGGAAGGTGGTAGTATAAATTATTACTTTTGATATTTTTTACTAAATTCAAATCTAGGAAACGTTTCAGAAACGTTCTGACAATGTAACTTTTCCAACAAAAGCGGACATTTCCACGTTTTAGAAACGTTTCTAAAACTTCGGTAAACTTCAAATTCAACGTTTAACGTTTCTCAATCGTTTCGTGCTATGTGGACGTATACGCTTTTGATAACTCGTCAAATGATATCGCTTAATTAGAATCTCGAAATGATGTTTTACGTAATTATGTATCCACGGAAGCTTATGCAATAATAGAACATTACAGAAAGATTGCAGCTTTCTTGACTGTTTGGTAATATAATTTAATGAAATATTACAGATCTTGAACTTAGTACGATTTTTTGAGTGAAGCTAGAATAAAAAAAGTACGCTCGGAGCATCCAGAGTTTTAACAAATTATTTAAGAATCTAAAATAGGGACTTGTAAGGTTCCAGTTGGGTTTCTCAAGTTTTCGAAAGATTTCTATAACCTTACTCGGAATAATTGTTTTATTTTTCATGTAATTTTCGAGGTAAGCTTTGAAGAAGCTTTTTTTTGTAATATTTTCCGTAAGATTTCAGCTTCGAATGCTCTGCTTGAAATCTTTCAAAAGCCTAACGTTACTTTTTACAAAATATTGCTTCTAATTCTCCCTGGTAGAAAAAGCCAACGATTGAAGAGCCACTCGATATCAATAAAAGATTTACTACTCAAATCGATAAGTTTTCTTATTTACTTCAATGGTGTATCACATTGATACCCATCAGCTTCAAACGTTGGCTTTTTCCACCGAGGAGAATTGTGCAAAGATCTGTGTAAAAACTCTACAGAGATCGATCTAATATATGCACAGATCTCTGCACATTATTTTCCTAAGGGTTTTGTAAAAGGTCCTCCGGATCGACCGCTTTGCTTGGCAAATAAAATGAAAAAGATGATTTTTTTTTTAAATTCATATCTCTGAAACTAAACGTCATAAACTCGTAAAAACAATCATGTCGATGGGTCATGTGTCAAACCTTATCTCATTAAAATTTCAAGTGATTTGATTACTTATTTTTTTAGTAATAAATCGAAAACTGAAAAAAATGAGTTTTTTGTGCCTTGATTATGGACGCAAAAATGCCTTATTGCACTTGACATTTTGGGAAAAAGTAGATATTTTATCTGTTTTGGCTAAGTTCATTGCGCAGTTTTCAAACCCCTATGGTTCTTAAGATATCAAGGTTTCAATTTTTTTTTGAAAATTTTTCGATTACTTATCTCTCTAAAACAATGTAGTCAAATGCTTCAAAATTTTAGCGGTTTTCAAGTAAAGAGCTAAAATGTAAAGAACGATATTTCTCAAAACTTTTGCTTCCTCTTATAGGGGTGTCGTTGCGCATCGTTAAAGTTACTCTCTATGAATTTATGTCATACTGATGTATATTGTCATATTCGGTTTCAAGATAAGAGATTAACAACACGTATTTATAGAAAAGCACACTTGAACTCAGACTCTTTATTCTAACGTAAACAACTGTTCTCAACAACTGACAGAACCAGACTGAACTGAAACAACAATATCCACGATCTCGTTGCTAAGGGTCGCTATGCGCGATTCTCGGTGTTCGTCGAATCGCGCAACGTTTAGGCTCGGTCACAACATTGCCTTCTCCTTTTCATTTTGTCGTCCCGACAATCATAACCATTCATCCTTCAAGCGGGTTGATTCTCTTACAATCCAATGATGACTCACAGGAACTGACACCAACATCCTCTACCTTGACGCATCCTAGGCATCAAGTTACCAAGCAATGCTTACAGACGCTATTCAAATAATCACTTGACAAGACTAAGACGGACCTGTCTCTTGAACAATCTACTTTAATCATCCTTTTTATTTCCTCATCATTGGGTTGGTCGTAATCGGTCTTCAGACAAAAGGGGGAAGTTGACGTGCCGTGGAACCTCACCTCAAGTCCCTGCTCTGGTATTTACCTTCACGCTCACAGGAAAAACCACAGCTCAAAAGAACCGTGAGCAAAGCAGTCTTCATTAACGGGTATCTCTCTCACAACTCACTCTTGTCAGTGTAAGTCCCAAGACGATTGATGTTCACTTTCTTGGATTTATGTCTTAGTAAACGACGAATACAATAGCCGAAGTCATTGATTTTTCTCACAACCTCCTAAGGTACTCCCAATTCAACTCTAGTTTTGGTGCTTTTCCGTTAGTTGTTCGAGGGTTTAAGAACCAAACTTTTTGGCATTGGGAATATTCAACGTTGAGAGCTCGTTTGTCATACCAAGACTTCGTCTTTGCCGATCGTGAGTCAATCCGGTCTCGTACCATTTTATGGATCTCACTGAGTTTCCTCTAAAGCCTGTGACCTCCTCTGATAGACACCCTCAAATCAAGTCCAAAGGAAGCCTTAGATCAAAACCGGTGTACATCTCAGCTGGAGTAGCTCCGGTCATCGCATGTTTGAAGTACCCGTAAGCTAACAGAAATAGTAAAACCCAACGATCCCAGTCTTTCTGATGTATGTATTTTGAGAGATAGCAAAGTAGTGTTGTCTTTCAACTTATCCGTTTGATTGTGGGTGTAATGGTGATGTTTTTGTCTTTTTAATTCCTAACAACTCAGATAAATTTTTAATCAATTTCGAATCGAAATTTGTCCCTTGATCAGTATTTACTTCTAAAGGTAGCCCATATCTACAAACAATCCAATCAAAGGAAATCTCAGCAATAGTTTATGTTCTCATATTAGAGAGAGGAAAACCTTCAACCCACTTCGAGAAAGAGTCTATCACAACTAAGAGGTATTTATTGCCTAAAGAAGAAAGTGGAAAGGGGCTTAAAATATCCATTTTAAGTCTTTCGAATGGAACTCCTGAATTGTAAATCTTCATCTCACCATGGTCTTTATCTGGAGAATATTTTTTTTCAATGCAAACTTCAAAGGATTTACACCAATTTTCTACGTCTCTTTTGCAAGTAGCCCAATAAAATCTTTTTCTAATTTTATCTAGAGTTTTGTTTACTCGGAAATGTTCTCCAGATGGCGAATCACGTGCTTCTTCTAAAATATCTTTGATTTTATCTATAGGAACAACCAATTGACGAATTTTATGATCTAAATTTGTTAAAATCTATTCTTTATACAATATTCAATTAATCAACACTAACGAATCCCATTGTGAACAATTGATTTTAGTTCATCTATCGAATAAATTATGCGGTACTTCCTGTGAGACTTTATGCAGGCCTATCAGCGGGACTTTATGCGGAGCTTTCTGCAGTACTTTTCGCGGGCCTATTAGCAAGACTTTATGCGAAGATTTCGGCAGGACGTTATGTGAACCTATCAGCAGGACTTTATGTGGAGCTTTTGGCTGTAAGCCGAAAGCTTCGCATAAAGTTTCACTTATAGTCCCGCGGAAAGAACTGCAAAAAGTACCTTATTAAGTTCCGCTGACAGTCCCGCGAAAGGAGCCGCAGCAAGTCCCGCTAATTTGCCCGCGAAAAGCGCCGCAAAAGCTCCGCAAAGAGTTCTGCTGATAGGCCCGCGGACAGTACAGCCGAAAAATCCGCATAAAGTCCCGCTGATAGGCCCGCGAAAAGTGTTTCTCGTGTGATTTGCCAGTATGTCGAAGGGCCTTAAGTCTCTGGAAAATTTATTAAAATTAGTTCTGTCAGTTGAACAAAAATCATTCGCACATGCAGATCGTCAGACTTTGCGAAAGAATTGCGCTTTTCGATCTCTTCGGCTCTCTTTGTTACTCCGTTCGCCGCCGCCGACCTCCTTAGCAACGGCGCTGCGGCCGCCGCGCTCACTTCCCCTCACGCACTTTTTCGTTCGGCGCTGTGGTGGGGGGATTTTTCTTTCTTGACTGGGAAATTGAAAAGTGGAGAAAAATTTTTCGGACTAATTCCCCTATACTCAGTTGTTTACGCTGATCACGATGGTATATAAATGTTGTATTGTTTTAGAATCACCCTGTATGCACAAATATTTTGGTTATTCCTATAAAACTGAATTCAAAATTAAATTGCAACTTTTTATGTATAAATTATTGTGCGGGATACTAAATCCAGGCTGCAATCATTTGAAAGAGAGGAAAGAGAGAAGGAGAGAGAGAGAGAAAGAGGAAAAAAGAGATAAAGAGAACCATACTTAACATTGAAAGTTAAGTATTTTCAATCAATAAAATTTTGACATAGCAAATAGACAGAATATCCAATAAAATGTAAAAATGTAAAATAACAACAAAAAAATTATTGGATATAGCAATTGCTTATTTCGTTGCTTTTCGTATTTTTTGTTTAATACGGAAGAAAATTATATGAAAGTTAAAGCTAAAATTGTAAATCATGTTTATGAAAATTGGGAATATTTTGAGCCATTTATCGTAGGCGACGAATCTTTAAAAATTACTGATAGAAGTACTTATAAAATGCATATGTCAATGAATGGTACGTACGGCAGTGAAACCACGTTTTAATTAAATTATAAAAAATGCATAATTTAGGAAATACGTAATCGCCGAATACAATCCGTGTAACTTCGCATCATATAACGACGTACGCTATATTAATTAAATCTTTTAAGCTGAATCAGTACAATTCACTTTCAAAATCCAAGTGTATATACTGAACTAGAAAAATCTAAACTCAATAATGAAAATTGCTTAGATTGAAGAAAAGCTCTAAGTAGCTTACTACATCCCTCTAAACTATGCTAAATACCTAAACAATCAATTTTCTAATATTCTAATTGAAATCCTACAAACGAAATATCATCCTTTTGTTTACTTCCTCTTGAAAACTGCGATACAAAAGTGTTGTATTATTTATCTGAAATTACAATAGAATAAAATTAAAATAAGATATATTTTAAGAATATCTACAAACAAAAATAAATAATTGATACAAATACAAATAAGTTACTAATTTTCCAGTAGTTTTGACGATAGTGTTGATGACCGCCAGAAGAATACCAATCAAAACTTTGACAACAATATTGAAAAAAAACCAGGATAATACTGTATAAGCATCGACAGGCATTACGAACGCGAAGTGCAAGCGTCGGGCGGCGTGGCGCGCTAGTTTTTTTTTTTTAAAGTATATTTTAAATGCAAGCTAAAGTTTTATAATGTAAATTATAAGAGTAGAATAGGCCTACTGGGGATACCACTTTTCTCTTAATAAATTAATAACCAAAATTAAATAAATTTAATACTAAAAAACATTTTACTCTAATAATAAGTCTAATAAACATTGTATAAAAACACATAATAAATGTAAAAATATAAATGTTAAGCAACTTATATAAAGAGTAATAAATGTTAGTAATTATATTTAAGAAAAACACATTGCTGATGTTTATTAACAAAATATTAAAAAAAAAACACCAACAGCATACTCCACTAAATTTACAGTGTGTTCATGGCAGTACCCCTTGGGTGGTGTGAAAATCTGTCAGTACTTTCTGAATTGCATATTTAGTAAATTAATAGATAATAATTAATCATATCATATTATATCCAAATGGGGCATTGGCAAGCGAAGCGAAAAAGGGTAAAATATATATCATAGGTTGCCCAAATAAGTATAACTAATAACCCAATATGAGGGGGAGCCAGAAACAGTAAAATTAAGTAAAAATCATTCATTATTAACCCAATAATGAAATTTGGGTTAAAAATGACGTGAAAAAGGGCATAATTTTAACCCAATCACCCAAATTGACATGAAACTAATTTCTGAAACGGCGGCGGCGGCGAAGATTTTTTATTAATATAGAGAGATAAGATGGTCTTTTTATGAAACTTTTTGTAAATGTACGGGGCCTGCGAGCCCTATATGAACCAAGAAAACCTGTATACTGACTTGTAAATTAATCTGAACTTGGCTATATAGGACTTCAGAGCCCTTAGTCATGAATAAAGAAATCTAATATCTCTCTCTATATGCAGAGACGTCTGCAGAAAGTTCTGCGAAAATTTCTGCACATTTATTTCATAAGTGAATGTCAGATATTTCGCGAATGTTTTGCAGGAATCCTTGCAGGATGACTGTAAACCAACGTGCACACTGCATGTAGGTTTTCTTTAGGATTTAATGCATGATGTTTTCTGCATGTCATTCTGCTGAACTATCAACTGGTCTACTTACAGACGTTCATGTACATTATCTTACACATAATCCTGCACATTACCTGTATGTTGGCATACAACAATGTTTGTAAAAAATTTTGTAGGTATCTGTGCAGGTTATTTTCGTTAGAGTAAGCTTACACATATAATGGCGACAATATGCTATTTGCTCGCGCTTGGGCCGACTATCACAGACTGTTTCAAAGTCGTGTATGCCGAATCGAACTATATAACCCGATTTATAGTTGCCAGATTGGCGTAAACCTTTTTTATTAAAATTAAAAATTTATTAAATTTAAATAACTTACCAATAGATGATAAAGAAGTTTCTTCAACAACGGCAAGACTGCTATTATGAATCGTAAGATGATGTATGTCTAAGCCTAGGAATACAAAACCCTGTAATTTTGGCATATTGTTGTGCCTTAATTTTAAATAAAATATGATTGAATTTTGTCGTCCTTTAAGACCATCCATTGCTTTACTTATATGATTAAAGTCAGTAAATTCACAGATTACATCTAAACCATTTTTTTTTATACTGCAAGTGCATGGAGATATTTCTGTCGGATTTGGGCACTGTTGAATATTTTGAGCTTCGACTACAATTTTCAATGATTGTAATAGAAGACAAAAAAAGTAACTTATTAAAAACTGTTTAAAAAGATACATCTTGAAAAAACTTTGCAGTAATGAAAGGTTATTGATATGGTTTTAACAGTGTCCGTGGTAACAAATTAGATGCATAATCATCTAATTTCTGATACCTTGTCATTAGATTTTCTCTCGCATCTGTAAACATTATAAATTTTATTTATCTAAAATAAAATAACCATTTTACAACGGTATTCTATGGTAAGTGATATTTTTGATATTTATTTACATTCGCAAAAAAGTGAGATCGATATTTGTTTTGTTTTGATACTACCTTGATTTAAAAATCATTCTTTTCAGGCATTAATTTAAAAATTGTAAAATTAGGCTATTTTAAGGCAATTGCCCATATTAGTGAGTAAAGAACACCAATAGATAACTCAGAAGCACTCTTATATAAGTATAAGCACCCGCAGATAACAGCGCGTGCGAGGCACACTAAAAGCATGAATACTCGGCACGCATGACGGCTTTGTGCCATTATATATCGTCGGTCCCTACAAAGAGTAGTATGGTTCGGATTTTCTACGAAGAGTGATACAGTTCAGATTTTCGCGGCGAAGAATAGTATAGTCCAGATTTTACGGTGAAGAGTAGTACAGTTCAGATTTTTGCGGCGAACAGTAGTACAGTTCAGAGTCTCGCGACAGAGTACAGTTCAGCTTCGCACCGAGAAGACACCATACAAACCCTACGGAAAAATAACCCTACACCCTACACAATAGTATATTTTGATACAATGGCGTAAGTGTTGCATCTAGGACGATAGAGTGAGGTTTGTCGCGGACTTGCCCAAGCGTGGATAATGAATTGAACAACAATTTATATTTAAAAAAAAAGTTTTTATAAGTAGAACATTTTTTTTCACTTAAAGCTATTCTACAGTTATAAGCCTTAGGCAATCTATAATCTTTTATCAACTTCCGACATACAGTAATTACTGAGATAGAATTCTTGACTTAGTTGTACCGAATAACCAGTGACGACCTCGAAAGTAGAACTTTTGAATAATCTGCAAGTTTAATCTTTCTCATCTTTGGGTGGGTGCTTGTTTTGGCGTAATCCATTGCCTAGTATTTTCAAACTGCTGTTTACTCTTATTTTCTTCAACTTTTTCCCACAAAGTAGTGATTTTGCTAGTAGTTTTCTTTATCATTTTACGTGTTCCCTGATTCAAGGCATTCGAGATAATATTCAAATTGCTATTTGATCAAAAGACCCACTGAGTCTGCGACAAATACCGCTCTTATTGGTAAAGACTATTTAATTATTAGAAGAGGACTTGATTACTTGGCTGTAGCTGCACGGAGAAAAAAGTGAGTTTAGAGGGACACCAGCACTCGTGTGCAGAATGAGAAACGCTTAATTATATCGATACAGCACATACACATGACATTACTGCACACAATCGTGCCACATGAGAAGGGTTTAACCGAAGCCGATACAGCACAAACCCAGTGCTGTTTTGGCACCAGTTCTTGTGCTACCTCGTTTACAGCGCGCGCAGTGTTACAGAGGCATTTTTTCTTTTCGACATGTGGCATCAGAGTTCTAGTTGTGGCTTATTATATTTGTTATTATTTTATTCAAAGGTGTATCACCGATACGATATCCAATTCAAAATAGTTACCAAAAAATAGCTATTACTAAACAGCTAAGCCCGAGATCTTGAATAAAAAAAATTGTCGAAAATGACCGCCCCTATAAAAAATGCGTGCTATTTGAAATGGGGTAAAATTCGTCGAAAATGCCATTGGAACAAGAATTTTCAGTATTTTCTCGGATTTTCTCATTTTAGACAATTTAAAACAGGGCACGACAATTACAAGCAATTTAAAATAGAGTGAAAATCGTCTGAGAAAATCCGACAAAATACTAAAAACACTTGTTTCGATGCCATTTTCGACGAATTTTACCTTATTTCAAATAGTACGCATTTTTTATAGGGACGGTCATTATGGACAATTTTTCATTTTGAATTCAAGATCTCAGACTGCTGTTCAATAATGTCGGAAAAAATAATGTTTGCTCAGCTAGGTAATAAATTACCCGGGGCGCAATAAAGACTATTTTTTGGTAACTATTTGAAATTGGATATCGTATCAGTGATATACCTTTGAATAAAATAATAACAAATATAGTAAGCCACAACTAGAACTCTGATGCCACGCGTTGAACATAAAAAATGCCTCTGTGACACAGCAGCTGTATAGCATAGCAGAATAGCATGATGGAACCCTATGTACACTATTCCTAAAAAAAAATTGCATGATTATTACAACATTCTACGGGCTGCATTCAGATTTGTTTAATTGATTGTAATTCACCCGATGCACGTCATGGAATTAACTTTAGTGATCGGCTTTATTAGTTAAAAAACAAAATCCCAGCTGCTAGTCAAGCTGCAAGAGTCGTTATTACCATCTTTGGTACACATATATTTCGAAATATACTATTGTTTAGGGTGTATGGTTTGTTCGGTGTCTTCCCCGGGAGGATTTGCACTGTAATACTCTTCGCCGCGAAAATCTGAACTGTACTACTCTTCGCCGCAATAATCTGAACTGTAGAACTCTTCGTGGCAAATATGAACTGTACTACTCTTCGTAGGAAATCTTAACTGTACTGCTCTTCGTAGAACCGACGATATGACTATATAGATAAGTATTAATAAATTAAGTTTTTTGAGGTTAGGGTTCCATTAATTTTGACTTCTTGTTTCTTGTAACGTTTATAAGTTATTATTGCACAAATTGTCATAAAGTTTCTTTACATATTTTGAAATTTCATCTACTAAATTCACTATAGACAATCATTCAGAAAGTTACATTTTAATTCATTAATTATATAGTGTTATAAGATGTCTCTTGTTGTCTGTATACTTATTAAATTGACATTTATGTAATGTTGCTGTCTCAAAGAATGTACAGGTTAAAATCAATTCGCAATAGACGTAAGTAGATAGGCTATTCGCTCTGTGCACAATTTACTATCAGCGCCACTTTTGGCGGCAAAATTGAGAACTGTTGGTTTGCTAAAATATATTGGCTTATATGGAGAGTTATACAAAATAATTTGGTAAGAAATTAATATTGCTTTAAACCGACGCTAACTTTTTTGAAAGATAAATATCAGTGCCCTTGATGTATACAAAAATTGACAAGCATTTTAAACATCTAGGGATTTCATAAGAAATATTTTTGTTACTTTCCCATATAAGCTACACATTTTTGCAACCATTTAGTTCCAAGGGTGGCCACCAATTTATGTAGAATACGCGTAAAATACCTCAACACACAGAGTGAATAGGCATACCAAAACATAGGCATACACTCCCTCTTCTTTCAAAGTCTTTTAGCACCCGATGAGAGTGGGATCATTTTTCCTCTCTTCAGAGGAAAAATGATCCCTCTTTTTTTTTATTGCTTCCTTCTAGAGAAAGCTTTGTAATAGTAAAATTGAGTTTCGTCAAAACTTCTAGAAAATACTTTTTGATGTGTTAGAAGTTCAAATCAAGTGTTTTTAGAAAATGTCCATATATGTGTGTAGATGTGTGTATGTATACCGTAATATTTCTGGTGTTTTTCTTTCTCGCGGAGAAAGAGATATTAAGAAAAGTCTTAGAAAGACCATAGCATAACCTTGTTTATGGAGTCGTCAAAACATCCCCATCCACAATGTCAGCCGTGAGTCGAATTCCCACCAACTAAACCCATCCTCTGTACGGCCATGTGAAAAAAACACCCAGCCGTAAAAAGGAACGCCCTCTTGGCCTTTATTGACCCTTGGTGAAGGTGCCTAACTCCATCTTATATGCCCCTGAACCCCTCGGGTACCACCGCCAGGGAATACTTCGCGAGAGGGGGGGGGGCGAAGGGCTTTTGTCCGCTTCTGGTTGATGTGGTCGTCATCACTATAGTCATCCTTCATTTTCTGCTTCGCACATACACACGTACGTACTCAGCCTCTTCGTCTTCTTCTGTCTTCTTCGTCTTGCCGGACTTTCTTAAGAATGTCTGCTGCATAGTTGCTGACTGCGCACCATCTATCCTCTGAGGTCAGCATAGCCGTTGTAATCGACTCAGGAGTTACTCTGATCTGAAGATAACTCTCAAGATCCTCTCGCTCCTGATGATATCGTGAGTACTCGCAAAAGACGTGCTCAACATCCTCTGTTGCATCTGAACATATTGGGCTGTTCGGATGGTCGTCTAGTTTGAACCGATGCAAGTACGCCTGAAAACATCCGTGCCTGGTCGCAAACTGCGTGAGGTAGTAGTTAACATCACCATGTCTTCTTCCAATCCAGACCTTTATTCTTGGTATAAGGTGATGAGTCCATCGTCCTTTGCCACTAGCGTCCCATGTTGTTTGCCATTCAGCCATCGTCTTCTTTCTTGCGGCATCCCAGATCTCCTTCTGGCTTTTGTCACTGAATCGTCTCCTAGCTTTGAATACGTCCTTTCTTTCCAACGCTAAGAGGTCAATGGGTAGCATACCTGCTATGATACAGGCAGCATCATCCGATACCGTACAGTAAGCGGACGCCAGTCTAGTGCACTTCGCCTATACATGGTAGTCAACTTTCGTGCATACGATTTCACTCGCATCGCATCTGCCCATATTGGGGCTCCGTAAAGCATAATCGATGTAGTTACACTAGCTAAGAGTAACCTTCGCTTCTGAGATGGCCCTCCTACAATTGGCCTTAATCGTGATAGAGCAGCTCCAATTTTTGCTGCTTTATCATTGACTATTTCCAGATGCTGTTTAAATCTTAGACTTGCATCGATGGTGATGCCCAAGTATTTGATGGTTGGTTGAGAAACGATCTCATTTCCATCTACTATCAGTATGATTTCTTCCATCTTCTTCATACTGGAAATAAGGATAACTTCAGTTTTGTGACTGACTCATTCCAATCCCGTCTCTATTAGCCATTCGTGTATTACACGGGTTGACTCTTCAGCTATGTCTGTCAACTCTTTTTTATGTTTCGTTACTACCACTACTGCTATGTCGTCAGCGAATCCTACGACTGTTGCTCCTTCAGGTAATTGTAGCTTAAGTACCCCGTCATACATGATGTTCCAAGTCGGTGGGGCAAGTACTGACCCTTGGGGGACGCCTCTTGTAACTTTATATGTATTGGTACCGTCCTCAGTTTCATATAATAGTAACTATCCTTCAAGTAGTCGGACATCATCCTTCTTATATACAAGGGCACATCCTGATTCCGAAGTGCCTTGTGTATTTTACTCCATCTGGCCGAATTAAATGCATTTTTGACATCCAATTTAACTATGGAGCAGTACTTCTTTTTTCCTCCCTTCCATCTTTTCCCCTCTATCGTTGTTTGTGCAGTGTCAATCACTAGACTAACTGCGTCTAGGGTTAAACGCTTCTTTCTGAAGCCATATTGGTGTTTCGCCAATCCACCTTTTTCTTCTATAAAATGATCCATTTTGTCGAAGATAATGCGTTCCAGAATCTTCCCCGTGGGTATACAGCATGCAGAGTGGTCTGTATGATAAGGACTCCTCGGGTGGTTTTTTTCCTTTTGGAAGAAGCACTAGTCGCTGTTTTTTCCAGTTTGTGGGAAATGTTCCCTCTTCTAGACATGTATTGTAGAAGTCTACGAAGACCTCTGGATAAGCATGAGTGGCATGCTTTAACGCAATATTTGGAATGCTATCCGGCCCTGAGGCCTTGCTGTTTCCTTGAGAAGAAAAATTCGTGGTGGGACGAAGAATGAAGAAGCAAAAAAGCAGAGGTAAGAAAGCTAGATAACCGGGAAGAAATTCTAGGAAGTGGTGAAATGTAGAAGAAGGAAGAGAAGAATGAGATGTAGCAGTGCAATAAAAAATGAAAAATAGATCAAACATTTCAAAGAACAGTTAGGGAAGGATGAAGAGAGAGGGGAGGTAGTAAGCGAACCAGGGACAGAGGAGGACGGAAAGTCTACAAGAAAAGAAGAGCTAATAACTGAAAACGAGGTGAGAAAAGCAATAAGAAAAATGAAGGACGGAAGTAGTAGTGATGGTGGCAAACGATGCAACAGGGTTAAAGCAGATGCTAAAGAAATTTAAGAAAATTATATAGAAAAGGCTTAGAATTGATCACAGAAGAATCGAATATAATGATATTCAAAAACGGGAAAAGGGGAAAGAAGCAGGAAAGATTTGTCTGGGAAGATAAGCAGATAGAAATAATAAAAATGGGAAAGAAGAGGCACAGTTTAAAAAGGTAAGAGAAAGGCAAGACCAGTAACGAGCTCGATGTGGGGGCTAGGAAAAGAGCTTTTCAGAGATAACTGGGGACTAAAAATAAAGATATTTGATACTAAGACGGCGGCCTTACCTGGTAGGTATGAGAGCAGCAACGGATAACTTGCCGATATCGGCAAGTTACCGACCATGTAGTGCTAGCGTCAACTATGTAATAATCTACCTGAGCGCAGGTAGATGGCGTGCGTGTATAAAGCATTGGAGAGAGGGATAGCCTCGGGCATAGAAGGAGCTCCGCTACGCTGACGAAGTCATTCGCTCTCTGATGCATAAATCAGGCCGATAGAATGAACTGTTGATCTCATCTACCGACCAATCGTCCGAATACTTAGTATGCAACGAGCATAGTGCTCTCGAAAGGTTATCCGGGGGATTATTCCTCTTTCCAAATAAAATATCAGTTTTTGATCTTCTGTATATTATGCACAATATATATCTATATATATATATATATATAATTCTCTTTTCTAATTAAAGTATTTTCAACTTTATTTCATATACCTCCCACCCCTTCGTCTTACTCTTTCATGGACAAGACTCTTGATCCCTGCCTTGACTGAGCCGGCAACACACATATGTAAACGTGAAATTGTGGTTTCTTCCAAAGCATCTCTTAATTGCCCAGACCATTGATCATCACCCGTAGTGTTGGATAATCCTTGGTCATTCATTACATCCGTCGGAGAAGTGAAAATCACTAGGGAAGAGGTAGAAAACGAAATACATGGAAAGATGAATAGGGACGAGGAAAAAGGAATCTTGAAACGCTCCGACTGGGCTCTACTTATATATTTTTTGATGGTCCGAAATTTCGTGGTATTTGAATCTCTTCTTTTTATGAAATTCAATTTATACGTTGGTATTTCGTACTTGGCTAACGTATTGTAGCCAAAACTAATATAGCTGATAGGAAATTTTTATATTTGAATTTTATTTTAGGTCTTTCAGCAGGTTCTTTAGCAAAAACACAACAAACACAGAAAGCAGAAGTTAAAAGTAAAAAAGAAAAGATGTTTTTTGGAGAAAGGAAGAAAGAGAGGGAGATAAGGGAGTTGAAAGATGAAGTAGAAGACTGGAAGATTGAAGCGAGATTTGAAAGAGAGAGAAGAGAGGCGCTGAAGAGAAAATTGCAGGAGATGATTGAAGACGTAGAGATGGTGACGGGAAAGATGACAAGTTTGCAGAGAGAAATGGAAGAAATGAGAGAAGGGATGCTAAGAAAAATGAATAAAGGGGTGGCGATCAAGAAGTAGCAAGGAGATGAGAAGAGTAAGGAAAGTGGTCGAATATAGAGACGATAATAAGAGAAAGAAGAACAGATGAATTAGGTAAAAGAAAAGGTGAGAGCAGGTGCAAGTTATGGGAAAGAGGTCTAATAGTACACTTGAATAATTGGACGGAAGAGGACTTGGTGAAAAACTGGTTGGAAGACATAATGGAAGGCGTAGAATAGGAATTAGAGGACAAAAGAACAGAGGACACTAAAAAGGTAATATTTAAAAGGAAAGAAGCATTGAGATGAGACGGGAGAAGAGGGCAAAAATAAAAGAAGGAAGGAAAAAGAGGACAATGAAGAGGGAGATGCCATGTACCAAAAGGAATAGGTAGCGGAGATAGAAGGAGAAAAGTACACATGGGACGAAAAAAAGGAGAGAATAATAAAGACAAGAAAAGGGACAGGGAGAAGGGAGAAGAGAAAAGATACAGGAAATAGAGGTCAGGAGACTCGGAGGAGGACGAGGAAGATTCAAAGAGAAAGAGAGATAGAGAGTGGGAGAGAGAGAATATAAACACATAAATACACACATAGAGACACGAACGCACAAAGCGCCGGAGTACACACACACGCGCATACACGAGAGCACAGATTTAGTAACTAAAATCACATAACTCAAAACATACACACAACAGAGTTAAAATTAAACAGGAATAAATGATACCAGATGAATGTAAATATTGTAAACACTTGTAATTAGTAAATCAATAAAGTTAATTTTTATTGTTATTATGATGTTGGCAATTATAAGTCATGTGTCCATTCTAACGAGTCTAACTTAGTATTGTAATTATAATTTTTCCTATAAAAAGTCATGGAATCCTTGAAGAAATTGTCAAATGTTTACAGTTTACAAAAGTTTTTTTGTATTTTTATCAATGTAAGGACGGCAAGTAAGCATTACAATAATAATGTTGAAAAGTATAACCATCTTATTTTTTATAAACTAGTCAGCAGATTCTAGCTTACCTGCACTGACAATCATTTCTTACTCCAAGAAGATTTAGTCACACTATAGCTTCAAGATAAAAATCCGCTTTGTGTTTAAATGATTCTCCTATAATTAAGAGGAATTTGCTTGATTTTTTTATATTTATGATTTTGCTTATTTTTGTGCACAAGATGATTTGGATTAGTTTTTAGATTAATTCTTTTTCGAGTAAGAAATTATTTTTGTTAGTGTGCTGATTTTTAACACTTGACATTTTTAAAACTGATTTCACTACATTCATTAGCGTACATTGATAAAAATACAAATAAACTTTTGTATGCTGTAAACATTTGACTATTTCTTTAAGGATTTCATGACTTTTTAGAGGAGAAATTATAATTACAATACTAAGTTAGATTCGTTAGGATGGACATATAACTTATAGTTGCCAATATTTTACCTTGTAAAAGGTGTTCTTTGAACTAATTTCACGACCTTTTAATGAGTTTAATTAAATAAACTCACAATGGAAATATTTTTGACAGAAGAAATCCTTCAAGAGGCTGTTAAAATATTGTCGATGTTTACGAAGCCTAGCAGGATTCTGATTTCCAACAAAGACTAACACAATTCAAATTTTTTGCACTTTTTTTAGTAGGCATTTTTTGTAAGGAAAACGGCAAAATATTGAGTTACACTTGTCTTCGTTGGAAATTGTTAAATATTGATATCTGTCTAGCAGCAGCAGCAGCGTAGTAGGCTATAGGACTTTTTATCGGGTGTTACGGGTATGCTATAAGCTTGAAGCTAGTCGCTGCCAATCTCTGGGGCCACGTCAGTTCGTCGACATCCACCTCCTCCTCGTTTTCGAACTTGAGGAGATTGTTGCCATAGTCGATCGCATTTTGACTCGAAGTTCATGGGCTCTGATTGCCTGATGCACAATCCAGCAGCTACTGGCAGCTTTTGCTTAAGCGCGAACTTTTCCATTGACTTAGTCTTGAGCGCGAGTGGAGCTGAGGAGCGTCTTTGGCGGTTGTCGTTGCGGTGCTCGCCAGCTGCGGCAAGCTCTGCTGCACCGATGATATGTGAGGCCTGATCAAGTTCGACGAGCCGACCATTATTGAGGTGGTGTTATACAGTCACTCTCATGTCAAAGTTGAAACAGCTGTAACGAAAAAAGAAAGATCTTGTCGTTAATTTTCGACTTCGGAAGAATAATTAATCGTATGAGGTCTTAGAGTCAGAGTATCTGGTTGCTATTGAGCGAGAAGCCTCTGGTATACAAATTAAACGACCAGCCACAAAGGTCGCGTACTTGCGACCGACGGGTTCGTCGTCGAGGACAAGTGGAGAGCTTCTGCAGTATAGTTAAAGACGAGCTAAGAGTGACCGCTGATTACACTACCGGTCTCGCTCTTGATTTGGCAGTCCAGCATGTTCTGATGGAGCAATTTGTCGATGTCCAGTGTCTAGTCTATCGTTGTGAGCTTAGGGTCCTTTACCGGTTCTTGATCCAGGGCGCTTGTATGGCTATTCAGTCACATCTCTCGAACTCGTTTTAGGCCTGTGGAAAAAGCAGAAGGCCATGTAGTCTTCTGCTAATTTTGGGAAAACAAGCGCTATAAGCCTGTGAAAGATCAATTTGTGTTGCTTTTGTGTATGATTCTGGTGCAAGCCAAAATGGTCGTTGAGGTTAGAATTGCAGTCAACGGGATCTTCGTCGAACTCTAGTAAGCGAAAACTTGGCAAAGTTACAGTCGAGCTTCGATTGCCCGTGGATCACGCACGCTGTCGACTCGATCTCCATGTCGCAGTCTAGCAAGTCATAGTACGATTCGCCGGTGCCTACTTTGTAGTCCATCGATGTGCGCCAGGGGTCACAAGCACGTTGCTGTGTTTACTCTCTATTCCCAGCATTCACGTCCACGTCGTGTCTGTGATGATCTGCTTGGACTTGTTGCGGGATGTCGTGGGTACTGGGTACGCTGAGCTTGAGGCTGGACTGCTGATCTCCGCCTGGGGAAGCGTCAGCTCCTCGTTCCCTCATTGACATGTACATCCTCCTCCATGTGCTCAACTCATTCTCGGGCTCGTTGTCTAATGCGTCGCCCAGAAGTCACTATATAGCTGTTAAGGGAATACGACCGAGTTCAGGTTGACTAGCTATGATCAAGGTGGCGTGGGCGTCGCGCCGCTCAGGTTGAGATTAAAGCTGTTGCTGTAACGGAAGATTAAGGAATTAGACCTTGCAGTCTTCGACACGTTTCGGAAGTTTAGTTAGCGAAAATGAGGTTATGGAGAAAAAGGATCAAGATATACGTATTGCAGCCAGCGGGGTCGTCACCGAGCTCAAGTGGTTAGAGCGCTCGATGAAGTTAAAGCCCAGCTGGCTGCTGATTACGCTGTCGATCTCGCTCTTGATCTCTGGCGATCCACGCTATAAGTAGTGCTCGAGTCGTCCTGATAAACTCGACGCTTTGACATAAAAATCTTGACGGGCGATACACTAGCGGTAGTTCGAGTATCTTCTTTGTATACTATCTCTACTGCCGTCGGTACTTAAAATTTGAATGCAACACCAGTTATGCACCAAAACTTAAAGACTATTCGTAAAATTTTATATAAAAATCAAGACAACTTGTTGATTCCGAGTGGCACAGCAGTAGAAAGCAAAATATTCAAATGCCTATTTATTCAGGATTTTCAATTTATGAAGAATGCACGGTGGACTTCAAAACAAAACGATGCTCTGAAAATTATTTATTCGCGGCGTAGACGTAATTCCAGCGCTGCCGATCTCCATTAGAGGCTGGCTCGTTACTGTCTACCTATTCCTCCTCGTCCACGAACTTGACGAGACCGTTGCCGTACTCACGTTCCGTCTCAACAGTCGGATTCGCAAGAGTTCGATTAGCAATTCCTCGAGCGCATTGACGAGCTCTGAAACACTACTGTTTTAGGCTCTGTTTTATGTTTACACGAGGCCCGACGGACATCTGCTGCTGCGTGAGCCTCGAGATCGATCCTTCGTCTTAATCATAACACTGATCCACTTTTATAAATGATGCAACAAATAACTGAGTAGATGAACTTCTAGCCTCAAAAATTGGATAATTTCGATTATTTTAAACTTACTTAACGTTGCTATTGTTGTATCTTTTCTTGATCTTCATTCATTCATACCATAACTAATGTACTTTTAGACAATATCCTGGAGTTTAAGCTCATTTGGGCCATTCGTTTTTTTGAAATCTCACGGTCAGTGAATTATGGACTCCCTACTACACGTAGGTATTATAAAGGTATATATAAGGTCTAAAACCATCAAAATAAAGGTAAATATGTCTTAGAATAGTAAAAAAAATTTGGTTTATAATTATAAATATTTAGAAATTTTCAATGAAAAATTTTGATTTTAATTTCAAAGGTGGTGTGCCCCCTTAATTATTTTACAAGCGAGGGATTTTTCTAGCAAAATAATATGATAATTAGAAAGATCTTATAAACACCTTTAAAATTGTATACTCATACATAAAAATTAACAACAGATTGACTGAAATACATACAGAATTCGTGAAACGTAAATAGGTTATCTAGCAAATTCAAAGTAAAACTTATATTTGCCATCGGGGCGCTACCGCGCCCCTCGATTTCAATAATTTTATGGATCATTCAAAGAAAAGCTACGCAAACTAGAAGAAAAAGCTATGTAAAATTCTTTACATTTAAAAAAATCTAAATTAATTTTCTCTCTAACAAATCAATCGCCAAAATCACTGTTGCATACTTTCAGCGGTACCGAAAAAAAGCTCGAGGATATAGCAACGATTCTAAAGTATGTATTGCAAATGATGTTGTTACAGTGCACATGCATACACACGATGCGGCATGTACCCAGCACAGTACGCGCGTAACGACTCATTTACTCACACATACGTACAGACAAGACACATACTCATGCAGGATAAAACGATGATCAAGGCGGCAGGTGCTGCACGCGAAGCAATAAGGCTAGGTTAGGCCCACAGAAAGAGAGGGAAAATCAAGAAAGCAGCGCGACAAGAGAGAGAGCGCGCTAACCATCGCTTCGCATACAGAGACGCTGTAAAAAAGAGAGAGACGAGCGACGCGAAGGAGCTCGAGAGAAGAGGAAAGAGACAAGATAGTCCGAAGGGGAGAAAAGACAAAGCCTTTCTCCAATCCTAGCTGCGCTAGCAAGCGCACGTGGCTAAAGCCACCGGCCAATATATAAGCCGATGGGCACGTTCTGCCCAGCAGTATGGTTCTGCAGCCATCGAGACTAACCAGGGCGAAGTCAGCCTGACCATCGAGACGCAGCAGCAAAGCGAAGCCATCCCGAGCATCCAGGTGAGGCAGTGAGGCCACTGCAACCAGCACATCCACGTATCAGAGGGCAAGAAGAAAGCGTCGAATGCTGACTCGACTGAGCACCGATGGACAGCACAACGACTAGGTAAGGGTAAGTAGCCCGACAGATAATTAGAGTAGATTCGCGGGAACGATTTTTTTGTAAAAGCGACGGTCGATCTTGACGATCGTCTCATTGACAATACGCGGATAATACACGCGGCGCGCGGCGCGCAACTCAGCGCAACATTATCTTTCTTTCGATTGAATAAACGCTCAGGGGGTAGAATCAGCCCGCCTGAGTTTAGAGCATAATAAGCTCAAATTATTTATAAGTGCATGCATTCCCCGATTTCTACAAACATTTCAGCCAAGCACAAAAGGACTCCACTACTCTCCGTGGTCCGTCGAAACAAAGACGCTGAGCAACCAAGGTAAGACCTTTGTCATTGCAGAAACGACATTTTGTCGACTAGAAGTGATTCACGCGACAGCCCGACGCTTGGCAGGTGTTCTGTCGAGACCCGAGGAGATGAGTTCCGCCGTAACAACGGTGTCGAGCGAACTCAGCAAGGTCGACATAGAACCGGTGGTGCCATCTCCCGTGCTTGAGTTGAGCAAGAGATGTCGCAACTTGCTGCGATCGCCGACAGCGCCACCGGCCTCGAGTTGCGCGCGGTCGGACGAGCGCCGAGTCAGTTGACTATAAGACGCTAAGCAAGTGAAAGCTCGTGCAGTCTAAGCTAGCGAACGAATCGAACAACACTTTAGCATTGCGATCTCGTCCGTATCTCCGTCGAATGATTCTCTGGTGCTGGTGCTTCTTGCTACGTTCTCTCTCTCTCTCTCTCTCTCTCTCTCTCTTTCTATCTAGATTTCTCTCATTTGTACTCTCTTTCTCTCTATCGCTGCCTGCTAACCGCGTTCGGCTCGCGACCGACAAAGAAAACAAGCGGGAATCCACGCCTAAGGGGCTCCCCGCGCGACAATTTATGGTGCCTCCTGTGAGGTGTGGACTCAGCGAAATCTCCAGCTAGAAGCATCGAGGAAGGCCAGTCAGCCAAGGACAATGGATTCATCGAGGATCCCCAGGTCATCGCACAGATGTCATCCCCGGGGCACCTCTCTAGCTGCCGCTTGAAGGTCAACGCGTACTGAAAAGATAAGTAGCGTTCATTTGTTCGATTCGCGTTATGCTAGTGTGAATTTGAACATGTCCCGCTCTTTGTTCTGTTTCGCGCGCAAGCACACGAAATTGCGCGTAGCGGCGAGCGGCGAGATGTAACGCGTCGTAGAGCGACTTCTGGTAATTCTAGCGCGTAGGGACACGTGCTCAACAGCGGTGAGCATGCATACGATCTATCAGTGTTCTGCGTTTACTGCGTTGTCTGTTCAGCAACATTGGGTTGCTGTAAGGACGAAAAAATGATGTAGAAAGTGCTAATTATTCGAAGCGAACCGCGTGCGTGAAATTCAGGAATTAGGAGAGCGCGCTAGTTGGCGATACGTCCCGACCCAACACAACCCGGTTGACGCTTTATCCCGCGGACAACTCCCGAAAGAATTCCTGCGAAATGATACGTGGTTTACCGAGCCCATTTGGTTACGGCATACGGAGGCCTCATGGCCCGCAAACACAGTCGTACAACAGTACTGAGGATCGCATGTTCCTATTGCGGTTTCCAAAGTACCGCATGTTGCTTAACGTCGCAACGATATGCTTACGATGGCTTCCTTCGGGACAACCGTTCCGAGGAAAACCCATCACGGTCAAGGAAAAACAAGACGCCGAAACCTGCATTTTTCGAATCATTCAGCAGGACGCGTTTTCCGATTCAATTGCATGCTTGGCGTGGGGTACTAAGGTGAAGAGGTCGCATATTGTGGCACTTAATTCGTGTTTAGGCGCGAATGGAGTAATACGTGTGGAGGATGGCATATTGCGGCACTTCATTCGAGTTTAGACGCGAATGGAGTAGTACGGTGGGAGGCCATTTGAAAAACGCAGATATCCCTATAGCTAGTAAGCACCCCATACTGCTTCCAGGAATCACGTCACGAATTTGATTATTCGGAAAGCTCACGAGTCAAATTACCACTCCGGAGTTCAAAGTACTCTTTTCCATTTGCGACAACGTTTTTGGTTGATCGACGCTAAGAATAAGGTTCGTCACGTCATTCGCAAGTGTGTCACGTGTGTAAGACACAAGCCAATTTCGCTTAATTTTTTCATTAAAAAGAAAAAGCGGTATAATCGAGCAATTCTTAAGGCGTACGGGTGGGTTTTTGTCTATATGGCTACAAAAGCAGTAACCATAGAAAAAACCAGCGACTTGACCACTGAAGGTTTTATAGGCGCGTTCGCTGAGACGATTGTTGACTTTCTTTTTATTCGATCGTATATTTTTTGTCCCTCATTTGCGTATATCTTCTGGCTTTGTTTTCGTCTGGATATAAGGTATAAATATTGTGAAAAATTTGACTACTTATTCGAATAACTTGAGGGCCTTTCTCAACAAGAGCGTCAAATCTAGCTCCGAAACTTGCGAAGGCAAGTGTATTATTATAATGTTTACCATTATTTAAAAAGCGTTTACTTTTGTCAGTATTTCCAGAAACTATTTCTTTTAAACGTAAAGGATAAGTCATATTGTCGGATAATACAACGTTTCCTCTATTGCAACAATTAATAAATTTGAAATGAATCCTAAGATTAAATTCACATATTTCACTTATACTACCTAAATCATTCTCCAAAATTGCTAATTCATCGAAATCAAAATCGAACATGGCATCTAATTTTGTTATTAAAAATTCATTGAAATTTTTAATAGCTTAACCATTTAATTTTTTGTACTTTTGATAATCTTGATAATCTTATTACTTTTTATTTTCATTAGATATATATATATATATATATACCTAATCAACCAAGCGACGTTAGGAGTTAGGTGACCCTGCTAGTATATTATAATATATTATGATATTCATAATTAAGAGGTTTTCGGTGCATACTCTGCGTTCAGTACGGAGCAGTAACAGTAACTAGGTGGCTAGGGTAGCCAATGACAAGGTCTAGGTAGTTTCCGGTGTCTTTGTGTAAATATCATTCAAGTACGGTGTCTAGGTGTACAGAGAGGAAGATGACGGTGTCTAGGTGGTGCGCTCCATGGTTTTTGGTGTCTAAGTAAATAAATTATACGAGGACGGCGTCTAGGTGTACAGGATAGCTGAAGACGAGGTCTCGGTATCTCGCAACGTGATTTTTTGTTTCTAGGTGTGAAAATCATTCAAGGGCGGTGTCTAGGTGTACAGGTTGACCGATGACCAGATCTAGGTGGTGCGCTTCGTAGTTTTTGGTGTCTAGGTATATAAATCATATGATGAAGATGTCTAAATTTACAGGGTGGCCGAAACCGAGGTTTAAGTAGTTCTTAGCTAGAAGATCTTAGCTCAACCGATGAAAAGGTTATTTCTAGTTTGGAATCTCTCAATAAAATCCCAAAATGAATACAACAAGTTTAAAATTACTTAAAATCCTTTTTCTAAACGCTAGAAGTTTCGTCAAACGTAAAGAAGACATACAACAGAATTTACCCAAAATTAACATTCTCGTGTGTGTCGAGAGCTTTCTACATCCTGGAATAAGAATATCAACTTCCCTAGATTCGTCAACTACAGGTTAGACAAAATGTATTTGTATGGAGACGGAATTCTACTTTTGGTTCGCTTGAATTTAGCATTTTGCAAAATTAAAAATCTAGTTACTCCCGTTCAAACTTTCGAAGTGTGTGGAATTCAAATTAATAATGTTTATTCAGCTTTTAGTCTAATAGCATATTACAGATCCCCAGGTCCTGTTTTTTCACTTGAACAATGGGAAAAAGTTTCTAATAATCTATAGAACGAAAATAACTACATATTGAGATGGCAAGTACATATTATAATATATATCTAGTACTTATATACGTATATAAGTACTATAGTACTATACATGCTGCCGGGCGCACCGCAACCTTATATTTTTTGAAATGGAGTTTTCTAACCTCTACAAAATATTCAAACAGTTATATCTTATTGAAATACGTTGTTTTATCAGGCGAATCAATGTTACTTTAAAATATATTGAAAAAACTTTTGTTAATAAAAGTTTCGTAAAAAATGAACGATCCGTTATCATTCTATAGCTGACCAAAATTTTGTGTTGTGTTTTTTTTTTTCAATATTTTTTCTTCTCCCAACTTCTGTTCTTATCCTCAAAACTTTCGTGGAGAGAAACATCAAATCGAATTGGAAATAAAATGTATACATAATAAAAAGACGCATTCAGTGCATAGTATTTATTAAAATGAGTCCTACTTTGCTACTCGGGGGTTTTGGGGGTCGCTGAACACGAATATCGCGACGACAACAGTCTCCGAGGTACCTGGTGCCCAGGGTGGACAGTATCATCGTCGTCTTCAAGACTTTCAGGGGAATTTGTAGCATAATTAGTCGAAACTTGTTACTCAGGGGTTTTTGGGGTCGCTGAACACGAATATCGCGAAGGTAACAGCCTCCGAGGTACCTGGTGCCCAGGGTGGACAATATGAACGTCGTATCCTACAGTTTTATGAGAATTTGTAACGCAATTAGTCGAAACTCGTTACTCGGGGGTATTTGGGGTCGCTGAACCCGAATATTGCGACGACAACAGTCTCCGAGGTACCTGGTGCCCAGGGTGGACAGTATCATCGTCGTCTTCAAGACTTTCAGGGGAATTTGTAGCATAATTAGTCGAAACTTGTTACTCAGGGGTTTTTGGGGTCGCTGAACACGAATATCGCGAAGGTAACAGCCTCCGAGGTACCTGGTGCCCAGGGTGGACAATATGAACGTCGTATCCTACAGTTTTATGAGAATTTGTAACGCAATTAGTCGAAACTCGTTACTCGGGGGTATTTGGGGTCGCTGAACCCGAATATTGCGACAGCAACGGCCTCCGAGGTACCTGGAGCCCAGGGTGGACAGTATCAACGTCGTCTTCAAGAGTTTCAGGGAAATTTGTAACATAATAAGTCGAAACTTGTTACTCAAGGGTTTTGGGGGTCACTTATCGATATTGCTGTAGAGATAGATTTTAGCGTGTACATCTATTTATTTTACAAATCTTATTTGACGGTTGCTTTTGAATTCAAACTAATACTCACTATTTTAACAAGAGTTTGATGATTCTCTTTTAAGTTAGTGAGGTATAATGTAATATATCTATCGAGAGAATAGTTTTTATTATAATAATTGATTACCCTTAAAAATTCGTGAAATCTTTAAAATAAAACCTTTCTCAAAAGGTAAAAGATAGGCAAGTATAAACTGGTTTTTATTTACTATTATTATCTTTTTTTTCTGATAATGATATATAATTCATTCAAATAATCATTTATATAAGTAACGATCTATGGTAAAAAATATATGAAATTAAATAATTAAATGGCAAGTACGTATTTGTAATAAATTTATCAAATTATTCTTTAATACAATTTATAATTTTGTTGTTTTCCTCACGTCATTGTTAATTTACTGGCGGTATTCTACACAACTATGAACTTGATAAGCCCGTCGGTTTATAGTTCCTAATGTGAATTGTTTAATTCGATAAAAAATAATAACATTGTCAAATAAACTCATTAAATCTCCCAAATTTAGTAAAACAGATATTGAAAAATGAAAAATTATCATTGAAAAATCATTATTTTTATCTCACCGTAAAATTATTAAGCGACGGGGTTATCAAGTATGTGCATAGTAGTGTAGAATAACAATGACGTTAGGAAAACAATGAAATTATGAATGGTATTAAAGAATAATTTGATAAATTTATTACAAATACGTACTTGCCATTGAACTATTTGATTTCATATATTTTTTACCATAGTTCGTTACTTATATAAATAATTATTTAAATGAATTAAAATAATAGTAAATAAAAACCAGTTTATACTTGCCTACCTTTTACCTTTTGAGAAAGGTTTTATTTTAAAGTCCAATTTACGTTAGTATTAGCACAGTGAGGCATATTCACCAGAATAGGCCAAACTGCAAAGCATTTTTACATGACATAATTTGCTCAGCTCACCGATAAGCCAAGCGTGTGTGTATGAGAGTCGACGTATGAGTATGGGGATTATTTAGTCGAAATAAAGTAATGTAATTCGTAGAGTGGAAATTATGTACTGAGTGACGGAGTGATACTGACTCGTGAGAGTGTGTGTCTGAGCAAAATGTTCTGCCAGAAAACTTGTAAAATAACGATAACTTAACAAAGTATGTAATGCGCATGCGCGCAGACGTGTGCGAGAGCATCACGTCTAAATCCGCCGCGAGAAGGCATACATTTTAGAACACAGTCTGGAACAGATCCCCCCAGTAGTGCCGAGAATTAAAGTCTTTTTTTTTTTGTTCGCGACGGAATTTTTAGAGCACGAGACATCATCAAAACGAGAGGAAGGAAGATTAGCAGAGAGTATTTACAGAGGTAGACCAAGTGAAGTATTTGTTTAAGAATTTAATATCCATACTGTCGGGAGTAGGCTTGCTCGATTCGCGAAGCCATTCTCTGTAACCGTCGGAAGTTTTGTTCGCGAAACCATATCACACGGGTTTAAGTTTTCCGCCGAATTTCAGTCGACGCTTTGTTGTGAATCGCATAACTAGCTAAAAATAAAGACGTGTGATTTCAGTGTGTCAATATAAAGTGTCATAATTTGTCTTCCGGTTTATCCACGGCCGAATTTCCTTAGATATAAGGAGTTCATAATAGCCGGCAACGTGTAGTGAATTTTGTCTATAGTCAAATTCGTTCGACCTGGCGCCCGTTTAATAAATAGGGTCGGGCGATATTAAAGCCAGTTTTAGCGAGTGAATGGCGTAGTCTTACGCCTGGATTTTCCTGAAAATCCACCTCGTTACAGTGGCTGCCGAATGCGTGGGGCACGGTCGTGAAAAGTCGGAAAAATTAAGTGCGGAGAAGACGGAAGTGTGTAGTGCATGACATTTTTGCAGCCAGATAAACGCTTAGCAGCCATCTTGAATACTCGGCGTCGACGATGTGCAAATAAAATTTTAGCGTTGTGCTTCGTGCTTAGCCCACCCAAGTGGTAAATAAAAATTTCAGAGTGAATTATTAATAAATTGATTTACCCTTTTACTATCTAATTACACCCTATATAATGTATTGATTATGCATGAATAATTATAAGTATTAATGGATATAATATTTTAATATATATATAATAATATATAATTTCTCTATAATATATATATATATATATATATATATATGTGTGTGTGTGTGTGTGTGTGTGTGTGTGTGTTTCCCCATATACATGTGTCGTGAAAACCAACACTGAATTTTGATCTCTCGCTGGTTTCGCAGATCCCATATACCCCGATAAATTTTTTTTTTGTAACCTTTGAAGAATCAACAATTTCAGCCGGGTAACAGTAGAACGGCTAAAGAGTTGATCACTGACCCATCTAAAGATTCGCGGTCGAATAAGTTGTAGTACTGTCAATTAATAAAGTAAATAATTATTACTAGCTTCTCTGCCGGTAAAACCCTAATAAAATTTCTTTTTGCCAAGATTTGAGACGCCCCGCAATTAGCAGCGGCGCTAATCAAAAATTTACAATTTACTAGTCGGATTTTTCCAGCGAGAGAGACACGGACCCAAGGGGGGCCCTACAACCTATATAGTGAATTTAGTCTGACTTCCCTGGTGATACCAGAACTCAACCAGCACAGTATATCGATTGAGTCGTGAAATAGCCCGTCCTAGGGAAAATCTATCACTCTGGTTTGGTACTATCCCTAAGGTAACATTTTTTTTTTGAGGAATCCGCGACATTATTGCAGTCGATCTTATCAAGAAAATTTAACAGTCAGGTCACCGACAGGCTCAGTAGTTTTGTTCGCCCTTATCAACCAAGACTTTGAAATTTATCGGAGAGAAGCAATTATGGATAATCACAGGAGTATGATGGACGCCTTACGTAATGACTGAGAAATCCGAAGCCTTGCCAACGAGATCAGAAAGTACGATGAAGATGATGTTGAGGAAGAGCTTAAATCGCTAAAAATAAGTACAAAGGGGAATAAGGCGATTTTACTAGATCGTCTATTGAGAGCTGAAATTTTACGGGCAGGGTTGAGCGAGCAAGTGCCGTGGTTCATTCTGAAGAATATTAGTCCCAGATAACATAGTGCAAGAAGAGCCTCTGCCTTCAAAAGCAAAAATATTCTAGCCGTGATCCCGTACATTTTGTCAAAAAAGCCAGCATGTGGTTCAGAACAAAGAAAAAGGAATTTAAAGACTAGAAGGCTTTTAAGAAGGCATTCTAACAGCAGTTTATCAGTCAAGTGAGCGACGAGGACGTGATGGAAGAACTACGTAGACGGACACAAGGAAAAGGGGAGAAGATATCCACATCCATTATGAATTTTAAGTACATCGCAGCTCACCTAAAGAGACCAATGAGATTGAAAGAACAGCTAAATTTGTTGACGGAGATATTACGGCCGGAATACCGTAATGTGATTAGGAAGAAAAAGATAGAATCCTATGAAGACGTTAAGAAGTACTGCCGGACATTAGAGGAGGAAATGGAAAAGGACGCAATGTATACACCACCACCCAGTGTTGAGAAAAGCCGATTCCCAGTCGCAGCATGGACGCCAGCTTCGAAAGCGAAAGTAGCAGCTACCAAGGATGTCGAGAAAGCAGCTGTAGTTACCAACGCGAATCCTAACAGGCAAAGCAACAACAATAACAATAAAAATAGAAAACAGAAGCAACAGCAGAATTGACCAACAGTAACCTCAGCCACGATCACAGATCAACCAGTGAACAACTCGACTTACGACTACAAGCAAACTAAAAGTGGCCCACAAGGATGGAAACCAGGTAATATGCAACCGCAAATATAGGCCCAATAACTGCAAAGCAAGGCTGACACCACTGATGCTGCCCAGAGTCAACCACCAATCCAGTACAAGAACAGAGGTTCTCCACAATTTGTGGGAGCGTGCTATTACTGTTAGCAGGTTGGCCATAGAGCATCAGTCTGTCCGACTGTGGAGTGTTATACATGCCATCAAAAAGGCCATTAATCAGCAGTTTGCCCAAATCGTAGCCGAAGCCAAGTCCAATGTCAAGTCTGCGGCCAATTCAGCGCAACTTTCCATAATTGTGGAAATTGTGTCCCAATTCGAACCATGTGGGGAAGTGGCAACGAAGGGACATCCCTGGGGCCGATGCCTCCCGCAACACCGCATTAACGGCCTCAGACGAAGTCGCAAAAACTTCTAGCTCTGTAACTCCGTTATCAGAGGTAGTTGAAGTTTTGGGAGAGGGGGGTAGTGGTCGAGGACCACTAAAACCAGAGACGAAAGAAGGGAAAGAGAAGTCGCTGCCAAACGCTAACGTAACCCGTAGGCCAGATAACAGCATAGAGATGAGAGAAGAGGAAGAGAAGTTGCTGCCAAACGCTAACGTAACCCGTTGGCCAAATAACAGTGTAGTAGTAGTGAGAGAGGAGAACGAGAAGTTGTTGCCAGACGCTAACGTAACCCGTTAGCCAAATAACCGAGATGGAGTAGTGGAGGAGAACAAAGTAGCAGCCAGTGAAACAGTTCAAAACTCATCGAGCAGCAAAGAGGACAGCGTATCTTGCCCTTGGAGAAACAAACTCCAAAACAGTGCGCATTGCAGCCAATTCAAAACTCAATATAAGTGGAACAAATCTACTCTGCTAACACTGGACTTAAGTAGCGAATCAGAAGAGTCGTTGTTGAATGAGAGAGTGCGGTATAACAGGAGGCAATCCTCTGTAGACAAGAACGCATCGAAGATTAGAGGCCCGACTCTAGAACAGGGCATCCTTTATTCTCGAGAATGCATCGATAAAGTCAAGCAGAGAGTTGTCAGCAGAGTAGATAACAAGAAGCCAATCCAAGACAAGAGAGAGAAGATTGTTGAGTTGATAAAAGAAGAAGATTTTGGAAATTTGAGTAAGATTGAATGGGCCCTCGATCAGCTACAGTCAGTAGACATAGCAGCCGAAGACTAATCACTGCCAGAAACTAAAGAAGTTGTTGAAAAGAAAAAGCCGATACTGCCAGATCCTGACTCAGACTACTTAAGCCCGCCAGCCCAAATCTTCGACGGAGTAGAGCATTAAGCACCTACGCCGTGATAGCTGATAATCGGAACTACATGCAGGTAGTCTTGAGCGGAACAACCTATCGAGCACTTTTCGATCCTGGCACCGTGATTACCTTAGTAGGTCCAAGAGTAGCCGAGAAGTTCGAAGGCAGATTGACAGCCGCTCAAGCTTCTATACAGGCGATTACTGGCGAATTATCACCCGTAATGGGATATTTACAGATCAATATTGAACTAGAAGGCATCGATGCATCGATTGGGCACGACGTGGTGTTCGGTAGGGATTTTTGCGAAATCTTTAAGATAGACACGGATAATAGGGGTTGATGAAGAGCAAATGGTGGAGTATGGCGTAGGTTTAATGATCAAGATCCGCCAGAAAATGATAAGGTCTTTGCTGAATGTACCGGAATAACAGAGCTGGATGAAGATGAAAGAAGACAGATAAAAGAGATAGTCGACGGAACCCTGCCTGAATACTCACTGGACGCATTAGGTTTTACAGATCTCACCAAGCACCACATCCGTCTTACTTGTGACACGCCAGTGAGACAGAAGTTCCGTCAGAGATCTAATGAATTTCCACAGTGGAGAGTAGAAGACGGCCAACTATACCGATTCAAAAGAGACCCATTGTTAGACCCTATCACTCACAGCGACGAAGCCTGGAAACTAGTACTACTAGCCGAACAACGAAAAAAATTCATGACTGTTGCTCACGGGGAAGTTACCGCCGGACACCTAGGAGTCGAAAAGACATACAACAGAATAGCCAGAGAGTATTTTTGGCCGGAAATGTATCATAATGTCTATTCCTTTGTTACTGCCTGCCCGACTTGTCAGCAATGCAAAGTGTCACAACAAGGCCCACAAGGCTTCATAGGAAAGATAATCATGGAGAAACCATGGACTGTTGTAGCTGCCGATATGATGGAATTCCCGAGGAGTAAAAGCCAGAATAAATATTTACTAGTCTTCCAAGATCTCTTTAATCGCTGGGTGGAAGTCAAAACATTGCATAAGGCCGACGGAAAATCAGTTGCTCAAGCTTTCGAAGAGTTGGTATTATTTCGCTGGGAGACGCCGGAGTATCTGTTAACCGACAATGGGACGGAGTTTCTAAACAAAAATGTTGCCGAGACGTTAAAGGAGTACGGCGTGACGCACATAACTACACCACCGTACTACCCCCAAGCCAATCCTGTCGAGAGGAGTAACCGCACCCTTAAAACAATAATAGCGATATTCGCCGAAAATCACAGAGATTGGGATAAGCACGTCCATGAACTCCGTCACGCTATGAGTACCGCTGTACAGTCAACACTCAAGACATCTCCAGCCTTTTTGAATTTTGGCCGACACGCCACTCAAGTCAAGAGTTTACGCAAAGAAATTGAAAATCGGGGTCCTAAACTACAATTAGATCCTACAGTATGGGAAGATCGTATGAAACGATTAGATGCTTTACGAGAACTTTTTGCCAAATTTATAAATGACGCGAGATACAAACAGGGGAACATATATAATAGAGGGCGTCGACTAGCCGGTTCCGCAGTCGGATATCTTGTTTTGAGAACAATTCATTATCTATCAAATGCCGCTGAAAGTTTCTCTGCCAAATTCGCACCCAAATTCGAGGGACCTTTCCGAATTACTGAACAGAAATTTCCTACCGTGTATATCTTGGAAGCTGAGGAGGGTAACAGTCAGAAAATCGCGAAAGTACACGTGTCAGACTTTAAACGATATCTACCGTCGCGAAATCCTAAAACTAACAGCCCTAGTCCTAATCCTACAAGCCGGTAGTGGAATACAGCATGCAGCAGAATCGTACCCGTTGTATCGACAATATATGTGGTTTGTATAGGTGGTGGAGTAGAAATTGTGTTGTCCTATTATACCGTGTTGGTTTTGTACTTACTTTTAATTTGTTGTAGCGCTCTGAAGATGTTTCGGCCAACCCGTGCTCGACGCGCTGTGTACAGGCAGAGACACGTAGCGGATGTGGGCTTCGTTCTACCGGACTTCACCGTCGTACCAACCGACTTCGTGTCCCCGCAGTGGAGGTCGAGACACGAGCGTGATTGCCGTAGCAAAAGCCCAGAGGTGGATGATGGGATCTTGCGACGGGAGCTCTTAGCTCAAGCAGAGATTAGTAGAGAGATTGCCGATGAGCATGGGCGAAAGCGTGCCGTGCGATATGCAGTCGTAAGCTAGCGCCGCCCTGCGGTTTTCGCTCCGAACTATACGCATCTAGAAGCAGCGGAGGAGAAGTAGGGGCGGTCGTACGCAACTAGCTTCCCCACCAGCAGCAGCGGCGAAGAGGGAAGTAGAGAGTACACAATCACATCGCGGCGCGGCAGAGCATAGAGGAGAAATAATATAAGCGGCGGTAACTGTCAAGGATTCGGGCTTACGCGGTGAATATGATTCATAAACAATGATATATTTATAAACAATCACCGATAAACTCTATTACAGACTAAACTCTAAGCCCTTAATGCCAGTGGACATGATCGTCTTTATGAAATCAACCCTCATAATTAAAAACTTTAATTTTTTAGACGGATTATGATTAAACCGACACAAACACGTTAAGATTAAGCTTAAACAAAGCTAAATTAAACTAACAAGCCACCCCAGCCTCCCGATAAACATATGCTACTTTCAGTTATTCTCCATCAACGATGATTGTGGCGGCGCGGTCTACGTTGTTGCTTGGTATTCTTATGCACTCGGGTTCGAGTCCAAGTCTCAGCAAATTTTTTTTTTCTACTTGCTGATAGAATATATAGTATACAATAATAACGCAATATGCCATTCTACTTCTGCAATTATATTTCAATTTAGGTATGTATACGGTACAGAGGGGACCTGCAATGTATAACTACCATTATTTATAGTTTTTTATGTAAAGAAAAAATACAATTTTAAATAAATTTAAATTATCTTATTAGTACGATAACGTTTTATTAATTACATTGATATTAAAAAAAAATTATTAATTTGTATTCCTAAAATTCAAGAAGTTTCATTGTTACTTTTTTTTCATAAACGATTAAGAAGTAAATTATACCTATATTTATTGCAGGCCCACCGTATACTTACCTAAATTGAAATATAATTGCAGAAGCAGAATGGCATATTGCGTTATTATTGTATACTGTATATTTTATCAGCAAGTAGAAAAAAAAAGATTTGCTGAGACTCGGACTCGAACCCGAGTGCATAAGAATACCAAGCAACAACGTAGACCGCGCCGCCACAATCATCGTTGGTGGAGAAAAACTGAAAGTAGCATATGTTTATCGGGAGGCTGGGGTGGCTTATTAGTTTAATTTAGCTTTGTTTAAGCTTAAAAAATTAAAGTTTTCAAAAGTTTTAGATTCTAATTTTTTTACACTTATGTTGTTGTTTAAACATTCTTTTTAGTCCAATAATATGCCCGAATAGTTATTTGGTGTTGGTTGAAACTACCGCGAGGTGTGGATGCGCAAATTCGACAGTCGCCGTTTGTCACTTTTCTTCCGCCGCGTCAGGCGCGGTGGACCTAAGAATATATAGCACCTCTCCCTTCTCCTCCACTGCCGCTGGATGCGTATACTTCCCCTACGCTCCTTTTCTAGATGCGTATAGTTCGATCGCAGGCCGCAAGTGGCGTCATGATCGAATTCGCCACGTATTTTTAACACGGCATCGGCAATCTCTCTACTAATCTCTGGCTCAAGCCGCAGATCGCCGCCGGAAGAAAGAAGAGGAGGAGAGAAAAAGGTTACTGCTGGCCGACTCGGACGACGAAACGGACGGCAAATTGTCGCAGCAAGCCCCCTCTTTGAGAGGAAAGCCATCGGAGAGTCCGACTTGACATAGGTAGCCGCTTTATCTGGTGTTGACGGATCCTTAGTTCCCCCGAGAAGATCTGAAGATGAGCGCCACCACGAGTGTAGGCGCAAAGCCCAAGATATTGCAGCCGAACCTAAACGTGACGCCGTCAACGAGGGTCTCAGCCTAGGATCGCCTGAAGAGCATAGAGGAGCTCGCGGGCTAGCAACACAAAGCGGCCCTGACTTCTCAGAATCGGTTCTGAGCGACTCTCGCGTTTCTTCCAGTTCTCCGCGGCTTTTCTCCCGATTCTACTCGCGTCTTCTCCTACGACTTCTCTCGCGCAATTTCTTCTCCCATACACACACGTCTTTCCCAACGACACACACTCGCGTCTCTCTTTCTCTCTCTGTCTCTCTCTCTCTCTCTCTCTCTCTCTCTCTCTCTCTCTCTCTCTCTCTCTCTCTCTCTCTCTCTCTCTCACGGAATCGGACGTGTTGGCTGCGGTATCGCACTTTGACACCCAGGCCAGGGGAAGTGACGGCATCCCACAGGTTGTCATCTCAAAAGCATTGCTGGTTCTCGCTCCTTTACTAACAAGGAAAGGTACCCAACCCGAACTCACCGATTTTGATGATTTTCATATATGTTGTAGAACATAAAAAAATAAGAGACACGTATTTTTTTTTATCGGCTAATTTTCACTTTTAAGGGGTAAAAACCTCCCCTAAAGTTAACCCCCAAAAAGCGTTTTTTTTAAATATCTCGGCTTAAAATTAATATTTTTCAATGAAACAAATTGGAGGTTATTTCTTACAAAAAGAGCAAGTATTTCATGGTGATTTGAAGAGTAAGGGTAGCATCCCCTATTTTTTAGGGGTTGAAAACATATATTTTTTGGCATAATTTTATAGTAAAAATGTTTAAACCGACTAAAAAAAATTGGAAAAAATGTTTAAACATCCTTAATAACAAAATTTAGTTGACGTCTTTCGGTGTTTTCATAAATATTATCCCTAAGGGGGTAAACCACCCCTAACACAAAATAACTGTAAATATGTAATTCAATACATAATATTTCGTAGAAAGTTTGTATATAGAGGTTTTCGAGGTCGCTGATTACAGTCAGATTTTGAAAATTCAAAATGGCGGATCCAATATGGCGGACGGAAATATCGAAAAAAAATTTTATATAATAAAAAAGTTTTAAACGACTAAAAAATTTGGAAAAAATTTGTAAACATCTATAATAAACAAATTAAGTTTTTCGGTTTTTTCATAGATACTTCCCCTTAGGGGGGTAAACCACCCCTAACACAAAATAACTATAAGTATACTTCAATCCATAATATTTTGTAGAAGGTTTGTATATAGGGGTTTTCGAGATCGCTCTTTACAAATCTGATATCAGATTTTAAAAATACAAAATGGCGAAACCAATGTGGTGGACGAAAATGTCGAAAAAAAATTTTAACTTTCAAAAAAACTTGTTTACAAATGTGTGATCTTTGTAGCCTGTACATGTGAACTAAAGAGCCTTAAACCCTAAACCCCTAAAGAACAAATAGGCTAAATGGTTGTGCTTTTTAACCAAACGACTCCAAACCCCTAACCTCCAGACAAGCCAAAGGCCTATGCTTTACCGTAGACACGAGTATAGACATATTACCGATATTTTATTCTATCATTTTGTATGTAACAAATAACGTCTCGTTTTATGTTTCAATCAAAGATTATTTATTTTTCTGCTTTTATAAATTAGCATAATTTCAAAAGTAATTTCATAAATTATAAAGTATTTCATAAATTGCATAATTATATAATTTTATAAATTCAAAAAGTCCACACTTTTTTGCAAATGAAAAAACATAGGTTAATAAAATTAGTTTATCAAACTCTTTTGCGTTTTGTAATAAAATTTAATGTTGTCAAACTTGGGAGTTTTTCATTGTTACAATTATTTCGTAAGCCGAAAGTTTTTTAGATGAATTCTCGAAGTAATGATTATTGTATCTATAGTAAAATATTTACAGTCTGGAATTCCATAATAATACTATTTGCAACGATTTAATGAATTTATCAAAAAATCTAAATTTAATAATAAATATTATTCTAATTATTATTATTATTTTTCATTATCATTGCTATTATCAGTATTACTGTTATTATTGCTATTGCAATTATGCTTATTCTTCTTCTTATTATTATTATTATTATATTACTATGATAATTTTTGTTATTGGTAAAAATACATAAAAGAATATTAATACTCGAACTTCATTTGCAATTAAAGAACACGTTGTTATTGAAAGGGAATTTTATATGCATTCATTAGTTTAATGAATGTTATCGTACATTCAATGATAATTCCACAGATAAATGTCTTTCACTCATAAAAGTTGTTGACAATATGTGCGAATCAGTATGTTCTTTTTTTAGATTGTTTTCATCGAGTGTTTACCTCAGCTGCCTGTGTTATTTTTTAGGCAGTGAGTGAGTTTTGTGGGTATTCTAGTTCGATGCCGGAAAGCACGAATAGTACGTCTTTTTGTTTGTCAGTGGTATCATACAGTTGTAGAAAATTTTCTTTAGTGATTTTATATAGATTTACATTATTCAATTTCAAAGTGAATAAAAGTTGAATAAAACCAAAAATAGAGTTTTCCGAACATCACAAAGTGGAACGAGAATTCTTCTCCAATGCATAAATTAATGATTTGATTCAATTTACATTCACTCGTTTTATTCTGGTGGAAATGTAGCAGTCGTGCCTTACATGCAAAAACACAGCTTGTATAAATTTTACCGCTTGTTTTCATTTTAGATTGAAAAATGAAAATTAATCCGTTAAACGTTCTAAACTTATTATTAGCATACTTTCAAGCGTTAAACATACCAGATAGTGTCACGAATTATCACAAAACAGAGTTGGCCGAAAAAATAAAAGAAATTTTAATAGATGCAACACATTATTTCAACGATGTAGAAATGATTACTGATGACTCTTTGGATTTTCAAGAAGAGTATAAAGACCATAATGCGGAAATAATTGAAGATGAAGTGCAACATCATTTTCCTGATCCGGATATAGCACCAACAAATCAATGTACAGCAGATAATGAAGAACTAGATTTTGAATACAAAAAAAGAGCTGTAGAATTTTGGAGAAGTAGCAAAACGAAGCAAAATTTAAGTCTCAAAACAGTGCAAAACAGATTCAAAAAAGTATCATCTATTAGTCAGCTACGTCGTTGGGCTCATTCAATTAATAAAGGTGGCACAAATTTGTCAGTATACCCTGGATAATTTTCAAGCAGCTCTCGACAGTGGTTCAATTATCCATGATGAAGATATAATTCGATGGGCCTTACAAGCTAAAAAAGAAATTGGTTTTGATGATATTAGATTCAAAGCTTCTAAACATTGGTTACTCAAATTTAAGCAAGCACACCGAATAGTTTCTAGGAAAATAAATAAGTTCATAACAAGAAAAACACTAGAAAGTAGTGCAGAACTTACGGCTAAAGCTGAAGCATTTATCGATGACGTTAAATCGTGTATACCAAGGATTGGACTCGAAAATTTGTATAATACAGATCAGAGCGGATTTCAGCTAGAAATGCATTCTGGAAGAACATTAGCAGTAGAAGGAGAAAAGCAAGTGCAATGTCTGGTACAGTCAATTTCAGCAACAACGCATAGTTATACTATACAGCCACTAATATCAGCTACTGGACAACTGTTGTCACCGCTATTTCTTGTTTTAAAGGAACCAAGTGGCAAGTTTGGCCCTATTGTAGAACAAAACATATTTAGACCAGAAAACGTGTACGTGGAAGCATCCAAATCTGGAAAATTAACAACAAGTAAGGGAACTAATAACAATTTTTACATTGTAACATCGTTGATCAGTTAATTAGTAAGTCGTTTAATTGCAGATCACTTCAAAATCTGGTTGGAAAAAATATTTTATCCCTATGTAGGCCATCACTCAATACTATTACTTGATTCTTGGAGTGGTCATTGTGACAAAGTTATAGAAGAAACAATGCCACAAAATAAAATTATTAACATAAAAAAATTCCAACTGGAACCACAGGAAAAATACAACCACTTGATGTCTATGGATTCCGTATTTGGAAAAACTTTGTCCGAACATTTTCTGATAATGTAATGTTAATGGATCATGATATGAATTTACATGTGAGAAATAATATAATTAAACTTCAATCATTGGTTCACAACCAACTGTCTTCACTACTCTAATATTATAAACAAAAATACATTATAAGTTGAATTTACAATAAAGGAATTTCAATAACATTCTGATAACAATTTCTACGGAAATTATAAAACTGCTTCACACACAGAATTTTCTTGTTTACAAATTTAGGAATTTGAGGTGGTTTGGTTAAAAAGCACAACCATTTAGCCTATTTGTTCTTTAGGGGTTTAGGGTTTAAGGCTCTTTAGTTCACATGTACAGGCTTCAAAGATCACACATTTATAACAAGTTTTTATGAAAGTTAAAATTTTTTTTCGACATTTTCGTCCACCACATTGGTTCCGCCATTTTGAATTTTCAAAATCTGATATCAGATTTGCAAAGAGCGATCTCGAAAACCCTTATATACAAACCTTCTACAAAATATTATGGATTGAATTACATATTTACAGTTATTTTGTGTTAGGGGTGGTTTACCCCCTTAGGGATAATATTTATGAAAACACCGAAAGACGTCAACTAAATTTTGTTATTAAGGATGTTTAAACATATTTTCCAATTTTTTTTAGTCGGTTTAAACATTTTTATTATAAAATTATGCCAAAAAATATATGTTTTCAACCCCTAAAAAATAGGGGATGCTACCCTTACTCTTCAAATCACCATGAAATACTTGCTCTTTTTGTAAGAAATAACCTCCAATTTGTTTCATTGAAAAATATTAATTTTAAGCCGAGATATTTAAAAAAAACGCTTTTTGGGGGTTAACTTTAGGGGAGGTTTTTACCCCTTAAAAGTGAAAATTAGCCGATAAAAAAAATACGTGTCTCTTATTTTTTTATGTTCTACAACATATATGAAAATCATCAAAATCGGTGAGTTCGGGTTGGGTACCTTTCCTTGTAAGTCACATTTTCAACCTGTCTCTGAGCGTGCCCTGCTTCCCATCTGCCTGGAAACTGTCACTTGTGCGCGCACTCAACAAGATCAGTTCACCAACAGCCCTGACTGACTACCGTCCGATTTCACTTGTCTGCTTTCTCTCCAAGGCCCTGGAGTGGCTGGTGCACAAGCAGATCTCAGAATACCTTGAATCAAGGCTATTGCTAGACAACCTTTAAACAGGCTTCCGCACTGGTCACAGCACTCAGTCTGGCCTAATTAAGCTAACTGATGATGCCAGGATCGGGATAAACAAAAAGAAAGTAACACTACTCCTTCTCTTCGACTTTAGCAAGGCGTTTGACACTGTGTATCACGTCAGGCTCCTGAGAAAGCTATCCACTTTCGGCTTCTCAAAGCAAGTCATTCGCTGGTTTGCCTCCTACCTCTCTGGGAGAGAGCAGGCCGTCGTTGGTGACAATAGTGAGCGTTCTTCTCCTCGGCGTCTTAACATCGGCGTCCCGCAGGGATCCGTTCTGGGTCCCTTGCTATTCGCATTGTACATCAACGACATCGGTTTCTGCCTTGATACCGATGTTTCCCATCTCATCTATGCGGACGACTTGCAAATTTACAGTCAATGCCACCTTGAGGAGCTCGATTGTTTGTCAAACAAGATGAGTGCTAATGCCGAGAGGATAATGGGCTGGGCTGCACAGAACAGGCTAAAACTTAATGTTGCTAAAACCAAAGCAATTGTCCTGGGCTCTCCCTACTACATAAACGCCTTACCCTCAACAGCTAACACCTATATTATCATTGGGGGTGCCCAGGTCAGCTTTGAATCTTCCGTGCGTAATCTGGGATTGGTGCTCGACTCTAAACTTACGTGGAAGGAGCACGTTACACAAGTGTGTAAGCGTGCTCACTCACTAATGTACAGGCTTTACTTTTTCAGAAAGAGTACCAATCTCAGGTTGCGCAAGCACTTAGTGCAAGCGCTCCTGTTTCCCCTTATTGTCTATTGCTCTCTTGTATACTGTGACCTGACGCAGGAACTCGACTTAAAACTACAGAGGCTCGTGAATACAGGAATTCGTTACATCTACGGTGTAAGGAGAGATGAGCGCATCTCCCCGTACAGGGGGGAGCTGCAGTCGCTAACCACTGCAGGACGCAGGAGGTATTTCACTGCTTGTTTCTTACGAAAGATGTTTAACACAGCCGTACCATCATATGTACTGGCATACTTCGACTTCCGCGTGATACTCCGGCCTGTTAGGGGGGAGGTGACACCTCTGGATATTCCTACCTTCGCGACGGAGACGCTGAGGAACTCGTTTCATATCAGCGCCTCATACCTATGGAACAACCTACCATCACACATTCGTAATACTGCTTCTATCTCAGGTTTCAGGAAACTAGCTAAAGAGCACTTCTTCGAACTCGAAAACACATGAACATCATGTTCACACTCACGCACACGCACACACTCTCGCTTAACTCATTCTCACCTTATCATCACACTACACATCTACCACAACAGACATCTTTTACTATTATTATGCCTGTACACTTACTACTCCTGCTGTACATAATTGATCGTACAACACATTGTACGTAAAATAAAACCAATTAATCTAATCTCTCACTCACGGCAGAGCTACATTTCGCGTCCGCGATCACGCATTCCTCGAATTCTCTCCCCACGACTCCTTTCCTGGAACACTCGACGACTGCTCGTTGCTCTGTTGTTTCTCCAAAACTCCTCTTCTTCTCCGACTCTCACAAACAAACAAAATCATACGCGCATTAATAATTGCAAAACGCAATTATTACTCTCTCGGGAAAGGCGGCCTTGCGACGGACAACGTACCGTCGCACTCAACTCGATAATCTGTCGTCGACAACCTAGTTTTAAGCTAATCATGCAATTTTTGCAGCCATGCAGTCTCGGGAGAGTGTTGAGAGAAAGAGAGAGAGAGAGAGAGAGAGAGAGAGAGAGAGAGAGAACCTTGGGATATTTGTTGTGGAAAACTGCAACATTCCGAGTATGTTTAGTTTTGGGAGGGGGAATGCAACAAGGTAACCATAGAGGTAAAAATCTCTCTCTCTCTCTCTCTCTCTCTTCCATGCTACTCCCTACCGGGGCTGTACCACTCTATGAGTTGGTACTAGTAGCATTGGGAATCTGTTTTGTAGAAAGGAGAGAGAAAAATAGCAGTCGGATGATCGCTACTAGTTCCCGTCAGAAAGAAAGAGAGAGAGAGTAGCAGACCACGCCGAGCTATACTGCGTAGCTTTGCCACCAGCCTCACTACTACAATCTCGCCGATCCACACGCATACACTACATGGAAGAAGCCAGTGTGGCGCCGAACCAGCGTGAGTGACGAAGAGAGCGAACCGCTGAGAGTGGGAAAACCGCGTCGTGCGGACCCGCTCGCAATTTACCGATAAGCCGAGCGTGTGTGTGTGAGAGTCGTTGTATGAGTATACGAATTATTTAGCCAGAATGAGATAATGTAATTTGCAAATCGAAAATTATGTACTGAATGAAGGAGTGCTACTGACTCGCGAGGGTGTGTTTCTGAGCAAAATATTCTGTCAGAAAACTTGTAATACAACAATAAATTAATGAAGTATGTATAGCGCATGTGCGCAATTGTATGCGAGACCTCGTGTCGAAATTCGCCGAGGTGACTTGAACACTTGGGTACGAGACTTAGAAGAAAGCAGTTGTAGAAAATAAATTAGGTTTCGAATCGCTGCCTAGAACAGACCCCCTGGTAGTGCCACAAATAAATTAGTGTTTTTCTTGTCGTGGCGAAGTTTCAGGGAACGATACATCATCCGAACGAGAGGAAGGAAGATTAGCAGAGAGTATTTACAGAGGTTGACCAAGTGAAGTATTCGTTTAAGAATTTCATAGCCATGCTTGCTCGATTCGCGGAGCCATTCTGTGTAACCGTTGGAAGTTTCGTTCGCGTAAGCGTATCACTCGGGTTTAGGTTCGCCGCCGAATTTCAGTCGATGCATTGTTGTGAATCGCATAATTAGCTAAAAATAAAGACGTGTGATTTCAGTGTGTCAATATAAAGTGTCATGATTTGTCTCCCGACTTTATCCACGGCCGAATCTCCTCATAGATAAGAAGTCTCCATTAGCCGGTAACGTGTTATCGAATTTTGTCTGAAGTTAAATTCGTTCAACCTGGCACCCGTTTGATAAATACAGTCGGGCGATATTGAAGCCAGTATTAACGAGTGAGTGGCGTAATCTCACGCCTGGATTTCCCCGAAAATCCACCCCGTTATAAGTGCTTCTGCCAAAGGAAAAGAAACAATCCCAGGAGTCCTCATCACACAGACCACTCTGCATGCTGGATACTTAAGGCAAGATCCTAGAACGCAGTATCTGCGCCAGAATGGATTAATTTATAGAAGGATAAGGTAGATTACGAGGCACTCCGGAAGCAGGATGTGCCCTTATGTATAAGAAGGATGATGTCCGACTACTTAAAGGACAGAATCTGATTATATGACACTGAGGACAATACCAAGACCTATAAAGTTACAGAAGGAGTTCCCCGAGGGTCAGTACTCGGCCCACTGACTTGAAACATCATGTACGACGGGGTACTAAAGCTACAATTACCGGAAGGAGCAACAGTCGTCGGATTTGCTGACGACATAGCAGTAGTATTAGTAGCAAAACATGAAGAAGAGGTGACAGACATAGCTGAAGAGTCAACCCGTATAATACACGAATGGTCAACAGAGACAGATCTGAAACTTGCTAGCCACAAAACAGAAGTTATTTTAATTTCTAGTAGGAAAAAGATGAAAGAAATTACACTGACGGTGGATGGACATAAAATCGTTTCTCAACCAACCATAAAATACTTGGGTATCACCATCGATGCAAGACTAAGTTTCAAACAGAATCTGGAACTAATCAGTGATAAAGCAGCAAAAGTTGGCGCTGTTCTATCCCGATTGATGTCAAGTGTAGGAAGGCCAACGCAGAAGCGAAGGTTACTCTTAGCCAGTGTAATCACATCAATTATGCTATACGGGGCCCCAATTTGGGTAGATGCGATGCGGGTAAAATCGTATGCACAAAAGTTGACTACCGTGTATAGGCAAAGTGCACTAAGAGTGGCGTCCGCTTATCATACGGTATCATACGCTGCTGTTTGCATTATAGCAGGCATGCCGCCCAATGACCTTATAGCGTTAGGAAGTAAGGACGTATTCGAACCTAGGAGACGAACGAATGACAAAAGTTTAGACAGAGATCTGGAATGCCGAGAGAAAGAAGACGATGGCTGAATGGCAAACAAGATGGGACGCTACTGGCAAGGGCCAATAGACTCATCAAGAAGACTGGATTGGAAAACAAATGGAAAAGTTAACTACTACCTCACGCAGTTTTCGACCGGGCACGGATGTTTCTGGGCGTACCTGCACCGGTTCAAACTAGACGGCTGTCCGAACTGCCCAATATGTTCGGATGCAACTGAGGATGTTGAGCACGTTTTTTGCGAGTGCTTACGATATCATCAGGAGCAAGGAGAACTCAAGAGTTATCTTCAGAACATTACTCCTGAGTCGATTATGACATGCTAACTTCAGAGGATGGATGGTGCCCAGTTAACAACTATGCAGCAGAGATTCTCAAGAAAGTTAGAAAATACAAAGAAGACAGAAGAAGACGAAGTTCGAGTATGTAAGTGTGTGTGTGTGCGACGCAGAAAATGAAGGATGATTATAGTAATGACAACCACATCAACCAGAAGCGGGCAAATACCTCCCCCCCCCCCCCCATTGCTTTACGGTGGTACCGCGATGTTCAGGGGCATAGAAGATCGAGCTAGGCACCTCTACCGAGAATCGATAACGACAAAGAGGGCTTCCTTTTTACGGCTGGGTGTTTTTTCATCTGGCTGTAAGAGAGATGGGTTTAGTTGGTGTAAATCTGTTACACAGCTGAAGGTAGTTCGCCAGAATATTTGTTTTTTTAGGATATCGCTCAAACTTTGTTTACATGTTCAATTAAGTGTCCTCTACAACGTGGTATTTTGTTTACCCCCCAAGCGACATTATTTTTGAAAATATTGAACATTGAAATTTTGTATTTTAACATGGGAAGCCTATACCGAGTCCGAATTTTGAGGACGTTGAGTTGAATTGCGAAGCAAGTTTTCTTAGACTATTTTTAAAAAATTAGCTTATGGTGTAAAATAGCAATATATGGAGAAAAAGTTGGATAGGACAAACAAGGCTTTTTTTTAAGATACAACAATCCAAAGTTTTCATCCCATGCTATCAGTATATCTATATAGGTATGCAATGTTTATCTCTCTTACAAGTTTTCAGATTTTTTTATACTCTAAATAATTCATATCACCATTCTAATGTTAGATACTATGAATTGTAAGGTTTTGACATTATATAACACTGTATAATATCTTAAAAAAGGAATTTTTCAATAAAAATCCTAATTGAGCACCACTGCAGCCGGTGAACTACCTTAAGTTGAATTCGATTCGCTTAATGTTATAAGTTTTCATAATATATGCAAAGGCAATGAAAAATAATGAAAGAGAGAATTTAAACTCTCAAGGGGCTCGTCATGGAGAAAGAATGACGAGCCAAGAACAAAACCAGAGCCAGAGACAATAGCAGGATCCAGATCAACACACATACCAACAACAAATGCAGAACTACGACCAAGGGAAGCAGAACCTAAATCAGAACAGCCAGAACAACTATGGACCACAGAGAGCACCGCTAATGACAATCCTGACAAAACAGCCCGAGTTTCAAGAATGTGTTCAACCAACTGCACGGGACCTGAAAAGTTTAATTGGGAAAATGATGAACCAACAGCAGTGAAAATACGAGTGCTAGAAGAGACCACTAAACCATGGATGACATTCATGATAGACAATGGAGCAACGGTGAATTTAAATTAGGCTTCATAGACGACAATATGCCAATAAATATGCAAGTTGTACGATGGCTTGGAGAGATTACTACAGAAACGGTACCAACTCTAGGATCTGTTTATCTACTCATCAAGAATAGTCCAGTGAAATTTCACATAGTTAGAGACGACTTTCCAACACCACACGCTGGATTATTAGGAAGAAATTACTTAAAGAAGGAAGAAGCAGTCATCTCTTATCACAACAACGTTCTAATGGTGAGCGGAGACGTAATGCATCCAATGCCATTTTTGGGACAGGAAAAGGAATACAGAGAGCAAAGAAAAAGAGCACACAACCCTTACAAATCGAGTGACATACTACAAGTTGAGGAGAGAAATAATGACAAAGAATCATGTAACATGAACGCTTCAGAAAATGCAGATGTACCCATGAAAACAAAACACATTATAAAAGCCAGAACGAGACAAGTCGTCAGAATCAATTTGATTAAAACTGAATTAAAAGAAGGATACATACCAAGAATAGATGTAAGAAACAAAGACGTATTCCTGGGAGAAGGAGTAGTAATCAATGACAATAATACCTGCAAAATGCTAGCAATAAATACAAGTGAACACGATGTCACCATAGAAGTTGATGCCAAAGAACTCATACCGTTCGAAACTGAACCAGAATTTTTAGAAAAGACAGATAGTGATTTTAACGGCGAAATTGTAGTCGACAAAATTAAACGATTAGAGAGAGTAAAAGAAGCCATTAGAAGAAGCCACCTAAATAAAGAAGAATTAAAACTTGTAGATCGTATTATAGAGGATTATTTAGACAGATTTCTATTACTTGGAGACAAATTACCATGCACAGGCATGATTCAGCACCATATGCATTTAGAGGATGATATACCTATAAATACGAAACAATACAGACATCCGCCAAAACATAAATAAGTGGTTAGAGAAAGTGTAGAAAAGAACTTACGAGATAGAATTATTAGAGAGTCAAATTCACCATGCAACTCACCAATATGGATAGTACCGAAAAAGCCTGACAGTCACGGAAATCCGAGATGGAGAATGGTGATCGACTTCCGAGAACTCAACAAAAAGACAATCAGAGATGCTTACCCCCTACCCAACATCGCTGATATAATGGATCAATTGGGAGGAGCCACATACTTTTCCATTTTTGATCTTGCAAGTGGTTTCCAACAAATACCAATGGCCCCAGAAGATTGTTACAAGACGGCTTTCACGTCCATCAATGGACACTATGAATACACTAGAATGCCAGAGGGATTGAAGAATGCAACGGCTACATTCCAACGACTAATGGAGAAGGTACTCAGAGGTTTACAGAACATACAGATGCTAGTTTACTTAGACGATATAATAGTATATAGTAAAGATCTTTAAGAACATGAACAAAGAATTAGAAACTTGATTGAGAGACTCAGATATGCGAAACTAGTATTACAACCAGATAAAATAGAGTTCTTTAGAAGAGAAGTCGGATTCCGGGACACGTCATAAGCGCTAAGGGCATAGAGTCAAACCCAGAAAAGGTAATCGCTATAGCAAAACTTGCCACACCTATTACAGAAAATACATAAAAGACTTTACAAAAATCGCGAAACCACTCAATGACCTACTAAAGAAAAGTGTAAAATTTGAATGGACAGAAGAGTGTGAGAACAGTTATCAGCAACTAAAAGAATGTTTGATGAAAGAACCAATTTTACAATTTCCAGACTTTGATAAAGAATTCACATTAACCATAGATGCTTCTGATTACGCCATCGGTGCAGTACTCAGTCAAGAAAAAGACGGTTTTGATCACCCGGTATAATATTTATTCAGAGCGCTCAACAAAGCTGAAAGAAATTACTCAACTACAGAAAAAGAACGTCTCGCTGTACTATATGCCTTGCACCAATTTAGACAATATTTATTATGCAGAAAGTTCACGCTAGTGAGTGATCATGAATCACTGAACTAGATGCATAGCAGAAAAGATCCAGGACAGAGGTTAATGAGATAGATGTTTAGATTCACTGGATACGAATATACCTTCAAATATAAACCAGGCAAATTAAATAAAAACGCTGATGCGCTATCACGAAACCAGCCAGAAATGACTGAAGAAGAAATCAAAGAGAATCTACCTAGTATAAAGGTGATGGTCATAGAGGAGAAACAAAAGAAACAAGAAAAATCATCAGTAACGACCACAACGTCATCCAAGGCAACAATACAGCCACGAAGCAGAATACAATCAGCAGATGACATAACAAATAAACCCAGAGGAAGAGGGAAACCAATAGGCTCAAAACCCAATAAAGAGGCACCTAAATTAGACCATAGCGTAATGACACAGAGAACCAGAGCAAGGCGCACGCAAACACAAATTCCAGTGGGGCAGTATATCAAACAAGGCGCAATACCAAAAGTACTGAAGACGGCTGTAATAGGAAGAAAAACAAAGACAGAAAAGTCAGCAGAAACCGAAACATCAACATCCAAAGCTACCACTGTAAAACTGTTTAACTGTCATTGATGTATCTGAATCTGCATCGGTTGAACTTTCGGAATCTTCTCTCTGACAGTTAACCCATCTAGAAGATCATGGCTATCATCTACAGCCAATGAAGACAGTGATTTGGACAAACCTCCAATACCTGATCCCAGGTATAGCGGATTGCGACAAGAAGAGTCGGGAACAACAGAAGGAGAAACACAAGACGAAGAGGTGTTTTCCTCAGGCGAGAGCCTACAAGAAACCTACAAGAAACATCAAACAAAGATGATACAGGGAACGAATCGGACGTTGAAAGTGTAACTGACATAATAAGGCCACCACCAAGAAGAACGCTGTCAGTGACGCCAACAATAAAAAGCGACAGTCCTACAGACAACAGCACGCCGAGAGATAAAATCAGAAATCGAAAAAAATTAGGAGTGTTAAGTGAAATAGAAGCAAAAGAAGGATCAATGATAGATATACGATTTTCAAAACCACCTGAAGTGACAATGCTTTTTCTTTTGCCCACACCACCAGACATGGAGCCACTAAACAAAAACTACACTCCAGCAGGAGATGACCACGAATCGGAAGATGCCGCGACACACATAACCAAGGAATTCAAGAAAATTCCTCACAACATAATTACCATAAGAGAATGCCTCAAGCACAAAAGAGACAACATTGTTCATTTCCTATCAGTAGACTGTGACACTCGTCAACAAAGAAATCAAAAGTTTCCGAGTGGCAAGAAAAGGAGATATATTAGACCAATTAGAGTCACCAGCCTTCTGAGAGATGATTTACAAACATTTTCATCAAAGCGGAATAAGAGTGACAATGTGATACGGAAAAGCAGAAGTACCAGCTGAAAAACACAGAAACGAAATAATCAGCCATCTTCAAGACAGTCTAACAGGAGGACACAAGGGAATCAATTAAACTTACCATAAAATAAGAGAACGATATTATTGGCCAGGAATGAGGAATGATGTTCAAGACTACATTCGAAGATGTGCAAGCTGCCAAGAGCAGAATATAGAGAGATTCGAAACAAGAGAACCAATGATAATCACGGACACTCCAATAGACGCATTTCACAAAGTTTCAATTGACACAGTTGGAAAACTCAAAATGACTCCAAGAGGCAACTGTCACCTCTTAACAATGCAGTGTAATTTAACGAAATATCTGATAGCCATACCCATCAAGAACCTTAATGCCACCACAATAGCTGATGCACTAGCAAAGTACCTCATTTGCCCATTTGCAGTTCGGAGCACCAAGAGCCATACTCTCAGGCAGAGTCACCAGTTGTCTCTCTAGCATAGTCGAATCTCTACTCAAACTGTTTAAAATTAACCATCTCACCACTTCAGGATATAGACCGCAAACAAATGGGTCGTTAGAAAGGAGCCACGCCCCACTCATAGAATTCATTAGAATATACTCACGATGATTGGGACCATTTAACGCCATTTGCGACGTTTACCTATAACACCAGCGTGCATGCAGTCACTAACTTCACCCCATTCGAACTAGTTTACGGGCGAATAGCACGTTACCCGTTGAGAATACCGTCTGACGAAAAATTAAAAACATACAATGTTTATATGCGTGACTTAGTATTAAGGTTAGAAGAAATGAAAATCTTAGCAGGCGAAACCCAAATAGCGAACAAAGTCTAAACAAAAGAAAGATACGACAAAAAGGTTAAAACATTTAAGGGTAAGGTAGGCGGATATGCGAGACTAATCAATGAACCCCGTGTAAGTAAATTCGATGCTTATAGGAATAAACCACTGAAAATAATTGAATTTTTAGGTAAGGAAATCTCATTTTGGAATACTCCAATGGCAAGCGTATACGAAAACATATAGACGAATTAAAACTAGTAGAGGATAAGTCTGATGATGATGATTCAGTTTCCCTCGACTAATCAGTAATAATGTTACAGGATGAGAATTTTAAATATTTTAATAATAATACTTAATCATCTACTCAACGAGAGCAGATGTAAACCTGTATACCAGATAGAATCCCTAAAACCCAATCCTGGAATATATTTTGAAAAATTGGACGTGATCAGAATAAAAAGAGCAACATGGAAACTCAACATCTACATCAACGTGGAAGATTTTATGCAGTCATTCAGAGTAAGAAGTTCGTACAATTACATCTGATAGACAGCAATTCTAACATAATCTCAACAAAATTCGAGGAACTATACAACATAACCAGCAACCATCACAAAGTGCTACAAGGATTTGAAAGAGAGTTAACAAAAACAATCAAAAGTGTGCTACGAGAAAAGGAAGGAATGAATTACCAAGTCGAAATAATGATATACGTAAAACGATTGGAATCAACATTAGACCACGTCATCAAAAGCAATGAGAAACTATTAGCAATTTTACAAAAGCTAAAAAAGGAAAAATACACCCAGAACTCATGAAACAAGATGTGCTCCATCAAATGAACATGGACGTAAAAAGAGTGAGTCGAGACTTAGAATTCCCAATACCGCCAGAGCACATGAGAGCAGAAGAACTAGCCAAAATATCGAAGATCGATGCTATACACCAAAACGAACGAATGTTAGCCGTGCTGCATTTACCACTAGTAGACCGAATACCGTATCCAGAATTGCCAAAGAAGAGAGAACCAGAACCAAGAAGACTCCCACGTATTGCACAAGAAAACACTACCACAAAGTTCCACGAAAAATGCAAAAGAATGATAGAAGCAGAAATATACAGCTTACACGATGTGACTTGCAAGAAACAAGCAAAATGGTCTCAAGAACAAGCCAATGAAGCCCCTCTAGACAAACTACAACCATTAAAAGAAACCATATTGGAACTAAAGGACAAAATAGCCAGACTGGAAAGCCAGAAACAAAACAGAGAAGAAAATTCCATTACCAGCAACCCTACGACAAGTGCCAGCGCAAATGACCAGAATCAACATAAATCCGAAACACCCTCAAAATAATAGACGATGCTTTAAACGATAGCGATATGATTATAGATTAGGAAAAGTAAGCAATGAGATGGGACCAATTAACATGTGTGAATGAGAGAATGAATGATTGACCGCCATATACCCCACGAATACCCCATTTAATAATAATGCTTAGATTTTTTTCTTTCTCTCTTACGAATTTTTCATACCTTGTTTTACAGAAATGTTTGACGAGGAATCGACACACATCACCATCCGGTTTGGCCCACCAGGAAAACTACCCGTTGTCATGACACTACTGAATAAGTACGGACCAAACAACACCAAGAACTTTAGACTTACCAATCACGGAACCGACTATGCCACAGGCACATTGACAATAACGTACAGGACAAGCACAGGTACGATAAAGCTACTACGTGATTATGAACTGAACAGACAGACAGACCAACCAACAAACGCTGTAGAAACTAGCACTGACAGTTCTGAGCACTTTAATTACACCGACTCTACGGACAACACTGACGATTCAAACAATAACAACATTGATAATAATGACAGAATTGCCTCAAAGGAGAACACTGCTAACAATGACAATAACTCAACAGACAACATCGAAGCTTACACCATTAATGAGCCGAACTTAACCCTACGACATATATACAGCCCGCAAGACCACGTACGACTCGTTAAAGTAAACTTGACAGATGCTTACACAGTGACAGCCACATACATAGGTACGACAATAGACGCAGAGGCATTATTCAGACAACATGGGCCCTGCAACACCGAACACCACACGACGAAAGACAAAGACATCAAAACTATAACAACTAGGTATCAGATGAAAAATTATGCGCTTAAAGTAATCAACAAATACAAAGAACACATACAGTAAACGAACGCTGACATACAGGGACCAGCGACAAAACAACAAACCAATCAGGAGAAAACAATATAATACGTGCAAACACCGGATACTGTATGTATACGAGTACCCGGACATACGACAAGAGAAAATTTAATAGAGACATTCCAACAATTCGGAAATATCATAGACGTAAGACACTTAGAGCCTGAAGACGGACAAAATGGACGATACACTGCATTCATCCAGTTTGAAAACCAGGACAGCACAGACAAAGCAGTAGAAAAGACACAAATGACGCACTCGAAAGACTAGCTTACAACAAAGTATACACATCAACACGATCCACTGCACAGCAAAAGACAGAAAAAGAACAAAACACAACACAACAGAAACTAAAATCAACAAGTTGGACCGTTGACCCCGGCAACAATACAAAATTATACATACTAGCATCACAAATCCAGAAATTTCGACGCTTAACGAACGCAAGAAGTAACCCTATACCAAAAACAAACTTCTCCTCCCTCGGGTGAAAGCGAGCGTGCACAGTCGACGCTGCAGTTTAGCCGTTGACCGTAGCTTAGGCCCATAAGGTCTAATGAGCAAGAAAGAGAGCGCGGCTAGGCTGAAGTGCGAAGAGAGGAGAAGTAAGCACCCTGCGTGGGAGAAAGCCTCGACTCTCTCTGTAGTACCACCTCCCCCGAATCTCCATTCCAGTGTGTGCGATCCAAGAGTAAGGACGCATTTTATTTTTTTTCGAGTATTATATTGAGTTTTACATTGAGTTCTATAATAGAGTTTCAATCTGAGTTTTGGTTAATCATCATAGTCAAAATTTAATTAGAACCATACGTCAAAATTTATGTACTAGAAAATATTCAAATCACGAAAATAAAACCCAGAGAAAGAAGATCTACCGCATTGAGTCTTCATTAATTTGACGTCACGGCTGATTATTTTGCCAAACCCAATCCCAGGTGGTTTTTAGAGAACGGATCATTCCGATTTTGGAGATAGTGTAGTATTGTCTTAAGTCAACTCAACAGTCATCTACGTCTACGAAACAAAGTAAGTGAAATATACTAGATATATTCAATCACCGTCGTCAATATTCAAATTCAAACAAACAGTCAAGCCGCGGTAGCTAACAGGTTGTTTTGGCGTCTCCTGTATAGGGGGCTGGTTGGTTCGTGTTCCCGGGGATTATTAGTTAAAAGGGCAGTAAAAACTCCTACTTAACAGATTTATAGTTTCATAAAAACAAATCCGCACATATTCATATGCGCATTAAGAAAATGATAATTTAATGAATTGAATGAATAAGAAAGCTATAATTAATACTGAAATATTCTTACCATTACAAAAAATTGAATAATTTCTCCATTTTCTGAGCTTCTTCATCCTTATAAATGTCAATATATTTACTTCAACTATTTAATAGAAACTGAGTTTTTAAAAAATTTTTTAGTTAAAATAGTAATTATCAATTGCTCAATTTGCATCATTTTTGTACTCAAAATAAGTGGTTCTTCAATTCTGTAATACATTTTATATTACCTGAGAAATATTGCATGCATTACTAATCACACACAAACAAATAAATAAGTATTATAAATCAATATAATGTCAATAGTATATTAAGAAGCAGACTAAGATTATTTCTAACGCATGGGTGATATAATTTTTATGCTCGCACTTAAATTTTAGTTGATTCTAAAAATATCCAAACCAAAAATAGTACATTACGATATTCGTGACTTACATGGTTCAGTTTCACATGGCGCGTAGTTAGTACCCGAGCGTATTGAGAAGATAAGAACCGTTTTAGTCGTACGTATCATAATGTAGTATTTTTGGTTTGAATTCTTTTTCGAGCGTTAGGCATTCAATAACTCTCTTTCTCAAGTCTATAGCTTCGGTGTCCAAGTTCTTTACTTTTATCATTGGAACTTTTTTTATGGAGTGTTTTCGATTGATTAGTCACCTAGGCATAAGTCGAACTAGGTGGTATAAATTCCTTCTGCTTATTTTCTAGTTTTTTTTTTTACTGTTTTTTTCTTCTGCAAGTTCTCCAACAAGTTGCTTCAATAGAAAATGTTCAGTATTCAGTATGTTGAACTTCTCAGCGCTATCATTTTCCAATGACTTCTGCGATGAACACGAGACTTCATATAATAGTTTTTTCCTTTATAACCTTATAACCTCAGTTTTCTCTTATTGTATTTGAGCAATAATCAATTTCGCTGTATCACTTATGCTATCATCCTCAGTTTTTGAGGTTATGTCCTTCATACTATGCGATGTCGTCCTTGCTATATCACACTTTTCCTCGCAAGCGAGGGGTGTCGACGGTGTTCCGTACGGGGTGGTCGTCAAAGCTCTCCCAATTATTGGCGAATTTATTCTTAAATTATTTAACTACTCCTTCACTCAGGGAATCTTTCCGAGTATCTGGAAGCAGGCTCAGTTAATCACGCTAAGAAAGACCAGCGCTCCTTCCAACGTTAAGGACTTTCGTCCAATTGCATTACTCTGCTTCCTCTCAAAGGTACTCGAGAAGATCGCGCATACTCAGATCACGAAGTATCTTAACAAAAATAATATACTCGACCCCTTCCAGGCTGGTTTCCGCAAACACCACAGTACACAAACAGCGTTATTAAAATTGACCGACGACGTACGCATGGCAATTGACAGAAAGAAGGTGACGCTTATGCTGATGTTTGACTTCAGCAAGGCCTTTGACACCATCTCACCTTCTAAATTACTATCTAAACTGAGACAGCTGGGGTTCTCTAGGGCAGCTCTCCTGTGGATTAAATCATATTCACAAGGGCGATCTCGGATGGTAATTTCGAATAAAAACGGAACCTCAGAGTGGCTTGAAACCAATCTGGGTGTTCCACAGGGTTCTGTCCTGGGACCCCTGCTGTTCAGTCTCTATGTCAATGACCTGCAAACCATACTTGACAGTTCCACAATTAAACATCTTTTTTATGCGGACGACCTCCAGATTTATCTACACACCAACAAAGATAATTTCCTGGACGGCGTGGCTCGACTGGCAGAAGCGGCACGGCTGGTTTCTGACTGGGCGGGGAGCTCCGGTCTGCGACTCAACTCTGGCAAAACCAAGTCCATATTTTTCGGGTCCATGAAGAACGTTAATGATATTAAATCATGGAACATCCCTGGGGTTTTGTTGCCGGACGGAGTGAGCGTCCCATTCAGTGAGACGGTCGTAAGCCTCGGTGTTGTATTGGATAGCAAACTTACTTGGAAACCGCAAGTAGGTACTATCACAAAAAAAGTCAACAAAGTCCTGTACAGCCTGCGGTTTATCAGGGGCTGCACCACCGAGGCCCCCCCGCAGAAGGCTAGTCGAGACACTGATACAACCACACATCGATTACTGTACTGTGACCATTCTGGACGCTTCGAACGAACAACGTATTCGGTTACAGAGACTGAGCAATTCATGTGTGAGATTTATCTTTGGGGTTAGAAGGGATGAACACATCAGTCCCTACTGGAGGCGTCTTCAATGACTTCGTACCGATTTGAGAGGATCTACTTTGAGGCTATTTTACTATACAGAGTAACTCGGATTGGTGAACCTTTTTATTTGGCCTCTTTCTTCTGCAAAGACAAGCCGAGACCCTCCAGTAGGGAAGTTCCTCCGGAACTGAGAATCCCTACCGTGAGCACTGAAACCGGGGCTAGGGTTTTCCAGGTTCAGAGTACTCGGTTCTGGAACTCTCTCCCTTCTACCCTGCATAACCTGCCATCACTCGCCTCCTTCAAGAGGGCAATGCGACGGCACCTACTGGCCAGCGAGTCGTAGCGACTCTGAGCTCTCTGTCACTGTCTATTTATATATATTTATTCTAGATTGACTAGGCCCTCAGGCTGTAACTTACTCTCTAACCGTATGTGCAATGTAGATAGGTCTATGACCAAACCTGATCTGTACAACTCAGAGAAAGTCTATTTTGATATTTTAATGTGATAGTTGCAATGGTATCTTACCTTATCTATATTTTAATTATGTGATTTTCTATTGTGATACTTGCGTTCATATTTTACCTTAGTTTTATTAATATGTGACAATCAATACCTTTCTGCGTCGTTGTTAATATACATACATATGCTATCATTTATTTATTTGTCTCTTATTAATGTTATACAAATATATGCAACACAGTGGCACATTTGTGATATTTGTAAAATTTTTAAATTGTACTATTTGTTTTGCTATATGCAAATAAAGACCTATCTTCTATCTATGCTTATTGAAAACCTTTAAGTTTTTACTCGTTAGCGAGTCTTCGCGCTACTTGATTAAAGTCAGGTCTACTGCGTAAACCAATCGCCACCTAACGGACTTTTGCGCTATGTACGCTCACTCTTCAGAGCTCGCCAATGCTAGGGTCACGATTATTCGGAGGGGCACCCAAATACTAACTACAGGGTGCACCGTGGTAAGAGCAATCCGCTTTACCTCCTGAAATCAGCCATTGGACATTCCTGCACCAATTTGAAAATGTTTGAATGTGTGGCCACGCCGTTTGAATAAGTATTTATAGTCTCTCGAACTAATGTTAGAGACTTGTGGATCTCGATGGACTAGTTGGCAATAAACAAAAACACTCTCAACCGTTAATTTGAATTAATATGCCGTAAGAAAAGGCTTTGATATTTATTGAAAGATAGAGTGTATTTACAAGTGTTTAAACTAAGGAAAAGAAATGAAGGCTACAGTATTAAAGTACCGACGCGAGAACAACGATATTGTTACGGACGACACTGTGAGGCGAGTACGTGCGCTCACAGTGTTTCGGCAATACGTACTGACTATATAATCAGCGAGAGCGGCAGAAGGCCGCTCGCGCAACAGGCGGAGATAGAGAGAGTAGGAGCGAACGAGCGCGCGTTGCCATGGCAACGCCCTTTTCGGTGATACTCCTCCATAAACTTCCTATAGGCACTATCTACTCTCGAATCTTGCGCTCGACGCTTCTCTGAGCGGAGCAAACATGCCACAGCAATCTGCCTCGTGTGTGCAAATGAAACCTCTGACAAATTCTCAGAGAATGGTAAGCGAACGACAAATCTGCCCTTAGAATCCCGGTAGACAGTATCCGCGAAATAATCCTCGTAATACTGATCCTCCTTGGACAAAACTTTTCAAGTGGAAATCTTCTCCATCTCCCAAAACCTCTCTAACAATGACGAAACCGAAGGCTCCACTTCCACATGACAGGCCTGAGCAGTCTGAGCTCCATCAGACTCAGGACTAGAAGACGCTCTACCCGTCAAAATCCACCCAAAAACGGTCTCCTGCGCAACAGGAGTATTAGTTGCACCAGCTCTGAGCCCTGGACGAATGATAGCAGCGTACACCTCTGCGCTGAGCACGCAGTCTATACGCTTTGAGCGAGCAAAATCTGGATCAGCAAGCTGCAAGCCCCTGATGTGATCCCAATTGGACACTACGACCTCCTCTCGCGGCAAAAATCCCGTTACCTCTCTCAACACCAACACCGAAAACTCCAAACAAAATTCTGAGTTCAACCTGGACTTTAATTGAAGAAAAACCCTTTGACACCGCAGAAGGACCTGCACCGACACCAACCACAGACACAGAAACAGGCTTAATTTTTGCGGACAAACAGTGCACAACTCTTTGTATAACAAAAGAGACCTCTGCACACGGATCAACCAAGCATCTAGCGTACATCGAATTACCATCTACGGATTGAAGTAAGACCTTGGCTGTGGCCATCAACCGGGTCCTACCCACCACTGTTGTACTTGCTGATACCTCCAGCATACTTGACTTGCCGATGAGGACCCTTACATAAGCTACATTTTACAGAGGCATTGTGATTGCCTTTAGCAAACGACGTGCTAGTTGCGTTGGCTGAGACTGACTCACGCCGAGACGAACGATTCGAACCATTACCCTTCTGACTAGACTGTTTGGTAGGTGACTCCGCATCACCATCTGCATCCTGATCAAGCGAGGACGCACGAGTCTCGAGAAAATTTGTGAGAGCTGAAAATGTGGAAAAACCTACCACCGACACTTGCGAAATACGCCACCCTTCTCGCGTCTCATTATCCAACTTGCTCTCGACCATATGGATAAGCCAACTATCCCAATGTTCGCACGGGTAACCTACATCCTTGAATGTTTTAAGCGCGGCTTCCGCCTTATCCAGTAACTCGATCAACTCTCCCGATGATTTACGCTTAACCGGTTTCATATCGATCAGCAATTCCATATACGTATGCATGCGTCTCGTAGGGTTATCGTACCTGCGCATCAATTTTTGCCAAGCCAAGTCAAAACTAGCATCCGTCAACGGAAGACCCTTTACTATGAGCGCTGCAGGCCCTTCAACCGAGTCTACTAAATATTGCATCTTGATAGCATCCGGTAAGTTGGCCTTGTTTTTCACTATCGAAGAAAATTGCTCCTTGAAGGTCTCCCATTCCTCGGCTTTTCCGGAAAATTTCGGGATATGACATTTCGGCATGTTCGCGAACTCCGACGGACCCGGCACAGGTGGTGCGTGTACGACCTGACTATTTTGCGCGCCTGCAGCGGTTACCGGTGGCCTCGCGGCGATTTCCAAATCTTCAATTGACTGAAGCACATCCGCTTTACTCTCCACATAACTCGACTCAACCTCGAGATACTCGTCGTTATCGAAGTACGCCTCGCCTTTGAAAGCCGACCTATTCGCTTGCAGGACCAGACCCTTTGAGTGTACTCGGGCCATTACGACTCTAACAAACTCAAACGCGTGCGCATGTGCGGCAGCGTGTGAGCAGATGCCGCTAATCTTGCCGTATTACGTTTAAAATTCAGCAAGAACCCGCTTATGCGCTTCTGCTTAACTCATTCTGCAGCCGCATCAGCCATTGTTGCAGAGTGCCAACTCGATCAAATACGAATAATACTTCATTCAGAAATTTTAGCAGCGATCGAACTACGAGTAGAGAGCGAGTCAAAAAAAAAATAAATAAAAATGATGCTTAAGTGCCGCCGAAGGTCCGCATATACACGGACACTAATTAATATGGTTGTCGAGACGCCAGTGCGCGAAGAAATGCGCTGTGTGGTGCGGCCCCCGCGGCCTAACGATGCACGACAGCGAAAATGTCCATCTCGTCCGGACGGCGAACCGAGCAACGAGCGATGCGCCGAGTGAGAGAGCTTGCGCCGGACGTTGAACTGCGCACAGCTGCTAGTGCGAATGCACGAACGAGAGAGAGAGAGAGAGAGAGAGAGAGAGAGAGAGAGAGAGAGAGAGAGAGCGAGACTAGGAGCGAACACCGCTCTGCCGCTGCCTCAACATCGCCTGACGATGCCAAGTGAGCGAGAGCGAGACAGAGCAAGCGAGAGAGAGAGAGAGAGAGAGAGAGAGAGAGAGAGAGAGAGAGAGAGAATGAAATTCAAACCTCGTTTACGCCGGTGCCGTCGACTCCCGTGATGACTTTGCGTACTGGTCGCGTCGTCCCGTGACGGGAATGCGGTACCAATATGGTCGTCTTCTTCTTATGTCCCCTCGTTGTGCCCCAAATTGGCGAACTCGTGGCGTCCCTCGAAGTTCAAATCTTGACGTCTAGCCTCTAAACCTGTAACCTCTAATCCTCTAAACTTCTAATACGTCTAACCTCTAAACAAATTAATACTTCTAACCGTCTAAACATCTAAATTGTTACAACAACAACAAGCAGCTAGGCCCAATGCGGCCAACTGCGAGAGCGAATTCCAGGAAGATTCTGGACGCTCTCCGACCGTTGCGACTTCGAATAGTCGAACGGCTGCCGAAGTACTTTAACACACCTTCACTATGCAAAAAACTTTTCCGTACACAATATACTTATTGCCACGATACTGCACGCTCTGCTACCAATATTTATAGTCTCTCGAACTAATGTTAGAGACTTGTGGATCTCGATGGACTAGTTGGCAATAAACAAAAACACTCTCAACCGTTAATTTGAATTAATATGCCGTGAGGAAAGGCTTTGATATTTATTGAAAGATAGAGTGTATTTACAAGTGTTTAAACTAAGGAAAAGAAATGAAGGCTACAGTATTAAAGTACCGACGCGTGAACAACGATATTGTTACGGACGACACTGTGAGGCGAGTACGTGCGCTCACAGTGTTTCGGCAATACGTACTGACTATATAATCAGCGAGAGCGGCAGAAGGCCGCTCGCGCAACAGGCGGAGAGAGAGAGAGAGAGAGAGAGAGAGAGAGAGAGAGAGAGAGTAGGAGCGAGCAAGCGCGCGTTGCCATGGCAACGCCCTTTTCGGTGCCGTGCGAGCAGGCTAATAAGTTCGAATTCGAGCGATAACAGCTCGCCTCTCGAACCTTCTCGCTCTCTCTCTTGGCGTAACCGTCTAATCTTTCGAACAATAAGACAATGCCAATATGAAACTAAAAGACCTAAGACTCAGATATAAAACGTAATAACTAGTATATCCCATAACCTTAAACTTACCTAACCCTTGCACAGCAAGATGCAAATACAAAATTATAATACCAAACAACAATTATCTAAAACCACCTACACCAAACACAGCAAGTTGCTAACATAAAACGAAAATACTAAAACACTTAAGCTTACCTACCTGATGCGCAGCAAATTACGAATTAAAAACGTAAATACAAAATACTAAGTCTCTAAATCAATTTACCTAATATGCAGAAAGATAAAAACATTAAGTTGTTGAATATGTCGACACCTTGAAGGAAGGCAAGCGATGGCAAGAGTAATATTAATAACCAAAACATTTAAACCCACCTACCCCATGCAGCCTTGTCAAAAGTATTTACATTCAATTTTAGATGAAATTTTATGCAAAGATTATAAACTATTACATGTAAAACTTTATGTAAAATTTTACATATAGATATTTACGTACAATTTCATGTAAAATCATAGATAAAGTCTTACAATTTTATTGATTCATGTAAAATTTTACATGCAATAGTATAGCAAATATTTTTAACAGGGAGCAAGAGCTTGACTAAGAAGATATTTTTTTCAAATACGTCGGCATATATCGAAGGGAGGCGAACGAGAGAGAGAGAGAGAGAGCGAGAGAGTGAGAGAGAGAGAGAGAGAGAGAGAGAGAGAGAGAGAGAGAGAGAGTAAGCATAATGTAAGCTAAGATGATAATATCATCTAGAGAATAATTTAGCAAGAGTTCCTCAATACAATTCTTGCCTTGGGTAAAATCAAAACTCTCTTGTTGTATGAGGTTGGTATGTTTTGGAATTTTGGTTTTCGACACTACTCTTGCACGATGCCCCCTGAAGTTAGCATTTGGGTGTCCCCAAACTTTTGATGTTCAGTCTACTCCCGACTACTGAGACAGCAACAGCACCGATATACTTGCTAGTGTGTGAATGAAATCTAGGTGGTCGCTTTTGTGTCACCTCTTCATCACTCCCAAGAGATTCACTTTAACAGATTGTGGGCCAAGATCGCTGAAGAAGAGGAAGGACCAATATGTAGGCGTATCAGAGGCTCAGAAAAAAAAACCGCTGCCAATTCTTCGGCACGTAGCTTCCTTTAACATTATGTATTGCTTTAATATCAAAATTATTTACTTCATATATATTTCTATAAAGTTTTTGTACTTTTTCGTTTGATAGATAAAATTATTTCTAATTAATTGCATAAACATAATCGATTATAATTCTCTCTCTCTTTCTTTCGCATAGCTATAATTGTTAAACTGATCTCCAAGAGTCATCACCCTCACTTTTTTACCTGACACTCTATTTACTATCTTATATGTATATTTGTAAACAGGGTGTTAGTTTTATTAGTTGATATATTATCTCTGCCATTATGTTTCATTTTCTCACACACTTTAATAAAATATATTTTACATAATATTTGTAATAATTACATTTTGATGATATCGTTTCCTCACCACCAAGCGTTAGATATTTCGGCGCGTTTTTTTTTGGAAGGAAATGTAACAGTTTTCCTTTCTCAACATTTTTCTATTAACTTATTCTATTAAATTATTTTCAATTTACGCCACGAAAGCCATGAGATTTCACGTCTTTGCCACGAAGAGCATTAAATTTCAATAGTTGCCGCGAAGAATATGAGATTACACATTTTCGCCACGTAAACTAACAGATTTCACGTTTTTGCCACCAAGACTAACAAATTTCAGGTTCTGATAAAATTTATGAACATCAAAATGCATACAATAAAATCTAAAAAGGGTTCAAATGAATAATAAAATAGTGATCGAAAAATCGCCATGAAAAAACACACATGCGTAACTGAAAATCTTGTTTTTAACGAATTGGTAAAACAGAAAAAAACGAGCCTAGGTATAGATTAAAATCCATTCAATAGAAGCTGAGATCGAAGCGATGCAGTTTTCAGTTATATAGAGTATACAGAGTGAGAAACAAAATTTTGAAGCTTAATATCTTTGAAACTAACTGGTTTCATAAACAACCCAAGAAAAGGGATCAACGTGCTATATAATGCTAACTTAATCCAAAATTTCAAATGGATTATTGCCTTTTTACTTCAGTATTGGGTTCCATAGAAAAAAAGACTTTTTTAGTTTTTGATGTTTTTCTCCGGATCTGCTCCATAAAATGACTTAAAATTGTGATTTAAAAGTGATATATAATTATAATTACCTTCAATAACCATTTCTTAGAAAGATTCGACATTTACTTTTCGAATTATGACGGTTTCAAAAAATTGCACTTTATGGTGTATAATAAATGAACTACGAACGATAATATGAATTCTCAGCGGTAAAAATATAGGTAATTTTATTCTCTTTCATGTGCATATTAAGCAATTTACTTGACAATTTACTAAAATGTAAAACGGACTGTTTTCCCATCAGGTTATAGTAAAAACGAAGAAAATGAGAATTGGTGGATTAAAATCCACTGAGTAGAAGCTGAGATACAGATGTCTACGAACGAACACACACATACACCCGTATGGACATTTTCTAAAAACACTATTTTTCGACTAAAAATGCATCAAAACACACTTCCTACATGTTTTTACACAAACTCAAAAATTTACTATTACAAGGCTTCCTTAGGAAGGAAGCAAAATTCAGAAGAAAATGTAAGTACAACCTTTGTATGGTGTTAATCAGTGATCGAGAAGTTTTTTCTTTTACCCGGTTTTGGGAATGTGTCAAATTATTTTTGAATACTTCTTTAGGCGCCGGGTACACACTTTACGGGGAAGCGAATCAGCGAGTGGCGACCGTCACGGCGGCGCAACAGACCAGTAGATAGGCTATAGGCATACTGAAACACACGGGTTCTAGAACACCCCCTCCCTTTCAAAGTGTTCCAGAATCCTATGGATTCTATAACACCCAAGAGTGTTTTAGAATCCGAAGTAGAAAGGAGGGGGAGAGCTTCCCCCTCTTTCACATGTTCCAGTATGCCTACAGTGTTCTCTACTATTTTTTTTTTAATTTTTTTTCTTACAAATGTTTGCATGACTGATAGAATAATTGTATATAAGTTTACGTAAGTTTGACAGTGTGAAGTGCGCAGGCAGTCTTATAGATTGGATTATGATTTGTAAATACTGTGACGCTCTGAAATGATGGTTTTGATGGATAGCCATATTGTTGAATGTTGTAGACGGAAAATTTGAATCGTTGAAGCCATTTCTGTTTTAATGCACCGATGACAAAAATGTTTGATGCGTCATGTAAAGTGTCACGAAGCAAGTTTCCAATTTGAGAGTAGTCATGTCCATCTGTTTTCTACCTTATGCCATGATAATTATGTTTAAGCCAATTGTTTTTCCTTTGCATTTTGTCTGAGAGTTTTTTCCATGATAAGGGATTTTTGAATGTTAGAAAAACAGGATCACTATTTTCGTTGAGAGATATAATTGCTATTTCCTTAAGAATATAATCTTGGGTTCAAATTCAAATTTCAGCCGTACATCGACAGGAGCGTTCTTAAGAGATTCGTTTTGTCGTGAACAGTCAACAACTACGAGTGGACTTTGACAACAGCGATGAAATACGAATTTCATTGCTGTTGTCAAAGCTTAATGATGAGTATGGTTGATGTGCGTGTACTTCGTAATGAGCAATAGACTCATCGAATACGACACCTGATTAAATGCTTAGAATTTCGTCCATTTTTCTGGAAGCAGCAAAGAATTACACACGGGAATTTTTTCCACGAACTTTTAGTCATAGACTTTTCAGAAGCTGATTGCTCTTGCGTGTTAACGGTTTCTTCGGAGTTTCTTCGGTCGACTGATGACTGGTTGACATGATGGCTGACTTATATATGATCCAGAATTGTAAACAATACCCATTATATAGATTTGATGTGGAGACGTGCGACGGAACTTCTATGATTTTATATCCCAGAGGTACTCTGGGAAAGAACTCATGGATTGTATGAACTTTTTTATTATTGATATAAGCACCTTCAGTAATATTGCACTCAACTCTAACTGCATTGATTCTCAATATTTCCACTGGTAAATCAGAGCTGTGTTGAATGTTCTTTTTAAGAATGCGAGGAGCAAAGCCAAGGAGACGGCCTATGGAATCGTTAGGTGTGAGATCTATCGGATGACTGCAGAAAATTTTACTTTTAAGAGTATTATTGTTAGCTTTAAAAGAGAATTCAATTCCTTTGGATTTCAATGTTACTTGTAAAAATTGATTAATAGCATCAATCTCATAACTGCCAGTAGGAATACTAATAGCAGTATTTCCGTTTAAATGCAGTTTATCATTTGAATAGTTAACATTGGGAATAGAGTTTAATGATAAAAGTTCAACTAAACCCAAGACAAAACTTTTATCCTGTGGTAGTTCAATCGAAGGAAAGTATTGCGCTTCTAGGACAGATGAATTTCCTGAGAAACTCAGAGTGAAGCTATCTTCCATGACTGATCGAAAGATAATGATTCCATTTGTCTGTGAGCACCTCTTTTATAGTCTCCCAGCTAAGAAATAAAGACAAAGATGGTCACCTATAAATGAGTCAAAATTTTGATATCTTATATAGTTGTATTTCACTTCCTTCACGTTAAAATTCAACATAAGATCTTTAGGAGGATTGAGATCGCCTAAACTATCAAAATAAATCACTTCAAGACCACGTTTGCGATAGCCAACCCAGTGAGTGCCTCTATTTTGAAAGTCATCCAAGTTTACCACTGCTGATTCATTATGCAATGGGCCATCGGAAGGTAAATTATTTCTCATGGAAACACCACGGAAATCTGAGATTTTCATCATATGAGCATATTTTTTTAGATCGTAGTCAGTTAGTGCACGATTTAGCAAAGTTAAATCGAAGTTTTTTTTTTCTACTGACTTGATGACCACGAGTTGAAGGTCGCCACTCGATCACCACCAGCTTGAGGTAGAGACCTTTGTCTAAAGCAATAGCTTCCATGGCCTCATTATGCCTCTTACTTTCTTCATGATTTTTCTGCGCAGCTTTAGCATCATTAACTGCTTTAGCTATTCCAGTAGCACCTCCAGCTAGAGCACCGGTGGCACTTAGTCCTCCGAACAACGGAATGAGAAAAGGAAGAACTCCACCAATTTTTTATGGAAGCGGCAGAACACGTGAAATGATAACTTTTTTCTTTCCACCTACACTTTTAACAGCTTGACGTGTACCCTTCAAGGCTGATTGAATAACCTTGCGAGAATGTTTACTTGCTGTAATTGATTTTTTAGCTACATTCACTAACTTATTAAATTTCAGTCACATTCCAGTTTTTCCTTTTAATTTCATAGCATTGCTAACAGCAAAAGCAAACGATTTTTCACCAAGACTAGCATCCTTGGCTCTGACACGTTGCATAACTTCCTCAGCAAGCTTCTTGTCAGCAGCTTTGCGATCTCCGTTTTTATCATTTAAGTAAGCTATATCATGTTTTTTTACATGCCTGATCAAGAGGATGAATGCCAGGATCTCCTCTTTTCATTCGCTTTTTCAATTTGATTCCGGGACCGCAGTATTGATATCCAGGAAGATGCATTTCAACACAAACAGGTAAGTTCATGGTATAAAAAGAGCATTTATATTTCGAGAGCTCAATGTTATATCTGACTCTATTGAGTGAACATGGATTGTACCGAGCGGAACGAACAACTCCCCGTGACAAATTTCGATTTTGGAAAAGGGAAGAGAAAAAAGCGTCATGGGAATTACTACCAGATAGTATACGAGCAGTTTTCTGCGGGCCATCGAACTGTGGAAAAACAAATAGTTTATTGACTTTAATAACACATCCCAATGGTCTTAGGTTTGAAAATTTGTATGTATACTCTAAATCCTTGAATCAGCCAAATTATCAATTTCTCAAAAATGTCCTAGATCCGATTGAAGGAGTATCATATCTTTCGTTCAGTGAGCATGAATCTGTATTATCTCCGGATGAAGCCCTTCCAAATTCAATTATGATTTTTGATGATCTGGCATGTAAGAAGCAGAGATAACGTCAGAGCATTCTTCTGTATGAGGAGAAATAAAAGTGTAGATAGTTTCTATCTATGTCAATCTTATGCTCATATAGGAAAATATCTCATTAGGGATAATGTCAATTTATTAGTAATTTATTGTCAAAATGATGTAAATCTTAAACGTGTATATATATATATCGGGTGACCCAATTTAAACGGGCACCGCTCATAACTCGTCAGGGACAGCCACAATCGAAAAAATGGTAGAGACCAAAGTTGTAGGATATCGAAGGGGCAACCCGATGGTGACCTTGGATTTGACTTTGAACGCGTTTTTCAAGGTCATTTGAAGGTCAACTTTGGTTTTTTAAATAGGAACCCCATTCTTTTATTGCGGGAATGGAAAGAGCGGTAAATTTTACGTTCAGAATGGTATGTTCGGTTGCGGCACTGAAGGTCATCTCAATGTCCTGCAGCCAGAATGAAACCCCGCCTACGTAATTCCTCTAGCAACGCCAAATTAAAAAAAAGTGGTAGAGACCAAAGTTGTTGTATAGGGGGGGGGGGGGGGAATTGTGACCTCGAATTTGAGCCAGTCCTACAAGGTCATTTCAAGGTCAAATTATTTTTTTTCAAACTTTACTTTTACTTTGTATCCGAGATGAAATCCCTTCTTAGATGTTCTCTGTCCAGCGGCCAAGACGCAAATGAGCCCTCGCTAGCGTCCAAACATAAGTCTCGCTATTCCCCGAATGATCCCTTCCGACGGTTAACTTGCGAATGACTCCTCTAGGTGGTCGCCACCTACCTACCCGAACTCCTGATGTGCGAAAAATAAAAATGGCTCCCGAAATATGCCTTTTAAAATAAGTCCCGCGCTCAGTCTTGCCACCGCGACTCCGTCGAACCTTCCCCTACGACGCTTAACTCACGAATGATTTTCAAGCAGGCGCCCCGGCCCCGCGCCGTACCTGCCGCCCGAACTTTCGATTTGCAAAAATAAAAATAGCCTCCGAAAATTGTCGAAGAGTCTCACACTCGGCCTTCCGCCAAAAATATTAACGAAAATTTTTATTAAAAAGCCAATCATCGATACAGAAAAAGATTAAGTAAAACATCGAAGTATTGTAGAAAAACGTCAAAGTTTGATAAAAACGTAAAAAAAAATATTAAATGTTTTATTTTTAAAAAATCATAAATTGATAAACCGTAATGCCAAAATATGAATAGAATTTTACAATAAAAAGCCATCGATACAGAAAAAGAAAAAGTAAAACATCGAAGTATAAAGTAAAAAAGTTTTTATATTTATTTTACACACATTTATTATTTGAATCAGAAATAAATTGCATTATGTTTTTTTAAATAACGTTGTTGTTTTTCCATTTAATTTATTCATAAATTATTATTGTTTTAAGTATACATAGATATACATACATACGTATGTTTGTATACATATGCTATACACACATACATGTAAACACGCATGTTGAAAATACATATGTATAAGCAGAATTATAAAGTTTGTAATACATACCATGTCGTCACACAGATTATACATACATTTACTGGCAACAGTTAATATAATTATTTAGTGATAATTCCACTGTATAAATATTTTAATTCTATTAGAAATATTTTTGCAGCAGAAATTGGTAGGTACTTAAATTTTTTGCACTTTTCTATTAGATAAGTAATAATAAACAACCAACAACACTAAAAAATGTATGTTCATTATTTAAACTTGTACAATATGTAAGCTGTAAAATATTGTATTTAACACGATAATAATTAATTAATAACATACATATTAATATAAAATATTGCATCTAAAGTTATGTTAATGTATAAAAATTTTTATCTAACGTAACAGAATATTTATTATTGTTAACAAATGAAGATTGTACTTTTTACATCATTTCATTTAATATTAAAAATAATACGAATATACATTTTCTATTAAAATTTTTGTATTAATGTCTTGTATAAAAAAAGTTCTGCAATACGTAATGAAGGTATTTCTTGAAGAATCAATTTACTTAAAATTAAAAAATGTTTGATATAATTTCAAGTCATAGCGATTATTCTAGAAAATATTGTTTAAGAGCTAAATATTCCGATTAATTACCCATATTTTAAATGTATGTATAAGTTTGATTTCACTTCATAAAATTTAATAAGTTAAAATAAATCTTTTACTAAAATACAATTTTAACTATTTTATAAGTTATCTATTAAAATTTACTTTTAACACTTTTGGAATTACAAAATATTTATTTATTATCTATTTCATAAAAGCTTCCTAATCAATAAATTATTTTATAATAAAAAATTAATAATTACTATTTGCAATTAAATAATTGTTTAAGTAGTTTTTTATTTATTATTTTTTGCAGAAAACAGTCTAAGTTCTAGTAATGCAGTAGAATTTTTAAATTTATTTAGATATTTATCGACTTCAAATACTAATTTAATAATTGAAAATATGTGATTTGAGTCATTTTTTTTATTTTTGTAATATTTATAATCTAAGTAAATATGCCGAACTATAGTCGAAGCGAAATTGTTGATATTTTATTGATTTTGGGAGAGTGTCGAAGAAATTATAATGCAGCAGCACAATTATATCGGAGGCGTTTCCCAAACAGAAATCATCATCCATCTCGAAGTACGATCCAGAGAATTGAACAGCGAGAGAGGCGAGGACCTCAAAGATCATGGTACGCTAAATGATTAAAATCTTTTCTTCTATTTTAAATTTACTACTTCGTTTAAAGTGCAACATTTTACACGCTTTCAGGATCCGGAGTCGAAAAAGTGGGTGCTGTTTGAAAAAAAATAATTTGACCTTGAAATGACCTTGTAGGACTGGCTCAAATTCGAGGTCACAATTCTCCCCCCCCCCCCTATACAACAACTTTGGTCTCTACCACTTTTTTTTAATTTGGCGTTGCTAGAGGAATTACGTAGGCGGGGTTTCATTCTGGCTGCAGGACATTGAGATGACCTTCAGTGCCGCAACCGAACATACCATTCTGAACGTAAAATTTACCGCTCTTTCCATTCCCGCAATAAAAGAATGGGGTTCCTATTTAAAAATCCAAAGTTGACCTTCAAATGACCTTGAAAAACGCGTTCAAGGTCAAATCCAAGGTCACCATCGGGTTGTCCCCTCGATATCCTACAATTTTAATCTCTACCAATTTTTTTAATTTGGCGTTGCTAGAGGAATTACGTAGGCGGGGTTTTATTCTGGCTGCATGACCTTGAGATGACCTTCAGTGCCGCAACCGAACATACCATTCTGAACGTAAAATTTACCGCTCTTTCCATTCCCGCAATAAAAGAATGGGGTTCCTATTTAAAAAACCAAAGTTGACCTTCAAATGACCTTGAAAAACGCGTTCAAAGTCAAATCCAAGGTCACCATCGGGTTGCCCCTTCGATATCCTACAACTTTGGTCTCTACCATTTTTTCGATTGTGGCTGTCCCTGACGAGTTATGAGCGGTGCCCGTTTAAATTGGGTCACCCCAGGCATTGGTTTCAATTTTACACCAGATGGTGATTTTAATTTAGAAAATAAGCGACTTTGCAACCTAGGACAGCCAAATCATCCAAACGATGCAATCACCTTGCATTCACTGAAAGTTATTCTACAAACTAAAATAAATTATATAGCTGCTAAACTTGCTGGAATTGGTGAAGTTATAGAAGAATATAAGCAGCAAGATGAAAAACATCAATTGGAAGTGAATGCAAAATTGCGTTATCTTTATAATACAACTCTTCGCAATTACTCCGGTATTTATTATATCATTGAAAAAGTGAATAAACGATTAAAAGTTCATATAAATGAATTTCCAGGTGGATTTTCATCTACTGTAAACGATGATGTAACGTCAAAGAGTAGCTGAAGAGCTGCATAAGCCAGCACGTCGGCAATAAAAGAGAAGGAAATATGACATACGTGGAATATATAAGACTTCGCAAGCTGATCTTGTAGAAATGATACCATATTCTAAAGAGTACAAAGGTTTTCATTACTTACTCACTGTCATAGATATATTTTCAAAGTATGCATGGGCCATCCCAGTCAAGTCAAAGAGTGGTAATGATGTGACTGCAGCTATGAATTCAATACTGAAAGAAGGTCGAATACCGAAGAATCTACAAACTGACCAAGGAAAAGAATTTTACAATTTAATTTTTAAAAAACTTATGAAGAAGCACAATATAAACTTATACTCTTTACATAGTAATCTTCATGCAAGCATATACGAATGATTTAATAGAACGTTAAAAAATGCGCTGTGGTTAGAATTCAGTAAACAAGGAAGCTATAAATGGTTGGGTATTTTACCTAACTTGCTCAAAGCATACAATTCAAGAAAACATCGGACAACAGGAACCAAGCCTGAAAATGTTACACAGGCAAATGAGCAAGAAGTCAAGAGACATTTTCCAAATGATAAGTCGCTAGTGAAAAAACCAAAATTCAAAGTAGGAGATAAAGTACGAATAAGTAGGATAAAACATGTTTTTGAAAAAGGTTACACGCCAAATTGATCAACGGAAATTATCACAATAACGCGAGTTGTAAAAACAGATCCTGTAACTTACTACCTCAAAGATTATTATGATAAACCCATCTCTGGCGGCTTTTATGAAACGGAAATTCACAAAACTATGTATCCAGAAATTTATTTAGTAGAAAAAGTTTTAATGAAAAGTGGTAAACGTGTATATGTTAAATGGTTAGGATTCAGTAGCGATCACAATAGTTGGATAAATAAAAATGAGATTGTATGAATTACTTAAGGTTCAAACAAATAAGAAAGCAAATGTTATTTTATTTAATAATGTATTTATTCATGTAGATTACATACAAGTTTAAACAAATAAATAGTATTAAACAATAATCAGTCTTATATTTCATTATTTTAGCATGTGCTGAACTTAAAAGAAGTTCCACCCTGATATGATATGAATAAACTAAGTTTATTTACTGTGTTAGAGACATTATAGAAAAGTTCTTGATCTTTGAAGTTTGCTGATGAGATTTTCCCAGGCAGAAATATATTAAAGCTGTCATTGATCTCAGCCACGATCTTTGTGCCGAATCTCGTCTTTACTTCCTTGAGTGCAGTCACCATGTACGCATAATCTTTTTCCAAGTCCGTGACTTTTTTCTTAGGCAAGAACTCGCGCTCAGCAGTCTTGTTGAGAGCAGATAGATCCATTCTGAAAAGTGAAAATAAGAATGTATGTTAGTGAAAAAATGTCTCATAGGTGAGAATTGAGGGAGAACTAAGAAATAGAACTTACTTATTTTAGAATTAGGCGCGTTTTGATCTCTTTGCACAACGTTGATTGTTCGCTTTGATTTCTCGAATGTGCTCTTCGTCGTGCTGCGTCCGTTCATATAGCCCGTTTCCCACCACAATTTCTGCCCCTTCCATAGCCTCTAGTAATAAATCCCTTCTCTCCTCTTGTTCAGTTCCTAACCTGTCCAATGATAGATCCCACTCGTGCATAAACTCCTCTAAAACATCATATTCAATTCTGATTCGCCTCCATCACCATAAAGTGTTATCCCCACCCGCGAAGCATTTTCATTGGTTGCTTCATACCCCACTTACTTTTTCCCTCTCTTTTTCGTCCTTCAGCTTCGCCACTAGATGCATTGGGCATTACCATTGCCCATCTATAAAGATTGTTAATATTGAAATATAAGAGAGTCTTTTTTTCTGACTTGGCATACCAATTACAACACTGACTTATTCCACTTCGAATGCCTGATTCGATAAGCATTAGCAAGTCAATGTCTGTAAGAAGCTCCAATTCTACCTTTGTCATTTTTAAAGCTGCTGAAAAAGTTACTACAGGAGTCGTATAAAAGTGAGCAGGACATAAATCATAGGCTTTAAGAGATGTTTCTCGAAAATTCTTGAAAACGTCGGCCAATAGTAAAACATCGATTTTCAGATGATCTTCGAAGATCTGAATATTCTCCCAACGTACTAATATTGAACTTATCCCAAACTTGGACAGCATGCTTATAGTCTTCTTCAGCAATACGAGAATCTGTTAGCTTATTAGAAAAATCATTTTTTTTCTGGCAATTTTGTAGTCGTCAACTTGATCGAACCATCTGATCGAAATTCCTTTACTGCTATCGGCACATTTTTCAGATATGATGCAAGCTTTTCCAATGATGACGGTAAAAATCGCAAAGAATCTATGAATCTAAAACTGATATCACAGTCATCTATATACTTCGTGAATGTAATACATTTTTCCTTATTGTGTGGTATTAGAGTGACTCGTCCTTTCATCAACGTTGAAGTGGCCATCTCTAAAATAATAAATTAAAATAAAGTGAGTATCGTAATTGAGGTTATGAAAAACCACAAGAATAAATTTTGAATCCGTATAATTCATGTTACATGAATTGTAAGCTGCACCTCTGAAAGTGAAGAAGAAAATCTATCTTAAAATTACAAAATTCGATTACTTTATTTTATATATAATTGAAAAGACAACTTACCGCCTTGTGAGATGACAATGGTCTCGTACACCAATTAATTTTAATTCTCGAACAAACCATGCTGCAGCTGTCTCTTCTTCTTCGTTTTTTCTTCTGTATGATCTATAGCCAGATAAGCTGTCGTCAAAGCTGCATTTTATGTAGTACCCTATGCTGTATGCTCCATGTTGTTGGAGAGCATTCTCATTCTCAGTAGGCTTCAATAAACGTTCAAAATCTGCATAAATAACAAAAAGTACTTTTTCACTCTTACTATAATCATCAAATTCTAGAATATTATTCTTAGAGTCAGGTAAATTAATTCGACAGTTATTCATATTTTTACAGTTATTTTCATGAACTTCTAATCTTTCTTCACGATAAAATATTTGTAAACACCTTTCACAATGGTAAGATTTTATGTGGGCTTCAGACAGTTGAGAACTCAGAAGACGAGACATGCTTTTGATCCAGACTTAATGATATTTAGGCAAGATTCCATCATCAGCACGATTATGTTCATCATGTTCATCTATGTAAAAATCTTGAATAATGAGTAGATTTACGTGTTTTTCCTTTTTTTCTAAGGAAATATGACAAGGAGATACTTCGTACTTTGGTCCATATTTTCTAAGCATGTATACATTTACTGAAATATTATTTAATTTTTCAAATTTCTGTATATCTGGTGGTAGTTTTACTTGAAATTCAATATCTCCCAAGTTTATTTTGTTCTCATGCAATCGATATTGATTAGCTCTATGGGGATTACTTTTACTGGGATATAATGCTGAAAAAATAGTATACTTAAAACACTGATTGTCATTGTTATGAACGTTAATACACGCTTTTTTCTTCTCGATAAACATTGGAAGAGGAATGTATGAACTGCCCTTGAGTGGCGAATATTTTTTCATATTTATGCATAAACTTATAATACTCTTTAAAGTCCAGCCAGAATCCTTTTCCTGAAATTCTTCTAGCTGTAAAAGGGTGGGATCTTTGATATTATTTTTAAACCATTCATCTAAATCTGTTGCCAAGTATACTGTAGCACTTTTACTTGTAAAATATTTTATGTCCGTAGTTTCGTCTCCATTTTTCTGTATAGAAAATTCTGCAATAAAGTCTGAATTTATTTTCACAGCATTATCTTATTTTAAGCATGTCTCTGTTTTAACTTTAAAGAGTTTTTGTGCATCATTTAGGAAACTTAGAATGTCTACATGTTTTATATTTACAACCACACCACTTCTAATGTGATTTTGTAACGCAGACTGCACATCTCGCTACTCAACTCTAGTTTTTTCGGATTTTAAAATACCACCTTGAAGAAGATGTTGCTCAAATTCAACTTGCATACATGAAAGATGTGCCATACAAGTTTGACATTTCTGTATCTCTCCTCGTGTAAGATTAGATTTTACTATTTTCTCATTTAACTCCTTTATAGTAGAATTACACATGTCTAGCTAATAATTAATATCGTTAATGCTCGTTTGGCCAGCATTTTGTAAAGTGCCACGAAGTAATTGAACAAGGCGTTCAAAAAAATCGATTTGTCATCTTTGCTTATTAGAATATCACTTAAAAAAATTTACGAAATATGATTTATCTTGGGGTTTTCTTTTCCCTAGTTTACTGATTGGGTGTGCTTTGCTGCTGTTGCTGCTACTGCTTGCTTGTGCGTTGTTGCTACTGCTTGCTTGTGCGTAGCTGCTACTGCTTGCTTGTGCGTAGCTGCTACTGCTTGCTTGTGCGTTGCTGCTACTGCTTGTTAGTGCGTTGCTGCTGCTCGGTTTATCCTTACTGCTGTTCGCTCGTATCTTGCAAGACGAGCAGCTTGCAGATGTGCAGCTCGACGATGATGAGCTACTGCTCGATCTCGAGCTAGAACTCGAAGTCGAACTTGAACGGCGTCTAAAAGTCGAACTTGAACGGCGTCTAAAAGTCGAACTTAAACGGCGCCTCGAAGATGATCTTGGTTGAGCGTATATGAATAAATTGAAATATAACAATAGCAGCAACTAATTTTATTTTTTGTTAGCGCTAATACAACGTCAACAGATAGATAATATATTATAAAAATTAATAAAGCAAAATATTAATAACCAAAATAATAACAATTTAATTTTGATACAAATATGTGCCTTTAATGGTAGAATTTATTAAGCATTTTAACAGATTTATTAATTGAATAAACTTTTCTGACATTAAGATTATTATGTATTATAGTATTAAAATTATATGCATATTTTGTATATTTCAGAATTTTATTTCTTATTTCTTATTTATTTTAATTATTTACTATTTTTAACTTTAAACTATTGCATATTTGATATGATTTATTATACTTGATTATTACAACTATTAAATTTATACTTAACTCTAATTATATTTTAATATATTAACAGTTAAATTTAGTTTATAAAAATTCAGGTAAATATATTTATTTACTCATTATTATATCGAAAGAATGACAGTTTCAATCCTGTTAAACGCAAAGTGTATTATTAATAAGCTAATAAACTCGGATTGGTATCTAATTTTTTTTTATTTGCATAAACTTGGATTAAAATCTAATTTTTTTTCTCGATCTACACCCCCACACACACGCACACGTACACGCACACACACATACAAAATCAAAAATAAACTTTTCCCTCTCAGAAGACGATGTCCAAATGTCAAAATCACCTCCCAGATGGTGAGACATGGTCTATGATACAACGCACATATACAACAAAAGTACCAGAAGAAAATTTTAATTTCCAGTAGACGATATCCAGGTGCCAGGATGATCCTAAGGTTAATCCATTATAAATGTAGTATGCATGATATATGAGTCTACCTTCCAAGTTATACAAAGTTTAACCACAAAAAAAACTTGTTTATAATTATAAATATATTAACAGCGTTAGAATTCCAGATTGCAAAATTCAATCTTTACATTAAAATATCCCAATATTGGCGCACAAAAAAAATAACATAAAACGGTAAAAATGTTCTTAGATGTTAGGAATAATGTGACAGTTAAAAAAATTTCAATTAGAATTGAAGGGATTTGAATAAATTGAACTGGAAATGCCGTTTTGGACAGAAATTTAAGCAAGTTAATATTATGTAGAGTAGAAGATTAATTCAAGATCTTATGTAAGTTCTTATCTAATATCTGATATAACACTTAAAGATATACTGTTTTATTGATCACTTACTCAAGATATACATAGGATCTTAGACAAGATCTTGCATATAAGAACTTATATAAGATCTCGAATAAATTATAAATTAAAAGATTTGTATTGATCATGGTGGTAAGATCTTGCATAACATCTTATGTAAGAACTTAGGAAAGGTATTACGTAATCTCTTATGCAAGATCTTGTATACGATCTTGAATGAATATTTGATAAAAATATTATTTTTTATGATGAACATAAGATCTTGTATAAGATCTTACGGAAGATTTTATGTGAGTTCTTGGTTAAAAATCGCTGATAAGATCTTATGTACAAGCTTGCGCAAGATCTTCGCCAAGATCTGATATAAGATCTTACGTAAATTCTTATATCACGATCTTGAGTAAAATTTTTAATAGGTAAGTAATATATCGATCAATTGCAAACAACCCTTAAGATTGCAAGTTTCAATATTTTGCCTTCACAATATAAATGTTGAATTGTGACTTATAAAATTAAAACCACATAAATACAGACTGCTGCTTGCGTAATTTGAAATCTATTATTGTGAGTATATTTAGACTTGGGCAAAATATAGTATTTATTATCTTGTAGAAATTACTAAGTATTTCAGTTAGTTAATTTGGGTACATCGTGGTACAGAGCAGGATAGTAGAACGAGGTAAATTCAATAACAGTGTTCTTTTTATGTTTTATAATATATGGGAGGCACGAAGCCTTTATTCGCTTTATTTATTAGAATTACTAGGAGTGAGGCGCGCTTCGCGCACTCTTGATTCTATCTCTGCCTAATAACACTGGTAGAAAATCTACCATAAGTGTTGGGCGGCATACTAACGTCTGCTAATATTTTATAAGCATGTAACATGTTACTAAATCCCTCAAAATTATTTTTTAATAAATATATTAATAATGCTCAATGTCGTCATCATTGGTTTGACTAGTGAACTTGAAGAAAAGTTCAGTATAAGAGTCAGTGGATTTGTCTATCATTACAATGCCATTTATTTGCATTATAAAAAAGCTATACAACTGAAATTTTACACAGATACTTACTATGCTACCTAGAAAACATGTAACCTACATGATTATGATTTAACTGTTTCCGTTCATATTTTCACATCCAGGCTTATGCGAATTTTTTAATTGCGCAGGTCAAATTTTACTTATAGCCAGTTACGCAGAAACTACTAGCTCTAGCACATTGTATTTCTGGTTTCTAGCATATTTTTACATGGAGAAAGTGATAAATGTTTTGGCTTTTTTGTCAAGGTATTGGGTAATTAGAATTTTGACTTTTAACAGTTGTAAGAGATTTTAAGACCGATACCTGTTTCTCCATTTTTGCATTTTTTCTCATTCGATATCTTTCCACAATCACAAAAGAAATCTATATGCAATATATGAGCTTTCTAGACCTGTTAGTTTTCGAAAAAACGGACAAGGTTATACGCGGACTTGTGGCATTAAATAATAATTGACTCTATTCTTTGCTAAGTGAGAAAATAATGAAACGAAAGACGCGAGTCCAAGGTCGTTGAGATGCGCACTGTGTGTCCGTTGCGGCCCCTAAAAGTGACCCGACATTCCTGGCTGCTGAGGTAGAGAAAAATATTATTATGTTAGCATACTAAGATGAGAAGTTGGTTAGATTATTGTAGAAAAGGTTACGTTATAAATAATTCTTAAGCGAACAATTTGTTGTACCTTGCCTGTGACAGAAGCGTGTGCCTGGTATTCAACAGGTCTTACAGACTGAACAAATTGTTAGTAGTAATTAAAAAGAAATGCAAATGTTGAGAAAAAATATTGAATAGCGATTTTAGAGTGACTTGGAAATAAACACGAACACATGAGCGCAAGTAACAATGAAGGTGATAGTCTTGTACGTATTAGTTGTTAGGCAGCACAAGATTATTAGAGCGATGTGGTTAATAATTTTGACTGTTGTGCGTCCTAGGATAACAGGGTGGGGTCGACGTAGCCAGCCCAGCCGGACGTCGTATAGCGGTACTTTTACGTCCCGTCGGAGGCGAGTTAGATATTAGTTCCGATCTACCGCACTGGTGCAAAATAGTGTTTAAATAGTTTCGAGTGCCTGGAGGGACGCCTCCAGAACCACCTCAGCCAGCACCTACTCCCGGCGCCGTCGTCGGTCGTGAGGACGAGGAATAGAGCGTTCGGCCAGCGACCGAGTAAGTAAGACTTTTATTGATATCCGCGACGAAGCCGTCGAAGGCCGACATTCGTCGCCACAGAATCGTCGGCCCGGCTTCGCCTGAGGAACCGCGCGCGTCCTTCTCGCAATCGCGCGCTCAAGCGTCGTATTCGGAATTCTGTAACATTCTGTATTTTAACTAAGATTTTAACAATATATTTTTATTCTATTAAATCCATACACGAGTATTTCTTTCTGTGTACAATACGAGTGCGAGAGAGAAAAACTCCGGGGGGGGGGGGGGTGGAGACTTTTTATTGATTCGTCAAAACGAAGTCTGAAAGCTGTTCTGCTTCATAACGGAAACAGGTTTGCATCTTTTCCCATAGCTCACTCGAATAAGCTGAAAGAAACTTATGAAAATTTAGAAATTGTATTAGAAAAAATAAAGTACTTGGAACATCAATGGAAAATTTGTGGTGATCTTAAAATTGCAACCATGATCTTAGGACAACAATCAGGTTTTACTAAAAATCCCTGCTTCTTGTGTTTATGCGATAGTAGAGAGAGGGTAAATCACTACGTTAAGAAAGTATGGCCAACTAGAACACATTTTGAACCAAGATCGAGGAACATTATACGTACGCCATTGATTGACCCATCAAACTATCTGCTACCACCACTTCATATGAAACTTGGCCTCATGAAGCAGTTCGTCAAAGCTCTGGATAAAGATGGCGATTGTTTCCAGTATTTAGGAGAAAAGTTTCCCGCAATAAGTGATGCTAAATTAAAAGAAGGTATTTTTGATGGTCCTCAAATTTGTACTCTATTTGAAGACGAAACATTTATTACAAAAAGGAACCTCACAGAAAAAGCTGCATAGCAAAGTTTCAAAACTGTTCGTGAGAACTTTTTAGGAAATAAAAAGAGTGAGAACTATCAGGAACTAGTTGCACAAATGTTGGAGAATTTCAAAAATTTGGGTTGCTTGATTAGTTATAAAATACATTTCTTACATTCCCATCTTGATTACTTTCCTCTTAATCTAGGATACGTCAGTGAAGAACAGGGAGAACGATTTCATCAAGATATAAGTGTAATAGAGAATCGATACCAAGGAAGATGGAATGTCAACATGATGGCAGATTTTTGCTGGACGCTGAAGAGAGACATTAAAACAAATAACAAAAAGAGAAAAAGAAAGCCATTGCATAGGTCATTTGAAGTAAAAAGAGTTCGTTACAAGAGAAAAAAGGAGTAAAGAAAGACATCGACAGTTACTAAACTAGTGGAAAAAAAATAAGAAAAAAATATAAACGAAAACAAACTTTGCTCTGTACACAAGGAAGACATTAAGTGATCAAATCTCTTGAATAAGACTTTTTCCATTTTTGGAAAGTTTTATATAACATTTTTATCGGTTTAAACTGTTTCTTCTCAGTTTGACCTTGAACTGGCCTTGACCCAAACGTGATGGGGCCAGACTGACCCCGGATTCGGATTCAGCGACCTAAAAAACATAAGGATACATGGGTCTGATTTTTTGTACAGACATCTTTTTTTATTTTATGTGCCGGTGTCTATATTTTTAAATTTAATAAAACAGTATCATAAATTTAAAATTGATGTTTTAAAAGAAAAAAATTTAATTAAGCATAGAGGTCGGTAAAACATGAAAATATTTCATAGGTATAATTTCAATATTTTTCTAATTTACTTTTTCTTTTAAAGAATATTATTATATTTGTAATTGTTCAACTATAGCGGACTAAGCATTAATAAACAAGTCAGTTTAGACTACACCGATTTCCATATTGCCCCGATGTTTGTAAATGCAGTTTACGCATCCTTGCTAAAAATAACCAATTAGACCCGATTAAAAAAAAAATAATCGGTTTTAATACGTTTTTGTGATTCGGGATTTCCGAATATAAACCAATTAACACAATTATAACCAATTTGCACCGATTAGGCAAAATTTTCGATGGTGTTTTAATCGGTTATAATTGTGTTTATATTCGGAAATCCCGGATCACAAAAACGTTTTAAAGCCGATTAGTTTTTTTTTTCAATCGGTCTAAATCGTTTGTAATTGCATAAGTGTGGCGGTTATTTCTCTGTATTCGGCTGAAATCGGTTATAATAAAGGAGGCATTTGAAATATAGTTGTTAATTTTTTGTAATCGGTCTAAATTGTTTGTATTCATTTTTATTGAAAAAAATAATTTGTTATTTATTATTAAATAATGCAAAACTATGTCTTTAAATGCATTTTTCTCTGTAATGTTAATATTTTCTTATGCAACTAAATATAATTAATATTTGGTTAACTATATCGATAAGCATTATCTACATGCTTATATAGCAGTCGTGTACTTTTTAATTACTTTTCAGTAATTTTAACAAAACTGTTCAAGTCAACCTAGAACTTTTTACATCTCATTTGCTACAACTATTAACTAATTTTTGGTTAGTAATACTATTACTTTTATAAAACTTTAGAAATAAAATCGTTCACATCATTTTCCTTTTCAGCTATATCCTGTGGCGACGTTTCATTCCTATTTTTCTTTGATGATTTAGGTTTAGTAGCCTGGCTTTCAGGATCTTCACTATCACTGTTAGTTAAATCTGCATCACGTCTACTTCTTTTCTTAGAGGTGGTTTTGGCTTTTGGCGTTGGTGGCCTTTTAAGTTCAGCTATCTTTTTAGCAGCATAATAACTGAACCTTAAAAGAGGTCACTTTGAAAACATTTTTGTTCCTTCTTTGTGGATTTGTAAATATTCTCCATCCAGTACATGTAAAAATCTACAATAAATTAAATTATTGTGTCAAAATCAATACTGTAACATTTTTTATGTACATAATCAATATTTATGATACTTTATATACATATTATGTACCATAACATGCTCCCAATTTGACTTCATCTAATTTGTTGCATTTAACGGCTTTTCCTCCACTTCTTCTGCTCTGAATCCCTGATTGTGTGCTTGTAATTAGTTCCTTTGTGTCGAAAACTAATGTTAATATGTTCGCTGCTATCAAGCTTGGAGTTTTACAAGAATTTAATAATCGATTGTAGTCTCTTTCGGTTAACCATACATCTCGCCCTATATGATACTGTACAAAAGATAATATTATATGAGTGAAAATTAAAAATCAATATATAATATATAGTAAATATAGTTGCATAAATGTATTTTACCCTTCATAAATCTTCTGTGGTTTTTAAATATCCAATAGCTGGAAAATTTAGCTCCACGCTGACACTAGTTTGAGCCGCAAGAATTTTATCAAACATGTCTGAAACAGAAAAATAGATTTTATTAAATATATTATGAATAATCGGCATAATCACATCAATAATTAATAGAGAATTTGTTATTTTTGTATTTCATATCCATTTTTTTCTTTTGCCTGCTCAATTACAGATACTTGTAGTTCTTGATTTAACTTACTCACTTTTTCACATATAGCTGTTTGTTGCGTGTATTTTTTTTTTTTTTTTGTAAATATCTTTTTCTTTCATCAACTTTTGATTTTCGTTCGATAAGGTTTCTATTTTTGTCCTTAAATTAGTATTAATTTTAGTAAAATCAACAATCTTTTTTTCTAACGTCGTTAGTGTTTCAATGTTCTTGATCTAAAAAATATTTATTACACATTATTAAATTAATAAATTCATTTTGTAGGTATAAAAATTAAAAATTATTTTTTTACAGTAGGTCCATTACGATGAGATGCTTCCTTTGAGTCTTGATGATGAGTACCGTTCCTTAATTGATCTGAAGCTTGATCATCATTTAAATTTAGCGGTGTTTTACTTTGTGGATTGTCTATTTTTGAATGTTCTTCTCCCGTGTTTACTATCTAAAAAATATGTTTGTTTGGAGAGGATTATTTTTTCAAGTAAAGAAAACAAGCCACCGAAAAAACTAAAGCGTACTTGTGAAAATTGTAAAAAAGAAGCTTGTATAACATCAGCCTCAGAAAACTATTTTTTGACCATTGATTTAGCTGATCAATTAAAAATTCTTTTCTCGAATCAGGAAATATTAAATGACGTTTCAAAAAATATTACAACTAATAGAAATGAATTTAAAGGCTCAATACACAAAAAAATATTAGCAGAATTCGATCAAGATAATAAAAAAGTTGAATATTTGTTAACGTTCAATTTTAATACAGACGGTGCCCTTTTAACAAAGAGTGGGAAAAAAAGCTTTTGGCTTATTATTTTGGCAGGTCTTCTAATGGTAAAAAGTGAACCAAAAAGTAATTTAATGAATTTATATTTTTCTAAATTTATCAAGCAAATAAATAGCCTTTACGAAGATGATATATCATTGACACATAATGGTACTGAGTATTTATTTAAATTTTGTACGCTTAGCTTTCCTGTTGATACAGTTTGTCGTCCTATTGTACAGAATCGTCTCCAGTTCAATGCTTACTGTGGTTGCAGCTGGTCCGAGCAATTAGGTTTTTATTTAAAAGCAGTTCATGGTATTCGATACTTGCGAAACCAAGAAAGTGTACTTAGATTTCATGAAAGTCATTTGCAGTATATAATGGAAGCTACGGATGTTCGAGTTCCTAGAAACGGTGTAAGAGGCTATTCTGCTATACTTGAGTTACCGCATATGGACATAGTTTGGCCTTTTCCGTATGAGGCTCCTTCTTGGTGTCATATGACTCATGAATTTATGGAAAAAAACTGACTGTGAATAACAGAATTAGTAATAAAGACTTAAATGAAATGGAAAGACAATATCTTAAAATTACTCCTACACATGAGATACATAGGCTTCCACGAGCAGGAATAATTAATTAAGATTGTATTCTTTTTGTGTTGCAATTTCAAGATTTATACAGAGAAGGCGCAATGACATTTAATGTACATTTTGTAATGCATTGCGTCGAGTCAGTAAGAAAAACCGGGCCTCTTTCTAAAAATCCAGCTTTTCCTTACGAAAGTTTTATTTATACGCTCAAAAAATTTATTAGTGGCCCTAAAGGCATGGATATACAAATAGTAAGAAAGCATTTACAATCAATAATTTTCAAATGTAATTCTAAGGAAATGTTGAATGCATCTGAAGACACAGCTAATTATTGTTTTAACTTATTTACCCCAAGGAGAATGTCAAAATTTTACAAAGAAATTAAAGATGTCACGTTTTGTGGAAAAGGCATTTTTGAAAACAATGCAGAGCAAGTTGAATGCGTTGCTTATATAAGTGCATATTCAAAGGGGTGATTTATCATAGTGCTAAGTATGTGCAAGAGAAAAAAACCGACGATAGTTATATTCAATTAGTAAATGGTAAATTTTACAGAAGTTGGAAAATATTGCACTGTAGTAATAACTGTATTTTAAAATTAAAACCAATTCCGATATATTCTAACGATCCCTTTCCTGGTGTTTATCACATTAAGCAATTAAAAAATGAAGATAATAATAACATTATTTCCATTGACATTAATAATGTAAAAAGCAAAGTAATGGTTATAATTATAGAAAATTCGCGTTATTTATGTACTATGCCAAATGCATTTGAAATTCAATAAACAAATGAAATCTCATTCAAAATTTTGTTTTCTTCATTCCTTATACGCAATGAAGGATAACAATAATCCGGAACATAGCCTATTAGAACCAATTCGTACCGATTTTATATTATGTATAATACTTTAAAACCAATTTATTCCGAACATAAAGTATCGGTTGAATTCCAATTTTAAATGATTTCGATTATGACCTATTAATACCCCCCATTAAAACTGATTAAGTCAGAAAATAAAATATCGTTTAATACCGATTTCACCCAATCCCGATTATAACCGATTATAACTGTCTCCAACGCTTATCCCTTAAACACGATTACGTTCAAAGCAATATTAGAACCAATTAATTCCGATCATCAAACATCGGTTAAAAACAAATTTCAACCGATTCGTATTACACCCGATTATCCTCGACTTAAACGCTGATCCTTAAAGACACGATTACATTTAAAAACGATTATTATCAACCTACACTCTAATCCTTTAAAACACGATTACATTTGCACCACTATAACAACCGATTAATCCCGATCACACGTATTGGTTAAATACTGATTAGGACCGATTCCGATTACAACCGATTATTCCCGTATACGGTTCAAATTACAAAAAAAAAATCAACGGTTAAGACAGATTTTTTCCAATTAAAAGAAATCGGGGTTTTACGTATTTGAACCGACTTCCAATTAAAGCCGATTAAAACCAATTAATGAACAATCGTACTGCTCGAGTAGTCCGATTAAAACCGATTAGACCCGATAAAAATGAAATCGGTATTAATCGGTTCTAATTGGTCATTTTTAGCAGGGATGCGCAACTTTGTATATAAATAGCCAGGACAGTGCTTTTATAGCTCAGTCTGTTTTTGCCCTTTGAAGCGGAGTGGTTGCTAAAACATGAAAATATTTCAGAAGTATAATTTTACTATTTTTCTAATTTACTTTTACTTTCAAAGGATGATATTCGCGATTGTTCAACTATAGCGGACTGAGCATTAATAAACAAGTCAGTTTAGACTACATCGATTTCCATATCGCCTCGATCTTTGTATGTACAGTCTACGTATGCGCAACTTTTTATATAAATAGCTAGGACAGTGCTTTTATAGTTCAGTCTGTGTTTGCCCTTTGAAACAGAGAGGACGGTAAAAATGAAAACCCTGTCCAAAACATTGATATCATGGTTGATACTATCTTGATTGTACCTTGATTTTAACCTTAATATCAACCTTGATTCCATTTTAATTAAAACGAATATTAAACGTGAATTGCAGGTTTAACAGTATAAATATTGATAATGCATAAGTAAAGGCATCGACTGTTGAAATTTATAATCTATACGAATAACAATTTGAGAACAAAAATTGAAAATAGCTAATCCAAAATGACCAACCTCAGCATGCGTGTTTGTATTATATGGCTCTGAAAATTTGTTTCTTGTCGTATTTTTGCCATCGCTAAACCAAAATTTGACGATGAAAATTCAAAATGGCTGATCCAAAATGGCCAACCCATCAGTCCTAAGATTTTAGGGTCGCTAAACACGAATCTGACGCAAAATTACTTATTTAAGCAATGCTGTTAATGCAAATTATTGCAATATTGAGAATTTAACAAACACTAGTTTTATTTTAGGGGTTTTGAAGGTCGCTGATCACGAATATGTTACTAGATTTGCAAAATCATTTGTTTAAACAATTGTTTTTACATAAATTATGGCGAAATTCGCCTTTTTTCATATGATTAATAAAAAGGATTGAATATATACCGTTTTTGGGATTGCTATGCACAAATCTAATATCGAAATTCCATTTCTGTAGCAAAAAAATATTAATCGCTCCATATTAATAATTTTTTAAAACTATTGGCACATCGGAGAGATGCAAGAATAAAATGTCAAGGTCAAAATTGTTCAACTAACGTTCTCCACACGCCCTTTAAAAAAAAATACACTTACTAAAAGACTACGTTAGCACATCGGACTATGGCAAGCAAAGCTAGGAATGAATCTAAACCAAAAATACTTAAACCAAAGTACCCCATACTTCCCGAATAAAATAACTTATTTAAACTACACCTCGGCACATCGAAGAAGTGCGAGCTGAACGGGGAATAAATCTTAAACCTGAATGTGTAAAGTCAATCACCCCATGCTCCCCGAGTACAATAATTTACTTTAAAAACACGTCGGAACATCGAAAGAAGGCAAGCAAAGCGAGAAATAAATCTAAACCCAAAATACTGTAACCAAAGTACCCCACTCTTCCCGAGTGTAATAATTTATTTTAAAAACACGTAGGCACATCGGAGGAAGGCAAGCGAAGCAAGGACTAAATCAAAACTCGGAACTTTTAACCCACTTACCCCACGCTCTCTGACTGTAATAATTTATTTAAACTACACCTCGCACATCAAATGTTTCCTTACTACGATGTACGAGGTGTAGTTTAAATCAATTATCAAATTCTGAGAGCGTTGGGTGGTTAGGTTCATGCACATTAGTCTCAGATGTATAGACTACAGATATACCGAAACTGTGCTCCTCATGAAACTAGCGGGTGAGGGTTCATACAGCCCTTAAGCGCTGCCAATAACCGAGTAAATAATGCTCTTAATATTGTTACACCTATGAAAATTTATCACGTTTACGTATTAACGTGGGTATATACTTGAGTGACGGTTAGAAAATAACATTTTTCATTTACACTATTATTCCATTGGAAATTGCGACGCGTGCGGAATTTTTTTTTAATTTTCGTAAAGTATATTCAAATGTTAGATCACATAGTGACAGTGACGCATAGAGTATTTCGCGGCGCGTGGTATAGGTGAGTTTAAAAGCACTCGTTTTAAACGCTACCTCGAATTTCACTTGCCACCCTTCGATATACGGCATATTTTTTAAATAGAAATATTTTCCCGCAGAGAACTCTCGAAGCGTCGGGTATCCTATATTAGTTATTTTTAAAATACTATCATTGTTGTCGTTTGCCTCCCATCGATATGTTGGCATATTTTGTTAAGTAATATATTTTTGCCTTAAACATTTGCGGCAAGTGGTGTAGGCGGGTGCGGAAACTTTTGTTTTAAGCGACTGCTTGCTCTCGCCTGGCTCTCTTCAATGTTCCTTCTATTTAAAAAAGTATATTTTTTGTTTAGAACTTGTGGCTTGAGGTGTAGGTGGGTTTTAAATCAAGATAACGTTTAAAATGGACACGACTGTTTTTGGTCTTGTGCGCGTATAAGATTTTAGTTTTTTGAGTAGAGCAATGATCATTTACTGATCTGCGCCTGGATTCTGGCATCAGATCACAAATAGAAATTTGATTCTATATAATAGTATATTCTTACTCTAAAAAAATTGACTTTTAAAAAAGTAAAAGGTTAAGCGAGTTAAATATTTTCCGCAACAAAATTGCAGATAAAAAAGACCTGAGCTCAATCAAACAAAGTCGAGTTTATTATATTTAATCATAATATCGCAAAAAAATTGTTTTGTTTAATCAAGGGCTTACTTAACTTAAAGTCAAGTTACATGATGATCCATCAGAAACAGCTCTCAAGATACTTACTACGTAACTTGCTATGCCCTTTTTATTGTACTTATCGTATGTATCACGTTCTAATACATAAAAAGAAAATTTTAGATTACCAGAAAACAAAATGAAACGGGCCTGGCAGGTTACGTAGTAAGTATATTGAGAGTTATTTCTAATGGATCATCATGTAACTTGACTTGAAGGGTATTGGAATAGTGGAATAAATAATAATACTGAGGTTAATAATAGTAATGTATATTGAAATAATTGTGTCGGCAATAGCCTTGGTGAACACGTCCGCTCACATCGGAGTCTAACGGCAGAGAGGGAGTATAGTACAGTGTCACATAGTCTGACTCCACGGAGCTGAGTATACAGTATAGTATGCGCTTAGAGTATATACACGAGGCATGCGCATTATGCTCGCGTTCGCTCGAGCTTGTCTCGTTGCACGAAATCGTCGTCAACCAGTAGATGGCGCGACGAGTACCATTTTATGTATTATGACTGTATAAATTCGCATATTACAACACGCCTCCTGAATTTTACAGTCGTGATATTTTTACATTATAATTCGATACATTTGAGTTTTCAATTTCGCATACAATTATTTTGTCATCGCATTTTACATTAATTGAATTAAGAGCATTTCAAGTGAACTTGAGTCTTACAACTGAACTTGGCGATTATTACTTTGAACTTGGGTTTTTACAATTGAACTTGGAATTTGGTATGGACATTTTAGATTAATCTTAAGCCTTTTCTATTGTTTAAAAACTTTGTCTTGTCCAGACTCTTTGTGAGGATGTCTGCTAAATTACATTTGGAGTCAACTTTTACAATATTTATTTTGCTCATTTCATAACTTTCATTTATATAATGATATTGCACTTCGATGTGCTTTGAGTTTGGAGTAAAATTAACAAATTTTGCGATTGCGATTGCTCCTGAATTATCTTCGTAAATAGTTGTTGGTTCATGTAAATTTACATCAAATGATTCGCTCAATAAATTTCTTACAAACAATATTTCGGAGACTGCCTCTGACAAAGCTACATATTCAGCAAAAGTTGAGCATTTTGTTACCGCATCTTGTTTGTGGGTTTTCCAAAAAATTACATTACCATATAATCTAATTACGTATCCACTTGTGGATTTTCTATCTACATTATCGCCAGCAAAATCGGAATCTACCATACAATCTAGTATCTCGCTATTTATATTATCACAATATGTTAGTGTCAAGTCTATAGTCTTGTACAAATATTTTAAGACTCGCATCGCATACTTATAGTGAGTTTGATCGAAGCAACTTTGATATCGACTTAAATAATTTACGCTGTACGATATATCTGGCCTTGTGCCTGAGCTTATATATAGCAGTTCTCCTATCAAGTTTCTGTACTTTATTCGTTCGTCTATTTGGCTAGCTTGATCTAATTTTAGATTAGTCTCCATTGGAGTATCATATAATTTTGCATTTTCTAGATAATATTTAGCAGCCAAAGATTCAATATATTTGGTTTGACTTGAGGTCATTTTGTGTCCATCATCGCTATAATCTATATCAATACCTATATATTGGCTAATTTTGCCCATTTTACTTTGCCATTATCACATCGTAATTTTGTAACCTTTATATTGAATTTATTTTCTACTAAATTAACAAATTCTTTCAAACAACTTGCAGTCTCTGATTTATATTTAATACAAAAGATTCTAGTGCACTTACTATAATCATCAACAAATGTTAAGAAATATTTTTCTCCACCATAACCAGTTGTGCTATGTGGACCATTTAGATCAGTATGAATTAGTTCTAAAATTTCAGTAGTTTTTGTTCTATTATTTTCGAATGGTGCATTTGCCATTTTACTTGCTATACAATTTGCACATTTCATTTCAATATTTTCTATTTTATCAGGCAAACCTTCAACTAATTTATTATTTACTAATTTGTTCAAATATTGAAAATTTACATGGCCGAGTGCCCTATGCCATTTTTCTTTGTCAGTTAATTTTACTGAATTTACATACATTTCATTACTTGCTCTTTTTGATACAAAACTTTTCATATAGAAAAAATTTTCCTTTTTGTTTGCTACAGCTATTAACTCTCTAGATTTATTAAAAATTTTTGCAATATCTTTATTTGCTAATACTGTATAATTTTCAGTTATTTTTGCAAGACTCATCAAATTTTGTTTAATGCCTTCAACATAATAGACATTTTTTATATCAATATATTTTTGATTATAATAATTTTTAAAATAAGTTTTAACATTACCTATTTTGGTTGCTTTTAACATTTTACCATCTGGTAATTTTACATCAACAGGATTTTTCAAATCTACACATTTATCAAAGAATTTATCATGTTTTATAATATGATCTGTGCAACCACTATCTAATAACCAATCAATTTCGCTACAATTTTCGCTACAACCTGTTACATGATTTACTTCACTTGTTTTATCATTCTTATACTTTTCCCGAGGGTAGGTATAAGAATTGTTCGAGTCGTGGCATACCTGTGTTGTCCATGATTCAGATGAATAGTTGCCCTGTTGCTCGCTTGAAGAGTCACCTCTGGATACGACCTTGTCCTCTGTCTCGGCCACGACTTCTGTAGTTTCCACCTCTATTGTAGCCTCTTTGATGATCTTGTTGACCTTGACTGGATTGAGCACCTCGTCCTCGGTTACTCTGCTGTGGTGGTCTCGTGCATGCATTTCTGTAATGTCCAACTTTTCCACAGTTGTAACATTTACCTTCGAACTTGGCTGTAAAAGTACTTACATTGCTCTTTTTATCAGAATCGTTTTTTGTATAATTTTTCTCTTTAATTTTTGATTTGACATAATCTACTGTCCTTTGATCTTCTGGAATGACATCACTGAAGTCTCCTATGTAGATGTAGCTTGGTGGTAGTGCTCGTATTAAATACCTCATCTTCTCTGTTTCCTCTAGTTTTCCACCAGCCGCCTTGAACTCGTTCACGGTTTTCTCGAATTCTGCGAAAAAATCGTCTACTTGATCAAAATTCTTCAATTTTAATTCTTCCAGCTTTCCTCTGCAAATTATTTGTAGTGACGTGGATTGCGTCGAATACATTTTATCGAATTTTTCCATCATGTCAAATGCTGATTTACATTCACCAATATATTCTAATTGTTTATCGGATACAGTGCTTATTATAATCGTTCTTGCTTTTAAATCTTTTTTCTGCCATTCACCTTCTTTATCTTTGTATGCAGCAGTTTTCTTGATTTCTTTTAAAAATATTTTTCTAATCTTATTTCTTATTTTCTTTGTTAATTCAATATCTGTAGCATCTAATTCATTCTCTTGTTTTACTCTATGTTTAAGCCACGAGAACATGTGCTTAACCTCGAAATTGCCACGTGCTCTGTACTAGCACGTTACCACGTGTTTCACTTGCCGACTTTAATCTATTAACATCGCACTTTAATCTTTATTAATTTTCAAAAATGTTCTTATTGATTAGTACCTGACAACTTTATCTTCGTCACTGAGCATATATTTTTTGACTTTAACCTTTTATAAACCGGTTAATCTTCACTTGAAATTTTTCTTTTTTTGACGGACGTTTCGACACAAGGTTCAAATTTCAATGCTTCACAAGCATATAATCTTTCTGAGAAATTTTCTCCTTTAATTTCACTGCTCAATTTTTCACTGTGCGGTTCACTTTGTTAACAATAACCGTTAACTTCTTTCCCACGTGGCTTTCTTCTAACCTCACATTTTACCCCCCTCAATTTTACAGTTCCCCGATGGTTAATGTAAAATTGAAAAAATAAAGTTAACCACGGTCTGCTACCATGTTGGAATAGTGGAATAAATAATAATACTGAGGTTAATAATAGTAATGTATATTGAAATAATTGTGTGTCGGTAATAGCCTTGGTGAACACGTCCGCTCACATCGGAGTCTAACGGCAGAGAGGGAGTATAGTACAGTTGCGCATAGTCTGACTCCACGGAGCTGAGTATACAGTATAGTATGCGCTTAGAGTATATACGCGAGGCATGCGCATTATGCTCGCGTTCGCTCGAGCTTGTCTCGTTGCACGAAATCGTCGTCAACCAGTAGATGACGCGACGAGTACCGTTTTATATATTACGACTGTATAAATTCACATATTACAACAAAGGGGACGGATACACCTTAAATAGTCAAAAAAAGAAAAATTCTTTGTTTAAATTTTTTGTTTATATTTTTCTCAAATTGTTTAAAAAATGAATAAACTATTAAATATATTCAGGTATAATGTAAGAAACATAAAACCATGTTTATATGTGCTATATTATCAGGTATGACATTTCTTCGAAGGCCAAAATAGATATGCTTTTAACACATATAGTTATCCAGATATTCAGATGAGAGTGATGTTTTGCAAAAAAATATTATTGAATATATGTCTGTGTATATATATATATATATATATATATATATATATATATATATATATATATATATATATATAATTATGTAACCTAGCCTATTACATTACATGTTAACGCTATAGTATTTACACGTTATGTAGTAACAATTAGCAACGAAATAATAACTATGTAATATAAGTACCACTTACCATTACTTTATATAGATAATATCAGATAATATGAAATATTAGGATATAACAAAAAATACTAATAGTCAAAATTATATAAATTTTTCTGTCATTATTTGCAATTATTTGTTTTTTTTTTTAATATTTTCTAAAAGAATTTTGTTTTTGTTTAATTTCGTAATTATTATTGATTATTATTAATTTATATTTAATCTTTATTTGGAAATGGATATAGTGATACATGATCTTAATGTACATAAAAATATATTATATAATATTTATATTATTTTTATATGCATTCATAATAATTTAATATTTATCGAAAATTGAAATTATTTAAATATTACAAAAAGAAAAATCATTTTAAAAAATTGCGCATAAGATCTATATACTCTATGCACTACTTTAACAGAAGACGTTGTTTCCCATAACTAATTAAAGAATATATATATATATATATATATATATATATATATATATATATATATATATATATATATATATATATATATATATATATATATATATGTAAATCCTAGTAGGTGTACCCCCGACTGCGCAGGTACTATCCCTCACACTTTCCATACGATCCTCGCGCAGGTATGGACGACGACCCTCGCACAGGTGTTTTCCTCTACTTTTACTCAATGTATGCGAGAAATGTTCACTATACAGACTTCGTGTAGATAATTCACGGATACGTATACAAACTATCCCTCGCAGATGTATACAGCTTCTAGTGTCAGCTGTTTTCTGACTGAGAAACGCTAAGCTAGAAAATATTTACCACCGACTGTGCGTGCAGGTACTATCCCTTGCACTTTCCCAGAGACAACACTGCTGTTTAAAAATCATTTGCAGAGATATCTGATTGGGTGTGTAGGGAACGCACAGATGTCTCTCGCACCGAGATACAGCAATTTTCTTAGACGTCCTAAATAAATTCAGAGTGAGATTTTCTCCAAGATCTTTTCTTGTGAGAAGAGGATAATCTCGCATTCTCACAGTCGAGATTCGAAACAAAAGGGAGTGTCTACTAAGAGGAGATGGACACTAGTTTTTCAAAATTTGGTGAGGGAAATTTTAGCACGAATCGTAAGGCTTTCCACCCTCAATAGATGTGAGGAGGTGTGTTTTTCAAAAATTAGGAGAGAAAACTTTTACACCAATCACAGGACTTTAGAAAAATGCTGTGGAATGGGAAGGGGCTGTTTTCGCAATAAAAAGCCCACCGTAGGCTGCGGTGAGTCAGTTCAATTTTCGGTTTTGAAATTGAATATCGAGTGAAATGGCACCCAAGAGTTGTCCAGGAAGCTGCAGCAGCAGCAGCAGGAATAGCATCAGGACGATGCAGGATAGAATTCGGTGGCTAATTGCCAACGCTCCAACATTGCTTATGATGTTGGAGCATGTCTCCTGGGCCATGGAGGCCATCAATTCACGTAAGTAAATAATTATTTTGATTTTTCATAATTAAAAAATAAAAAAATAATTTTTTCAAAATTTTTTTCAATTTTTAGTGCCATCGCTGCCACCACTTGCTGCCATGCAGCAATTATATGAAGGAATTAGGCCAGGAAGCTCTTCGTCCAACCCTGCCCGCCGAGAGAGTCCAAGCTCGTCGTCCAGCACTGCCCGCCGAGAGAGTCCAAGCTCGTCGTCCAGCACTGCCCGCCGAGAGACGCCAAGCTCTCAGCCCAGTACTGCCCGCCGAGAGGGGCCTTCAGCTGGACCGAGCACATCAGCGAGTACTAGGCCCAGTCGTCCGGCGGATAAGAGGACAAGCTCGAAGAGGTCGAGCTCCTCCTCGAGCTCTAGTTCGAGCTCCAGCACCTCATCTAGTTGCGAGTCATGCAAGTCGGTGAAGAGCATGAGGGATTTAAAACCGATTCCGAAAAAAGCAAAATTGGATGGTGAGTTTCTTTTTAAATTCATAATAAAATTTTTTTTTATATAATTATAATATTTAATATTAATTATTTTGCAATCTTTTTTGTTTAGGTGATTCAAAAACTGAGAAGCCGTCCAGTCGCGGGCTGCTTAGTTTGAAGAAACTAAGCAGTAGCAGTGGCATTCAGGCCATAACTCAACAGCAACAACAGCAGCAACCACGGCAGCAACAACAGCAGCAACAACAACAGCAGCAGCAACATCAGCAGCAACAACAGCAGCAGCAACATCAGCAGCGGCAGCAACAACAAAGGAATGTTCCGCGAATTATCGATATGGCGATTGTGATCGACCCTATCGATGTAACAAAATTTAAAAAAAAAAGTAATGTAAAAATTTATTAATTTTTTTTATGAGCCTATGTACAAAAAATAGAATAAGGTGTTAATACAAAAAAAAAAAAATATTGTATACATTTTCGTCCTTTCTTTTAATTCACTTTGTTCATTGATTTTTTAGCGAGGAATCGAGGTGCAGGGTTTCGCGCACAATAAAGAGTAACACTTCCTCACTTATAGTTTTCAAATTAGACTTTATTAATAGACGTAATATCACAAACTTCGAGATCGCGTGGCGGACAGATTACTGTGTCTCGGTGTCGTACTGGAGGACGATGTGTCGCGTGCCGTTGCCTGTGACCAAGAGAGCGAGCGGCTTGCTCGTTTCCGGCAGGAAACGCTCGGGGGAGGGCAGCGCTCTCTAGTAGATCGCCCGAGGCTGAAGGAGCTGCTTGCGGCGACCGCGAGATGGTGCCAGCAGTCCGGGTGGAGCAACCGCCACAGGTACTCCCCCCTTAGTGAGCTTCCCCTGGGAAGCGAACGAAACCCTTTTCTGGACGACGGGGTGATCTGAAACAGAAGGTCTTGTGTCGCTGTTGGACGGCACGAGGTCTTCTGACTGGACCTCGCTGTTGGACGGCCCGTTGTCTTCTGACTCCTGGTTGACCTGGCTCGGCTCGGACGCTGGTGAGGATGCCGTTGGTGCCGTGGAGCTAGGAGGCGTCAGCGGGTCGGATGTGTCCTGGTGGGCTGGGATGAGAGCGTCGGTGGTGACAGCCTTCTCCACACCGTTGACCAGGATGATGTAGACCTTCTCGCTCATCCTTCGAACGACCTTGAAAGGGCCGACGTACGGCGGGACCAGTGGCTTCCTCACCGAGTCGACGCGCTGGTAGACGTGGGTGCAGGTAGCCAGGAGCTTCAGCCGGAAAGGCTTGTAGTTGCCGTGATGAGAAGCCGGAACTGGCCTGATGATGTTGAAAAGCTCCCTCAGCTTCCCAGCGAAGGAGCCTGGGTCTGCGGGAGCGCTGTTGGTGACGAAGAACTCTCCAGGGATGCGCAGGGTCGTCCCGTATAACATCTCCGCTGGAGAGGCCTGGAGGTCTTCCTTGAGGCAAGATCTGAGACCCAGCATGGTGATGGGCAGCCTGTCGGGCCATGGCGAGGATTCCTCACACATCAAGGCAGCCTTCAGGGTCCGGTGGAACCGCTCGATAAGGCCATTTGCCTGAGGATGGTACGGCGTCGTATGGATCTTGTGAGAGCCAACAATTCGAGCGAGTGAAGTGAACAAGGCGGACTCGAATTGGGTGCCCTGGTCAGTCGTAATGGTGATCGGAGCACCGTAATGAGCTATCCAGTGCTCGAAGAAACTCTTGGCGATGGTCTCGGCCCTGATGTCTGCCAGCGGCACCACCACAGGCCATCTGGAGAAGCGGTCGATCATCGTGAGGCAGTAGCGAAGGTTCCCGACGAGTGGCATGACGATGATGTCCATATGCACATGCTCGAACCTGTTGTCAGGTACCTCGAACGATGCGAGAGCTTCTCGGTTGTGACGCTGGACCTTTGAACGTTGACAAGAGTCGCAGGAGCGCGCCCAGGAGTTGACGTCCTTGCGAATACCAGGCCAGGCGAACTTCTCAGTCAGCATGCGGACGGTGGCTCGCACACTGGGATGAGCTGGGCGATGGAGCAAGTCAAAGGCGACTCGACGAAGCTGAGCTGGCAAGTAAGGACGGACCACTTTGTCCAGGACGTTGCAGTAAACGCTATGACCTTGGATGTCGAGCTGTTGGAGAGCGAGCGTGCCTGCCTCCAGGAGATGTGGGAGCTCCTGGTCGTCCTTCTGAGCTGCAGCTATGGCGGCCGGTTCGAGGGTTGACGGCATGCTGATGGTCGAGCATGGCCTCGAAAGCGCGTCAGCCACCACGTTGTCCTCGCCTTTGACGTGCTGGAACCTGGCGTTGAACTGGAGCACGTAGTCGAGATGTCGTTGCTGCCGGGGCGTTGCCTTATCCGCTGGTTTGGCAGCTGCGTAGACCAGCGGTTTGTGGTCCGTCTTGACGACGAACTCACGTCCCTCCAGTATGCGACTGAAGTGCTTCACTGCCTCGTAGACAGCGAGAAGCTCGCGATCGTACGTGCTGTACCTGGTCTCGGTTGGTGACAGCTTCCTGGAGAAGAAGCCTACAGGTTGCCAGCAGTCGTCAACCTTCTGCTCCAAAGCAGCCCCAATGGCGATGTCGGAGGCGTCGGTTGAGAGCGAGAGAGGCGCCGTGGGAGAGAGGTAGGAGGCCCTGGAAGCACCTGCAAGGCTGGCCTTAGCGACCTCGAAAGCGATCTCAGCTTCTGGCGTCCACTTCAGTACCTGTCGACTGCCCTTGTGGATGCCCCTAAGAAGCTCGTTGAGTGGGGCCTGCTGTTGAGCTGCATGCGGAATGCAGCGTCTGTAAAAATTCAGCATTCCCAGGAAACGTCGTAGAGCTTTGGGCGACTCTGGTCTCGGAAAGCTCCGGATTGCATCGATCTTCCGCGCTGGTGGTCGGAAGCCCTGGTTGGAGACGGTGAAACCCAGGAAATCCACCTCGCTCTGACCAAAGGCGCACTTGTCGATGTTGACGGTCAGCCGTGCCTGACGCAGGCGCTCGAACAGTGCTCGCAAATGTGCCTGGTGCTGTTCGTGATTCCTGGACATCACGATGATGTCGTCTATGTAGGCCCGCGTGAATGGAAGGTCTCGAAGGAGATTATCCATGAAGCGCTGAAACGTCTGCGTAGCATTCCGGAGGCCTAGAGACAGAGAGCAGAACTCGAAGAGTCCGAAAGGTGTCGTCACCGCCGTTTTGCAGATGTCCTTTGGGTCCATTGGCACCTGGTAGTACGCCTTCTCCAGGTCAATGACCGAGAAGACGTGGCACTCCCGACAGTCTTGCAGAAGGTCCTCTATCCGCGGCAAAGCGTAGCGGTCCGGGATGGTCTCGGCATTCAGCTTGCGGTAATCGCCAGTGGCGCGGAATCCTCCCTTCGGTTTGGCCACCATGTGAAGGGGGCTGGACCATTGCTCTGAACCTGGGCGGATGATGCCTCGCTGTAGCAGCTTGTTAAAGATCTCCTTCGCAGCTGAGAGACGCTCGCCGTAGAGAGGACGAGGACGAGAATGGACCGGTGGCCCCGTTGTGTGGATCTCGTGCTTGACCTCGAAGCCGGTGGGCGTAGCACACCCCTCGTGTGGCTGGGCTAGATCAGCGAACTCGGCTAGCAACCGCTGGTATGCGTCCGGACTGCCACTGGAGCTGGGGCCTGCGACCACGGAAACGCCGTGGATGGAAGTTGCCCGGATCTCGGCCGGGGTGGAGATCATCGTGGCCGGGTCGATGAGGCGGCGATGCTGGAGGTCCACCAGAAACCCTGAGTGGTGAAGGAAGTCCGCCCCCAGGATCGCCACAGGAACGTCCGCCACGATGAATGGCCAAGGGATGGCACGGCGGAGTCCGAGGTTGAGTGTCAACAGGCGCCTGCCGAATGTGTGTACCGGGGTGCCGTTTGCCGCCACTAGTCGAAGCGGCTGGACGTCGAGGTTGCGCTCTCGCACTGCCGAACGGGGCAGGAGCGACAGCACCGAGCCGGAGTCCACCAGGAAGCTGGTGTTCGTGGTCCTGTCGAGTACGTGTAGGCGGTTTTCAGCACACGTAGGGCTGTCGGAGACCGCCAAAGCTCCAGGCAGCCGTCCTAGTTTCCCTGGTTGGGCTGGAAGGAGCAGGGCTGTCTGCAGTGCGTCGCCTGGGCTCCGAATCGTTGGTGGTAATAGCGGTGGTTTGGATTCCCTGCTGGAGTTCGCGACCTTGAACGGCTTTGACGGCCACCCTGTTGGCTGTTGCTATGCTGTCCTCGCTGGTTGTTGCCCAATTTCTGGATTGCTTCGAGGGTCCTAGTGGTTGCGGAAGCGATCTCCGCCAACGAAATACGGATGGCAGCGAACTCGGCGACCAGGCGAGGGTCAGCTGTCCCGGCAGACGTCGTCGCAGCAGCAGCAGGAGCAGGTGGAACAGGAGCGGGCACTCGGACCGGTGACTGTGCTTGCCTGGTGCCCGGGTGCACTGCGTAGGTGGCTGGCCCAGTCTCGACGATCCCGTCGGCTACCTCTGCGAGCTCGTCCAGGGGGCTGTTTCGCAGGATGCGCAGCATTTTTGCGACGTTGTCCGGCATGAGGTCGAGCCAGCGGAAACGGAGCGCCTCGTCGTCTATGCTTCCCGCAGCCAGAGCGCGCATGTGACGCAGGAGTTGTGATGGCTTGCGCGTGCCCAGCTCTAACCCGGTGAAGAGCGTTTGCAGCCTCTTCTGCGCCGTCAGGCCATAGCGCTCGAGAATGCGCGTCTTCATGTACAGGTATTTGCCTGAATCGGGCGGCGTGCGCATAACGTCCAGCATGTCCTGGACGACCTTCTGGTCGAGGCTGGAAATGAGCGTGTTATAGCGGTGCAGGTCCGATAGGATTTGGTTGCACCCAAAAATGCTCTCCAGTTGGAGAAACCAGGCCTCGGGACAATGCTTCCAAAATGGCGGCGTTCGAATCGCCACGTGGCGTAGCGCAGCGAGATCAGCGCTGGGGCCGGTCGTGCTGCCATTACCTGATCCTCCCGGGTTTGTCTCGCCGGTGCCGGTGCCATTGGGAATGTCTCCGCTGCTGCCGCCGCCGGGGCCGGCCGGGTTTCCGGGATCGATCATGTCGACTGCGTCTTTGTCGTCCGAGTCGAGGTTTTCGCGGAACTCCTTCGTCTTGTCGCGAAGCGTGCGGTTTTTGTCACCGCTAACTCGGCGTGGAGTCTCCGTCGCACTGAGTTTTTTTTTTTTTTTTTTTTTTTTGTCTCTCTTACCGCCCGCACTGAGTCACTGTCGATAAGCTCGTGTTCGTGGGGGTGCCCGCGTGGCCACTGAAATCCGCCGCGATCACGTCGGGGTCACCAATTTAGCGAGGAATCGAGGTGCAGGGTTTCGCGCACAATAAAGAGTAACACTTCCTCACTTATAGTTTTCAAATTAGACTTTATTAATAGACGTAATATCACAAACTTCGAGATCGCGTGGCGGACAGATTACTGTGTGTCGGTGTCGTACTGGCGGACGATGTGTCGCGTGCCGTTGCCTGTGACCAAGAGAGCGAGCGGCTTGCTCGTCTCCGGCAGGAAACGCTCGGGGGAGGGCAGCGCTCTCTAGTAGATCGCCCGAGGCTGAAGGAGCTGCTTGCGGCGACCGCGAGATGGTGCCAGCAGTCCGGGTGGAGCAACCGCCACAATTTCATTGAAAAAAAAAAATGGCCTTTCTTTTAATAATACTATTATGTAGTAGACTATTAATTCATTAACTTATTAAATAAAATATAAATGCTTGATTGTTATTTTTAATATTTGTTTTCTATCACAGAAATATATCAAACTTTACAATATATGATTCTCAACTTTCTCTTAAATTTTTAAGGTTATATCTCAACTCAGTTTTGTGTCAACGTACACATCATGTTTCTTTTTGTAACAATAGTAATATTTACAATATAGAATATTATAAATACACAAAATATAATTTGATATGCATTATAGTATTATATTTCATTTTAATATTAGAATTAATTTTAGAAATTAAAACAAATCAAAAAAAAATCTAATGATACTTTTTACGCATTCTTGGCTTCACTTCATCCGGTCATGACTTTTTTTTTATACAGGGATCATAATAATTATTATAAAAATATTTAAGCATTGTTTTTTTTTATCTTATTGATCTTTATTTCCAATATAAACATGTACATGTATTATTTTTTTTAAAAATATTATCAATTTCATCTTGGCCAAATGATGATTCTAGATAATTTAACAGCCAAGCTCGTATTGATATAACATTGTGAATGGCGCACATAGGTTTTCTCCGTATGCAAAGAGCATGGTTGAAACAAAAGTACTGGTTTTCACTTATTATTTCTTCAAGAGGTGGACATCCGAAGTCTTCAACATTTGAAATGGATCTGCAAAGTATCAGATAAAAATTAAAAATAAGTATCAAAACGTTTCAAAATAATTAACTTACATGTTTGGCAAAATATTTTTCATCCATCGGGCTTTCTGTTCTCCCTTTATGAATATTTTTTCTACTCCTTGCGTGCAGATTTGCAAGATTCGATAAAGACGATGATACGGAATATCGCCAGAGTTCCACGCTATTCCATAATGACTCTTTTCCAACCATTGAGACATACATTTTTCCTCTTCTGTCAGTTCTTCCCAAGCCATTGGAGGTTTGAAAAGATATGCGGTCGGTAAGGCAGCATGGTTTGTTAAAGAATTAAAGTCAATTGGTGAAAAAATTGACGTACTCTACAAGAATCCAAAACCAATGAGACTCACAGATTTAGAGGAAATATCTTTTCGGAGATCATCAACTTGTCATATATGTCGGAAACCAATCACTGGTGAAGAACTTGCTGTACGAGACCATTGTCATCTCACAGGGCGGTAAGTTGCCTTCTCGATTATATTTGAAATAAAGTAAACGAAATTTTGTAATTCTAAGATAGATTTTCTTCTTCAGTTTCAGAGGTGCAGCTCATAATTCTTGTAACTTGAATTATAAGGATTCAAGATTCATTCCTGTGGTTTTTCATAACCTCAATTACGACACTCATTTTATTTTAAAAGAGATTGCTACTTCTACGTTGATGAAAGGACGAGTAAATTTAATACCTCACAATAAGGAGAAATATATTTCTTTTACAAAATACGTGGATGACTGCAACATAAGTTTTAGATTCATAGATTCTTGGCGTTTTCTACCTTCATCATTGGAAAAGCTTGCATCATATCTGAAAAATGTGCCGATAGCAGTAAAGGAATTTCGATCAGATGGACTTACAGATGAAAAGATAGATCTCCTTCGACGAAAAGGTGTATTTCCATATGATTTTGTAAATGGATTAGATAAGTTGACGACTACAAAATTGCCAGAAAAGAATGATTTTTATAATAAGCTAACAGATTCTCATATTGCTGAAGAAGACTATAAGCATGCTGTCCAAGTTTGGAATAAGTTCAATATTAGTACGTTGGGAGAATATTCAGATCTTTATCTGAAAACCGATGTTTTACTATTGGTCGACGTTTTCGAGAGTTTTCGTGAAACATCTCTTAAAGCCTATGATTTATGTCCTGCTCACTTTTATACGACTCCTGGACTAACTTTTTCAGCAGCTTTAAAAATGACAAAGGTAGAATTGGAGCTTCTTACAGATATTGCATGCTAATGTTTATTGAATCGGGCATTCGAGGTGGAATAAGTCAGTGTTGTAATCGATATGCCAAGGCAAACAATCCATATATGGGCTCTTCATACGATAAGGATCAGAAAACAAAGACTCTCTTATATTTTGATATTAACAATCTTTATAGATGGGCAATGGTACAGCCTTTACCAGTTGGAAAATTCAAATGGATTGAATATGAGACAAATCCAAATTTTTTTAATACACCACCAGATTCTGATATTGGCTATTTTGCTGAAGTTGACTTGGAGTATCCCGAAGAAATACATGATGATCATAGGGATTTACCTTTTTGCGCAGAACATCTTGCACCACCTGGCTCAAAGCAGAAGAAACTTCTCACGACTTTAAATGACAAAAAAAGATATGTCATTCATTATCGAGCACTTAAGCAGGTTTTAGATAATGGACTTCGATTAAAAAAGGTGCATAGGATTTTGAGTTTTGAGCAAAGGGCGTGGCTCAAACCATATGTTGAATTTAACACAGAAAAGCGAAAGCAGGCAAAGAATGAGTTTGAAAAACTCTTCTACAAATTGTTAATTAATGCAGTCTATGGAAAGTGTATTGAACGAGAGCGGAAACGTGTAGATGTGCGATTAGTAAATAAATTTACAGGCAGATACGGAGCAGAAGCACGCATAGCTCTACCAAATTTTAACAGTTGTGCAATCTTCGATGAAAATTTGGTTGCCATTCAGCTGAAGAGGACAAGTATTACAATCAAAAAACCAATATACGTTGGTCTCTCAATTCTAGATTTGTCAAAAACACTAGTATATGATTTTCATTATTCATATATGAAGAAGCGAGTTGGAGAAAAATGCAAACTCCTTTATACGGACACCGATAGTTTAATATATGAAGTTGAGGATGTTGATATGTATCAAGTAATGAAAGAAGATATACATAAATTTGATACTTCTGATTATGACGAAAATAATCAGTTTGGAATTCCACATGTTAATAAAAAAGTTCCTGGATTGATGAAAGATGAATGCTGTGGCAAGATTATGACAGAATTCATTGGTTTAAGAAGCAAAATGTACAGTATTTTGATTAATGGAGCCGCGACAGTGAAAAAAGCTAAAGGTATAAAATCTAATGTTGTAAAGAAATCAATCACGTTCGAAGATTATCGAAAATGCCTTCAGGATCTTGTTATTATAAAACGTGAGCAGTGTAATATTCGTTCAAAATTACACATTGTGCATACTGAGAAACAGGAAAAAATTGCTCTAAGTCCACACGATGATAAAAGAATCTTATTGCCTCATAGTACTGACACTTTGCCTTGGGGACAATACAGAATTATGGAAGAACAGATGGCGCAAGCTGCAATGCAAGTAGAGGGAGATGCAGTGGAGGGGATTGTAGTGGAGGAGAGGGGCAACAATGGCGAAGGACGAAAAAGAGAGGGAGAAAGTGAGTGGGGGCATGAAGCAACCAATGAGAATGCTTCGCGGGTGGGGATGACACTTTATACTGATGGAGGGGAACCAATCAGGATTGAATATGATGTTTTAGAGGAGTTTATGCACGAGTGGGATCCATCATTGGATAGGTTAGGAACTGAACAAGAAGAGAGAAGTGATATATTACTAGAGGCTATGGAAGGGGCAGAAATTGTGGTGGGAAACGGGCTATATGAACGGACGCAGCACGATGAACAGCACATTCGAGAAATCGAAGTGAACAACCAACCTTGTGCAAAGAGACCAAGACTCACCTAACTCTAAAATAAGTAAGTTCTATTTCTTAGTTCTCTCTCTCTCTCTCTCTCTCTCTCTCTCTCTCTCTCTCTCTCTCTCTCAATTCTCACCTATGAGACATTTTTCACTAACATATATTTTTATTTTTACTTTTCAGAATGGATCTATCTGCACTCAACAAGATTGCCGAGCGCGAGTTCTTGCCTAAGAAGAAAGTCACGGACTTAGAAAAAGATCATGACTACATGGTGACTGCACTCAAGGAGGTGAAGACGAGATTCGGCACGAAGATCGTGGCCGAAATCGATGACAGCTTTCAAATATTTCTGCCGGGGAAGATCTCATCAGCAGTCTTGAAAGATCAAGAACTGTTCAACAATCTCTCTAACACAGCAAATAAACTCAGTTTATTTGTAACATATCAGGGTGGAACTTCATTTAAGTTCAGTACTTGCTAAAAATAAATAAAATAAAATACAAAGATTGATTATTTTTTCAAACTATTTATTTGTTCGAAACTTGTACATAATATACATGAATAAATGCAGTATTAAACTTAATTTACAATTGTTTTCTTATTTATATATCCTAGATAATTCATACAACCTCATTTTTATCTATCCAACTATTGTGCTCGTCACTAAATCCTAACCATTTAACATATATGCGTTTACCACTTTTCTTTAAAACTTTTTCTACTAGATAAATTTCAGGATTCAAAGTTTTGTGAATTTCCGTTTCATAAATGCCGCCAGAGACGGGTTTATCATGATAATCTTTGAGGTGGTAAGTTACTGGATCTGTTTTTACAACTCGCGTTATTGTGAAAATTTCCGTAGACCAGTTAGGCGTGTAACCTTTTTCAAAAACATTTTTTATCCTACTTATTCGTACTTTATCTCCTACTTTGAATTTCGGTTTTTTCACTGGTGACTTTTCAGTAGGAAAACGTCTCTTGACTTCTCGCTCATTTGCCTGTGTAACATTTTCAGGCTCGATTCCTGTCGTCCGATGTTTTCTCGAATTGTATGCTTTGAGCAAGTTAGGTAAAATATCCATCCATTTATAGCTTCCTTGTTTGCTGAATTCTAACCACATTGCATTTTTTAACGTTCTATTGAATCGTTCGCATATGCTTGCATGAAGATTACTATGTGAAGAGTATAAGTGTATATTGTGCTTCTTCATAAGTTTTTGAAAAATTGAATTGTAAAATTCTTTTCCTTGGTCAGTTTGTAGATTCTTCGGTACTCGACCTTCTTTCAGTATTGACTTCATAGCTGCAGTAACATCCTGACCACTCTTCGACTTGACTGGCACGGCCCACGCGTAGTTTGAAAATACGTCTATGACAGTGAGTAAGTAGCGGAAATCTTTGTTGTCGCTAGCGTAAGGAATCATTTCCACAAGATCACCTTGCCAAGTCTCATCTATTCCGCGTATATCATATTTTCTTCGCTTGTACCTGCGGCGTGCAGCTTTATGCAGCTCTTCAGCTACTTTTTGCTTTTCCATCTTCTTTGATTATAAAATTATTCAATTGACCAATAATATATTCAACGCTTGCGAAATTACGTTGAGAAATATCATTAAGATATTTTAATTTTTTGTCCACTTCAGATTTAAGGCTTTCAACTTGCTCCCTATATTGGTCTATAAGTTCACCAATTCCAGTAATTTTAGAAGATATATAATTTACTTCCGTCTGCAGGATAACTTGCAGTGAATGCAAAGTGATTGCATCTTTTGGATTGCGTGGCTCTCCGCGATTACAAAGTCGCCTCTCTTCTAAGTCAAAATCGCCGTCTGATGTAAAATTAAAACCATTTCCTGGAGGTCCGCGACTCACTTGCTGCGAGCTCCCAAGTTTTCTTCCGAACACATCGAGACTCATTTTACTACTGATACAAATAAGCAAGTTGTGTGTATTAATATATACGTCCAGCTTCACGCAATTCTTCAATAATTGAATGAATTTCATTCGTGTGATTGTTATTTCCAGCAGATCGTTCGGCAATCAATAATCGAAGTCGTTCGACAAGCTCATTTGGATCGTCCCAGTAGACAAGATCTATGGAAGAATTTTTCTTAGCTATTTTATATTTAGGTACAAGTCCTCCTCCACTGCTGTTGTTCTTTTTATTTGGAGTGCTGCGGAACATGGGTGCTAAGATATTTTTATATTTATTACTTCTCGACATTCTTATAGATTCATCTTTGCTGAATTTTTTCCGATGAGCATTTGATGCTTCCAGAATCTTGCGATAATTTTCACGATCTGCTGAACTCAGAAGAAGATCATCCGGATATTTTTTAAATAGCAATTCCATCAGTCCATTCGTTTTAGGATAACTTTCATTTCTGACTTTGACATATTTATCATCAAACTCTATTTCTGAATCACCAATCATGTACACTCCATCAACCTTTCGCACTCCGTATATATTGTCAATTGTTCTACGGCTTTTATCTAACAATGATAAAAAGTCTTCAGCTGATTCATTTTTTCCACTCGCAGATTTAAATGTAGAATTGATTATTGTGTCAAAAGCATCATCTTCATCATCATCATCATAATCATAAACAGTATAATCCAATAAACTTGTTTTATTATTATTTTGATCGTTGAGCAAACTTGATCGATCGATTCTTGTTCGTTTTTTCATTTTCTTACTGACTTTTTCTTGAGGAGAAAGATGACTTTTTCAAAATCATCTTTCTCCTGTTTTAATAAAGTCTATTTTTTTTTAATAGCCTCACGAGCTCGCAAGAGCTCACTAAGAACATACTTCTCTTTCTTGAAGTCTGACATGCTGACGTGGCGATGTCTACAACTGAACTGTAAGTTTGAGACTCATAATTCCTTTTTTATTGCAAAACAGTCAAATCCTTTTCTGTATCTACCCTCATTCATCGGTCTATCTTTGTCAATAACGATGAATCCATATCTATCATTCTTCCAACATTCAGAACAAAGATTCCGAAATTCATTGAAAGTTAAATCGGTATTCACATGATCTTCATAGATATGTTTAAGATTTACATCATCTTGTCGATAAATCACCAACAAATTAACATTATCCCTAATGAGATGTTTACTTATATGAGCATACGATTGACATAGATAGAAACTGTCTACACTTTTGTGTCTCCCCATGCAGAAAAATGCTCTGACGTTATCCTGCTTCTCACAAGCAACATCGTCAAATATCATAATTGAATTTGGAAGGGCTTCATCTGGAGATACTACGGACTCATGCTCACTGAATGGAAGATATGATACTCCTTCAATCGGCTCCAAGACATTTTTGAGAAACTGATACTTTGGCTGATTCAAGGATTTAGAGTATACATACAAATTTTCAAACCTAAGACCATTGGGATGTGTTATTAAAGTCAATAAACTATTTGTTTTTCCACAGTTCGATGGCCCGCAGAAAACTGCTCGTATACTATCTGGTAGTAATTCCCATGACGCTTTTTTCTCTTCCCTTTTCCAAAATCGAAATTTGTCACGGGGAGTTGTTCGTTCCGCTCGGTACAATCCATGTTCACTCAATAGAGTCAGATATAACATTGAGCTCTCGAAATATAAATGCTCTTTTTATACCATGAACGTCAGTTGTGAATCAACGCTTGAAGAGAGATGATCATACACAAATCTCAGAAACAGCCGAAAGGCAATGGACTGCTTGATAAAGTGATCAATAACTTACCTGTTGAAATGCATCTTCCTGGATATCAATACTGCGGTCCCGGAACCAAATTGAAAAAGCGAATGAAAAGAGGAGATCCTGGTATTAATCCGCTTGATCAGGCATGTAAAAAACATGACATAGCTTACTCTGATAAAAACGGGGATCGTAAAGCTGCTGACAAGAAGCTTGCTGAGGAAGCTATGCAACGTGTCAGAGCCAAGGATGCGAGTCTTGGTGAAAAAGCGTTTGCTTTTGCTGTTAGCAATGCTATGAAATTAAAAGGAAAAACTGGAATGGGACTGAAATTTAATAAGTTAGTGACTGTAGCTAAAAAATCAATGACAGCAAGTAAACATTCTCGCAAGGTTATTCAATCAGCGTTGAAGGGTGCACGTCAGGCTGTTAAAAGTGTAGGTGGAAAGAAAAAAGTTATCATTCCACGTGTTCTGCCGCTTCCAGCAAAAATTGGTGGAGTTCTTCCTTTTCTCATTCCATTGTTCGCAGGACTAACAATAAGTGCCACCGGTGCTCTAGCAGGAGGTGCTGCTGGAATAGCTAAAGCAGTAAATGATGCCAAGGCGGCACAGAAAAATCTTGAAGAAAGTAAGAGGCATAATAAGACCATGGAAGCTATTGCTTTAGGGAAAGGTCTCTATCTCAAACCATATAAAACTGGAATGGGATTATTCATGAAACCTCATGTTGGGAGTTGTCAAGTTATTAGAAAAAAAAAACTTTGATTTAACTTTGCCAAATCATCCATTGACTGACTATGATCTCATGAAATACGCTCGTATGCTGCAAATCCCATATTTCCGTGGTGTTTTTATGAGGAATAATCTGCCCTCTGATGGTCCGTGGTGTAATGAATCCGCTATTGTCAACTTGGATGATTTTCAGAATAGAGGCACTCACTGGGTATGTTTTCAAAAACGAGGCAACGCAGTCATTTATTTTGATAGTTTCGGTGATCTGAAACCTCCCATAGATCTCATGATATATTTTAACGTGAAAGAAGTGAAATATAACTATACAAGATATCAGTCTTTCGACTCATTCATTTTTGGGCATCTTTGTCTACAATTCTTGGCTGGATCACTATAAAACAGGAGCTCACCAGACAAACAAATCATTCTCTTCCAATCAGTCATGGAAGACAGTTTCACGCTGAGTCTAACGGGAAAATCTTCTGTTCTAGAAGCACAATATTTCCCTTCAATCGAACTACCAGAGCATAAAAATTTTGTTTTGGGCTTAGTTGAACTTTTAACATTCAACTCTATTCCAAACGTTGACTCATCAAACAATAAAGTTCATTTGAATGGTGAATTTATTACTATTCCAACTGGCAGTTACGAGATTGATGCTCTTGATCAATTTTTACAAGCAGCTTTGAAAGCTAAAGGAATTAATTTTTCCTTGAAAGCTAACAACAATACTCTCAGAAGTGAAATTACTTGCAGTCATCCCTTAGATTTCAGACCACACGATTCAATAGGTCGTCTCCTTGGCTTCACTCCTCGTATTCTCAAAGTTAAAGATCTTCACAGCTCTGATTTACCTGTGAAAATATTGAAAATCAACGCACTGCGAGTAGAGTGCAACATCACTGCAGGTGCTTACATCAATGACAAAAGAGTTCACACAATCCATGAGTTCTTTCCCCGCGTGCCTCCAGGATATAAAATCATAGAAGTTCCGTCTCATGTCATATATCTACCGCTCAGCGTCAAGTGCATAGATCATCTACAAATTCGAATCGTCGATCAGGATGGAAATTTGGTGAATTTTCGAGGAGAGGAAATCACTATTAGACTCCACATCAAATCTGTATAATGGGTATCGTTTTCAATTCTGGATCATATATAAGTCAGCCATCATGTCAACCAGTCATCAGTCGACCGAAGAAACTCAAACCGTTAACACGCAAGAGCATTCAGTTTCTGAAAAGCCTAGGACTAAAAGTTCGTGGAAAAAATTCACGTGTGTAATTCTTTGCTGCTTCCAGAAAAATGGACGAAATTCTAAGCATACAATCAGGTGTCGTATTCGATGAGTCTATTGCTCATTACGAGGTACACGCCCATCAACCATACTCATCATTAAGCTTTGATAATAGTGATGAAATTCGTATTTCTATACAACATCAAGATCTATGTCTCCTGCCATCACGTAGTTCTATCCATGTATGTGGAAAATTGAAACTCAAAACTGGTTCAACAGCTCCAGCTAAAACTACATTCGTGAACAATGGCATTTGTCATCTGTTTGATGAAATTCGTTATGAAATTAATGCTGTGGAGATAGATAAAAGTAAAAATGTTGGTTTGAGCAGTCTTATGAAAGGATGGACTTCATTTAATTCGAATCAGAATAATATGCTAGAAAATGCAGGCTGGCTTGGCAATGAAGAAAACGACAAATCGTTTGTCGATGAAAAGGGAAACTTTGACGTTGCGATTCCGCTGAGTATGATCATGGGCTTTGCAGAAGACTATAAAAAAATTATAATTAACATGAAGCATGAGCTCATTCTTACAAGATCGAGAAGTGACTTGAATGCAATAATCCAGGAAGGTACTACGACATCTGGTGTAACTGCTTATGAAGATTGTGAAGTAAAAATATCGAAGATAGAATGGTTAATGCCATATGTCATTGCATCTGATAAACAAAAAATTCAGCTATTGAATTTCATTGGTAAAGATAATCCCATCTCTATGTGTTTTCGTTCTTGGGAGATATTTGAATATCCTCTTCTCCCAAGCACGAATAAACACGTCTGGACAGTGAAAGCATCAAATCAACTGGAGAAACCTCGTTTTGTAATTCTCGGACTACAAACAAAGAGAAAAGCTGTAAGAACTGCAAATGCGAGTAGATTTGATCATTGCGAGATAAGTAATGTGAAACTTTTCTTAAATTCACAATATTATCCATACAACAATATGAATCTCGACATATATAACAATCAGTATGCGATTCTCTATGATATGTATGCTAATTTTCAAAAATCATACTATGGAAGAGATCCACAGCCGATGCTGACAAAATCCATGTTCATCAAGAATGAACCGCTAATAGTTATTGACTGTTCACGACAAAACGAATCTCTCAAGAACGCTCCTGTTGATGTACGTCTGGAGTTTGAGGCTAAAAAAGATTTTCCTGCTAACACTTCAGCCTACTGTCTGATCTTGCACGATCGCATCGTTCAGTACAATCCTATTAGTGGAGATGTCAAGAAGCTTGTCTAAGCTGCACCGGAAAATGGAGTATGCAGTAGACATGACTGGTTTCAAGCAAACCGAAGAAGATTATATTCTAAAGGAATTAGCAATCATAACTCTCTAGGAAAATAGTGCAGATCCTATTGTTCTAATATTTAAAAATCCCTTCCCCTGGAAAAAACTCTCAGACAAAATGCAAAGGGAAAACAACTGGCTTAAACATAATCATCATGGCATGAACTGGAAAACCGATGGACATGACTACTCTCAAATTGGAAACTTGCTTCGTGACGCTTTACACGATGCATCAAAAATTTTTGTCATCGGTGCATTAAAACAGAAATGGCTTCAACGATTCAAATTTCCCGTCTACAACATTCAACAATATGGCTATCCATCAAAACCATCTTTCAAGTGCGTCACAGTATGCACCAACCATAATCCAATCTACAAGACTGCCTGCGCACTTCACACTGTCAAACTTATAAAATTATTCTATCAGTCATGCAAACATTTGTAAGAAAAAAATAAAAAAATAAATAAATAAATAAAAAAAAATAGTAGAGAACACTATAGGCATACTGGCTCATTTACGGTTTCTGGCTCACTTTGAGAAAGGGGGTGAGCCAGAATTCGTACGCATTCTGACTCACATTGAGAGAGGAGGGGGTGAGCCAGAATCCGCATGAGCCAGTATGCCTATAGCCTATCTACTAATAGGTCGAAATAGATGAATTTTTAGGTTATGTAGGTAAAAAAAATCATTCATTAATTAAAAAAATAGTATATGATTGTCTCAAAAATTCCCAATTATTTTAAAATGCATTTTTATGGCATATTAATGCATTAACAAGTAGCTAAAATATCGTTTTCTTAAAATTTCGTACTTTTCATGGGTGCCCCGGCTCGACACCATCAGAAAACAATATTCTGATATTTTTCCCTATATCTGAGAAGTACAACCTTCATTTTAAAAAAAATTAGTTCCCTAGCACTTTCCTGAGAGGCGCAATTTGATTTTGACAATACTTTTCCTGAAATCGCCCATAGTGCGGCGTTTAGGGGTACAGGGTGGCCGATGACGAGGTCCAGGTGGTGCGCTCCGTGGTATTTAGTGTCTAGGTGTAAAATCATTTGAGGACTGTATCTAGGTGTAAAGAGTAGCCGATGACGAAGTATGGGTGGTAAATACTTGAAAAAATGTACTAAGAAGGACTGAAATCTCAAAAATTTGACTTTTAAATAAGTAAAAGGTTAGGCGAGTTTAATATTTTCCGCAACGAAATTACAGATAAAAAGGAACTGAGATCAATCAAACAAAGTCAAGTTTATTATATTTAATCATAATAACGCAAAAAAATTGTTTTGTTTAATCAAGGGCTTACTTAATTTAAGGGGACGGATACACCTTAAATAGTCAAAAATATTTGTCCCAAGTTGTTTAAGAAATAAATAGACTATTAAATATATTCAGGTATAATGTAAGAAACATAAAATCATGTTATATGTGTGATATTATCAGGTATGACCTTTATTTGAAGGCCAAAACTCAGAATTTCCATTTCTCAGCTACCGCAGACTTACTTAAGATTTGGGCTTCAAAGGGCACTTTTATACTAATAGATATGCTTCGAACACATATAGTTTCCAGATGAGTGTGGGGTTTTACAAAAAAATATTATTTAAAAAATTGGTTAAACACTTTAAAAAGTAACAAATTTTAAGTTAATATCCAGACAACTTTTTTCAATAATATTTTTTTGCAAAACATCACTCTCATCTGGATATCTGGATAACTATATGTGTTAGAAGCATATCTATTTTGGCCTTCGAAGAAATGTCATACCTGATAATATAGCACATATAAACATGGTTTTATGTTTCTTACATTATACCTGAATATATTTAATAGTTTATTCATTTTTTAAACAATTTGAGAAAAATATAAACAAAAAATTTAAACAAAGAATTTTTCATTTTTTGACTATTTAAGGTGTATCCGTCCCCTTAAAGTCAAGTTACATGATGATCCATTAGAAATAACTCTCAATATACTTACTACGTAACCTACCAGGCCCGTTTCATTTTGTTTTCTGGTAATCTAAAATTTTCTTTTTGTGTATTAGAACGTGACACAAATACCATAAGTACAATAAAAAGGACATAGCAAGTTACGTAGTAAGTATCTAGAGAGCTGTTTCTGATGAATCATCATGTAACTTGACTTTAAGTTAAGTAAGCCCTTGATTAAACAAAACAATTTTTTGCGATATTATGACTAAATATAATAAACTTGCAATTTTGTTGCGGAAAATATTTAACTCGCCTAACCTTTTACTTTTTTAAAAGTCAATTTTTTTAGAGTAAGAATATACTATTATATAGAATCAAATTTCTATTTGTGATCTGATGTCAGAATCCAGACGCAGATCAGTAAATGATCATTGCTCTACTCAAAAAACTAAAATCTTATAAGCGCACAAGACCAAAAAGAGTCGTAGTGCGCCGTCCTCGAATGATTTTTAAACCTGGACACCAAAAACCACGGTGTGAACTACTTGGACGTCGTCATCGGCCACCCTGTACCCCTAGATGCCGTCCTCGAATGATTTCTATACCTAGACACCATAGAACATACAGCACTTCATATGATAGAAATGTATGGGAAAGCAATATCCAACTACACTATACTATAGCTTATAAGTGGTAAACTTTACGGCCCTAACGTTTTTCTGTCTGGAGAATCTCAAAATCGCACATCGTTCATTATAAGCTACAATTTTTGCAGCAGATTAAGTGACGGAAAAACAATAATAAATAATAAATCCAACTACACTGCATGCGCAGCTAACTTTAGGGTCCTAACATTTGTCTGGAGAATAAATAGATGATTTGAGCATTCGGGAATGACATATCCATTTATTTTGAAAATAAAACAGTTTTTTTTTGACAATATTTTTGGTATAATCAGAGTTTAGCACAAAAATATGCTAATGAGTCAAAAATTAATTGAAAACAGTAATAATATGCATTTTTTATGGATACTATAAAAATCCGAACACCAATATAGAAGTAAATAGTGTCACGGCGCCGCGGCTTCGTCTGCTTTCCAAACTCACCTTCGTGGCACTACCGCGCTACTTGATAATATGTAACAGGTTCGGGATACCAGGTAGTGAAAAGTTATTTTAATACAATGTATGTTATTTCTTTTAAATAAACAAAATACATTCTATCTGTAGTCTTTTAAGATAGAATATAGCGTAAATTGCAAGTATTCTTGGTAACAGAGAATTTTATATGTTCGCTTTGATTATACAATATAATTATAAGACAATACGCTTTATTTTGCGTTATTGGCTTTAGATCACAATTTTCTAAGTATACAATTGATTTGAAATTATTTTATGTTTCGCTAACTGATACGCGTTAGTTGCGTTATCAGGTTCGACAAATTTATAAGTATTTAGAGATACAGCAATTTTATAAGTTTGAGAAATATTCGAAAATATTCTAGGTCTTTTACCTGCTCGAGGCAAAAGTTGCTCAAGAGCAGGGACTAGGCGCTTTAGTTGCGCTTCGGCTAGCTCATACGGGTCTTGATATAGGCCACGGAGAGAGCGGGTACCGAGCTGCTGGAAAAACTCTCACATTCATATACACACACATACATTCACACCAATATACATTCATCATTCATACACTTATAATATAATGCGCACGCCGCGCCGCCGCTCGCTCACTACTCCTTCTCTAAATATAATCGCACCGCTGCGCTCGCCACTCGCTGTGTATAGGTATACATGCGTGTTGCGCGCTCTCCTCGCTTTCTTGCTGCTTCCTGCTGCTGCCGCTGGCTGGCTCGTGGCACTCCTGTTGTTCATATAGAGAGTGAGGAAGCGCAAGATGCTCTCGTACAATCTAAAATATTATTCCGTTAAATTAAGTATTTAATATTTTGTATAATTTTATGCGGAACTTGTACGGGGTGTTACACGTTCTCGCCTTCGCATTCTATCCTCCTATGTGCTGGAGTATTCACTAAATGAGTATTCTTCTATGAAAATTCGTGGCGCGTGGGGTAGGTGAGTTTAAGAGTTTTTATTTAGAGGGTCCCCTAGCTCTTGCTTACCACCCTTTGATGTCCCGGCGTATTTATTAAATAACTATTCTTACATAAACAATTGCGAGACCCGGGATAGGTAGATTTAAGGGCTCTAGTTTTAGATCGGCATATGTGGGGTAGTTTGGTTTACGCATTTTAGTTTTGGATTTATTCCTTGTTCAGCTCGCCTTCCTTTGATGTACCGACGTGTTTTTAAAATAAATTATTACACTCGGAGGACGTGGGGTAGTTGGGTTTATGCACTCTGATTTTAAATTTTATCCACGCTTTGCTCGCTTTCCTTCGACGTGCCGAGGTGTAGCGTAAATAAATTATTTTCCATGGGGAACATGGAGTAAGTGGGTTAAAGGGTTTTTGGTTTATTTCTCGCTGTGCTTGTCTTTCTTCGGTGTGCCGACGTGTTTTTAAAAAAAATTATTTTACTTGGGAAGTGTAAAGTAATTTGGTTTAAGCATTTAGGTTTTAGATTTTATCCATGTTTTACTCGTTTTCCTTCGATGTGCCAATGTGTAGCCTAAATAAATTATTTTCCTTGGAGAACATGGAGTAAGTGGGTTAAATGGTTTTGGGTTTATTTCTCGCTTTGCTTGCCTTCATTCAATGTCCCGACATGTTTGTAATGTAAATTATTGTACTAGTGGAGCGTGGGGTAATTCGGTATACACGTTTAGGTTTTAAATTTATTCTTCGCTTAGCTTGCCTTCTTTCGATGTATAAGGTGTAGTTTAAATAAGTTATTTTACTCGGAATGCGAGAGGTACTTTGGTTTAAGTATTTTTGGTTTAGATTTATTCCTTGCTTTGCTTGCCTATGTTCGATGAGCTAAGGTAGACTTTTGGTTAAAAAAAGGGCGTGTGAAAAACGTAAGTTCAACAATTTTGGCCTTACATTTTATTCTCGCCACTCTCTGATGTGCCAATACAGTTTTAAAGTAAAATATTTATCAATATGAAGCGATTAATATTTATTTGCCACAAAAACGGAATTTCGATATCAGATTTGTATTTAAATGGCCAGGACAGTGATTTTATAGCTTAGTCCGTTTTTGCAATTTGAAGCGGAAAGGTCAGTAATACATGAAAATATTTCATAGGTATTATTTCAATATTTTTCTAATTTTCTTTTCCTTTAAAAGGATGATATTCGTGATTGTTCAACTATAGCGGACTGTGCATTAATAAACAAGTCTATTGAGACTATACCGATTTCCATATTGCCCCAATGTTTGTATATGCAGTTTACGCATGCGTCACATTGTATATAAATACCTAGGACAGTGTTTTTATAGCTCCGACCGATTTTGCACTTTGAAGCGGAAAGGTCAGTAATACATGAAAATATTTCGTAGGTATTATTTCAATATTTTTCTAATTTTCTTTTCCTTTAAAAGGATGATGTTCGTGTTTGTTCAACTATAGCGGACTGTACATTAATAAACAAGTCTATTTAGACTATACCGATTTCCATATTGCCCCAATGTTTGTATATGCATTTTACGCATGCGTCAAATTGTATATAAATACCTAGGACAGTGTTTTTATAGCTGAGACCGATTTTGCCCTGTAATTCGGAATGGTCGGTAGAACCTGAAATCATTTCATAGGTATAATTTTAATATTTCTCTAATTTTCGTTTCCTTTAAAGGGATGATGTTCGTGATTATTCAACTATAGCGGACTGAGAGTAAATAAACAAGACAGTATAGACTACACCGACTTCCATATTGCCCCAATGTTTGTATATGCTGTTTACGCATGCGTAACTTTGTATATACATGGCCAGGACAGTGCTTTTATAGCTCAGTCTGTTATTGCCCCTTGATGCGGAGAGGCTGATAAAACATGAAAATATTCCATAGGTATTATTTCAATATTTTTCTCATTTACTTTTCCTTTTGAAGAATGATATTCGTGATCGTTCAACTATAGCGGACTCAGCATTAATAAACAAGTCTGTTTAGACTATACCGATTTCCATATTGCTCCGATGTTTGTATATGCAGTCTACGCATGCGCAACTTTGTATTTAAATGGCCAGAACAGTGCTTTTATAGCTCCGACCGATTTTGCACTTTGAAGCGGAAAGGTCAGTAATACATGAAAATATTTCGTAATTATTATTTTAATATTTCTCTAATTTTCTTTTCCTTTAAAAGGATGATGTTCGTGATTGTTCAACTATAGCGGACTGAGAGTTAACAAACAAAACAGTTTAGACTACACCGACTTCCATATTGCACCAATATTTGTATATGCAGTTTACGCATGCGTAACTTTGTATATACATGGCCAGGACAGTGCTTTTATAGCTCAGTCTGTTTTTGCCCCTTGATGCGGAGAGGTTGATAAAACATGAAAATATTCCTAAAGTGGAATTTCAATATTTTTCTCATTTACTTTTCCTTTTGAAGGATGATGAACGTTATTGTTCAACTATAGCGGACTGAGAGTTAATAAACAAGACAGTTTAGACTACACCGACTTCCATATTGCCCCAATGTTTGTATATGCAGATTATGCATGCACAACTTTATATACATGGCCAGGACAGTGCTTTTATAGCTCAGTCCGTTTTTGCACTTTGAAGCGGAAAGGTCAGTAATAAATGAAAATATTTCATAGGTATTATTTCAATATTTTTCTAATTTACTTTTCCTTTTGGAGAATGATAATCATGATTGTTCAACTATAGCGGACTGAGAGTCAATAAACAAGACATTTTACACTACACCGATTTCCATATTGCCCCGATGCTTGTATATGCAGTTTACGCATGCGCAACTTTGTATATAAATACCTAGGACAGAGCTTTTATAGCTCAGTATGTTTTTGCCCTTTAAAGCGGATTGGTCGGTAAAATGTGAAAATATTCCAAAAGAATAATTTATATATTTTTCTAATTTACTTTTCCTTTTCAAGGATGATGAACGTTATTGTTCAACTATAGCGGACTCAGCATTAATAAACAAGTCTGTTTAGACTATACTGATTTCCATATTGCGGCAATGTTTGTACAAGCAGTCTACACATGCGCAACTTTGTATTAAAATGGCCAGGACAGTGATTTTATAGCTCCGACCGATTTTGCACTTTGAAGCGGAAAGGTCAGTAATACATGAAAATATTTCGTAGTTATTATTTTAATATTTCTCTAATTTTCTTTTCCTTTAAAAGGATGATGTTCGTGTTTGTTCAACTATAGCGGACTGTGCATTAATAAACAAGTCTATTTAGACTATACCGATTTCCATATTGCCCCAATGTTTGTATATGCATTTTACGCATGCGTCAAATTGTATATAAATACCTAGGACAGTGTTTTTATAGCTGAGACCGATTTTGCCCTGTAATTCGGAATGGTCGGTAGAAACTGAAATCATTTCATAGGAATAATTTTAATATTTCTCTAATTTTCGTTTCCTTTAAATGGATGATGTTCGTGATTATTCAACTATAGCGGACTCAGCATTAATAAACAAGTCTGTTTAGACTATACTGATTTCCAAATTGCGGCAAAGTTTGTATATGCAGATTACGCATGCCAAACTTTGTATATACATGGCCAGGACAGTGCTTTTATAGCTCAAAACGATTTTGCACTTTGACCCGGGAAGGGCAGTAATACATGAAAATAATTCATAGGTAATATTTTAATATTTCTCTAATTTACTTTTCCATTTAAAGCATGATATTGTTCAACTATAGCGGACTCAGCATTAATAAACAAGTCTGTTTAGACTATACCGATTTCCATATTGCTCCGATGTTTGTATATGCAGTTTACGCATGCGCAACTTTGTATATACATGGCCAGGACAGTGATTTTATAGCTCCAACTGATTTTGGACTTTGAAGCGGAAAGGTCAGTAATAAATGAAAATATTTCATAGGTATTATTTCAATATTTTTCTAATTTACTTTTCCTTTTGGAGAATGATAATCATGATTGTTCAACTATAGCGGACTGAGAGTCAATAAACAAGACATTTTAGACTACACCGATTTCCATATTGCCCCGATGCTTGTATATGCAGTTTACGCATGCGCAACTTTGTATATACATGGCCAGGACAGTGCTTTTATAGCTCAGTCTGTTTTTGCCCCTTGATGCGGAGAGGTTGATAAAACATGAAAATATTCCTAAAGTGGAATTTCAATATTTTTCTCATTTACTTTTCCTTTTGAAGGATGATGAACGTTATTGTTCAACTATAGCGGACTGAGAGTTAATCAACAAGACAGTTTAGACTACACCGACTTCCATATTGCCCCAATGTTTGTATATGCAGATTATGCATGCACAACTTTATATACATGGCCAGGACAGTGCTTTTATAGCTGAGACCGATTTTGCACTTTGAAGCGGAAATGTCAGTAATACATGAAAATATTTCATAGGTATTATTTCAATATTTTTCTAATTTTCTTTTCCTTTAAATGGATGATATTCGTGATTGTTCAACTATAGCGGACTGTGCATTAATAAACAAATCTATTTAGACTATACCGATTTCCATATTGCCCCAATGTTTGTATATGCAGTTTACGCATGCGTCAAATTGTATATAAATACCTAGGACAGTGTTTTTATAGCTGAGACCGATTTTGCCCTGTAATTCGGAATGGTCGGTAGAACCTGAAATCATTTCATAGGTATAATTTTAATATTTCTCTAATTTTCGTTTCCTTTAAAAGGATGATGTTCGTGATTATTCAACTATAGCGGACTCAGCATTAATAAACAAGTCTGTTTAGACTATACTGATTTCCATATTGCGGCAATGTTTGTATATGCAGATTACGCATGCCAAACTTTGTATATACATGGCCAGGACAGTGCTTTTATAGCTCAAAACGATTTTGCACTTTGACCCGGGAAGGTCAGTAATACATGAAAATATTTCATAGGTAATATTTTAATATTTCTCTAATTTACTTTTCCATTTAAAGCATGATATTGTTCAACTATAGCGGACTGAGATTCAATAAACAAGACATTTTAGACTACACCGATTTCCATATTGCACCGATGCTTGTATATGCAGTTTACGCATGCGCAACTTTATATACATGGCCAGGACAGTGCTTTTATAGCTGAGACCGATTTTGCACTTTGAAGCGGAAAGGTCAGTAATACATGTTAATATTTCATAGGTATTATTTCAATATTTTTCTAATTTTCTTTTCCTTTAAAAGGATGATATTCGTGATTGTTCAACTATAGCGGACTGTGCATTTATAAACAAGTCTATTTAGACTATACCGATTTCCATATTGCCCCAATGTTTGTATATGCAGTTTACGCATGCGTCAAATTGTATATAAATACCTAGGACAGTGTTTTTATAGCTGAGACCTATTTTGCCCTGTAATTCGGAATGGTCGGTAGAACCTGAAATCATTTCATAGGTATAATTTTAATATTTCTCTAATTTTCGTTTCCTTTAAAAGGATGATGTTCGTGATTATTCAACTATAGCGGACTGAGAGTAAATAAACAAGACAGTATAGACTACACCGACTTCCATATGGCCCCAATGTTTGTATATGCAGTTTACGCATGCGTAACTTTGTATATACATGTCCAGGACAGTGCTTTTATAGCTCAGTCTGTTATTGCCTCTTGATGCGGAGAGGTTGATAAAACATGAAAATATTCCATAGGTATTATTTCAATATTTTTCTCATTTACTTTTCCTTTTGAAGAATGATATTCGTGATCGTTCAACTATAGCTGACTGAGCATTATTAAACAAGTCAGTTTAGACTACACCGATTTCCATATTACTCCAATGTTTGTATATGCAGTCTACGCATGCGCAACTTAGTATTTAAATGGCCAGTACAGTGATTTTATAGCTCCGACCGATTTTGCACTTTGAAGCGGAAAGGTCAGTAATACATGAAAATATTTCGTAGTTATTATTTTAATATTTCTCTAATTTTCTTTTCCTTTAAAAGGATGATGTTCGTGATTGTTCAACTATAGCGGACTGAGAGTTAATAAACAAGACAGTTTACACTACACCGACTTCCATCTTGCACCAATATTTGTATATGCAGTTTACGCATGCGCAACTTTGTATATACATGGCCAGGACAGTGCTTTAATAGCTCAGTATATTTTTGCCCTTTAAAGCGGATTGGTCGGTAAAATGTGAAAATATACCAAAAGAATAATTTAAATATTTTTCTAATTTACATTTCCTTTTGAAGCATGATGAACGTTATTGTTCAACTACAGCGGTCTACGAATTTATAAACAAGGCAGTTTAGACTACACCGATTTCCATATTGCCCGAATGTTTGTATATGCAGTTTACGCATGCGCAATTTTGTATATAAATACCTAGGACAGTGCTTTTATAGCTCAGTATGTTTTTGCTACTTGATGCGGAGAGGTCGATAAAACATGAAAATATTCCTAAAGTGGAATTTCAATAATTTTCTAGTTTACTTTTTCTTTTAGAAGATGATATTCGTGATCGTTCAACTATAGCGGACTCAGCATTAATAAACAAGTCTGTTTAGACTATACCAATTTCCATATTGCGGCAATGTTTGTATATGCAGTCTACACATGCGCAGCTTTGTATTTAAATGGCCAGGACAGTGCTTTTATAGCTTAATCTGTTTTTGCCCCTTGACGCGGAGAGGTTGATAAAACAGGAAAATATTCCAAAAGTATTATTTCAATATTTTTCTCATTTACTTTTCCTTTTGAAGAATGATATTCGTGATCGTTCAACTATAGCTGACTGAGCATTATTAAACAAGTCAGTTTAAACTACACCGATTTCCATATTACTCCAATGTTTGTATATGCAGTCTACGCATGCGCAACTTTGTATTTAAATGGCCAGTACAGTGATTTTATAGCTCCGACCGATTTTGCACTTTGAAGCGGAAAGGTCAGTAATACATGAAAATATTTCGTAGTTATTATTTTAATATTTCTCTAATTTTCTTTTCCTTTAAAAGGATGATGTTCGTGATTGTTCAACTATAGCGGACTGAGAGTTAATAAACAAGACAGTTTAGACTACACCGACTTCCATCTTGCACCAATATTTGTATATGCAGTTTACGCATGCACAACTTTATATACATGGCCAGGACAGTGCTTTTATAGCTCAGTATATTTTTGCCCTTTAAAGCGGATTGGTCGGTAAAATGTGAAAATATACCAAAAGAATAATTTAAATATTTTTCTAATTTACTTTTCCTTTTGATGGATGATGTACGTTATTGTTCAACTACAGCGGTCTACGCATTTATAAACAAGGCAGTTTAGACTGCACCGATTTCAATATTGCCTCAATGTTTGTATATGCAGTATAAGCATGTGCAACTTTGTATATAAATACCTAGGACGGTGCTTTTATAGCTCAGTATGTTTTTGCCCCTTGATGCGGAGAGGTCGATAAAACGTGAAAATATTCCAAAAAATTAATTTAATTTTTTTTCTAATTTACTTTTCCTTTTGATGGATGATGTACGTTATTGTTCAACTACAGCGGTCTACGAATTTATAAACAAGGCAGTTTAGACTACACCGATTTCCATATTGCCCGAATGTTTGTATATGCAGTTTACGCATGCGCAATTTTGTATATAAATACATAGGACGGTGCTTTTATAGCTCAGTATGTTTTTGCCCCTTGATGCGGAGAGGTCGATAAAACATGAAAATATTCCTAAAGTGGAATTTCAATATTTATCTAGTTTACTTTTTCTTTTAGAAGATGATATTCGTGATCGTTCAACTATAGCGGACTCAGCATTAATAAACAAGTCTGTTTAGACTATACCAATTTCCATATTGCGGCAATGTTTGTATATGCAGTTTACGCATGCGCAACTTTGTATATACATGGCCAGGACAGTGCTTTAATAGCTCAGTATATTTTTGCCCTTTAAAGCGGATTGGTCGGTAAAATGTGAAAATATACCAAAAGAATAATTTAAATATTTTTCTAATTTACTTTTCCTTTTGAAGCATGATGAACGTTATTGTTCAACTACAGCGGTCTACGCATTTATAAACAAGGCAGTTTAGACTGCACCGATTTCAATATTGCCTCAATGTTTGTATATGCAGTATAAGCATGTGCAACTTTGTATATAAATACATAGGACGGTGCTTTTATAGCTCAGTATGTTTTTGCCCCTTGATGCGGAGAGGTCGATAAAACGTGAAAATATTCCAAAAAATTAATTTAATTTTTTTTCTAATTTACTTTTCCTTTTGATGGATGATGTACGTTATTGTTCAACTACAGCGGTCTACGAATTTATAAACAAGGCAGTTTAGACTACACCGATTTCCATATTGCCCGAATTTTTGTATATGCAGTTTACGCATGCGCAATTTTGTATATAAATACCTAGGACAGTGCTTTTATAGCTCAGTATGTTTTTGCTACTTGATGCGGAGAGGTCGATAAAACATGAAAATATTCCTAAAGTGGAATTTCAATATTTTTCTAGTTTACTTTTTCTTTTAGAAGATGATATTCGTGATCGTTCAACTATAGCGGACTCAGCATTAATAAACAAGTCTGTTTAGACTATACCGATTTCCATATTGCCCCAATGTTCGTATATGCAGTTTACGCATGAGCAACGTTGTATATAAATACCTAGGACAGTGCTTTTATAGCTCAAAACGATTTTGCACTTTGACCCGGGAAGGTCAGTAATACATGAAAATATTTCATAGGTAATATTTTAATATTTCTCTAATTTACTTTTCTATTTAAAGCATGATGAACGTTATTGTTCAACTATAGCGGACTCAGCATTAATAAACAAGTCTGTTTAGACTAAACCGATTTCCATATTGCGGCAATGTTTGTATATGCAATTTACGCATGCGCAACTTTGTATTTAAATGGCCAGGACAGTGCTTTTATAGCTTAATCTGTTTTTGCCCCTTGATGCGGAGAGGTTGATAAAACAGGAAAATATTCCAAAAGTATTATTTTAATATTTCTCTAATTTACTTTTCCTTTAAAAGGATGATGTTCGTGATTATTCAACTATAGCGGACTGAGAGTAAATAAACAAGACAGTATAGACTACACCGACTTCCATATGGCCCCAATGTTTGTATATGCAGTTTACGCATGCGTAACTTTGTATATACATGTCCAGGACAGTGCTTTTATAGCTCAGTCTGTTATTGCCCCTTGATGCGGAGAGGTTGATAAAACATGAAAATATTCCATAGGTATTATTTCAATATTTTTCTCATTTACTTTTCCTTTTGAAGAATGATATTCGTGATCGTTCAACTATAGCTGACTGAGCATTATTAAACAAGTCAGTTTAGACTACACCGATTTCCATATTACTCCAATGTTTGTATATGCAGTCTACGCATGCGCAACTTTGTATTTAAATGGCCAGTACAGTGATTTTATAGCTCCGACCGATTTTGCACTTTGAAGCGGAAAGGTCAGTAATACATGAAAATATTTCGTAGTTATTATTTTAATATTTCTCTAATTTTCTTTTCCTTTAAAAGGATGATGTTCGTGATTGTTCAACTATAGCGGACTGAGAGTTAATAAACAAGACAGTTTACACTACACCGACTTCCATCTTGCACCAATATTTGTATATGCAGTTTACGCATGCGCAACTTTGTATATACATGGCCAGGACAGTGCTTTAATAGCTCAGTATATTTTTGCCCTTTAAAGCGGATTGGTCGGTAAAATGTGAAAATATACCAAAAGAATAATTTAAATATTTTTCTAATTTACATTTCCTTTTGAAGCATGATGAACGTTATTGTTCAACTACAGCGGTCTACGAATTTATAAACAAGGCAGTTTAGACTACACCGATTTCCATATTGCCCGAATGTTTGTATATGCAGTTTACGCATGCGCAATTTTGTATATAAATACCTAGGACAGTGCTTTTATAGCTCAGTATGTTTTTGCTACTTGATGCGGAGAGGTCGATAAAACATGAAAATATTCCTAAAGTGGAATTTCAATAATTTTCTAGTTTACTTTTTCTTTTAGAAGATGATATTCGTGATCGTTCAACTATAGCGGACTCAGCATTAATAAACAAGTCTGTTTAGACTATACCAATTTCCATATTGCGGCAATGTTTGTATATGCAGTCTACACATGCGCAGCTTTGTATTTAAATGGCCAGGACAGTGCTTTTATAGCTTAATCTGTTTTTGCCCCTTGATGCGGAGAGGTTGATAAAACAGGAAAATATTCCAAAAGTATTATTTCAATATTTTTCTCATTTACTTTTCCTTTTGAAGAATGATATTCGTGATCGTTCAACTATAGCTGACTGAGCATTATTAAACAAGTCAGTTTAAACTACACCGATTTCCATATTACTCCAATGTTTGTATATGCAGTCTACGCATGCGCAACTTTGTATTTAAATGGCCAGTACAGTGATTTTATAGCTCCGACCGATTTTGCACTTTGAAGCGGAAAGGTCAGTAATACATGAAAATATTTCGTAGTTATTATTTTAATATTTCTCTAATTTTCTTTTCCTTTAAAAGGATGATGTTCGTGATTGTTCAACTATAGCGGACTGAGAGTTAATAAACAAGACAGTTTAGACTACACCGACTTCCATCTCGCACCAATATTTGTATATGCAGTTTACGCATGCACAACTTTATATACATGGCCAGGACAGTGCTTTTATAGCTCAGTATATTTTTGCCCTTTAAAGCGGATTGGTCGGTAAAATGTGAAAATATACCAAAAGAATAATTTAAATATTTTTCTAATTTACTTTTCCTTTTGATGGATGATGTACGTTATTGTTCAACTACAGCGGTCTACGCATTTATAAACAAGGCAGTTTAGACTGCACCGATTTCAATATTGCCTCAATGTTTGTATATGCAGTATAAGCATGTGCAACTTTGTATATAAATACCTAGGACGGTGCTTTTATAGCTCAGTATGTTTTTGCCCCTTGATGCGGAGAGGTCGATAAAACGTGAAAATATTCCAAAAAATTAATTTAATTTTTTTTCTAATTTACTTTTCCTTTTGATGGATGATGTACGTTATTGTTCAACTACAGCGGTCTACGAATTTATAAACAAGGCAGTTTAGACTACACCGATTTCCATATTGCCCGAATGTTTGTATATGCAGTTTACGCATGCGCAATTTTGTATATAAATACATAGGACGGTGCTTTTATAGCTCAGTATGTTTTTGCCCCTTGATGCGGAGAGGTCGATAAAACATGAAAATATTCCTAAAGTGGAATTACAATATTTATCTAGTTTACTTTTTCTTTTAGAAGATGATATTCGTGATCGTTCAACTATAGCGGACTCAGCATTAATAAACAAGTCTGTTTAGACTATACCAATTTCCATATTGCGGCAATGTTTGTATATGCAGTTTACGCATGCGCAACTTTGTATATACATGGCCAGGACAGTGCTTTAATAGCTCAGTATATTTTTGCCCTTTAAAGCGGATTGGTCGGTAAAATGTGAAAATATACCAAAAGAATAATTTAAATATTTTTCTAATTTACTTTTCCTTTTGAAGCATGATGAACGTTATTGTTCAACTACAGCGGTCTACGCATTTATAAACAAGGCAGTTTAGACTGCACCGATTTCAATATTGCCAATGTTCGTATATGCAGTTTACGCATGAGCAACGTTGTATATAAATACCTAGGACGGTGCTTTTATAGCTCAAAACAATTTTGCACTTTGACCCGGGAAGGTCAGTAATACATGAAAATATTTCATAGGTAATATTTTAATATTTCTCTAATTTACTTTTCTATTTAAAGCATGATGAACGTTATTGTTCAACTATAGCGGACTCAGCATTAATAAACAAGTCTGTTTAGACTAAACCGATTTCCATATTGCGGCAATGTTTGTATATGCAATTTACGCATGCGCAACTTTGTATTTAAATGGCCAGGACAGTGCTTTTATAGCTTAATCTGTTTTTGCCCCTTGATGCGGAGAGGTTGATAAAACAGGAAAATATTCCAAAAGTATTATTTTAATATTTCTCTAATTTACTTTTCCTTTTGAAGGATGATATTCGTAATTGTTCAACTATAGCGGACTGAGAGTTAATAAACAATACTGTTTAGACTACCCCGATTTCCATATTGCCCCAATGTTTGTATTTGCAGTATACGCATGCGCAACTTTGTATATAAATACCTAGGACAGAGCTTTTATAGCTCAGTATGTTTTTGCCCTTTAAAACGGATTGGTCGGTAAAATGTGAAAATATTCCAAAAGAATAATTTATATATTTTTCTAATTTACTTTTCCTTTTGAAGAATGATATTCGTGATCGTTCAACTATAGCTGACTGAGCATTATTAAACATGTCAGTTTAGACTACACCGATTTCCATATTGCTCCAATGTTTGTATATGCAGTCTACGCATGCGCAACTTTGTATTTAAATGGCCAGTACAGTGATTTTATAGCTCCGACCGATTTTGCACTTTGAAGCGGAAAGGTCAGTAATACATGAAAATATTTCATAGGTATTATTTCAATATTTTTCTAATTTTCTTTTCCTCTAAAAGGATGATATTCGTGATTGTTCAACTATAGCGGACTCAGCATTAATAAACAAGTCTGTTTAGACTAAACCGATTTCCATATTGCGGCAATGTTTGTATATGCAATTTACGCATGTGCAATTTTGTATATAAATACCTAGGACAGTGCTTTTATAGCTCAGTATATTTTTGCCCCTTGATGCGGAGAGGTCGATAAAACATGAAAATATTCCTAAAGTGGAATTTCAATATTTTTCTCATTTACTTTTCCTTTTGAAGAATGATTTTCGTGATCGTTCAACTATAGCTGACTGAGCATTATTAAACAATCAGTTTAGACTACACCGATTTCCATATTGCTCCAATGTTTGTATTAGCAGTCTACGCATGCGCAACTTTGTATTTAAATGGCCAGGACAGTGATTTTATAGCTCCGACCGATTTTGCACTTTGAAGCGGAAAGGTCAGTAATACATGAAAATATTTCGTAGTTATTATTTTAATATTTCTCTAATTTTCTTTTCCTTTAAAAGGATGATGTTCGTGTTTGTTCAACTATAGCGGACTGAGAGTTAATAAACAATACTGTTTAGACTACCCCGATTTCCATATTGCCCCAATTTTTGTATTTGCAGTATACGCATGCGCAACTTTGTATATAAATACCTAGGACAGAGCTTTTATAGCTCAGTATGTTTTTGCCCCTTGATGCGGAGAGGTCGATAAAACGTGAAAATATTCCTAAAGTGGAATTTCAATATTTTTCTCATTTACTTTTCCTTTTGAAGAATGATTTTCGTGATCGTTCAACTATAGCTGACTGAGCATTATTAAACAATCAGTTTAGACTACACCGATTTCCATATTGCTCCAATGTTTGTATATGCAGTCTACGCATGCGCAACTTTGTATTTAAATGGCCAGGACAGTGATTTTATAGCTCCGACCGATTTTGCACTTTGAAGCGGAAAGGTCAGTAATACATGAAAATATTTCGTAGTTATTATTTTAATATTTCTCTAATTTTCTTTTCCTTTAAAAGGATGATGTTCGTGTTTGTTCAACTATAGCGGACTGAGAGTTAATAAACAATACTGTTTAGACTACCCCGATTTCCATATTGCCCCAATGTTTGTATTTGCAGTATACGCATGCGCAACTTTGTATATAAATACCTAGGACAGAGCTTTTATAGCTCAGTATGTTTTTGCCCTATAAAACGGATTGGTCGGTAAAATGTGAAAATATTCCAAAAGAATAATTTATATATTTTTCTAATTTACTTTTCCTTTTGAAGGATGATGAACGTTATTGTTCAACTATAGCGGACTCAGCATTAATAAACAAGTCTGTTTAGACTATACTGATTTCCATATTGCGGCAATGTTTGTACATGCAGTCTACACATGCGCAACTTTGTATTTAAATGGCCAGGACAGTGATTTTATAGCTCCGACCGATTTTGCACTTTGAAGCGGAAAGGTCAGTAATACATGAAAATATTTCGTAGTTATTATTTTAATATTTCTCTAATTTTCTTTTCCTTTAAAAGGATGATGTTCGTGATTGTTCAACTATAGCGGACTGAGAGTTAATAAACAAGTCTGTTTAGACTAAACCGATTTCCATATTGCGGCAATGTTTGTATATGCAATTTACGCATACGCAATTTTGTATATAAATACCTAGGACAGTGTTTTTATAGCTCAGTCTGTTTTTGCCCCTTGATGCGGAGAGGTCGATAAAACATGAAAATATTTCATAGGTATAATTTTAATATTTCTCTAATTTTCTTTTCCTTTAAAAGGATGATGTTCGTGTTTGTTCAACTATAGCGGACTGAGAGTTAATAAACAATACTGTTTAGACTACCCCGATTTCCATATTGCCCCAATGTTTGTATTTGCAGTATACGCATGCGCAACTTTGTATAGAAATACCTAGGACAGAGCTTTTATAGCTCAGTATGTTTTTGCCCTTTAAAACGGATTGGTCAGTAAAATGTGAAAATATTCCAAAAGAATAATTTATATATTTTTCTAATTTACTTTTCCTTTTGAAGGATGATGAACGTTATTGTTCAACTATAGCTGACTCAGCATTAATAAACAAGTCTGTTTAGACTATACTGATTTCCATATTGCCCCAATGTTTGTACATGCAGTCTACGCATGCGCAACTTTGTATTTAAATGGCCAGGACAGTGATTTTATAGCCCCGACCGGTTTTGCACTTTGAAGCGGAAAGGTCAGTAATACATGAAAATATTTCGTAGTTATTATTTTAATATTTCTCTAATTTTCTTTTCCTTTAAAAGGATGATGTTCGTGATTGTTCAACTATAGCGGACTGAGAGTTAATAAACAAGACTGTTTAGACTAAACCGATTTCCATATTGCGGCAATATTTGTATATGCAGTTTATGCATGAGCAACTTTGTATATAAATACCTAGGACAGTGCTTTTATAGCTCCGACCGATTTTGCACTTTGAAGCGGAAAGGTCCGTAATACATGAAAATATTTCGTAGTTATTATTTTAATATTTCTCTAATTTTCTTTTCCTTTAAAAGGATGATGTTCGTGATTGTTCAACTATAGCGGACTGAGAGTTAATAAACAAGACAGTTTAGACTACACCGACTTCCATATTGCCCCAATATTTGTATATGCAGATTACGCATGCGAAACTTTGTATATACATGGCCAGGACAGTGCTTTTATAGCTCAGTCTGTTTTGTTCAACTATAGCGGACTGAGAGTTAATAAACAAGACAGTTTAGACTACACCGTCTTCCATATTGCCCCAATATTTGTATATGCAGTCTACGCATGCGCAACTTTGTATTTAAATGGCCAGGACAGTGATTTTATAGCTCAGTCCGTTTTTGCACTTAGAAGCGGAAGGGTCAGTAATACATGAAAATATTTCATAGTTATTATTTTAATATTTCTCTAATTTTCTTTTCCTTTAAAAGGATGATGTTCGTGATTGTTCAACTATAGCGGACTGAGAGTTAATAAACAAGTCAGTTTAGACTACCCCGATTTCCATATTGCCCCAATGTTTGTATTTGCAGTATACGCATGCGCAACTTTGTATATAAATACCTAGGACAGAGCTTTTATAGCTCAGTATGTTTTTGCCCTATAAAACGGATTGGTCGGTAAAATGTGAAAATATTCCAAAAGAATAATTTATATATTTTTCTAATTTACTTTTCCTTTTGAAGGATGATGAACGTTATTGTTCAACTATAGCGGACTCAGCATTAATAAACAAGTCTGTTTAGACTATACTGATTTCCATATTGCCCCAATGTTTGTACATGCAGTCTACACATGCGCAACTTTGTATTTAAATGGCCAGGACAGTGATTTTATAGCTCCGACCGATTTTGCACTTTGAAGCGGAAAGGTCAGTAATACATGAAAATATTTCGTAGTTATTATTTTAATATTTCTCTAATTTTCTTTTCCTTTAAAAGGATGATGTTCGTGATTGTTCAACTATAGCGGACTGAGAGTTAATAAACAAGTCTGTTTAGACTAAACCGATTTCCATATTGCGGCAATGTTTGTATATGCAATTTACGCATACGCAATTTTGTATATAAATACCTAGGACAGTGTTTTTATAGCTCAGTCTGTTTTTGCCCCTTGATGCGGAGAGGTCGATAAAACATGAAAATATTTCATAGGTATAATTTTAATATTTCTCTAATTTTCTTTTCCTTTAAAAGGATGATGTTCGTGTTTGTTCAACTATAGCGGACTGAGAGTTAATAAACAATACTGTTTAGACTACCCCGATTTCCATATTGCCCCAATGTTTGTATTTGCAGTATACGCATGCGCAACTTTGTATAGAAATACCTAGGACAGAGCTTTTATAGCTCAGTATGTTTTTGCCCTTTAAAACGGATTGGTCAGTAAAATGTGAAAATATTCCAAAAGAATAATTTATATATTTTTCTAATTTACTTTTCCTTTTGAAGGATGATGAACGTTATTGTTCAACTATAGCTGACTCAGCATTAATAAACAAGTCTGTTTAGACTATACTGATTTCCATATTGCCCCAATGTTTGTACATGCAGTCTACGCATGCGCAACTTTGTATTTAAATGGCCAGGACAGTGATTTTATAGCCCCGACCGGTTTTGCACTTTGAAGCGGAAAGGTCAGTAATACATGAAAATATTTCGTAGTTATTATTTTAATATTTCTCTAATTTTCTTTTCCTTTAAAAGGATGATGTTCGTGATTGTTCAACTATAGCGGACTGAGAGTTAATAAACAAGACTGTTTAGACTAAACCGATTTCCATATTGCGGCAATATTTGTATATGCAGTTTATGCATGAGCAACTTTGTATATAAATACCTAGGACAGTGCTTTTATAGCTCCGACCGATTTTGCACTTTGAAGCGGAAAGGTCCGTAATACATGAAAATATTTCGTAGTTATTATTTTAATATTTCTCTAATTTTCTTTTCCTTTAAAAGGATGATGTTCGTGATTGTTCAACTATAGCGGACTGAGAGTTAATAAACAAGACAGTTTAGACTACACCGACTTCCATATTGCCCCAATATTTGTATATGCAGATTACGCATGCGAAACTTTGTATATACATGGCCAGGACAGTGCTTTTATAGCTCAGTCTGTTTTGTTCAACTATAGCGGACTGAGAGTTAATAAACAAGACAGTTTAGACTACACCGTCTTCCATATTGCCCCAATATTTGTATATGCAGTCTACGCATGCGCAACTTTGTATTTAAATGGCCAGGACAGTGATTTTATAGCTCAGTCCGTTTTTGCACTTAGAAGCGGAAGGGTCAGTAATACATGAAAATATTTCATAGTTATTATTTTAATATTTCTGTAATTTTCTTTTCCTTTAAAAGGATGATGTTCGTGATTGTTCAACTATAGCGGACTGAGAGTTAATAAACAAGTCAGTTTAGACTACACCTATTTCCATATTGTCCCAATGTTTGTATATGCAGTCTACGCATGCGCAACTTTGTATTTAAATGGCCAGGACAGTGCTTTTATAGCTCAATCTGTTTTTGCCCCTTGATGCGGAGAGGTCGATAAAACATGAAAATATTCCAAAAGAATAATTTATATATTTTTCTAATTTACTTTTCCTTTTGAAGGATGATGAACGTTATTGTTCAACTATAGCTGACTCAGCATTAGACTTCCATATTGCCCCAATGTTTGTATATGCAGTTTACGCATGCGCAACTTTGTATATGATGGCCAGGACAGTGCTTTTATAGCTCAGTCTGTTTTTGCCCCTTGATGCGGAGAGGTTGATAAAACATGAAAATATTTCAAAAGTATAATTTCAATATTTTTCTAATTTTCTTTTCCTTTAAAAGGATGATATTCGTGATTGTTCAACTATAGCGGACTGAGAGTTAATAAACAAGACAGTATAGACTACACCGACTTCCATATTGCCCCAATCTTTGTATATGCAGTTTACGCATGCGCAACTTTGTATATAAATACCTAGGATAGAGCTTTTATAGCTCAGTATGTTTTTGCCCTTTAAAGCGGATTGGTCGGTAAAAAGTGAAAATATTCCAAAAGAATAATTTATATATTTTTCTAATTTACTTTTCCTTTTGAAGGATGATGAACGTTATTGTTCAACTATAGCGGACTCAGCATTAATAAACAAGTCTGTTTAGACTAAACCGATTTCCATATTGCGGCAATGTTTGTATATGCAATTTACGCATGCGCAATTTTGTATATAAATACCTAGGACAGTGCTTTTATAGCTCAGTATATTTTTGCCCCTTGATGCGGAGAGGTCGATAAAACATGAAAATATTCCTAAAGTGGAATTTCAATATTTTTCTCATTTACTTTTCCTTTTGAAGAATGATTTTCGTGATCGTTCAACTATAGCTGACTGAGCATTATTAAACAATCAGTTTAGACTACACCGATTTCCATATTGCTCCAATGTTTGTATATGCAGTCTACGCATGCGCAACTTTGTATTTAAATGGCCAGGACAGTGATTTTATAGCTCCGACCGATTTTGCACTTTGAAGCGGAAAGGTCAGTAATACATGAAAATATTTCGTAGTTATTATTTTAATATTTCTCTAATTTTCTTTTCCTTTAAAAGGATGATGTTCGTGTTTGTTCAACTATAGCGGACTGAGAGTTAATAAACAATACTGTTTAGACTACCCCGATTTCCATATTGCCCCAATTTTTGTATTTGCAGTATACGCATGCGCAACTTTGTATATAAATACCTAGGACAGAGCTTTTATAGCTCAGTATGTTTTTGCCCCTTGATGCGGAGAGGTCGATAAAACGTGAAAATAGTCCAAAAAATTAATTTAATTTTTTTTCTAATTTACTTTTCCTTTTGAAGCATGATGAACGTTATTGTTCAACTACAGCGGTCTATGCCTTTATAAACAAGGCAGTTTAGACTATCCCGATTTCCATATTGCGGCAATGTTTGTATATGCAATTTACGCATGCGCAATTTTGTATATAAATACCTAGGACAGTGCTTTTATAGCTCAGTATATTTTTGCCCCTTGATGCGGAGAGGTCGATAAAACATGAAAATATTCATAAGGTGGAATTTCAATATTTTTCTCATTTACTTTTCCTTTTGAAGAATGATTTTCGTGATCGTTCAACTATGGCGGACTCAGCATTAATAAACAAGTCTGTTTAGACTATACCGATTTCCATATTGCTCCGATGTTTGTATATGCAGTCTACGCATGCGCAACTTTGTATTTAAATGGCCAGAACAGTGCTTTTATAGCTCCGACCGATTTTGCACTTTGAAGCGGAAAGGTCAGTAATACATGAAAATATTTCGTAATTATTATTTTAATATTTCTCTAATTTTCTTTTCCTTTAAAAGGATGATGTTCGTGTTTGTTCAACTATAGCGGACTGCGAGTTAATAAACAATACTGTTTAGACTACCCCGATTTCCATATTGCCCCAATGTTTGTATTTGCAGTATACGCATGCGCAACTTTGTATATAAATACCTAGGACAGAGCTTTTATAGCTCAGTATGTTTTTGCCCTATAAAACGGATTGGTCGGTAAAATGTGAAAATATTCCAAAAGAATAATTTATATATTTTTCTAATTTACTTTTCCTTTTGAAGGATGATGAACGTTATTGTTCAACTATAGCGGACTCAGCATTAATAAACAAGTCCGTTTAGACTATACTGATTTCCATATTGCGGCAATGTTTGTACATGCAGTCTACACATGCGCAACTTTGTATTTAAATGGCCAGGACAGTGATTTTATAGCTCCGACCGATTTTGCACTTTGAAGCGGAAAGGTCAGTAATACATGAAAATATTTCGTAGTTATTATTTTAATATTTCTCTAATTTTCTTTTCCTTTAAAAGGATGATGTTCGTGATTGTTCAACTATAGCGGACTGAGAGTTAATAAACAAGTCTGTTTAGACTAAACCGATTTCCATATTGCGGCAATGTTTGTATATGCAATTTACGCATACGCAATTTTGTATATAAATACCTAGGACAGTGTTTTTATAGCTCAGTCTGTTTTTGCCCCTTGATGCGGAGAGGTCGATAAAACATGAAAATATTTCATAGGTATAATTTTAATATTTCTCTAATTTTCTTTTCCTTTAAAAGGATGATGTTCGTGTTTGTTCAACTATAGCGGACTGAGAGTTAATAAACAATACTGTTTAGACTACCCCGATTTCCATATTGCCCCAATGTTTGTATTTGCAGTATACGCATGCGCAACTTTGTATAGAAATACCTAGGACAGAGCTTTTATAGCTCAGTATGTTTTTGCCCTTTAAAACGGATTGGTCGGTAAAATGTGAAAATATTCCAAAAGAATAATTTATATATTTTTCTAATTTACTTTTCCTTTTGAAGGATGATGAACGTTATTGTTCAACTATAGCGGACTCAGCATTAATAAACAAGTCTGTTTAGACTATACTGATTTCCATATTGCGGCAATGTTTGTACATGCAGTCTACACATGCGCAACTTTGTATTTAAATGGGCAGGACAGTGATTTTATAGCTCAGTATGTTTTTGCCCTTTAAAGCGGATTGGTCGGTAAAATGTGAAAATATTCCAAAAGAATAATTTATATATTTTTCTAATTTACTTTTCCTTTTGAAGGATGATGAACGTTATTGTTCAACTATAGCTGACTCAGCATTAATAAACAAGTCTGTTTAGACTATACTGATTTCCATATTGCCCCAATGTTTGTACATGCAGTCTACGCATGCGCAACTTTGTATTTAAATGGCCAGGACAGTGATTTTATAGCCCCGACCGGTTTTGCACTTTGAAGCGGAAAGGTCAGTAATACATGAAAATATTTCGTAGTTATTATTTTAATATTTCTCTAATTTTCTTTTCCTTTAAAAGGATGATGTTCGTGATTGTTCAACTATAGCGGACTGAGAGTTAATAAACAAGACTGTTTAGACTAAACCGATTTCCATATTGCGGCAATATTTGTATATGCAGTTTATGCATGAGCAACTTTGTATATAAATACCTAGGACAGTGCTTTTATAGCTCCGACCGATTTTGCACTTTGAAGCGGAAAGGTCCGTAATACATGAAAATATTTCGTAGTTATTATTTTAATATTTCTCTAATTTTCTTTTCCTTTAAAAGGATGATGTTCGTGATTGTTCAACTATAGCGGACTGAGAGTTAATAAACAAGACAGTTTAGACTACACCGACTTCCATATTGCCCCAATGTTTGTATATGCAGTTTACGCATGCGCAACTTTGTATATGATGGCCAGGACAGTGCTTTTATAGCTCAGTCTGTTTTTGCCCCTTGATGCGGAGAGGTTGATAAAACATGAAAATATTTCAAAAGTATAATTTCAATATTTTTCTAATTTTCTTTTCCTTTAAAAGGATGATATTCGTGATTGTTCAACTATAGCGGACTGAGAGTTAATAAACAAGACAGTATAGACTACACCGACTTCCATATTGCCCCAATCTTTGTATATGCAGTTTACGCATGCGCAACTTTGTATATAAATACCTAGGATAGAGCTTTTATAGCTCAGTATGTTTTTGCCCTTTAAAGCGGATTGGTCGGTAAAAAGTGAAAATATTCCAAAAGAATAATTTATATATTTTTCTAATTTACTTTTCCTTTTGAAGGATGATGAACGTTATTGTTCAACTATAGCGGACTCAGCATTAATAAACAAGTCTGTTTAGACTAAACCGATTTCCATATTGCGGCAATGTTTGTATATGCAATTTACGCATGCGCAATTTTGTATATAAATACCTAGGACAGTGCTTTTATAGCTCAGTATATTTTTGCCCCTTGATGCGGAGAGGTCGATAAAACATGAAAATATTCCTAAAGTGGAATTTCAATATTTTTCTCATTTACTTTTCCTTTTGAAGAATGATTTTCGTGATCGTTCAACTATAGCTGACTGAGCATTATTAAACAATCAGTTTAGACTACACCGATTTCCATATTGCTCCAATGTTTGTATATGCAGTCTACGCATGCGCAACTTTGTATTTAAATGGCCAGGACAGTGATTTTATAGCTCCGACCGATTTTGCACTTTGAAGCGGAAAGGTCAGTAATACATGAAAATATTTCGTAGTTATTATTTTAATATTTCTCTAATTTTCTTTTCCTTTAAAAGGATGATGTTCGTGTTTGTTCAACTATAGCGGACTGAGAGTTAATAAACAATACTGTTTAGACTACCCCGATTTCCATATTGCCCCAATTTTTGTATTTGCAGTATACGCATGCGCAACTTTGTATATAAATACCTAGGACAGAGCTTTTATAGCTCAGTATGTTTTTGCCCCTTGATGCGGAGAGGTCGATAAAACGTGAAAATAGTCCAAAAAATTAATTTAATTTTTTTTCTAATTTACTTTTCCTTTTGAAGCATGATGAACGTTATTGTTCAACTACAGCGGTCTATGCCTTTATAAACAAGGCAGTTTAGACTATCCCGATTTCCATATTGCGGCAATGTTTGTATATGCAATTTACGCATGCGCAATTTTGTATATAAATACCTAGGACAGTGCTTTTATAGCTCAGTATATTTTTGCCCCTTGATGCGGAGAGGTCGATAAAACATGAAAATATTCATAAGGTGGAATTTCAATATTTTTCTCATTTACTTTTCCTTTTGAAGAATGATTTTCGTGATCGTTCAACTATGGCGGACTCAGCATTAATAAACAAGTCTGTTTAGACTATACTGATTTTCATATTGCGGCAATGTTTGTACATGCAGTCTACACATGCGCAACTTTGTATTTAAATGGCTAGGACAGTGATTTTATAGCTCCGACCGATTTTGCACTTTGAAGCGGAAAGGTCAGTAATACATGAAAATATTTCGTAGTTATTATTTTAATATTTCTCTAATTTTCTTTTCCTTTAAAAGGATGATGTTCGTGTTTGTTCAACTATAGCGGACTGCGAGTTAATAAACAATACTGTTTAGACTACCCCGATTTCCATATTGCCCCAATGTTTGTATTTGCAGTATACGCATGCGCAACTTTGTATATAAATACCTAGGACAGAGCTTTTATAGCTCAGTATGTTTTTGCCCTATAAAACGGATTGGTCGGTAAAATGTGAAAATATTCCAAAAGAATAATTTATATATTTTTCTAATTTACTTTTCCTTTTGAAGGATGATGAACGTTATTGTTCAACTATAGCGGACTCAGCATTAATAAACAAGTCTGTTTAGACTATACTGATTTCCATATTGCGGCAATGTTTGTACATGCAGTCTACACATGCGCAACTTTGTATTTAAATGGCCAGGACAGTGATTTTATAGCTCCGACCGATTTTGCACTTTGAAGCGGAAAGGTCAGTAATACATGAAAATATTTCGTAGTTATTATTTTAATATTTCTCTAATTTTCTTTTCCTTTAAAAGGATGATGTTCGTGATTGTTCAACTATAGCGGACTGAGAGTTAATAAACAAGTCTGTTTAGACTAAACCGATTTCCATATTGCGGCAATGTTTGTATATGCAATTTAAGCATACGCAATTTTGTATATAAATACCTAGGACAGTGTTTTTATAGCTCAGTCTGTTTTTGCCCCTTGATGCGGAGAGGTCGATAAAACATGAAAATATTTCATAGGTATAATTTTAATATTTCTCTAATTTTCTTTTCCTTTAAAAGGATGATGTTCGTGTTTGTTCAACTATAGCGGACTGAGAGTTAATAAACAATACTGTTTAGACTACCCCGATTTCCATATTGCCCCAATGTTTGTATTTGCAGTATACGCATGCGCAACTTTGTATAGAAATACCTAGGACAGAGCTTTTATAGCTCAGTATGTTTTTGCCCTTTAAAACGGATTGGTCGGTAAAACGTGAAAATATTCCAAAAGAATAATTTATATATTTTTCTAATTTACTTTTCCTTTTGAAGGATGATGAACGTTATTGTTCAACTATAGCGGACTCAGCATTAATAAACAAGTCTGTTTAGACTATACTGATTTCCATATTGCGGCAATGTTTGTACATGCAGTCTACACATGCGCAACTTTGTATTTAAATGGGCAGGACAGTGATTTTATAGCTCAGTATGTTTTTGCCCTTTAAAGCGGATTGGTCGGTAAAATGTGAAAATATTCCAAAAGAATAATTTATATATTTTTCTAATTTACTTTTCCTTTTGAAGGATGATGAACGTTATTGTTCAACTATAGCTGACTCAGCATTAATAAACAAGTCTGTTTAGACTATACTGATTTCCATATTGCCCCAATGTTTGTACATGCAGTCTACGCATGCGCAACTTTGTATTTAAATGGCCAGGACAGTGATTTTATAGCCCCGACCGGTTTTGCACTTTGAAGCGGAAAGGTCAGTAATACATGAAAATATTTCGTAGTTATTATTTTAATATTTCTCTAATTTTCTTTTCCTTTAAAAGGATGATGTTCGTGATTGTTCAACTATAGCGGACTGAGAGTTAATAAACAAGACTGTTTAGACTAAACCGATTTCCATATTGCGGCAATATTTGTATATGCAGTTTATGCATGAGCAACTTTGTATATAAATACCTAGGACAGTGCTTTTATAGCTCCGACCGATTTTGCACTTTGAAGCGGAAAGGTCCGTAATACATGAAAATATTTCGTAGTTATTATTTTAATATTTCTCTAATTTTCTTTTCCTTTAAAAGGATGATGTTCGTGATTGTTCAACTATAGCGGACTGAGAGTTAATAAACAAGACAGTTTAGACTACACCGACTTCCATATTGCCCCAATATTTGTATATGCAGATTACGCATGCGAAACTTTGTATATACATGGCCAGGACAGTGCTTTTATAGCTCAGTCTGTTTTGTTCAACTATAGCGGACTGAGAGTTAATAAACAAGACAGTTTAGACTACACCGTCTTCCATATTGCCCCAATATTTGTATATGCAGTCTACGCATGCGCAACTTTGTATTTAAATGGCCAGGACAGTGATTTTATAGCTCAGTCCGTTTTTGCACTTAGAAGCGGAAGGGTCAGTAATACATGAAAATATTTCATAGTTATTATTTTAATATTTCTGTAATTTTCTTTTCCTTTAAAAGGATGATGTTCGTGATTGTTCAACTATAGCGGACTGAGAGTTAATAAACAAGTCAGTTTAGACTACACCTATTTCCATATTGCCCCAATGTTTGTATATGCAGTCTACGCATGCGCAACTTTGTATTTAAATGGCCAGGACAGTGCTTTTATAGCTCAATCTGTTTTTGCCCCTTGATGCGGAGAGGTCGATAAAACATGAAAATATTCCAAAAGAATAATTTATATATTTTTCTAATTTACTTTTCCTTTTGAAGGATGATGAACGTTATTGTTCAACTATAGCTGACTCAGCATTAATAAACAAGTCTGTTTAGACTATACTGATTTCCATATCGCCCCAATGTTTGTATATGCAGTCTACGCATGCGCAACTTTGTATTTAAATGGCCAGGACAGTGATTTTATAGCTCAAAACGATTTTGCACGTTGACCCGGGAAGGTCAGTAATACATGAAAATATTTCATAGGTATAATTTTAATATTTCTCTAATTTTCTTTTCCTTTAAAAGGATGATGTTCGTGTTTGTTCAACTATAGCGGACTGAGAGTTAATAAACAATACTGTTTAGACTACCCCGATTTCCATATTGCCCCAATGTTTGTATTTGCAGTATACGCATGCGCAACTTTGTATATAAATACCTAGGACAGAGCTTTTATAGCTCAGTATGTTTTTGCCCTTTAAAACGGATTGGTCGGTAAAATGTGAAAATATTCCAAAAGAATAATTTATATATTTTTCTAATTTACTTTTCCTTTTGAAGAATGATATTCGTGATCGTTCAACTATAGCTGACTGAGCATTATTAAACATGTCAGTTTAGACTACACCGATTTCCATATTGCTCCAATGTTTGTATATGCAGTCTACGCATGCGCAACTTTGTATTTAAATGGCCAGTACAGTGATTTTATAGCTCCGACCGATTTTGCACTTTGAAGCGGAAAGGTCAGTAATACATGAAAATATTTCATAGGTATTATTTCAATATTTTTCTAATTTTCTTTTCCTCTAAAAGGATGATATTCGTGATTGTTCAACTATAGCGGACTCAGCATTAATAAACAAGTCTGTTTAGACTAAACCGATTTCCATATTGCCCCAATGTTTGTATATGCAATTTACGCATGTGCAACTTTGTATATACATGGCCAGGACAGTGCTTTTATAGCTCAGTCTGTTTTTGCGCCTTGATGCGGAGAGGTCGATAAAACATGAAAATATTCCTAAAGTGGAATTTCAATATTTTTCTCATTTACTTTTCCTTTTGAAGAATGATTTTCGTGATCGTTCAACTATAGCTGACTGAGCATTATTAAACAATCAGTTTAGACTACACCGATTTCCATATTGCTCCAATGTTTGTATATGCAGTCTACGCATGCGCAACTTTGTATATAAATACCTAGGATAGAGCTTTTATAGCTCAGTATGTTTTTGCCCTTTAAAGCGGATTGGTCGGTAAAAAGTGAAAATATTCCAAAAGAATAATTTATATATTTTTCTAATTTACTTTTCCTTTTGAAGGATGATGAACGTTATTGTTCAACTATAGCGGACTCAGCATTAATAAACAAGTCTGTTTAGACTAAACCGATTTCCATATTGCCCCAATGTTTGTATTTGCAGTATACGCATGCGCAACTTTGTATATAAATACCTAGGACAGAGCTTTTATAGCTCAGTATGTTTTTGCCCTATAAAACGGATTGGTCGGTAAAATGTGAAAATATTCCAAAAGAATAATTTTTATATTTTTCTAATTTACTTTTCCTTTTGAAGGATGATGAACGTTATTGTTCAACTATAGCGGACTCAGCATTAATAAACAAGTCTGTTTAGACTATACTGATTTCCATATTGCGGCAATGTTTGTACATGCAGTCTACACATGCGCAACTTTGTATTTAAATGGCCAGGACAGTGATTTTATAGCTCCGACCGATTTTGCACTTTGAAGCGGAAAGGTCAGTAATACATGAAAATATTTCGTAGTTATTATTTTAATATTTCTCTAATTTTCTTTTCCTTTAAAAGGATGATGTTCGTGATTGTTCAACTATAGCGGACTGAGAGTTAATATACAAGACAGTTTAGACTACACCGACTTCCATATTGCCCCAATATTTGTATATGCAGATTACGCATGCGAAACTTTGTATATACATGGCCAGGACAGTGCTTTTATAGCTCAGTCTGTTTTGTTCAACTATAGCGGACTGAGAGTTAATAAACAAGACAGTTTAGACTACACCGACTTCCATATTGCCCCAATGTTTGTATATGCAGTTTACGCATGCGCAACTTTGTATATGATGGCCAGGACAGTGCTTTTATAGCTCAGTCTGTTTTTGCCCCTTGATGCGGAGAGGTTGATAAAACATGAAAATATTTCAAAAGTATAATTTCAATATTTTTCTAATTTTCTTTTCCTTTAAAAGGATGATATTCGTGATTGTTCAACTATAGCGGACTGAGAGTTAATAAACAAGTCTGTTTAGACTATACTGATTTTCATATTGCGGCAATGTTTGTACATGCAGTCTACACATGCGCAACTTTGTATTTAAATGGCTAGGACAGTGATTTTATAGCTCCGACCGATTTTGCACTTTGAAGCGGAAAGGTCAGTAATACATGAAAATATTTCGTAGTTATTATTTTAATATTTCTCTAATTTTCTTTTCCTTTAAAAGGATGATGTTCGTGTTTGTTCAACTATAGCGGACTGCGAGTTAATAAACAATACTGTTTAGACTACCCCGATTTCCATATTGCCCCAATGTTTGTATTTGCAGTATACGCATGCGCAACTTTGTATATAAATACCTAGGACAGAGCTTTTATAGCTCAGAATATTTTTGCCCCTTGATGCGGAGAGGTCGATAAAACATGAAAATATTCATAAGGTGGAATTTCAATATTTTTCTCATTTACTTTTCCTTTTGAAGAATGATTTTCGTGATCGTTCAACTATGGCGGACTCAGCATTAATAAACAAGTCTGTTTAGACTATACTGATTTTCATATTGCGGCAATGTTTGTACATGCAGTCTACACATGCGCAACTTTGTATTTAAATGGCCAGGACAGTGATTTTATAGCTCCGACCGATTTTGCACTTTGTAGCGGAAAGGTCAGTAATACATGAAAATATTTCGTAGTTATTATTTTAATATTTCTCTAATTTTCTTTTCCTTTAAAAGGATGATGTTCGTGATTGTTCAACTATAGCGGACTGAGAGTTAATATACAAGACAGTTTAGACTACACCGACTTCCATATTGCCCCAATATTTGTATATGCAGATTACGCATGCGAAACTTTGTATATACATGGCCAGGACAGTGCTTTTATAGCTCAGTCAGTTTTGTTCAACTATAGCGCACTCAGCATTAATAAACAAGTCTGTTTAGACTATACTGATTTCCATATTGCCCCAATGTTTGTATATGCAGTTTACGCATGCGCAACTTTGTATATGATGGCCAGGACAGTGCTTTTATAGCTCAGTCTGTTTTTGTCCCTTGATGCGGAGAGGTTGATAAAACATGAAAATATTTCAAAAGTATAATTTCAATATTTTTCTCATTTACTTTTCCTTTTGAAGGATGATGTTCGTGATTGTTCAACTATAGCGGACTGAGAGTTAATAAACAAGTCTGTTTAGACTAAACCGATTTCCATATTGCGGCAATGTTTGTATATGCAATTTACGCATGCGCAATTTTGTATATAAATACCTAGGACAGTGTTTTTATAGCTCAGTATATTTTTGCCCCTTGATGCGGAGACGTCGATAAAACATGAAAATATTCCTAAAGTGGAATTTCAATATTTTTCTCATTTACTTTTCCTTTTGAAGAATGATTTTCGTGATCGTTCAACTATAGCTGACTGAGCATTATTAAACAATCAGTTTAGACTACACCGATTTCCATATTGCTCCAATGTTTGTATATGCAGTCTACGCATGCGCAACTTTGTATTTAAATGGCCAGGACAGTGATTTTATAGCTCAAAACGATTTTGCACTTTGACCCGGGAAGGTCAGTAATACATGAAAATATTTCATAGGTATAATTTTAATATTTCTCTAATTTTCTTTTCCTTTAAAAGGATGATGTTCGTGATTGTTCAACTATAGCGGACTGAGAGTTAATAAACAAGACAGTTTAGACTACACAGACTTCCATATTGCCCCAATATTTGTATATGCAGTATACGCATGCGCAGCTTTGTATATAAATACCTAGGACAGAGCTTTTATAGCTCAGTATGTTTTTGCCCTTTAAAGCGGATTGGTCGGTAAAATGTGATAATATACCAAAAGAATAATTTAAATATTTTTCTAATTTACTTTTCCTTTTGAAGCATGATGAACGTTATTGTTCAACTACAGCGGTCTATGCCTTTATAAACAAGGCAGTTTAGACTATCCCGATTTCCATATTGCGGCTATGTTTGTATATGCAATTTACGCATGCGCAATTTTGTATATAAATACCTAGGACAGTGCTTTTATAGCTCAGTCTGTTTTTGCCCCTTGATGCGGAGAGGTTGATAAAACATGAAAATATTTCAAAAGTATAATTTCAATATTTTTCTCATTTACTTTTCCTTTTGAAGGATGATGTTCGTGATTGTTCAACTATAGCGGACTGAGAGTTAATAAACAAGTCTGTTTAGACTAAACCGATTTCCATATTGCGGCAATGTTTGTATATGCAATTTACGCATACGCAATTTTGTATATAAATACCTAGGACAGTGTTTTTATAGCTCAGTATATTTTTGCCCCTTGATGCGGAGAGGTCGATAAAACATGAAAATATTCCTAAAGTGGAATTTCAATATTTTTCTCATTTACTTTTCCTTTTGAAGAATGATTTTCGTGATCTTTCAACTATAGCTGACTGAGCATTATTAAACAATCAGTTTAGACTACACCGATTTCCATATTGCTCCAATGTTTGTATATGCAGTCTACGCATGCGCAACTTTGTATTTAAATGGCCAGGACAGTGATTTTATAGCTCAAAACGATTTTGCACGTTGACCCGGGAAGGTCAGTAATACATGAAAATATTTCATAGGTATAATTTTAATATTTCTCTAATTTTCTTTTCCTTTAAAAGGATGATGTTCGTGTTTGTTCAACTATAGCGGACTGAGAGTTAATAAACAATACTGTTTAGACTACCCCGATTTCCATATTGCCCCAATGTTTGTATTTGCAGTATACGCATGCGCAACTTTGTATAGAAATACCTAGGACAGAGCTTTTATAGCTCAGTATGTTTTTGCCCTTTAAAACGGATTGGTCGGTAAAATGTGAAAATATTCCAAAAGAATAATTTATATATTTTTCTAATTTACTTTTCCTTTTGAAGGATGATGAACGTTATTGTTCAACTATAGCGGACTCAGCATTAATAAACAAGTCTGTTTAGACTATACTGATTTCCATATTGCGGCAATGTTTGTACATGCAGTCTACACATGCGCAACTTTGTATTTAAATGGCCAGGACAGTGATTTTATAGCTCAGTATGTTTTTGCCCTTTAAAGCGGATTGGTCGGTAAAATGTGAAAATATTCCAAAAGAATAATTTATATATTTTTCTAATTTACTTTTCCTTTTGAAGGATGATGAACGTTATTGTTCAACTATAGCTGACTCAGCATTAATAAACAAGTCTGTTTAGACTATACTGATTTCCATATTGCCCCAATGTTTGTACATGCAGTCTACGCATGCGCAACTTTGTATTTAAATGGCCAGGACAGTGATTTTATAGCCCCGACCGGTTTTGCACTTTGAAGCGGAAAGGTCAGTAATACATGAAAATATTTCGTAGTTATTATTTTAATATTTCTCTAATTTTCTTTTCCTTTAAAAGGATGATGTTCGTGATTGTTCAACTATAGCGGACTGAGAGTTAATAAACAAGACTGTTTAGACTAAACCGATTTCCATATTGCGGCAATATTTGTATATGCAGTTTATGCATGAGCAACTTTGTATATAAAAACCTAGGACAGTGCTTTTATAGCTCCGACCGATTTTGCACTTTGAAGCGGAAAGGTCCGTAATACATGAAAATATTTCGTAGTTATTATTTTAATATTTCTCTAATTTTCTTTTCCTTTAAAAGGAAGATGTTCGTGATTGTTCAACTATAGCGGACTGAGAGTTAATAAACAAGACAGTTTAGACTACACCGACTTCCATATTGCCCCAATATTTGTATATGCAGATTACGCATGCGAAACTTTGTATATACATGGCCAGGACAGTGCTTTTATAGCTCAGTCTGTTTTGTTCAACTATAGCGGACTGAGAGTTAATAAACAAGACAGTTTAGACTACACCGTCTTCCATATTGCCCCAATATTTGTATATGCAGTCTACGCATGCGCAACTTTGTATTTAAATGGCCAGGACAGTGATTTTATAGCTCAGTCCGTTTTTGCACTTAGAAGCGGAAGGGTCAGTAATACATGAAAATATTTCATAGTTATTATTTTAATATTTCTGTAATTTTCTTTTCCTTTAAAAGGATGATGTTCGTGATTGTTCAACTATAGCGGACTGAGAGTTAATAAACAAGTCAGTTTAGACTACACCTATTTCCATATTGCCCCAATGTTTGTATATGCAGTCTACGCATGCGCAACTTTGTATTTAAATGGCCAGGGCAGTGCTTTTATAGCTCAATCTGTTTTTGCCCCTTGATGCGGAGAGGTCGATAAAACATGAAAATATTCCAAAAGAATAATTTATATATTTTTCTAATTTACTTTTCCTTTTGAAGGATGATGAACGTTATTGTTCAACTATAGCTGACTCAGCATTAATAAACAAGTCTGTTTAGACTATACTGATTTCCATATCGCCCCAATGTTTGTACATGCAGTCTACGCATGCGCAACTTTGTATTTAAATGGCCAGGACAGTGATTTTATAGCCCCGACCGATTTTGCACTTTGAAGCGGAAAGGTCAGTAATACATGAAAATATTTCGTAGTTATTATTTTAATATTTCTCTAATTTTCTTTTCCTTTAAAAGGATGATGTTCGTGATTGTTCAACTATAGCGGACTGAGAGTTAATAAACAAGACTGTTTAGACTAAACCGATTTCCATATTGCGGCAATATTTGTATATGCAGTTTATGCATGAGCAACTTTGTATATAAAAACCTAGGACAGTGCTTTTATAGCTCCGACCGATTTTGCACTTTGAAGCGGAAAGGTCCGTAATACATGAAAATATTTCGTAGTTATTATTTTAATATTTCTCTAATTTTCTTTTCCTTTAAAAGGATGATGTTCGTGATTGTTCAACTATAGCGGACTGAGAGTTAATAAACAAGACAGTTTAGACTACACCGACTTCCATATTGCCCCAATATTTGTATATGCAGATTACGCATGCGAAACTTTGTATATACATGGCCAGGACAGTGCTTTTATAGCTCAGTCTGTTTTGTTCAACTATAGCGGACTGAGAGTTAATAAACAAGACAGTTTAGACTACACCGTCTTCCATATTGCCCTAATATTTGTATATGCAGTCTACGCATGCGCAACTTTGTATTTAAATGGCCAGGACAGTGATTTTATAGCTCAGTCCGTTTTTGCACTTAGAAGCGGAAGGGTCAGTAATACATGAAAATATTTCATAGTTATTATTTTAATATTTCTGTAATTTTCTTTTCCTTTAAAAGTATGATGTTCGTGATTGTTCAACTATAGCGGACTGAGAGTTAATAAACAAGTCAGTTTAGACTACCCCGATTTCCATATTGCCCCAATGTTTGTATTTGCAGTATACGCATGCGCAACTTTGTATATAAATACCTAGGACAGAGCTTTTATAGCTCAGTATGTTTTTGACCTTTAAAACGGATTGGTCGGTAAAATGTGAAAATATTCCAAAAGAATAATTTATATATTTTTCTAATTTACTTTTCCTTTTGAAGGATGATGTACGTTATTGTTCAACTATAGCGGACTCAGCATTAATAAACAAGTCTGTTTAGACTATACTGATTTCCATATTGCGGCAATGTTTGTACATGCAGTCTACACATGCGCAACTTTGTATTTAAATGGCCAGGACAGTGATTTTATAGCTCAGTATGTTTTTGCCCTTTAAAGCGGATTGGTCGGTAAAATGTGAAAATATTCCAAAAGAATAATTTATATATTTTTCTAATTTACTTTTCCTTTTGAAGGATGATGAACGTTATTGTTCAACTATAGCTGACTCAGCATTAATAAACAAGTCTGTTTAGACTATACTGATTTCCATATTGCACCAATGTTTGTACATGCAGTCTACGCATGCGCAACTTTGTATTTAAATGGCCAGGACAGTGATTTTATAGCCCCGACCGATTTTGCACTTTGAAGCGGAAAGGTCAGTAATACCTGAAAATATTTCGTAGTTATTATTTTAATACTTCTCTAATTTACTTTTCCTTTAAAAGGATGATGTTCGTGATTGTTCAACTATAGCGGACTGAGAGTTAATAAACAAGACTGTTTAGACTAAACCGATTTCCATATTGCGGCAATATTTGTATATGCAGTTTATGCATGAGCAACTTTGTATATAAAAACCTAGGACAGTGCTTTTATAGCTCCGACCGATTTTGCACTTTGAAGCGGAAAGGTCCGTAATACATGAAAATATTTCGTAGTTATTATTTTAATATTTCTCTAATTTTCTTTTCCTTTAAAAGGATGATGTTCGTGTTTGTTCTACTATAGCGGACTGAGAGTTAATAAACAATACTGTTTAGACTACCCCGATTTCCATATTGCCCCAATGTTTGTATTTGCAGTATACGCATGCGCAACTTTGTATATAAATACCTAGGACAGAGCTTTTATAGCTCAGTATGTTTTTGCCCTTTAAAACGGATTGGTCGGTAAAATGTGAAAATATTCCAAAAGAATAATTTATATATTTTTCTAATTTACTTTTCCTTTTGAAGGATGATGAACGTTATTGTACAACTATAGCGGACTCAGCATTAATAAACAAGTCTGTTTAGACTATACTGATTTCCATATTGCGGCAATGTTTGTACATGCAGTCTACACATGCGCAACTTTGTATTTAAATGGCCAGGACAGTGATTTTATAGCTCAGTATGTTTTTGCCCTTTAAAGCGGATTGGTCGGTAAAATGTGAAAATATTCCAAAAGAATAATTTATATATTTTTCTAATTTACTTTTCCTTTTGAAGGATGATGAACGTTATTGTTCAACTATAGCGGACTCAGCATTAATAAACAAGTCTGTTTAGACTACACCGATTTCCATATTGCTCCAATGTTTGTATATGCAGTCTACGCATGCGCAACTTTGTATTTAAATGGCCAGGACAGTGATGTTATAGCCCCGACCGATTTTGCACTTTGAAGCGGAAAGGTCAGTAATACATGAAAATATTTCATAGGTATTATTTCAATATTTTTCTAATTTTCTTTTCCTTTAAAAGGATGATATTCGTGATTGTTCAACTATAGCGGACTCAGCATTAATAAACAAGTCTGTTTAGACTAAACCGATTTCCATATTGCGGCAATGTTTGTATATGCAATTTACGCATGCGCAATTTTGTATATAAATACCTAGGACAGTGCTTTTATAGCTCAGTATATTTTTGCCCCTTGATGCGGAGAGGTCGATAAAACATGAAAATATTCCTAAAGTGGAATTTCAATATTTTTCTCATTTACTTTTCCTTTTGAAGAATGATTTTCGTGATCGTTCAACTATAGCTGACTGAGCATTATTAAATAATCAGTTTAGACTACACCGATTTCCATATTGCTCCAATGTTTGTATATGCAGTCTACGCATGCGCAACTTTGTATTTAAATGGCCAGGACAGTGATTTTATAGCTTAGTCCGTTTTTGCACTTTGAAGCGGAAAGGTCAGTAATACATGAACATATTTCATAGGTATTATTTCAATATTTTTCTAATTTTCTTTTCCTTTAAAAGGATGTTATTCGTGATTGTTCAACTATAGTGGACTGAGAGTTAATAAACAAGACAGTATAGACTACACAGACTTCCATATTGCCCCAATCTTTATATATGCAGTTTACGCATGCGCAACTTTGTATATAAATACCTAGGACAGAGCTTTTATAGCTCAGTATGTTTTTGCCCTTTAAAGCGGATTGGTCGGTAAAATGTGAAAATATTCCAAAAGAATAATTTATATATTTTTCTAATTTACTTTTCCTTTTGAAGGATGATGAACGTTATTGTTCAACTATAGCGCACTCAGCATTAATAAACAAGTCTGTTTAGACTATACTGATTTCCATATTGCCCCAATGTTTGTATATGCAGTTTACGCATGCGCAACTTTGTATATACATGGCCAGGACAGTGCTTTTATAGCTCAGTCTGTTTTTGCCCCTTGATGCGGAGAGGTTGATAAAACATGAAAATATTTCAAAAGTATAATTTCAATATTTTTCTCATTTACTTTTCCTTTTGAAGGATGATATTCGTGATTGTTCAACTATAGCGGACTCAGCATTAATAAACAAGTCTGTTTAGACTAAACCGATTTCCATATTGCGGCAATGTTTGTATATGCAATTTACGCATGCGCAATTTTGTATATAAATACCTAGGACAGTGTTTTTATAGCTCAGTATATTTTTGCCCCTTGATGCGGAGACGTCGATAAAACATGAAAATATTCCTAAAGTGGAATTTCAATATTTTTCTCATTTACTTTTCCTTTTGAAGAATGATTTTCGTGATCGTTCAACTATAGCTGACTGAGCATTATTAAACAATCAGTTTAGACTACACCGATTTCCATATTGCTCCAATGTTTGTATATGCAGTCTACGCATGCGCAACTTTGTATTTAAATGGCCAGGACAGTGATTTTATAGCTCAAAACGATTTTGCACTTTGACCCGGGAAGGTCAGTAATACATGAAAATATTTCATAGGTATAATTTTAATATTTCTCTAATTTTCTTTTCCTTTAAAAGGATGATGTTCGTGATTGTTCAACTATAGCGGACTGAGAGTTAATAAACAAGACAGTTTAGACTACACAGACTTCCATATTGCCCCAATATTTGTATATGCAGTATACGCATGCGCAGCTTTGTATATAAATACCTAGGACAGAGCTTTTATAGCTCAGTATGTTTTTGCCCTTTAAAGCGGATTGGTCGGTAAAATGTGATAATATACCAAAAGAATAATTTAAATATTTTTCTAATTTACTTTTCCTTTTGAAGCATGATGAACGTTATTGTTCAACTACAGCGGTCTATGCCTTTATAAACAAGGCAGTTTAGACTATCCCGATTTCCATATTGCGGCTATGTTTGTATATGCAATTTACGCATGCGCAATTTTGTATATAAATACCTAGGACAGTGCTTTTATAGCTCAGTCTGTTTTTGCCCCTTGATGCGGAGAGGTTGATAAAACATGAAAATATTTCAAAAGTATAATTTCAATATTTTTCTCATTTACTTTTCCTTTTGAAGGATGATGTTCGTGATTGTTCAACTATAGCGGACTGAGAGTTAATAAACAAGTCTGTTTAGACTAAACCGATTTCCATATTGCGGCAATGTTTGTATATGCAATTTACGCATACGCAATTTTGTATATAAATACCTAGGACAGTGTTTTTATAGCTCAGTATATTTTTGCCCCTTGATGCGGAGAGGTCGATAAAACATGAAAATATTCCTAAAGTGGAATTTCAATATTTTCTCATTTACTTTTCCTTTTGAAGAATGATTTTCGTGATCTTTCAAATATAGCTGACTGAGCATTATTAAACAATCAGTTTAGACTACACCGATTTCCATATTGCTCCAATGTTTGTATATGCAGTCTACGCATGCGCAACTTTGTATTTAAATGGCCAGGACAGTGATTTTATAGCTCAAAACGATTTTGCACGTTGACCCGGGAAGGTCAGTAATACATGAAAATATTTCATAGGTATAATTTTAATATTTCTCTAATTTTCTTTTCCTTTAAAAGGATGATGTTCGTGTTTGTTCAACTATAGCGGACTGAGAGTTAATAAACAATACTGTTTAGACTACCCCGATTTCCATATTGCCCCAATGTTTGTATTTGCAGTATACGCATGCGCAACTTTGTATAGAAATACCTAGGACAGAGCTTTTATAGCTCAGTATGTTTTTGCCCTTTAAAACGGATTGGTCGGTAAAATGTGAAAATATTCCAAAAGAATAATTTATATATTTTTCTAATTTACTTTTCCTTTTGAAGGATGATGAACGTTATTGTTCAACTATAGCGGACTCAGCATTAATAAACAAGTCTGTTTAGACTATACTGATTTCCATATTGCGGCAATGTTTGTACATGCAGTCTACACATGCGCAACTTTGTATTTAAATGGCCAGGACAGTGATTTTATAGCTCAGTATGTTTTTGCCCTTTAAAGCGGATTGGTCGGTAAAATGTGAAAATATTCCAAAAGAATAATTTATATATTTTTCTAATTTACTTTTCCTTTTGAAGGATGATGAACGTTATTGTTCAACTATAGCTGACTCAGCATTAATAAACAAGTCTGTTTAGACTATACTGATTTCCATATTGCCCCAATGTTTGTACATGCAGTCTACGCATGCGCAACTTTGTATTTAAATGGCCAGGACAGTGATTTTATAGCCCCGACCGGTTTTGCACTTTGAAGCGGAAAGGTCAGTAATACATGAAAATATTTCGTAGTTATTATTTTAATATTTCTCTAATTTTCTTTTCCTTTAAAAGGATGATGTTCGTGATTGTTCAACTATAGCGGACTGAGAGTTAATAAACAAGACTGTTTAGACTAAACCGATTTCCATATTGCGGCAATATTTGTATATGCAGTTTATGCATGAGCAACTTTGTATATAAAAACCTAGGACAGTGCTTTTATAGCTCCGACCGATTTTGCACTTTGAAGCGGAAAGGTCCGTAATACATGAAAATATTTCGTAGTTATTATTTTAATATTTCTCTAATTTTCTTTTCCTTTAAAAGGAAGATGTTCGTGATTGTTCAACTATAGCGGACTGAGAGTTAATAAACAAGACAGTTTAGACTACACCGACTTCCATATTGCCCCAATATTTGTATATGCAGATTACGCATGCGAAACTTTGTATATACATGGCCAGGACAGTGCTTTTATAGCTCAGTCTGTTTTGTTCAACTATAGCGGACTGAGAGTTAATAAACAAGACAGTTTAGACTACACCGTCTTCCATATTGCCCCAATATTTGTATATGCAGTCTACGCATGCGCAACTTTGTATTTAAATGGCCAGGACAGTGATTTTATAGCTCAGTCCGTTTTTGCACTTAGAAGCGGAAGGGTCAGTAATACATGAAAATATTTCATAGTTATTATTTTAATATTTCTGTAATTTTCTTTTCCTTTAAAAGGATGATGTTCGTGATTGTTCAACTATAGCGGACTGAGAGTTAATAAACAAGTCAGTTTAGACTACACCTATTTCCATATTGCCCCAATGTTTGTATATGCAGTCTACGCATGCGCAACTTTGTATTTAAATGGCCAGGGCAGTGCTTTTATAGCTCAATCTGTTTTTGCCCCTTGATGCGGAGAGGTCGATAAAACATGAAAATATTCCAAAAGAATAATTTATATATTTTTCTAATTTACTTTTCCTTTTGAAGGATGATGAACGTTATTGTTCAACTATAGCTGACTCAGCATTAATAAACAAGTCTGTTTAGACTATACTGATTTCCATATCGCCCCAATGTTTGTACATGCAGTCTACGCATGCGCAACTTTGTATTTAAATGGCCAGGACAGTGATTTTATAGCCCCGACCGATTTTGCACTTTGAAGCGGAAAGGTCAGTAATACATGAAAATATTTCGTAGTTATTATTTTAATATTTCTCTAATTTTCTTTTCCTTTAAAAGGATGATGTTCGTGATTGTTCAACTATAGCGGACTGAGAGTTAATAAACAAGACTGTTTAGACTAAACCGATTTCCATATTGCGGCAATATTTGTATATGCAGTTTATGCATGAGCAACTTTGTATATAAAAACCTAGGACAGTGCTTTTATAGCTCCGACCGATTTTGCACTTTGAAGCGGAAAGGTCCGTAATACATGAAAATATTTCGTAGTTATTATTTTAATATTTCTCTAATTTTCTTTTCCTTTAAAAGGATGATGTTCGTGATTGTTCAACTATAGCGGACTGAGAGTTAATAAACAAGACAGTTTAGACTACACCGACTTCCATATTGCCCCAATATTTGTATATGCAGATTACGCATGCGAAACTTTGTATATACATGGCCAGGACAGTGCTTTTATAGCTCAGTCTGTTTTGTTCAACTATAGCGGACTGAGAGTTAATAAACAAGACAGTTTAGACTACACCGTCTTCCATATTGCCCTAATATTTGTATATGCAGTCTACGCATGCGCAACTTTGTATTTAAATGGCCAGGACAGTGATTTTATAGCTCAGTCCGTTTTTGCACTTAGAAGCGGAAGGGTCAGTAATACATGAAAATATTTCATAGTTATTATTTTAATATTTTTCTAATTTTCTTTTCCTTTAAAAGGATGATATTCGTGATTGTTCAACTATAGCGGACTCAGCATTAATAAACAAGTCTGTTTAGACTAAACCGATTTCCATATTGCGGCAATGTTTGTATATGCAATTTACGCATGCGCAATTTTGTATATAAATACCTAGGACAGTGCTTTTATAGCTCAGTATATTTTTGCCCCTTGATGCGGAGAGGTCGATAAAACATGAAAATATTCCTAAAGTGGAATTTCAATATTTTTCTCATTTACTTTTCCTTTTGAAGAATGATTTTCGTGATCGTTCAACTATAGCTGACTGAGCATTATTAAATAATCAGTTTAGACTACACCGATTTCCATATTGCTCCAATGTTTGTATATGCAGTCTACGCATGCGCAACTTTGTATTTAAATGGCCAGGACAGTGATTTTATAGCTTAGTCCGTTTTTGCACTTTGAAGCGGAAAGGTCAGTAATACATGAACATATTTCATAGGTATTATTTCAATATTTTTCTAATTTTCTTTTCCTTTAAAAGGATGTTATTCGTGATTGTTCAACTATAGTGGACTGAGAGTTAATAAACAAGACAGTATAGACTACACAGACTTCCATATTGCCCCAATCTTTATATATGCAGTTTACGCATGCGCAACTTTGTATATAAATACCTAGGACAGAGCTTTTATAGCTCAGTATGTTTTTGCCCTTTAAAGCGGATTGGTCGGTAAAATGTGAAAATATTCCAAAAGAATAATTTATATATTTTTCTAATTTACTTTTCCTTTTGAAGGATGATGAACGTTATTGTTCAACTATAGCGCACTCAGCATTAATAAACAAGTCTGTTTAGACTATACTGATTTCCATATTGCCCCAATGTTTGTATATGCAGTTTACGCATGCGCAACTTTGTATATACATGGCCAGGACAGTGCTTTTATAGCTCAGTCTGTTTTTGCCCCTTGATGCGGAGAGGTTGATAAAACATGAAAATATTTCAAAAGTATAATTTCTATATTTTTCTCATTTACTTTTCCTTTTGAAGGATGATATTCGTGATTGTTCAACTATAGCGGACTCAGCATTAATAAACAAGTCTGTTTAGACTAAACCGATTTCCATATTGCGGCAATGTTTGTATATGCAATTTACGCATGCGCAATTTTGTATATAAATACCTAGGACAGTGTTTTTATAGCTGAGACCGATTTTGCCCTGTAATTCGGAATGGTCGGTAGAACCTGAAATCATTTCATAGGTATAATTTTAATATTTCTCTAATTTACTTTTCCTTTTAAAGCATGATGTTCGTTATTGTTCAACTATAGCGGACTGAGAGTTAATAAACAAGACAGTTTAGAATACACCGACTTCCATATTGCCCCAATGTTTGTATATGCAGTATACGCATGCGCAACTTTGTATATAAATACCTAGGACAGTGCTTTTATAGCTCAGTATGTTTTTGCTACTTGATGCGGAGAGGTCGATAAAACATGAAAATATTCCTAAAGTGGAATTTCAATATTTTTCTAGTTTACTTTTTCTTTTAGAAGATGATATTCGTTATCGTTCAACTATAGCGGACTCAGCATTAATAAACAAGTCTGTTTAGACTATACCGATTTCCATATTGCCCCAATGTTCGTATATGCAGTTTACGCATGAGCAACGTTGTATATAAATACCTAGGACAGTGCTTTTATAGCTCAAAACGATTTTGCACTTCGACCCGGGAAGGTCAGTAATACATGAAAATATTTCATAGGTAATATTTTAATATTTCTCTAATTTACTTTTCCATTTAAAGCATGATGAACGTTATTGTTCAACTATAGCGGACTCAGCATTAATAAACAAGTCTGTTTAGACTATACCGATTTCCATATTGCGGCAATGTTTGTATATGCAGTCTACACATGCGCAACTTTGTATTTAAATGGATAGGACAGTGCTTTTATAGCTTAATCTGTTTTTGCCCCTTGATGCGGAGAGGTTGATAAAACAGGAAAATATTCCAAAAGTATTATTTTAATATTTCTCTAATTTACTTTTCCTTTTAAAGCATGATGTTCGTTATTGTTCAACTATAGCGGACTGAGAGTTAATAATCAAGACAGTTTAGAATACACCGACTTCCATATTGCCCCAATGTTTGTATTTGCAGTATACGCATGCGCAACTTTGTATATAAATGGCCAGGACAGTGCTTTCATAGCTCAATCTGTTTTTGTCCTTTAAAGTGTAATGGACGGTAAAATGTGAATATATTCCAAAAGTATAATTTTAATATTTTTCTCATTTACTTTTCCTTTTGAAGAATGATATTCGTGATCGTTCAACTATAGCTGACTGAGCATTATTAAACATGTCTGTTTAGACTATACCGATTTCCATATTGCCCCAATGTTCGTATATGCAGTTTACGCATGAGCAACGTTGTATATAAATACCTAGGACAGTGCTTTTATAGCTCAAAACGATTTTGGACTTTGACCAGGGAAGGTCAGTAATACATGAAAATATTTCATAGGTAATATTTTAATATTTCTCTAATTTACTTTTCCATTTAAAGCATGATGAACGTTATTGTTCAACTATAGCGGACTCAGCATTAATAAACAAGTCTGTTTAGACTATCCCGATTTCCATATTGCGGCAATGTTTGTATATGCAGTCTACACATGCGCAACTTTGTATTTAAATGGATAGGACAGAGCTTTTATAGCTCAGTATGTTTTTGCCCTTTAAAGCGGATTGGTCGGTAAAATGTGAAAATATTCCAAAAGAATAATTTATATATTTTTCTAATTTACTTTTCCTTTTGAAGGATGATGAACGTTATTGTTCAACTATAGCGGACTCAGCATTAATAAACAAGTCTGTTTAGACTATACTGATTTCCATATTGCCCCAATGTTTGTATATGCAGTTTACGCATGCGCAACTTTGTATATACATGGCCAGGACAGTGCTTTTATAGCTCTGTCTGTTTTTGCCCCTTGATGCGGAGAGGTTGATAAAACATGAACATATTTCAAAAGTATAATTTCAATATTTTTCTCATTTACTTTTCCTTTTGAAGGATGATATTCGTGATTGTTCAACTATAGCGGACTCAGCATTAATAAACAAGTCTGTTTAGACTAAACCGATTTCAATATTGCGGCAATGTTTGTATATGCAATTTACGCATGCGCAATTTTGTATATAAATACCTAGGACAGTGCTTTTATAGCTCAGTATATTTTTGCCCCTTGATGCGGAGAGGTCGATAAAACATGAAAATATTCCTAAAGTGGAATTTCAATATTTTTCTCATTTACTTTTCCTTTTGAAGAATGATTTTCGTGATCGTTCAACTATAGCTGACTGAGCATTATTAAACAAGTCAGTTTAGACTACGCCGATTTCCATATTGCTCCAATGTTTGTACATGCAGTCTACGCATGCGCAACTTTGTATTTAAATGGCCAGGACAGTGATTTTATAGCCCCGACCGATTTTGCACTTTGAAGCGGAAAGGTCAGTAATACATGAAAATATTTCGTAGTTATTATTTTAATATTTCTCTAATTTTCTTTTCCTTTAAAAGGATGATGTTCGTGATTGTTCAACTATAGCGGACTGAGAGTTAATAAACAAGACTGTTTAGACTAAACCGATTTCCATATTGCGGCAATATTTGTATATGCAGTTTATGCATGAGCAACTTTGTATATAAAAACCTAGGACAGTGCTTTTATAGCTCCGACCGATTTTGCACTTTGAAGCGGAAAGGTCCGTAATACATGAAAATATTTCGTAGTTATTATTTTAATATTTCTCTAATTTTCTTTTCCTTTAAAAGGATGATGTTCGTGATTGTTCAACTATAGCGGACTGAGAGTTAATAAACAAGACAGTTTAGACTACACCGACTTCCATATTGCCCCAATATTTGTATATGCAGTCTACGCATGCGCAACTTTGTATTTAAATGGCCAGGACAGTGATTTTATAGCTCAGTCCGTTTTTGCACTTAGAAGCGGAAGGGTCAGTAATACATGAAAATATTTCATAGTTACTATTTTAATATTTCTGTAATTTTCTTTTCCTTTAAAAGGATGATGTTCGTGATTGTTCAACTATAGCGGACTGAGAGTTAATAAACAAGTCAGTTTAGACTACACCTATTTCCATATTGCCCCAATGTTTGTATATGCAGTCTACGCATTTGCAACTTTGTATTTAAATGGCCAGGACAGTGCTTTTATAGCTCAATCTGTTTTTGCCCCTTGATGCGGAGAGGTCGATAAAACATGAAAATATTTCAAAAGTATAATTTCAATATTTTTCTCATTTACTTTTCCTTTTGAAGAATGATATTCGTGATCGTTCAACTATAGCGGATTCAGCATTAATAAACAAGTCTGTTTAGACTATACTGATTTCCATATTGCGGCAATGTTTGTATATGCAGATTACGCATGCGAAACTTTGTATATACATGGCCAGGACAGTGCTTTTATAGCTCAAAACGATTTTGCACCTTGACCCGGGAAGGTCAGTAATACATGAAAATATTTCATAGGTAATATTTTAATATTTCTCTAATTTACTTTTCCATTTAAAGCATGATATTGTTCAACTATAGCGGACTCAGCATTAATAAACAAGTCTGTTAAGACTATACCGATTTCCATATTGCTCCGATGTTTGTATATGCAGTTTACGCATGCGCAACTTTATATACATGGCCAGGACAGTGCTTTTATAGCTCAGTCCGTTTTTGCACTTTGAAGCGGAAAGGTAAGTAATAAATGAAAATATTTCATAGGTATTATTTCAATATTTTTCTAATTTACTTTTCCTTTTGGAGAATGATAATCATGATTGTTCAACTATAGCGGACTGAGAGTCAATAAACAAGACATTTTAGACTACACCGATTTCCATATTGCCCCGATGCTTGTATATGCAGTTTACGCATGCGCAACTTTGTATATACATGGCCAGGACAGTGCTTTTATAGCTCAGTCTGTTTTTGCCCCTTGATGCGGAGAGGTTGATAAAACATGAAAATATTTCAAAAATATAATTTCAATATTTTTCTCATTTACTTTTCCTTTTGAAGGATGATATTCGTGATTGTTCAACAATAGCGGACTGAGAGATAATAAACAAGACAGTTTAGACTACACCGACTTCCATATTGCCCCAATGTTTGTATATGCAGATTATGCATGCACAACTTTATATACATGGCCAGGACAGTGCTTTTATAGCTCAGTCCGTTTTTGCACTTCGACCCGGGAAGGTCAGTAATACATGAAAATATTTCATAGGTAATATTTTAATATTTCTCTAATTTACTTTTCCATTTAAAGCATGATGTTCGTGATTGTTCAACTATAGCGGACTGAGAGTTAATAAACAAGACTGTTTAGACTAAACCGATTTCCATATTGCGGCAATATTTGTATATGCAGTTTATGCATGAGCAACTTTGTATATAAAAACCTAGGACAGTGCTTTTATAGCTCCGACCGATTTTGCACTTTGAAGCGGAAAGGTCCGTAATACATGAAAATATTTCGTAGTTATTATTTTAATATTTCTCTAATTTTCTTTTCCTTTAAAAGGATGATGTTCGTGATTGTTCAACTATAGCGGACTGAGAGTTAATAAACAAGACAGTTTAGACTACACCGACTTCCATATTGCCCCAATATTTGTATATGCAGTCTACGCATGCGCAACTTTGTATTTAAATGGCCAGGACAGTGATTTTATAGCTCAGTCCGTTTTTGCACTTAGAAGCGGAAGGGTCAGTAATACATGAAAATATTTCATAGTTACTATTTTAATATTTCTGTAATTTTCTTTTCCTTTAAAAGGATGATGTTCGTGATTGTTCAACTATAGCGGACTGAGAGTTAATAAACAAGTCAGTTTAGACTACACCTATTTCCATATTGCCCCAATGTTTGTATATGCAGTCTACGCATTTGCAACTTTGTATTTAAATGGCCAGGACAGTGCTTTTATAGCTCAATCTGTTTTTGCCCCTTGATGCGGAGAGGTCGATAAAACATGAAAATATTTCAAAAGTATAATTTCAATATTTTTCTCATTTACTTTTCCTTTTGAAGAATGATATTCGTGATCGTTCAACTATAGCGGATTCAGCATTAATAAACAAGTCTGTTTAGACTATACTGATTTCCATATTGCGGCAATGTTTGTATATGCAGATTACGCATGCGAAACTTTGTATATACATGGCCAGGACAGTGCTTTTATAGCTCAAAACGATTTTGCACCTTGACCCGGGAAGGTCAGTAATACATGAAAATATTTCATAGGTAATATTTTAATATTTCTCTAATTTACTTTTCCATTTAAAGCATGATATTGTTTAACTATAGCGGACTCAGCATTAATAAACAAGTCTGTTAAGACTATACCGATTTCCATATTGCTCCGATGTTTGTATATGCAGTTTACGCATGCGCAACTTTATATACATGGCCAGGACAGTGCTTTTATAGCTCAGTCCGTTTTTGCACTTTGAAGCGGAAAGGTAAGTAATAAATGAAAATATTTCATAGGTATTATTTCAATATTTTTCTAATTTACTTTTCCTTTTGGAGAATGATAATCATGATTGTTCAACTATAGCGGACTGAGAGTCAATAAACAAGACATTTTAGACTACACCGATTTCCATATTGCCCCGATGCTTGTATATGCAGTTTACGCATGCGCAACTTTGTATATACATGGCCAGGACAGTGCTTTTATAGCTCAGTCTGTTTTTGCCCCTTGATGCGGAGAGGTTGATAAAACATGAAAATATTTCAAAAATATAATTTCAATATTTTTCTCATTTACTTTTCCTTTTGAAGGATGATATTCGTGATTGTTCAACAATAGCGGACTGAGAGATAATAAACAAGACAGTTTAGACTACACCGACTTCCATATTGCCCCAATGTTTGTATATGCAGATTATGCATGCACAACTTTATATACATGGCCAGGACAGTGCTTTTATAGCTCAGTCCGTTTTTGCACTTTGAAGCTTAAAGGTAAGTAATAAATGAAAATATTTCATAGGTATTATTTCAATATTTTTCTAATTTACTTTTCCTTTTGGAGAATGATAATCATGATTGTTCAACTATAGCGGACTGAGAGTCAATAAACAAGACATTTTAGACTACACCGATTTCCATATTGCCCCGATGCTTGTATATGCAGTTTACGCATGCGCAACTTTGTATATACATGCCAAGGACAGTGCTCTTATAGCTCAGTCTGTTTTTGCCCCTTGATGCGGAGAAGTTGATAAAACATGAAAATATTTCAAAAATATAATTTCAATATTTTTCTCATTTACTTTTCCTTTTGAAGGATGATATTCGTGATTGTTCAACAATAGCGGACTCAGCATTAATAAACAAGTCTGTTGAGACTATACGGATTTCCATATTGCGGCAATGTTTGTATATGCAGTTTATGCATGAGCAACTTTGTATACAAATACCTAGGACAGTGCTTTTATAGCTCAAACCGATTTTGCACATTGACCCGGGAAGGTCAGTAATACATGAAAATATTTCATAGGTATTATTTTAATATTTCTGTAATTTACTTTTCCTTTTGAAGGATGATATTCGTGATTGTTCAACTATAGCGGACTCAGCATTAATAAACAAGTCTGTTTAGACTATACCGATTTCCATATTGCGGCAACGTTTGTATATGCAGTCTACACATGCGCAACTTTGTATTTAAATGGCCAGGACAGTGCTTTTATAGCTTAATTTGTTTTTGCCCCTTGATGCGGAGAGGTCGATAAAACATGAAAATATTTTAAAAGTATTATTTTAATATTTCTCTAATTTACTTTTCCTTTTGAAGGATGATATTCGTGATTGTTCAACTATAGCTGACTGAGCATTATTAAACAATCAGTTTAGACTACACCGATTTCCATATTGCTCCAATGTTTGTATATGCAGTCTACGCATGCGCAACTTTGTATTTAAATGGCCAGGACAGTGATGTTATAGCTCAAAACGATTTTGCACTTTGACCCGGGAAGGTCAGTAATACATGAAAATATTTCAAAAGAATAATTTCAATATTTTTCTCATTTACTTTTCCTTTTGAAGGATGATATTCGTGATGGTTCAACTATAGCGGACTCAGCATTAATAAACAAGTCTGTTTAGACTAAACCGATTTCCATATTGCGGCAATGTTTGTATATGCAATTTGCGCATGCGCAATTTTGTATATAAATACCTAGGACAGTGCTTTTATAGCTCAGTATGTTTTTGCCCCTTGATGCGGAGAGGTCGATAAAACATGAAAATATTCCTAAAGTGGAATTTCAATATTTTTCTCATTTACTTTTCCTTTTGAAGAATGATTTACGTGATCGTTCAACTGTAGCTGACTGAGCATTATTAAACAAGTCTGTTTAGACTACACCGATTTCCATATTGCTCCAATGTTTGTATATGCAGATTATGCATGCACAACTTTATATACATGGCCAGGACAGTGCTTTTATAGCTCAGTCCGTTTTTGCACTTTGAAGCGGAAAGTTCAGTAATAAATGAAAATATTTCATAGGTATTATTTCAATATTTTTCTAATTTACTTTTCCTTTTGGAGAATGAAAATCGTGATTGTTCGACTATAGCGGACTGAGAGTCAATAAACAAGACATTTTAGACTACACCGATTTCCATATTGCCCCGATGTTTGTATATGCAGATTACGCATGCGAAACTTTGTATATACATGGCCAGGACAGTGCTTTTACAGCTCAGTCTGTTCTTACCTTTTAAAGCGGAATGTTCGGTAAATCGTGAAAATATTCCAAAAGAATAATTTCAATATTTTTCTAATTTACTTTTCCTTTTAAAGCATGATGTACGTTATTGTTCAACTATAGCGGACTCAGCAATAATAAACAAGTCAGTTTAGACTACACCGATTTCCATATTGCTCCGATGTTTGTATATGCAGTTTACGCATGCGCAACTTTGTATATACATGGCCAGGACAGTGCTTTTATAGCTCAGTCTGTTTTTGCCCCTTGATGCGGAGAGGTTGATAAAACAGGAAAATATTTCAAATGTATAATTTCAATATTTTTCTCATTTACTTTTCCTTTTGAAGGTTGATGAACGTTATTGTTCAACTATAGCGGAGTGAGCATTAATAAACGAGTCTGTTTGACTATACCGATTTCCATATTGCCCCAATGTTCGTATATGCATTTTATGCATGAGCAACGTTGTATATAAATACCTAAGACAGTGCTTTTATAGCTCAAAACGATTTTGCACTTTGAACCGGGAAGGTCAGTAATACATGAAAATATTTCATAGGTATAATTTTAATATTTCTCTAATTTACTTTTCCTTTTAAAGCATGATGAACGTTATTGTTCAACTATAGCGGAGTGAGCATTAATAAACGAGTCTGTTTGACTATACCGATTTCCATATTGCCCCAATGTTCGTATATGCAGTGTATGCATGAGCAACGTTGTATATAAATACCTAGGACAGTGCTTTTATAGCTCAAAACTATTTTGCACTTTGACCCGGGAAGGTCAGTAAAACATGAAAATATTCCTAAAGTTTAATTTCAATATTTTTGTAAGTAGTAGTGGCTGCATGGCTACTGGGCCAACCGGGTTCTGTTCCACCAAATACCGACGCATGGTAACTCATATTTGTAGATCCCTGTTTTACCGACAGAACATTGCTTATCGACTTGCTGTGAGCGGTGGCGCCCCCGCCGACGCATGGCAACCCATATTAGTAGGTCCCTGTTTTACCGACAGAGCATTGCATATCGGCCATGCTGCCCGCGGTGGCGCCCCCCATATACCAGTGTTGTCGACGTTATCGACCCCCCCCCCTCCATAGCTCAGAGTGAGCATCAGTAATTTACTTTATCGACCTTTTATGCGATGGATAATTTGGAATAGGATTTGTAGGATTAAAGGTAGAGATAAACTAATGTTGCCGACGATGGCGCCTCCGTTACCGACCCAACCTGTTTTATCAAACATGATTGGTTGAAATTTCAATATGACTAATTTGTTCAGGAGCTGACATCTAGACGCTGGCTGAGTCTCTGAGCAATGAGCATCTAGCCATCCTGAGGGCTTATGAAACTTCTAATAATATTTAGGCAGGGCATATACAAAGACTTCATCAGTTTTTGATGCTACTGATGAAGGAATAGGATTTTAGGATTTGGTGATAATACAAATATAAATCCAGTATTCATGATATATTTTATGCTTTATTTATAAAAATCCTTATTTTTTATATGAGTATACATATTGTATTATAGCTAAAACATATGTAAAAGCTCTTATAACTAAAACACATTTCAAAATTTTTATTTATTACATGAGTATATATTCTTATAACCAAAATACATGTATTAAAAAATTTTTAAAATGAATACATGAAAATTCTTGAAGAAATACAATAGTGATATTGGCATCTAAACATGTTAACCCTTAAGAAGAAATGTGAAATACCGTGCCTATATATATATTTATATATTTATATATTTATATATATATATATATATATATATATATATATATATATATATATATATATATATATATATATATATATATATATATATATATATATATATATATATTATATATATATATATATATATATATATATATATATATATATATATATATATATATATATATATATATATATATATATATATATATATATATATATATATATATATATATATATATATATATATATATTATATATATATATATATATATATATATATATATATATATATATATATATATATATATATATATATATATATATAGTTACTTAACCTATACGTTGATGTGACCATTTCAATGCAATTATAAGTACGCAACTAAACAGCTAAAGCTAAACGCAGTATAAATCTGTGCCATTTTTTCTTGACTATAAACACTCATCCATCAATCCATTGTTGTTAATGTTTCTATGTAAATCCATTTTTTGTAATTATATCTATCATATCAAAAATCCTTAAAGTTAGTATAAATTATAGAATTTAGCAAATAATAATAGTAATACAAAATAAATGTATATATGAGATCGCAGTGCGCTCCCGACAGCACAGTATATAAAACTTATACTTGCCATCTGGGCGCTCTGAACGGTACAATGTATACAACTTATACTTGCTATCGGGGCGCTACCGCACTCCTTGACATAGTCTTAAGCTAAAAGTGATCGCATATATATATATATATATATATATATATATATATATTTCAAATATTCGTTAGAAATAGCATTAGAGAACCGTTAGAGTACATAATAAACTTATATAAATCTAATAGTAATTAAATTGTGATTTATAAATTGGATAATACTTTCAATGTAAGATGTTATATAAAAATCCTACTCATTAAGAATAAATTTATAAATAAAATATTTAAAATATACTTACAAATTCTACAGCTTACTCAACTATTGTAGAGAACAGTATACTGCTTGAGTACACTCGGAAATGTATACAAACATGGAGCATAGGACTGCTTAAATATACTACAAATGTGTACCCCTTCCACTAAAAAAAGCTTCTCAAGCTCGATTCATTCACGCTTGCGACGTGCAACGTCTCTTTTCATGTTTCTTTGAACGACATGAGCTACCCCCTCTCTCATACGTTTATATGCATCTCCCATAGTCCCCACTCGGGCCTCTACAAGCAGTATTTTCGTTCAAAGCGCACCGATTTTGTATATTGCGCGCGGTACAGCAGATACAGCTAGATCCTGGGATTTTTTCGACTACCCTCTCTCTCATACTTTTAAATGCGTTCCCCACAGTCCCCACTCTAGCGTATTGCGTCGATTCTCTACAGCCTGCGCAGTGCAGTCGAAACAGCTAGATCTTCGGATTTTCCACTACCCTCTCCCCCGTACTTTAAAATACGTTTCCCATAGTCCCCACGCAGACGCCTGTAGGCTTATGTTTTCGGTACATTGACTCTCTACAGCGAGAGCTGCAACCGAACGTCTGGAGACGAATTTTCGAGCAAAGTACGCTGATTCTCTACTTTTTTTCTCGTTTTCTCAGCTACCCTCTCCCCCGTACAAATTTTCGTTCGAAGCGCCTCAATTTTCTACTCTCTTTCTCACTTTCTTCGTTACCCCCCCCTCCTCCGTACTTTTAAATACGTTTCCTATAGTCCCCACGCGAGCGACTAGAGATGAATTTTCAATGCACTAACTCTCATCGATAACCCTCATTTTTCACACATGAAAATAATGAAACGCAAATGAAAAATTATCCCCACCCTTGCATCTATTATATTATTTAAGTCAGAGCGCTGATGAAATTTATTTTAGTTGTCTTTCTACAAGGATTAGTTTATTATCGCATTGAAAGAAATCTTCTACACATATTATATCAGCAACATTAAAATAAAGTAATAGTGGTATAAATATTACTATTTATATTAAATTAAATAAATTATTCAAAATATCAGTATTCTGAATGTATAGAATTGAGTCGAAGCATCTAAAACACTTAAAAGCTCAAATTTCTTTGGTCGAAACTTTCCCAATCCCTTAAACAGATACGGCTAGTTTATTTGACAATTATTGCACGCAGATGTGTGAGAGCCAAACGCTTTAGATACACTTGCAAGTCGATAGAACCATTCGAATCATAGCTCTCGGTGAAGTAAAATCGTGCGTACGTGTGTGGGTGCATGTGTAAACAAATACGAAACAGTTAAAAAAATTTTGTTTATACAAGTGATTTAAAAAAAAAAATTTATCCTCATCATCAACATCAGCATGGAGAATAAAGTAAGTAAATTTTTATACATCTCTATCTCTCTCTCTCTCTCTCTCTCTCTCTCTCTCTCTCTCTCTCTCTCTCTCTCTCTCTCTCTCTCTCTCTCTCTCTCTCTCTCTCTCATCTACCTCGTACTGAAAAGACATGCAGATACCTGTACTTTCTCTCTCTGTCTCTTTCTCGCACACAAGCTACACGCTCTATGCATACACGTGCACTTTACAATTTCTTTCTCTCTATCACTATCTATCTCAAACTAATGCTAGTAATCTTATATATTTATTGACTATTTGCTATTTTTCAGGAAAACGTGAATCCTATGTGGTATCAGGGCAACTCCGTATTAAGCTGTGAAATCGACAAAGTAAGAAATAATTTAAAGCATGTATTTGTTTCTAAGTTTATTCTTTATAAAAATAATTAATTTTTAAATTTATTTTATAGGATGGTTTAAATTATTCAATGGGGTTAAACTATCTCTTAATTGATACTAATAGTCAAGAAGCTGATAAGAATAGTATGAAACAGGACCCACAACTTCAAGAAAATCAGTCAAAAAGTGACAAAAATGAAATTTGTGAAACCGGAGAGTTACAGCAGCATGAAAATACGTCAAATGCTAACATAAGTATATTGGAAGAATTTGATATCGATATTGATAGCATTATTAATGCTGAAATCGTAAATATGTCAGATGAGAGAGTGCTTGAAATATACAAAAATTTAACCGAATCTTTAGAAAATGAGTATAGAGAAGATACACTACAAGAACAACAGCAGCAGCAACAACAACAAGAGGAAGTTCAACAGCAGCAGGAGCAACAACAACCACAACAGCAGCATCAACAACAACCACAACAGCAGTCGCAACAACTACAACAACAACAAATTGATTTAATTAATTTAACAGAGACGCAAGAAGAGAATAAAGGTGATCTTAGTCATGAAAAATTCACGCAATCCTGGTCGATAATTAGTTCATCAGTTATTGAAAAATTAATTGAAAAGATAGAAGAGTCGGTAAAAAGACTACAGCAGCAAAATAATAATATATTGAGTGAACTTATAAAAATGAACAAACATTTAGAATTATTCTTGCAATTATCAATCACACAACAACCTAAGAAGCAGCAGAAAGGAAAGAAACGGAAATCAGCTGAAAGTAAACCAAAAAATTGTAAAAAAACTAAAAAAGATGAAGGTAATCATGAAAAATTTTAAGAGAAATTCAAAAATTAGCCTCAAATGTTCGTCATGCCTTAAACCAAAATAAAGAAAAAACGAGTAAGAATTCAAAAATACGATCAGATTTGTAATAAGTTGTATTTTTTGTTGAATTTATTTAGTATTGTAATTATAAGTATAAAATCAGATTTTTTTATACCAAAATAAAACAAAGTTTTAATAACATTTGTATTATTTAATTTATTAATCCTCATCCTCTTCCACTTTTTCTTGCACACAATATCACACATACACACACAGACACGCTCACACACACACACGCACACACACGTACACATACCATTATTAACGACCACTCTTACAAAAAGATCATTCGAATTTCTTTTACGTTAGTCACATTCATGTAGTCGCATCCGCAGGTATCCAGTAGACCTCTGTTTTACCACTTGGTCCAATCGGTTCTCTCTTACGCTAGTGACACAGCAGCTATCTCTCTCTCTCTCTCTCTCTCTCTCTCTCTCTCTCTCTCTCTCTCTCTCTCTCTCTCTCTCTCTCTCTCTCTCTCTCTCTACTGCATACACACACGTGCGCAGTAGCTTTTTCTCTCGCGCTTTGCTCACACATCTGACAGTGGTCAAGTAGTAGGCACACGTACACTACTCCCACATTGGGCATTAGACCTGTTTTACGATCCAACACTCGTTTAGTCCTATCTGCTGGTTAAGAATAGATCTTTTTTATCTACTTTTATCTTATTTACTTTACAATATCAATCACAAATATCCGCATTAAAATATATAAATTAAACAATATTTTGTTTATTTTATTTATAGATATCAACTGTGAAAATGGAGGATATTATAAATGAATGCCTACAGCAAGTTAAGCTCTTGGAAGAGGTCGAAAGATTATTATTTTCTGCTACAAGTACAGTTGATTTATCCACTGTAACACGATGGAACCATCAATTTCTTTTACCATTAAAGACATTTCGTAAAGTTTTGAGTAATAAAAAGCTTACCGTTCAAGAACGACAAAGCATTATATGTACAATCGGAAAAATAGAATGTATGAGAGCAAGACTTGAAATTATGACTAGAAGAAAAAGCGGTGCTGGAGTACAAATAAATAAACAAAATACTGTCACTGATCGCGTGCGTTGGATTGACATGGATAACGCCTTTGAAAACCGCATGAGGACTGCTGTTATAGCAAATTTGACACACATTGATATAATTAATTTCCTACGAGACTCTGCAATATTATTTTCACGAAGAATAAAAAGTATGATGCACTCAAATGATAAAGCTTTTAAAATTAACACTGTTTTATCACGTACATTTACAAAAACATGTGTAGAGAATAATGAAAATGTCGAAGAAAAAGAAGGAGAGTGCATTGAGACTAAATATTTCAACACGAAAAATCATGAAATTGTATGTACAACATTGTTAAACAAATGGTTCAAGTCTAATGTTATTGAACCTCTACTCACAGATATTGAAGAATTTCAAGAACGTGATTCTGGTTGGACTCTACATTCTATTGAAAACATACAGATAAATATAAATAAATTTAATCTAATGCGTGCCGGTAGCTCTTATATACCATTACCAGCATTCGTAGAGAAAAGAAAGCATGCATAAATGTTAAAAATTATGATAACAAATGCTTTATATGGGCAATTTTATCTGCATTATATCCAGTAAAAAATGGAAATCATTCTAATAGATTGAATAGTTATATTCAGTATGAAAACATTTTAAATATGAAAGGTATTGAGTTGCCAGTATCATTGAAAAGTATCCCAAGATTTGAAAAGCAAAATAATGCAATATCAATAAATGTGTTTGGTCTAGATAACAAAGATATTACACCTCTCTATTTAACATCATGTAAAAAGAGTAATCATATCAATCTTCTTTTACTCACAAATGATAATTTAGATGGTGGTGATGTTGATGAAAGTGATGAGTTTTTATCTCAATCACATTATGTATACATTAAAAGTCTGTCACGTTTAATCAGTAATAATTTGACAAATAGAAAAAAGAAACTCTATGTTTGCGATAGATGTTTAAATTTTTTGTATAAAGAGGATGACTTAATAACACATGAAGAGCATTGCAAAATATTAAATAAATGTAGAATTAGACTGCCTAATGCCTGTAATGTAATTAACCACTGGCAACTTTGCTGCCTGCTTCTTAAGATCCATCATGCTTCTTAAAATTTCATATCATGACTGACTCGATATATTATAAATATGAGCATTTATAGTACCCTCAGTCAGTCTCGCATGAGCTTGTTAAGAGCTAGCATCATGCATCAGAAAAAAGGTACAGGTTTAGTGAATACATTGATTAACAAATTACCCATTGAACTTCATGTGCCTGGTTATCAGTACTGTGGCCCAGGTACTAAACTTGCTAAACGTTTAGCTCGTGGTGATTCATGAATAAATCCTTTAGACGCTGCTTGTAAGGAACACGATATTGCCTACTCAAAAAATCCTGATAACATTCAAGAGAGAAACGCAGCTGATCAGATTTTAGCAGAGAAGGCGTGGCAGAGAGTGAAATCTAGAGACGCTGGTTTGAAAGAAAAAGCAACAGCTTTCGCTATAGCAAATACCATGAAGTTAAAATCAAAGCTTGGTTTGGGTGTTGGAAGAGGAGGAGTAAGAGGAGGTGGCAGGCGTAGATCTAATAAACTTAAGAAAACGATTTCAAAGAAAAAGATTACACTGAAAAATTTGATCAAGTCAATGGGAAAACCTATCATTCCTGGCAACGATTCTCGCTCTATGATAAAGTCAACACTAAAGATGGCTCGAGAGCATGTGAAAAATGTTGGTGGAAAAAGTAAAGTTAATGTTTCACGCATATTGCCTGTTCCCAGCAAAGTAGGTGGCTTTCTTCCAGCACTTATCCCACTTTTTGCTGGTCTCAGTGCAGTAGGCTCACTTACAGGAGGAGCTGCGGGAATCGCTAAAGCAATAAATAAAGCAAGTGCTGCTAATAAACAAATGGAAGAGCAAAAAAGACATAATGAAAAAATTGAAATGTTGGCACTCGGTAAAGGACTGTTTCTAAAACCTCATCGTAAAGGTTTCGGCATCTTTCTGAAGAAGAAGAACAAAAAGTGCAAAGGAAGAAAAAAAAAACTTTGATGAAATAAGATGATGCCTAAACGTGCACTTGCCGACTACGGTTTGCTCAAATATGTAAACCTAATGAATATACCAAATTTTCGAGGAGTTTTTATGAGAAATGCTCTGCCTTCAAACGGTTGTCGAGCCAGAGAATCGGCAATCATTAATCTGGATGATGCAAGTGGACCTGGCACGCATTGGGTAGCTTATCGAAAAATTGGTAATGAGGTTACATACTTTGATAGTTTCGGTGATTTATAACCACCACGAGATCTTATGAATTACTGGAAAGTATCTCAAGTTAAGTACAATTATCAGAGGTATCAGGAATTTTCAACTTTCATCTGTGGTCATCTCTGTCTGAAATTTCTCTGCAATCAGCTCAATCGTAAAGATAATTTTTGTCTATATAAAAAGAAATCTACATGAATGATTTGAATTAGTCTACTCAAGATGGTTGTTGAATCAATGACTCTCAGCCTTTCCGGCACCTCCTCAATCCTTGAGACGCACTATTTTCCTTCAATAGAACTGGATTCGGATAAGCAATACAGTATTGGACTTGTTGAGCTGCTAACTTTTAATTCTATACCGAACGTCGATGAAAACTGTAATACATTTTATGTTGGTCAAGAAATAATTTAACTACCTACTGGCAGCTATGAGATTGAGGATATTGATCGAACTCTACAAGGTATCATCGATACTCGAGGTATAAAAGTTAGTATCAAACCAAATAATAATACGTTACGAAGTGTTATTATTTGTAGTCATGAAATAGATTTCCGACCGACTGACTCGATTGGTCGTCTACTAGGATTCACTCCAAGACTTTTGAAGCCCTATATAAGTCACAACTCAGAATTACCAGTAGCTATTCTCAAAGTGAACTTTACGAGTTGAATGTAACATTACGACAGGAGCATACATAAATCAGCAGAAAGTTCATACAATACATGAATTTTTCCCAGCAGTTCCGCCAGGCCATAAGATAATCGAAGTGCCTAAACAAATAATTTACTTGCCAATATCTGTGAAAGTGATCGATCACCTACAACTACGCATAGTAGATCAAGATGGTGATTTGGTTAATCTCCGAGGTGAAATTATTACAATTCGTCTACATTTAAAAAGCCATTGAAATGGGTATTGTTTTTAATGCTGACAAAAGTTATATTAATAGCTCAGTATATCGTCAGACAGTCAGTCAGCAACGAGTGATCAAACGATTAACACATCAGAACAGTCAGTTTCTACAAAGTCTCGGTCTCAAAGTGCGTGGTGGAGGAAGAACGGGACCTCAAGCGAGAAAAATACTGAAAAAATAACTTGTACGTTTATCTGTTGTTGTTGTGTGCCTCAGAAAAATGGAATCAGTTCTTAACGTACAATCCCCTGTCATCTTTGATGAATCTGTCTCGCATTATGAGGTTCATGTACATCAACCCTATACCTCACTTGCATTCAATAATAGTGATGAAATTCGGATAGCTATACAACATCAAGATTTGTGTGTTCTACCATCAAAAAGTTCTCTACATATTTGTGGAAAGATTACTAGACAGGATGGACAAGCAGTACAACACACCCTTTTTGTGAACAATGCTATTAGTCATCTCTTTGAAGAAATTCGATATGAAATGAATGCCATAGAGATTGATCGATGTAAGAACGTTGCTGCTACAACCCTGATGAAAGGTTACACATCTTTCTCAACTAGTCAACTAAAGTATCTTGAAAATTCTGGCTGGACACCTATTACTGACGTGGGAAATATAGCTGATAATAATGAAAAGTTTGATGTGACAGTTCCTCTATCAATGATTGTTGGTTTAGCTTAAGATTATCGCAAAATCGTTGTAAACGTTAAACATGAACTTATTCTCACAAGATCCAGAAATGATTTGAATGCTGTTTTGCAAGAGGCTTTAATGGTGGACGGGAGACCGACATATGAAGAATTCAAAATCGAGATCAATCGTATAGAGTGGCTTATGCCCTACCTCATGCTGTCAGACCGACGAAAAATACAACTATTTAACTATATTCAAAAAGATATACCGATTTCGATGAGTTTTCGTTCATGGGAGTTGTATGAGTATCCAGTACTTCCAACAACCACGCAACATGTATGGACTGTAAAAACATCGAATCAGCTAGAAAAACCACGTTTTATCATTCTCGGTTTTCAAACAGGGAGGAAAGGAGTACGAAGACAAAATGCTAGTCATTTTGATCATTGTAATATTAGTAATGTCAAACTTTTCCTCAACTCTCAGAGCTATCCATATGGAAATCTGAATCTTGATATTTTAAACAATCAGTTTGCCATGATTTACGATATGTATGCTAATTTTCAGAATGCGTATTATTCTGATAGAATTGTAATAGATTCCCTTGTAAGCAAAGAAGATTTCATTACAAATGCTCCACTCATAGTTATCGACTGCTCAAAACAAAACGAGTCACTCAAACAGGCAGCTGTAGACGTACGTCTTGAATTTGAATGTAAGCGTAATATACCTGTGGACACTACAGCGTATTGTCTAATTCTACATGATCGCATTGTCAAGTATAATCCTATAAGTGGTGATATTAAGAAACTTGTTTGAAACTATATAAAGCTTGCAGGAACAAACATTTGAATCAGTATTACCTTAAACCATCAGTCAGGATAGATATAAAAAATGAAACGAAATAGCATTCCGTACACACCTCTCAAGGAGGATAAAAGCGTTAGTAGAGTGCAAGATGATAAACAATGTAATACGTATCGTGGAGAACCTTGTTCTACTCCTGTTAATAAATTTGAACGGTTAAAAATTACTTTTGAGAAATATTCCACTAATACGAAGTCCATGCCAGAAAATCAAGGTTATAAGAAGTTCTGAAAGATTTTATAATATACATGTCTTTACAAATAATGTTTTATGTACCTATCTTTTTTGAATAAAGTAAAATAAAAATGAATATTTTGATGTATTTATTTATTAATCTTAACCTTTAATCCTACAAATCCTATTCCAAATTATCTATCACAACCCAGGTGGATAAAGTAAATTACCGATGCTCACTCTGAGCTATGGAGGGGGGGAGGGGTCGGTAACGTCGACAACACTGGTTTATGGGGGGCGCCACCGCTGGTAGCAGGGTCGATATGCAATGCTCTGTCAGTAAAACAGGGACCTGCTAATATGAGTTACCATGCGTCGGCGGGGGCGCCACCGCTAACAGCACGGTCGACGTGTAATGATCTGTCGGTAAAACAGGGATCTACTAATATGAGTTACCGTGCGTCGGTATTTGGTGGCCCAGAACCCGCTTGGCCCAGTAGCCGCGCAGCCCCTACTACTTTTCTAATTTACTTTTCCTTTTGAAGTATGATATTCGTGATTGTTCAACTATAGCGGACTGAGCAATAATAAACAAGTCAGTTTAGACTACACCGATTTCCATATTGCCCCAATGTTTGTATATGCAGTTTACGCATGCGCAAGTTTGTATATAAATACCTAGGACGGTGCTTTTATAGGTCAGTCTGTTTTTGCCCTTTCAAGCGGAATGGACGGTAAAACATGAAAATATTCCAAAAGTATAATTTTAATATTTTTCTAATTTACTTTTCCTTTTGAAGGATGATGAACGTTATTGTGAAACTATAGCGGTCTACGCATTTATAAACAAGTCACTTTAGACTACACCAATTTCCATTTTGCCCCGATGTTTGTATATGCAGTTTACGCATGCGCATCTTTGTATATAAATGGCCAGGACAGTGCTTTTATAGCTCAGTCTGTTTTTGCCGTTTGAAGCGCAGAGGTTGGTAAAACATGAACATATTTCAAAAGTATAATTTTAATATTTTTCTAATTTGTATATAAATACTTATATCATTTACTTTGGTAGCTATACTTATTTACTTTTAAGCCGTGCAGTTTATGCTTTGTATCAAAGCTTAAGTTTATATGTATACTGTTTCACATTTAAACTTTTTGTGCTACGAACTTGTTGTTACTTTGTCGACTTAATCGGTTTCAGTAGTGGGGCGCTATTCGTCGAGCGATTGGTGAAACGAATCTGAAATTGTTACTCTGAAGTCGATATTGTTTTACAAGTAAACGCACTGTTAAAGAGGTTTAAATGAGATGCGAATCACAAGTAGGTCACTTTGATTCTTATTCGTTAAGAAATATAGATAGTGTGACTCTGAAGGACCGGAGAACTGAAGAATAATTGTTGATGCCGAATATATAATTATTACATAACCAAACGCACTGTAAAAGAGGTTAAAATGAGACGCAAATTATAAATAGGTCACTCTAATTCTAATAAATTAAGAAATATAGATCGTGTGACCCTGAAAGACCGAAGAACGAGGAGCTCTTGAAAAAAAGTGTTCATGCTTAATATAATGTATAATATAATATAATATCAAAAACGATTAAAATGATTTCAATCATATTCTATTAGAAGCAATTTCATTTGACTCATCATTAATTACGATTAACTAACAAACACTCAAATATTATTAAAATCTATTATTTTTAGTTATAATATAGTCTTTAAAAACGATACGATTACTTTGGATTAAACCTGACATTGCCGCATTATTTTAGCGATTTTAAGGTTAATAAAATAGATTAAAATAGTTTAAATTGAATTGTTAGTGATAATGCGGATTGAAAATGATTAAAATTAATGCTAAAAATTAGCATTAATTGCTATACGATTAAAATGTATTATAATTGATTCTTCTAAAATGATCACAAGGATTAGAAGTATTAGGAACGATTAAAATGTGATTAAAATTAATCAAATTTTATCGTTTATAATCTTCAGCTATTAGCAGGGAAGGGCTAAACGGGCTTTTTGGCCTCGTGTGGTTGCAGTACTCGTCTGCGGCTTGTACTGCAAACTCCACACTCGGCCTAAAAAAGCCCACTTCACGCCCTTGGTACACAATATACTATTCGTAACACATGTGTAATTTCTACGTTTTTCAAACCTAAAAAGTGGTTCAAGTGACTTTTTTGACTGGCCTTTATGAAAAATTTGTAAAAATGATTAAAACATGTACTGACACTCATGAATACAACATGTATATGCAGCATAAAAACAATCAAACACTAAAAAAAAATTTAAAGAAAACTGTTCTGGTCGAGTTAGATAGCTTTTTTTGTTTTCCAAAGCAATTTTGATTTAACGGCTACATCATAAGTTATTTTCATACACAATTCTCACGTCAATTGAATATGCCATTAGCTCATATGCCACGTATAATGGGTCCGATCGCTTTTTTCAAATAACATCACACAGGTCATGTATGACTATCTGTAATTTATATTTTATATCTTTATTGTCATGAAAGACAAATCAAAATGACTTAAAAAACTGAATAAAAGTTATTCCTTTTAGTGGTGTACGAACCTAACTTCTACCAGTGCTCTTTTGTTTGACAGTATGCCAGTTAAACACGCTATTTCTGAGCATAAAAAAATGAACATTTTAGTTTTAAGTTTGATATATTAACTACTATAAGGGCATGATATACACGTACTTTAACTATAATAATTTAATAATTTAATTACATGATAATAAAGAGCAGATGACAAGTTTCAAACAGAATCGAAAATTTTTGTTTTATTTATTGTCTACGTTCAGCCGTGAGAGCGAGTAAAAATAGTTATTGCCGCGCGCGAGATGTGTATGCACATGCGCGGCTCGGTACCCGACATTTTGTCAATGCGATATTTTGTCAAAGCGACATTTTACCAAAGGGAAATTTTACGAAGTGACACTTCACCAGGTGACATTCTACTAAACCGGCATTTCTCCAAACGAGGCATTTCGACAAAAATAATGAATATATTGAAAAAAAGCAATAAAATAAAATTAGTTAAAAACCATTGGCTAAGTAGGTCGATTGAACCTTGTGGGACTACTGGTTATTGGGTTTTTGTGTAGTTTGAAGCTATTATATTGGTATTTAGAAGGTATTGATTCACGGTGCTTTAAAAAATAATCCATTACTGTCGTTTGCTTGTTACAGACTTTTCAAGGGTTGTTTATATGACAGACCCGCATGCTTAAAATAATAACCATACCCCATTACCGGTCTTGATTTGTGTTACAGTTGGTTATGGTACCGAGTTGCTTAACTGAATAACTCGAAGTAAAAATAGTGCGTTACTGGGTTAAGATGTTAAGCTAATGTAAGGGTTAAGATAAAAAGTGTGTATAGGAGTTGATTCCAGTACCTATTTCCTTAATATGTGACATACTCGCATACTTAAAAAAATAGCAATGCTAACCTCATTTCTGCCCTTGACCTGTGCTGCAGTTGGTTTTTATACCGAGTTAATGTTACGTCAATAAAAGTAACAATGTTATGTCAATAGAAAGTCCATAAAGGATGAAAAGTTCTAAGAAAACGTGTATGTTGGCAAAATTTTGGTAGTAAAGTACAAATATAACCATACTTAGCGAATGTGACTATGAATTTCGATTAGGACGGTGAAAATAATTCAACCTGGACGATTTTCTTGATGTTGTAGGGGCTTTTGATGTCCTATATGGTAGAGCTATTAATATTGCAAAATAACTAAATGGGAAACAAAATCGTGAAAGCTAATTTTTTTTTTAATATTGAAAAATTGTCGTTTAGTATAAAAGATTGATATTAACAATAATTAGGGGAGAGGGAGGCGAACTTGAACGCGGGGCAATACTATAACTCTTCTAAAACTTTTGAGTAAAGCTTTTCTGTAAACGGTGTTCATGCGTGCACGGCCAGTAAATCAAAAATTCTTAAATACTTTCTGTACCTTTTTTCTACATCAGGTACGGGGAAATACTGTACATAAGATTAACAAAGAGAAATATGGACTTGAAATTTTTTAGTACTTTAATTATAGCTTAAAATGTTTCGTAGATACTAAAAAAAAAGATCAGTAGAAATGCAGTATGCTCAAAACGGCTGTCAAATGCCGCAAAAGCTGCGGTGAGGGATGACTGACCTATAATAGCGACATGGGTCGCCAATATGATATAAAAGCTTCAACTCCGTCACAGCGCATAAAAAATAAAAAAATAAAGTTTGAAACATTATGTATACAATTTTCTGATTAATTTTTTCACCCCATTCTATTGTACCGATGATATGTGCAGAGGCCTGATCGAGTTGGTGTCGCAGCTACTTATGTCGAGGTTAAAAGAGCTGTAACAGAGAAAGGTAGATCTTGTCGTTCATTTTTGGCTTTTTCTGGAGGAACAAACGCATGAGGTCTCGGAGCAAGAGTATATAGTTACCGCTTAGGAAGGCTCTGATACGAGTCGAACAACCAGCATAAGCCGTAGAGGTCGTCTTTGCAATCAATGGGGTCATCATCAAGCTTGAGCAGTCAGAACTCATAAAGTTGAAGACGAGTTAATACAAAGGGGCGGCTGATTACAATATTGGTCTCGTTCTTGATATCGCAGTCCAGTATATCGGTGTGATTTTTCAATGTGTCTAATCAATCATCCTCACGTCCTAGTGGTTCTTCTCGTCCCCATACTCGGTTAAAGATCGTTGACAGAGTCGCATCCCGCCTTAAACTTGTTTCTAAGCTGTGGAAGATCAAGAGGAAAACATTGTAGTCCTTGGCTCATTTCGAGAAAACAATAGCGTATGAGCTTGCGAAAGAACAAAACAATCGTGATCTTACTTGTTAAAGAGCTGTTTCCTCTGCCCTTGTGTATCGCGTTCTCATGTCGCAGTCAGCATATCCTGGAGCGATTGACCAGTGTCCAATTTTCAGTCCATCGATGTGAGCCAAAGGTTCCGAGACATTTCCAGTTGATATAGAGCACGCTGCTGTGTTTACTCTATACTAAACACTTACACGTCATGTATGATATACTTACGCGAGAGCTTGCATCGCGTCCTGGCTGGTGCTCTCGGCGCTTATAAAACACATTATATTTCTTATCGAGCGGTACACTATCGATAGCACGAGGGTCCTTCAGCAAACGTATAACCACGCACACATACTGATTTAAGAGAGTTCGATTATATAGCGAGTTTTCATACCCGTACACCGACAAGCTCCGATACACCGCACTGTTTTAGGCTATGTTTTATGTTTACACCGTTACACGAGTCTCGATGTACGCTGCTGCCGCGTTAGCCTCTTCCAGCTACATATAGTCACACACTGATCCACGATCACAAATGGCAACTTCTAGCCTAGAAAATCTAATCCTCGTCTCTCACATATTCTTTATGATAATGCTTAGGTGACCTTACTTAACAACTTCTTGCTTTTTTATATGTGTAAATAGAAACAGCTTACTAACCTTCTAAACGATTATCATGACATATCTTGCATTGTTGTACTTAAAAGGATGAGAATTGCACATGACCAAAATTTAAGAAATCATCGCAAATTAATTTTTGATCATAATTATTTTGCTAAAAGAGAAATTTGCGAAGCAAAATATTATGATCATTAGTAAGTTCTCATTAAAATCTTTAAGATGCATTATCCAAACATAAGCATCTAAGACATATCAGACAAGAAATCATTGGAGCCAATAAAACGCATTTAGGTTATTTAGCAAATTCAAAGTTAATAGGGTCGCGCTGCTCCCTGACGGCACAGTGTATAAAACCGTATACTTATGCCATCGGGGCGCTACCGCATTCCTTGATGTATGTATGTATGTATGTATCCGTTCACTAAATTTTGTCCTCATTATAACTCTGGAACGGATTGATATAATAAGGTAAAATTTTGCATGCTATTTGATTATGTCTCAACTTAGAACTGATTTAATTTTGGAGTCAAATGACTGACTTGTTTTGATTTTTTATAATTATCGATTATCTACATTTCTAATCTTTGAAAAAGCATACTGCTAATTCAGTTAGCAGCGGTTTTTACATTTTGTTAACGCGTTTTTTTATAGATTTTTTTTCATATTTGAGTTTTTTCTAATAAAGTTATTAAAGAAGTTAACTTCAGTAAATCGTCTGATATATACCTTAAAGAGAATATAATTACCTATCTTTCAACTGCGGACCTACTGAAAAAAATCGCACGACTATTCGCGTGAAGAATCGCGGGAATAATCGCGCGATTAATCGTCTTAATTTTCAAATAAAATAAAATTGTTTGAAATGCAAAATTAGTTTGCGGGTTAGCCAGTATAGGTCTTACCATCTGGACTTAAACTCCTAAATTGGCCAGCCCGCTTAATAATTTTGCATTTCAAACAATTTTATTTTACTAAAAAATTTATTTTAGATGAAACGTGCGATTAGTCACGCGATTAATCGTGCGACTAATTGCATCGAAAAAAGTTCGATAAATTAACGAGATTAATCCCGCGATTAATCACGCAAATAATCGCACTACTTATTGCGCGATTTTTTTCAGTAGGCGGAGAATTCGTATTATTGGTTATTTTGGGAAAATATCGTTTCTTTTACGTTTATACGTAAAAATTTTGGACACTAGGACGGCAAAACCAAGTTTCTCAAATTGACAGACTCAATAAATATAGCATTAAATATCACAAAAAATATTGTTTTAACACTCCTTGCGTGAAATGCGGTTTTTCGGGCTCGTATTCTATACACAAAACACAAGATTTTTTACCGAGTGCGTAATAGTACATTACGATACAAGTGGCATAAATCGTACTTTATGGCACAGCGTGTATAAGCGCCTGAGCGCAGCGAGTGCGCTTAACGCCGTGCCATCAAGATCGACTTATGACACGTGTATCGTACAATATTTTATAGCATCTGTCTGACATAAGTCCGCTGTCACGCCTATCCGTGGCATTAGCAGTATATTTTTTCACCGTGCGCCCAAGCGTAGCGAGGGTGATAAGCACGGTGAAATAATGGACTACTTGATAGGCGTGACATAAGTGCGGACTTATGCCACGTAGAGCTATGAATACATTTCTTAATTAATCTTATCTTAAAATATATAAGAAATATTTTGTAGATATACGCATATTAAAACTTTGTTTAAATATCCTTAAAAATTTAAACCAAAAATCTAATTTTTTTTTAATATATTGACCCTTTTGAGAAGTATGTAATGCATTTAAGTTCAAATAAAAAAAAGATCACTCTAAAAAGTGACATTTTTTAAGCGATAATTCTAAGTTCATTTATAGAGTACTAGGAATGAAGGCGCGCTCTTGATTCTATCTCTGTCTAATAATACTGGTAGAAAATCTACCATAAGTGTTGGGCGGCACACTAACTGCTAATATTTTATAAGCATGTAACATGTTACTATATCCCTCAAAACTATTTTTTAATAAATATATTAATAACACCGGCACACAAAATAAAAAAAGATGTCTGTACAAAAAATCAGACCCATGTATCCTTATGTTTTTCGAGTCGCTGAATTCGAATCCGGTGTCAGTTTGGCCCCATCACGTCAGGGTCAAGGCCAGTTGGAGGTCAAATTAAGAAGAAACGGTTCAAAAAAATTAAAATGCCATATATGTATGTTTTTTAGGTCGCTGAATCCGAATCCGGGGTCAGTTTGGCCCTATCACGTCAGGTTCAAGGTCAGTTCAAGGTCAAAATGAGAAGAAACGGTTCAAAAAAATTGAAATGCCATATATTTATGTTTTTTTGGTCGCTAAATCCGAATCCGGGGTCAGTTTGACCCGATCACGTCAGGGTCAAGGTCAGTTCGAGGTCAAATTGAGAATAAACGGTTAAAAAATGAAAATACCATATATTTATGTTTTTTTGATCGCTGAATCCGAATCCGGGGTCAGTCTGGTCCCATCACGTTAGAGTCAAGGCCAGTTCAAGGTCAAACTGAGAAGAAACAGTTTAAACCGATAAAAATGTTATATAAAACTTTCCAAAAATGGAAAAAGATACCAAAAATTGTAAAAAGTCTTATTCAAGAGATTTGATCACTTAAAAGCTTCCTTGTGTACAGAGCAAAGTTGCTTTCGTTTATATTTTTTTCTTATTTTTTTTTTCCACTAGTTTAGTAACTGTCGATGTCTTTCTTTACCCCTTTTTTCTCTTGTAACCAACTCTTTTTTCTTCAAATGACCTATGCAATGGGTTTCTTTTTCTCTTTTTGTTATTTGTTTTAATATCTCTCTTCAGCGTCCAGCAAAAATTTGCCATCATGTTGACATTCCATCTTCCTTGGTATCGATTCTCCATTACACTTATATCTTGATGAAATCGTTCGTGAGAACTTTTTAGGAAATAAAAAGAGTGAGAACTATCAGGAACTAGTTGCACAAATGTTGGAGAATTTCAAAAATTTGGGTTGCTTGATGAGTTATAAAATGCATTTCTTACATTCCCATCTGGATTACTTTCCTCTTCTAGGAGACGATTTCATCTAGGAGACGATTTCATCAAGATAAAAAACAAGAAAAAAATATAAACGAAAGCAACTTTGCTCTGTACACAAGGAAGATATTAAGTGATCAAATCTCTTGAATAAGACTTTTTACAATTTTTGGTATCTTTTTCCATTTTTGGAAAGTTTTATATAACATTTTTATCAATTTAAACTGTTTCTTCTCAGTTTGACCTTGAACTGACCTTGAACCTGACGTGATAGGGCAAACTGACCCCGGATTCGGATTCAGCGACCTAAAAAATATACATATATGACATTTTTATCAATTTAAACTGTTTCTTCTCAGTTTGACCTTGAACTGACCTTGACCCTGACGTGATAGGGCCAAACTGACACCGGATTCGGATTCAGCGACCAAAAAAACATAAATATATGACATTTCAATTTTTTTGAAACGTTTCTTCTCAGTTTGTCCTTGAACTGACCTTGACCCTGACGTGATAGGGTCAAACTGACCCCGGATTCGGATTCAGCGACCTAAAAAACATACATATATGGCATTTTAATTTTTTTGAACCGTTTCTTCTTAATTTGACCTCCAACTGACCCTGACCCTGACGTGATGGGGCCAAACTGACACCGGATTTGAATTCAGCGACTCAAAAAACATAAGGATACATAGGTCCGATTTTTTGTACAGACATCTTTTTTTATTTTGTGTGCCGGTGTAATGCTCAATGTCGTCATCATTGGTTTGAATAGTGAATTTGAAGAAAAGTTCAGTATAAGAGTCAGTGGGTTTGTCTAACATTAAAATGCCATTTATTTGCATTATAAAAAAGCAACTGAAATTTTACACAGATACTTACTATGCTACCTAGAAAACATGTAACCTACATGATTATGATTTAACTGTTTTCATTCATATTTTCACATCGAGGTCCATATGAATTTTTTAATTTAGCGTATCAAATTTTGCTTGTAGACAGTTGCACAGAAACTACCATCTCTAGCACATTGTATTTCTGGTTTCCAGTGTATTTTTACATGAAGAAAGTGATAAGTATTTTAGCTTTTTTGTCAAGGCATTAATTAGAATTTTGACTTTTAACAGTTGTGAGAGATTTTGAGACCGATACCTGTTTTTCCATTTTTGCATTTATTCTCATTCAAAAACTAACAGGTCTAGAAAGCTCATATTTTGCATATAGATTTCTTTTGTGATTGTGAAAAGATATTTAAAGTTGAATTGACCTTAACTGAAAAACTTCTGATTTCGACTCCGACACTGATGTGAATGCAAACTCATGCTATACGACTAAATAATTATCATGGGTGTTGTAGTCGGACACAAAAGTATTTCAGTTAACGTTGAAACTGGCTATAAGTAAAATTTGACCTGCACAATTAAAAAATTCGCATGAGTCTGGATGTGAAAATATGAACGAAAACAGTTAAATCAGAATCATCTAGGTTACATATTTCTAGGTAACATGTCTAGTAGCCTTTTTACAATTCAAAGAGCATTGTATAATGATAGACTTAAACTTACTGACTCCGATACTGAACTTTTCTTTAAATTCACCTCTCAAACCACACCGAGGGCGACTTTGGGCACAGAAACACAGTATATCTTCAAACTCTTTATTCTTTTAATTGAACTTCTCACTGACATTTCAAAAAACAAAATAATATTCACACATTTTATTACTACTTCAAATGGGATTAGGGTGCCACTTTTCACATCTTTTACAAAGCATATTGTTCTTGAAATCTTAATCTATTTGATAGACAACAAGCTACTATTACTTTAGATATTGATCTCATCGCGCATATAATCGTATAGCATTATTATATGTACATAATATATAATAGCACAATCGCGTGTCACCGAGTAGCAGATAAATGTCGGTAAAGTATATTATAACTGGCATATAATACATCTCACCGGAAGTCATGTGACCGGAGAAGACGAAATATCGGGAGAAGAAACTCTGACGAAAAGAAATTCACCGAGCAAATTTTCAACTTGTAATGTTAAGTTAATAACGTAATATATTCGAATTATCCTTTCAAATATGAAAGATTAGCTTAATATATTTCAAATAGATACCAACAGATTACGTATACGCTCAATACTAATGATTTAAATGTGATTGGAGATTTTTGTTGAAGGTTAAAAAACCCAATTTTAAAGTATATATACGGTTGCCCTGTCCTGAACCGAACTTCGTCCTTTCTTGCCAGTGCAACACTATCGCGCCTTTTGATTCATAAGATATGAAATACGAAAATTTGCATGTCTCAAAAACATAAGTAAAATGTTCATTAAACCTTGCGAAAATAAAATTTACATATAATTTTTAAATTATTTTTGTACATATTTTATAAATAATTTATATTAATATTTTAAAATGTTTTATTAAAATATTGTATATCAATATTTTTAAAAATTTAATATATTTTTAAATATTTACAAATGTTAGTCTGAGGTTTGGCAGCAATTTGTCAAGGAAATATTTTTGTAATCTTTTAAAAATATTACAAAATATTTTGAAATATGTTAAAAATGTTTTGCAAATATTATAAAATGATATTAGAATATTTTTTTTTGCAATATTTTTTAGAAACATTTCTACTTTAGGACAATTAAGATTGTAACAATATTTTAGAAATATGCTTGAAATGATTGCAGTAACATGTAAAATATTTTCAAAATAATTTTAAAATATTTTTGTGCTGTTAGGGTTAATTACCGCAAATACGGGACAAAATATATGATGGCATAAAAAGCTTTAGTCCTGCTTTTTAGGGAATAAAGTGGCTATTATTGTTAAGTCGTACAACAAATTTTATACAGGTCTACTAAACCATTATAACAAATTAATTTAAATGTTTGATAATAGTTTGTATCGAAATTAAATTTTTGAATATTATTTCATCCAAACTGTATTGTAATATTAAAATTTTTTTTAATATTAGATATATAAGAATTATAACAAAAGGTAAAATTGTAACTCCCAAAACATTGGAAAGGTATAATGTTGAAAACCTAAATTTGGAAATTCCTAAAAATATCGCTTTTGCAATCTTTTAACTACAAATATTACCTCTCACAATATTTTAATTCAACATTTTTGTTTTATAAATTATTTTATTTCAAAATCTCAGTTTATATATTTTGTATTTCTAATCTTTACCCTTTCTGATATTTATTTTTCAAAATGTTTACCCTCACCCTCTAGTATGAATAATTTCATGTATCCAGCTCCCAGTAACAGATGGAGTTACTTTACAGTTTTTTTCGTACATATTTGTGGTCTAAGGAACATACTTCGATACTATTATTTTAAATTAATCACAGCAAAAGTAATAATGAAAATAAGAAAATGTGTATTTCAAAAGTGTGACGAAACATTGAATCAGGACCATTCCTAATCATAGAGGGCTATTTTAGGAACAAATTTACTTAAAATTTTTTTATTTTTGTTGGGGGTAAGTAAATAGTTACAGCCGAAATAGTTGAAATTATCCATACTGGGCGCATGTTTTTGAGATCTCGTAAATTGCATGTTTTGCGTTAACGCAGATAACTTTTTTTAGTTGCTATACTTTGACTGGCGCCCGTCCGTTTCCTTGTAGAAAATGGACTAGAGAACACGTAGAAATTTTGAATTTGAATATTTATCGTTCCGTTCAAAAGCTATGCCCAAAATAGCTAAGGGTATCCGTACTGGGCACATCCCCTATGCCATCTTCTTTTTAACCTACTATATATCACAAAAAAATTACCTTAACAGATCCTGTGTAGTTAATATAACCGTTCTTATACACGTATTTCTAAAAGCACTATATTTAAAGGAAACTAGAAAATTAATATTATGTTTCCAATGAAGAGGCTTTTTGCATTTATAAAAAAAAAAACTATAATATTTACTTGAATTCGAATTTACTGAGAAAAGCTTATTTCTACATTTAATTCAAATATCGCGTAGGTTATATTCATATTATTGATGTTGTGCAAAACGCTTAAATCCCAAGAAATTTCGCTCAATATTTGGATAAGGAAGGTTCAGCGAAAATTAATTAATCTATTTATTAGTTAATATATTTGAAAATTTATGCTTCACAAAATATAAATACTTTGTAGTAGTAAAATACACTTTTAGGAGTTCTTTTATATCCTTTCTTTTATACTCTTTTCGAAGATTTTGAAAAAATGATTATGAAAATGTCTGAATTTGATCTTATATAAAGTGATTACATATGAAATACATTAGAATTATACAAACCTGATGTTTCTTGTTATAACTAGATAAATATTTGTATTTCCAAAAAATGTTTGCTTCTAACAAAACAATACATTTTATTGCTAAAAACATAATTTTGACTGCGAGTAGCTCAAAATCGTATATACTAATCGCAATATTAGTGTTTTGAAAATAGATATTTTGCACGAATTTATCAATATTTAATGTACATTATTACAAGGTTATATTATATTATTGAATATTTATCATTTTAACGCATGATTATGTGTGAATTGTAAAAGTCTACTATTCTATATGAAGGAGCGTTTGCACCTGCGCACTCTGAGTTGAAAAATGTACTCGTTATATTTATCCATAACAGTATTTACAAAAGTTAATTTTAAAAGTCATACATAAATATTTCAGACATAGATAAGGAATAAAATTTGTATTATTCTTCGAAATCCGATTGATTGCCAACATAAGTTACGATAAAATTGATATTGTTGTTATTGTTAAGTTCAAACATCTAGTTCAAACATTCAGACTCTAGAAAACTATCCTCATACTTTTAAAACTCAAACACTGCTCCCAGGTTCCGATATTGAGTACTTAAGGACGAAACAAGGGAATTTATTTGGGATGACTAAAGATAAGTTAAGGGATATGTGTGCGTGTACACACACACACATATATATGTCATTCTGCGAGAAGTATAAAATGTAAAAAAATAGGTGCCACCTTCAAACTATATGCGAACGCAAAGTTACAGGCCAATTACTAATTACCAAATAATATATGCGCCCCGGGTAATTTATTACCTGGTGAACCAAACATTATTTTTTCTGGCATTAATGGGCAACTAAGCCTAAGTTCTTGAATTAAAACGAAAATCGTTCAAAATATATGTCTTCCATATCAAAAGTTTTGAACAATTTAAATTACGCTAAAATTCTTGGAAAATGCGAAAAAATGACTGAAAAATCAGAATTTTTACTTATTTGTCAAATTATTTATAGGATTTGAAATAGTAGATATAAGTATTGAGGTAGATTACTAGCGCGCCCGACTGCCGCGCTGAAGTTCTCGCCGCTGACAAAAGATTTTATCTACAAAGTATCCTAGGTTAGTAACAATAACTACAAAAATAAAACGTAAAATAATGAATAATAATGTATAAGTCAAGATACATCCGAAAGTAATTAGATCTATATGTTTTTTCAAAACACAGAGGAAGCTGTAAGCGGTAGCGCCACGAAGGCGAGTTTGAGTAGCTTCGGTGCCTACGTTACTATTTACTTCTATATTAATATTTGCATTATTTATTATAAAGAAATAAATTCTTCTTTTTGTTGTCTCTAAGTTATTTTGACTTATATTAAAATTTATATGCCTAATTATAATTTTTAACAAAAATATTAATAAAAAAAATACCTTTTTATGTATAATATACGAGTGTTTTATTCACAAATGCTTCAATAAGATTTTTATTCTCCCTTCAAAAAGTGTTAGGACCGTTAAATTAGTCACGAGAAGTGTTAGTAGGACCGTGAAATTGTCCGTAGAAAGTTTAGTCGAATACATTATTACAACATATCATATGACAGTTATAGAATAGTATTGAGAGTTTAAAATATCCTGGTACAAATATAAACCGGTTTCTAGCTAGTATTTAACGTGACCTACTAGAAAGTAGCTGGAAATTAGCTTTAAACCCGTTATCAGCATTTTTTAGCGGTTTTGCAGAGTGAGTTATTTGAAGCTGGTTTACTGTTTGAAGCTTGCGAATTAGACAGCGTGTAACCTATCGATGAATATACGAGTTTTCAATTTACATGCTTAATCTGAACTTGGCTCTTTGTCAGGGTATTCTAATATCATAAGCATTTATAAGTCTTCGGAAAACATATTATAACATCAAAATAATCATGACATCCCGCTTAAGGAATACCACACTGTTCGTAACTGCGATGCCATGTGTGTGTGTGAGAGAGAGAGAGAGAGAGAGAGAGAGAATTTATTAACGCCCTCGCCCAGAGGGCCGTGGGGCGAGGTAAGCAATACATGAAGTAAATATAGAGATACCAATTTATAGTTAATCAACAGCGAGTTTTTGTTTAGTTTTTGTAACAGTAACGACGCATTAGAGTATGGCGCATTAATGGCAAGTGAGGCATTTTCAAACTCAGACTTAAGATACCGCTAGGACCATAGATGCACGTAAAGGCGCTGATTGAAAATGTTGAGCAAACTGCTCAACCTAATTTTTACAGAAAGGGAGTCCCAAAAGAGCATTCCCTTGACGTTAAAGGATTTCCAATACATCTCAGTTGCAGAAAACGGTATAACGAATGCAGATGGGTTGCTTCTGCTCGATGGCAGGCAACACATTAAAAAGGTGGTAGGGCGTTTAACAATAAACAATTTGTACAATAGTACTCCTAAATGATAATTCCTTCTATGATTGAGCTAGAGCCATCCTAACTTCTCGTAATATGGTTTAAGCGACGCATATTTTTTTAGATGAAATATGTATCGCACAGCCGTGTTACAGAGTCTTTACAGTTTTATTGCAAGGTAACCAATGTACGGTAAAACTAGGGTACTAATTAATTGAACTTCTAGACAGCTGTTTATTCTATAGCCTTTATAGCTTAACCGATATAACGTAAAATGGACTTTTATAAAGATACTGGATACATGTGAATTCCATGCAAGCGTTTGATATAAGTTGATTCGAAGGTTCCTTGCAGTATCTTCAAAGGGAATTATTACTCCACCCACTACTATTGGCGCAATACTAGCTAGACGCATATGATGTTGCACTAACCCAATAAGCATGGCTTTTGTCTTACTAACATTAAGAAAAACCCCTTAAGTTGCGATCAATCGAGGATATGACAAGCATCCTTATTTAACTTGGCAACAGCTAAATATTAATCACGAGGATGGCATTGATCGTATATCTGTAGGTCATCGGCAAATAGCATGTATTTCGATTGACAGTACTGAAGAAGAGAAAATTACGTCGTTGTCGTCGTTGTCGTCGTTGTCGAGGTAAATCAGGAAAATGATTGGACCTGGTGAAGAACCTTGTGGTACGTACCCTAGAAGTGCTAGGTAAGAACAGCGAAAGCGTGCCATACAAACTGACTACTGCTTGCATACGTCCAGACATATAAAAATGACACCATACTATCGTCTCATTTAAAAGCCCAATGCTCTTGAGTTTCTTGAGTAGCGTGGCATGGTCAATGGTGTCGAATGCACGTTTAAAATCGAAAAGTAACAACAGCGTAATCAAACCGGAATCCGCTTTCCTTCCAATATTGTCAGTAACCTTCAAAAGGGCAGATTGGGTGCTGTAGTTTCTCCGGAATCTTGACTAATACGATGTGAACAATCGGTACTTCTTAAGGTACTCAACCACCTGTGTGGTCATCAGTCCATAAAATACTTTCTTAAAATACGAGATATTAGCTACGGGACGTGTATCACCCGTTGAGCTGGATATAGGACACTTGTGGGTAAGGGTACAAATTTGAAGAATAAAAATTTTAAATGGTCAAAATTAGAAATTTTTAAACTGAGATTTTAAAATGAAAAAGTTTATAAAATAAAAATGTTTAATTTAAATATTGTGCAAGGTGATATTTGTGGTCAAAATATTACGCAAGGGATATTTTTATGAATTCCCAAATTCTGGTTTTAAAAATTATACCTTACTAATATTTTGGAACTCAAAATTGTATCTTTTGTTATAAATCAATTCGTAATTTTCTCCTTTTAAATCTTTATTTTTCAAAATGTTTACCCTTACCCGACACTTGTTTAGCGGCACAATAACAGATTGTCTCCATGTGAATGGATAATCGTCGGTTGAAATAGATTCATTAAACAGATCTATAGAAAATGGAGCAAGTTTTAGAAGCACATTCCGAAAATACGAAAGAGATAGGCCATCACTGTTACGACTTTTGGCCTTTGGTAGATTTTCGTGCTTAGCCTGGAATACTAAGATGCGATCTAGAGATCTAAAGCTAAATTTAGGCCTCTAAAGTGGTAAACACCGAGAATTCTCAAGTACCGATTGTAGCACAGTGTCTGAGCATGGGGGGTGGGCACAAGTCACCGAGGAATAGAATCCAATTAGCTCCTTTTCGTCGAAGAAATGCAGAGACGATTTATTCTTGGGAGGAACCATGCCATATTTCCGCAGAAAAGCCCAACAATTCGCTTTATCTCTACAGCCAGCTAGTAAATAGGTATCAAGAGCTTTCCTGATTACACGCTTGACTTTTCTGCAAGCGTTCTCATAAATAACTTTGGCCAGATTTCTACCTGATTGCTCAGCAATCTTGTGTAATTTGTCCAGTACTTGTACTTATTCCTAATTTCATGTCCGAACCGTGGTAGAGTTTTTCTATGGAACTTTTTCGTAGTAGGCGGTACCACAGTATCAAGTGCTGTACAAGCTATTCTCTGAAAACTTTTTAGGCGACAATCGACAGTGATATTTGTTTCAAAGGCCAGCTCATAAAATTTAGTTTACAAAGACTCAGGGAGAGTAACTGTGAAAATCTCTTGACGTAAATTCAACTACTTGTCGATGTATTCATGACCATTAAAATAACTAGCAAGAAACGCTCGCTTCACTCGCGATTTACAAATTAATTGTAATAATATTGAATTATTTGACGCGCCATTACTTAATGAACTATTAAATATTAGATGTACACTCTAACTATGATAAATTCTAACCAATCAAAAGCAAAATTTCAAAAACGTTCCACGAGATTCAATTACCGTCAAGTATAAATAAATATATTCAATACAGTCAACATTCTATAAAAGTAGTTATAGCTACTAGTACACTCTAAAGTCTATAATACAAAAACAGGCGCTTGAAAGAATAAATGCTTTGATTACTTCTTTGGGAACGTATAAATCATTACTTTTATAATTTGGACGAGTACAAAAAGAATTAAAGGTACAGTTTATTCTCGTATAAAGAATAAAACGTACGGTTTAATCTTTTGTAAAGTAGCAATCGCACGGCTCAATCTTTTGCAGAGAATAAAATTTCGGCCCACCATTTTAAAAGAATAAATAGCACAATTTATATTCTTTTGTAAAGATTCGATCTCACAGTTTAATTTTTTGTAAGAATAATATTCTGCTTCGTCATTTTAAAAGAATAAATCGCACAATTTATTCTTTTCTAAAGATTTAATCTTTAAAAAAAAATTAAATTTTCCTCCGTCATTTCAAAAGAATAAATGTCGAGTTTTATTCATTACCAAAAGATTGAATCAAGCGATTTCATATTTATCAAAAAATCCCTGGTGGAAGTAATTAAGTGTGCCAAAGTATGCTATAGTGTGCAAAAGTGTGCCAAAGTGTGTGATACTGTGCTATACTGTGCCGTACTGTGTCAAAGTGTTCAAATGCGGAAATTTGCTGCACTTTGGCATACCTTGGCCCACTTTGGCACACTTTGGCACACTCTGACACGCATAGGTTTTTCGGAAACGAGCATCACTTTTTTGACACAGTATGGTACAGTATGGCACGGTATAGCACAGTATAGCACAGTATGGCACAGCATGGCACATTTTATCACACTTTGGCACAGTATGGCACATCATGACACATTTTATCACACTTTGGCACACTATGGCAAACTTTGGCACACTTCGGCACAGTGAGGTATATCCCGCCACCCGCGCGCCAAAACATTACCACTGCACGATGCCGTCATATCGACGGCACGCATAGAGATTAAAGTCCCAGTAGTACATTACGATAAATAATTTACTAAAAAAAATTCAGCGTTGGTAAGACTTGAACCCAGATCATTTGGGTTAGTAAGCTGAAGGTCTACCACTGAGCCACGAGTACTCGTTACAGTTAATACAAAAATTTAGACTCATGTACTTCAAGCAGCTTTAGACACTTCGTACTTTTACGATATTAATTAACAATTGCCCGTAATTGCCTTAAAGCTGCCGCCCGCCGTCAACGTTGGAAAAACATGCCTTAACAGGGGAATCCGCCGGGAATCCAAGTTTTCCGAATTTCGAAAAAAAATTTTCTTAGTCCACAATTCCCGAAAAACCCATGTGTGTCAAAATGTGCCTAAGTGTGCCAAAGTGTGCTAAAATGTGCCAAAGTATGCCAAAGTATGCCATGGTATGTCAAAGTGTGACAAATTTCCGAATTTCAACACTTTAGAACATTATGGCACACTATGACACACTTTAGCATACTTTCGCACAATTTGGCACACTTTGGTACGAAATCTATTTCCACTAGAAAAAATGTATTCATATAAATTAAAAAACAAATCGTTATTGTTATAATTATCCAAAAGAATAATTATACATAAACATTTATTGTACAAAAATTTTATTTATTGATCATTTTAATGTCCTGACGCATACAATCAAATCGAATCAATGCAGGACGATAGCATCTGCAGATAACATCATATGATATGCATAAATAAATACAGCATTCGTAATTTCATATTAACAAAAACATATCTTTAAAAAAAAAAGATTATATCTGTACAGAAAATTATTTGTAGCATCCCGTTTATCTTCTGATCTGCGGATAACATCTTGTTATATGCATAAATACATACAGCACTTGTAATTTTATATTCACAAACACATAGCTTTAAAAAATATCATATCTGCACAAAAATTATTTGCAGCATCTCTTTTATCTTGACTTAATCTTATTCATAAACACATAGCTTTAAAAAAAAATCATATAAGCAAAAAAGTAATTTGCAGCATCCCTTTTATGTGGACCAAATCTGCAGATTACATCTTGTTATATACATAAATACATACAGCATTTGTCATTTTATTATCACAAACACATAGCTTTAAAAAAAGATCATATCTGCAGAAAAATTATTTACAGCATCACTTTTATCTGAACTTAATCTGCAGAACACATCTTGTTATATGCATAAATACATACAGCATTCGTCTTTTTATATTTAGAAACACATAGCTTTAAAACAAAGAGTATATTTGCACAAAATATTATTTGCAGCATCCTATATTTTTGGCAGGGTCAGTTTCTACTCATAAGAATTGCACACGATTTAATATAACACAAACGTTTATGAATTTTCTATTCTGTGCAATGTGTTTTTGATTGAACGCACATGGAAAATATAAAAATTTTGATATCGATCTATACGTCCCTATTAACACAATGAAGAAATAAATATTTGTCGTATTTTCAAATCGTACACAATATATTGTGTACTGAAATTTTATGGAAAATAATTAGGAATGGTCGATATTTTACACATATTATTATACACAATTAAGTCGCGCACAAATTTATTTTTGTTTGGTAATGATTTATTTTACACCAACATCAAAGTATTTTACACGTGAGTAATATATACGCGAAAAAAATTTGTCTACACTTCTCTTAATACACATTTAAATAAGTTACGAAAAAACCATAGCAAAGATTTTACACATATTATTGTGCACTATCGTCCAAATTAAGTATTCTACACTTGGTCCATTGTTATATAATGAATAATTTTTATTCTACACACATGGAAAACTTTAGTTATTTCATTTTCATACTTCGTACACAACCTATTGTACACACTATGTATGACGCTGTGCCTTCCAACACAGGTGCGTAACATCTAGCGCCTCATATACACTGGGATTTTTCTTTAATCGCAGGATTTAGCGCGATGACCAACGTGTGGGAGAATGCAGGGTAGAGGGGGAAATGATTACATTTAACAGATACAGTTTATTGCACACTGTATTTCGCCCAGCTTTTTCGTACAACGCGGTGGCTATAATGCCTTCCGCGCACAATGTAGCCACGCAGGGATTATGCGCGCGCGTCAACGTTGACGATTAGCTTATAGCCCGTTCCTCGAACTTGAGGACAGGCCGGCGCCGTCAACAACAAGCCGACTTGCTTGTATCTTACGCTTGCCCTAACCTAGTTGCACAATGCACTATTCTAATTCAGTGTACGGTGCAAAGTTGCATTTTAGAAATTTAAGACTGTTTGATATTTTCTAATTCTTCCTGACTTATTTTCCACAAAATTCCATGACTTTTTCTTAATTTGCAGATGACCTTTATCGTCTGAACACGGTCGAAAAAAAACAATGATTAAAACACCGCGTTCTAAAGAAAATATTTGAAACATTGAGGCGAAGACTGAATCTATGGATGGCATTCGTGTTCTGAAATTCCGAACCTCAAGAGTAAATATCTCAACACCATAATATCTGGAACCTTTCATGTTTTTGTTTATATATAAAGTATAAAATTTAATAAAGTAAAATACATTAGAGAATTATAATATTGTGCTTTGCAGTTATTTATTCTAATTAAGTTGCGTTTCTTTAACAATCTGAAACATCTAAAACAACATAAATTAAATTTAAATAAATCTAAAGGAACGAAATTTTATTATGTTTGTAGAAATAGTAAATCAGTCAGTCGATTCCAGGATCTGGATAGGGGAAATGGGCAAAAATGAGTCTGTTTTTATATTCTTAACAATAATGAAATATATTTCTAAATCAAACAATAGTATTTGGAATCAGTTGTTAAATCCCGGCTAAAACAGAAATCAATTATGCGTCTCGTTAAAAATACTGCGCCTTTACAAGTGAAATTGTTTAAACTAACGCGGTTAGCAAATTATAAGAATGTCTACGCGATTTCGTTACAATAATGTTTCAGCGGTTGCGGCATCGGTGTATCGAGGTTAGGAATTCATTCGGGGCGGTGGAGTCGTGTGCGCATGGCTACGCTGAACCGAATGTGTCGCGTAATAACGATTCCGATCGCTTTGTGTGCGCACAGAAACGGTCGGGATAGTATCAAGGTGTTTTAAGGTTATCCTTGGACTCCACAAATCTTCGTCGCTCGTCTCGTTCTTCTCTTTATACTGTGTGCACACAGCGATAAAGCAAGTCGCGAGATGTCGGCATAAGGCTGGCTTCGCAGGTTAGGAGTTAACCTTAGATTCACCAGGACGTGAGCGCAAGACCTGAAGAATCGCCGGTTGAACTATTGTTACCTCGTCAACCCTGTGGGCTTACAATGGTAGAGGAAGGCAGCAACGTGTCGGGATGTAGGTTAGGATTTTACCGTGGCACCGGGTGTCGTCTACGTGTGCTCACGTAGACGAGGCTTGGTATCGTTCGGATGTTCCGGGTTGCCTCGTGTGCTCACGATGGCAATTCAGAGTTTCGGGTTTCGGTGCGTCTACTAGATCGTCACGTAGGCTCACGTGACAATTTCGTCGGCGTGGGTCGGAGTGGAGCTCGAGTAGAACTGCCCATTGCGCCGCGCGGTACGCTTTATAAGGGCGCGCGGCGCAGATGTGTATAGGTGTGTTCATTGCGCGCCGCCTGGCGCATCGCCGCTGAGTCGCTTGCTGGCTGCCGCACTCTGCGCTCGTGCAGACTCGCCTTGCAGATGTTGCGCGTGCGCGCTCAATCCGCGTCGTGCGAATTCGTCTTTTGTTCATTTCGCGCGCGCTGGCTGCGCATGCCGCGTCTATTGCGGCCGCCTTCACATGTATTTACATGTGCGATATTCGTGTCTCGTCACACCATCATTGCGAATATAGACTTGATTTCTTATAATTGCAACATTATGCTATTAAATTGCATATTACGGACGTGATTTATTTCTATATTCACAGAAAATAACTTTGAATCTCAAATATAATATCATTTAATCCTGGAGAAATCATCGAGGAGATGCGTCGAGTGTGTAACGTTGCTTAACATAGAATGTCATCAGTTCCAAGCTTATGACGCGAAAATGCGGCGCTTGCCATTAATAGCCTGGTAATAAGGCAGCTTTTAACGCCAGACTTCCAGGCCACGGGGAAAAAGGTTGCTAGGAAAATATTGTTTTTCGAATTTTTGGAGCTGTCAAGAAATAATTTAAGCCTTTTAGCAAAAGAATATTAGGCAATTTGAATGACTTTTACTTCCATAGAGGTTCATTTTGAATTTTTAACTTTTTCATTCTTATTATTTTTAGTCGATATACGCGACAGCAAACAAGGGTAAACGGGCTTGAATAAAATTTCTTCACATGATGCCAACAGACTTTTACAATATATCCGTACTTAAAAGCCGGGATATCCAGGGGGATCGCCTCATTTCTTACGGATCTAAGCGAGAGATAGATAGATTGATAGATAGATAGGTCTTTATTTGCTAAAAGCAAAAAATAATACAAATTAGATCACAAAGACTATGTCGCATACAGTCTAACATAAAGAGATAATAAAATATGTAAAAATACCGTCACATAAAATCACATAAAATCACATTTCGTCATATTTAATTATCACATTAAACTTTTCTAATATTACGCTGTACATTTAAGGTTTGGTCATAGACCTATCTGTATTGCACGTTTGAAATCTAAAATACGTAATACTGAAAGAATTTTTACGGCCTAAGGGCCGAGTCTAACTATATTAAAAATTAGATTAAGATTAAGAATGCAGCGCCAGAGGGCTCAGAGTCGTCACGATTTAGTGGCCAGCAGATGCCGCCGTAGTGCCCCCTTGAAGGAGGCGAGAAATGGCAGGTTTCGCACTGGAGGGTCTTTGCTAGTGTTTATTGAAAAATGAGGCCAGATATGAAGGTTCACCGATCCGGATTATTCTGTATAACAGAATGGCCTCAAAGTAGAGCCTTCTGGAATCGGTGAGAAGCCATTCTAGACTCCTCCGGTAAGGACTGATGTGTTCATCCCGCCTAACCCAGAAGATGAATCTCACACACGAAGGATAGTCACAGCACAGTAGTCGATGTGCGGTTGTATAAGTGTCTCAACAAGCCTTCTGCGAGAGTCTCAGTGGTGCAACCCCTGATAAACCGCAGGCTATACAGGGCTTTATTTACTTTTTTCGTGATAGCATCCATCTGCGGTTTCCAAGTAAGTTTGCTATCCAATACAACACCGAGACTCACGACCGTCTCACTGAATGGGACGATCACTCCGTCCGGCAACGGAACCCCTGGCAAGTTCCATGATTTGATATCATTAACGTTCTTCATGGACCCGAAAAATATAGATTTGGTTTTGCCGGAGTTAAGTCGCAGACCGGAGCTCTCCGCGCAGCCAGAAACCAGCCGTGCCGCTTCTGCCAGTCGAGCCACGCCGTCCAGGAAATGATCTTTGTTGGTGTGTAGATAGATCTGGAGGTCATCCGCATAAAAAAGATGTTTAATTGTGTTGCCGTCAAGTATATTTTGCAGGTCGTTGACATGAGAGAGGGAGAGAGAAAGAGAGAGAGAGAAAATGCCTCTTATGGCAGCAAAAGCCTTCTGTGTCGCGCATAGCCGGCACTTACGTACTGCACTACTGAAATTCTCTCTCTCTCTCTCCCTCTCTCTCTCTCTCCCTCTCTCTCTCTCTCTCTCTCCCTCTCTCTCTCTCTCTCCCTCTCTCTCTCTCTCTCTCTCTCTCTCTTTCATCGCTCGTAAGAGCATTAAACAAGATCAACTCTCCTACAGCTGTAACTGACTACCGACCGATTTCCCTACTTTGCTTTCTATCCAAGGCGCTGGAGTGGCTGGTGCACAATCAAATCTCTGAATACCTTGAAACTAGACTCTATCTTGATAGTTTCCAAACTGGTTTTCGCACTGGCCACAGCACGCAGTCCGGCTTGATTAAGCTGACTGATGATGTCAGGCTTGGAATGGACAGGAAGAAGGTCACCCTTCTGCTTCTTTTTGATTTTAGCAAGGCGTTTTATACAGTGTGTCACGTCAGGCTACTCAGAAAGCTACCCTCCTTCGGCTTCTCCAAGCAGGTTATCCGCTGGCTTGCATCTTACCTTTCTGGTAGAGAACAGGCCGTCATTGGTGACAACAACGAACTCTCTACATTCCTACCACTAAACACCGGTGTCCCACAGGGGTCAGTCTTGGGCCCCTTATTGTTCGCGTTATACATCAATGACATTGGCCTCTGCCTTGACTCAGATATATCCCATCTAGTCTACGCGGATGATCTGCAAATCTACTGTCAATGCCCCCTTGAGGAGCTCGATTCCTGTTCTGACAAGATGAGTGCTAACGCCGAGAGGATAATGGGCTGGGCAGCACTAAACAGACTTAAGCTGAATGTTAGTAAGACTAAGGCGATCGTCCTGGGCTCACCCTACTATATCAATGCTCTACCTTCTACTGCTAATACCTATATAAATATAGGGGGGGCCCAGGTCAACTTTGAATCATCTGTGCGCAACCTGGGGCTGGTGCTTGACTCAAAACTTACGTGGAAAGAGCACGTTACACAAACTTGTAAACGTGCTCACTCTTTAATGTATCGGCTATATTTCTTTCGGAAGAGCAATAGCCTCAGGTTGCGCCAACATTTGGTGCAAGCACTCCTATTTCCCCTCATCGACTACTGCTCACTTGTTTACTGCGACCTGACTCAAGAGCTTGACTTAAAACTGCAGAGGCTTGTCAATACGGGAATCCGATACATCTATGATGTAAGGAGGGACGAGCACATCTCCCCTTACAGGCGTGAGTTGCAATGGCTCACCACCGCCGGACGTAGGAAGTACTTCATGGCCTGTTTTCTTAGAAAAATTTTCAACACCTCAATACCAGCTTATCTACTAGCCTATTTTGACTTCCACGTCGCACTCAGGCCTGTCAGGGGCGAGGTGACTCCACTGGACATCCCGTCCTTCAAGACGGAGACGCTGAGGAATTCATTTTTCATCAGCGCCTCCTACCTCTGGAACAGCCTTCCATCTCAACTTCGCGACACACTATCCATATCACACTTCAAACAAGCAGCTAAAAATTATTTCTTTAATTTGGAAAACACATAAACATCGCACAAACATACATACATTCTCTTTCATCTCATGTCATCTCTCAACATCACACACACACCTTATACTATATACCCTTACACAAATTTTATTTATTCCTTTATCATAATACACTATATTTGTTATATGTACAACAAAATGTACAAAAATAAAGAGCAATTAATCTAATCTAATCTAATCTCTCTCTCTCTTAGTAATAAATCTCACTAAAATAAATTTTGTCTTTCGAAGCTACAATTTGTTTAAATTTTAGTTTGCTTCTATGATAGCTGGAAGTTTCTTTACTGGATATTTCATTCTCATAGCATGGTTCGCTGCTTCGGTTAAATTTCTATAATTGCACAGGGGTCGCAAATATTGTTGAATATTTCCCCTAATTCCTAGTACATACCCGATAATGGCAAATTCTTCGGTACTTGTTTTTGTTCCGAAAAATTCTTTGTATTTTTCACGCGTTTGAACTAGCATTGTTCTGTGCTATTCGCGAAGGTCTGACTCTATAATAAAAGGCTTGAACGCTTTCTTCATCGCGTTGTTTACTACATATTATGTCAATTTTTCTCTCCATAACTTCGTAAGACATTTTAGCTTCGCTGATGTTTAGAGCGTTCTACGTGCTGTTGTCCCCGACTCTAGATTAATGGATCTTCCTTCACCGTCGTCGCAAATTGGCGCGTCGGGATTATCGGGAAGGTTTTCTTCTTTTGATTGGCGTTGAGAAGGTTTTGGCTTTTCCGGTTTTTTGTTACCCAAGTGTAGTAATAGTTGTGTCACCGAGTTCGATAATGATCCTAGAAGATGGATAGACCAATCGTATATACTATAAAGTGCATAACCGTGCAAGATTGTATTGATTAGTAATTTGATTAGTCTGATTAGTAAGATAATTCCTAATATCCCTGCACTTGCGGTGCCGAATGTGAGAAATTTTCCCCCAATGTGATTCCAAGTATTGTTAGCGAGTGATTCGAATAATTCTGGATCTAAAAATTGATTGATCGATATCCCTTTTCCTTGTATATTATTTCCTGTAATTTTCAAAGCGATGTTATTCAGCACTTATGATCTTTCAAGAGAAAACATAATATGAGCCCGTAGGTCATTTAAATCCGATTCAGTATATATCCCGCTTACGGCTATTGCTTTGGGCGCAATGTTTTCCCATGTACTCTTGGTTTGCGGGCGCAATGATACCGGAGCTACTATACTCGAGGGTGCAGGTATAAATTAAAGCCAATAAGAGCTCATGTTAAACATTGGTGGCATAGCGCCACTACAACTTATCTGAGTACCGGCTTTAATTAAAATCCGCGTTCTAAGAGAAACAAAATTTTCCTCTCCTTTTGTTGCAGGTAACTGATTATAGCACTTTTTGGTACTGCTATGGACAAGGCATTTTTTAACATTCGTCTCTCAAGTTCGCATTTATGTTTTAATAAATCATAATACATCTGACTAATTTGACTCTTCAAATGTTTTTCAATATATACGAATTTTGAATTGACGTATCTGAATTTTCTACTAACGAATTTGATTTGGGTAAAAATGTTTTATCATCAAAATTAGATTGTGACCACAGACCTTTATTTCTCCGATATTAGTTAAGGCGAATGTGATATCTTGTGTCTCTAACATATATGTAACTTGTTCTGATTTGTATTCTTTATTTCTATTAGAATATATCTCATATTATACGGTATACTTTTTGCTTCCGCATGTGTCTTCTGGTAGCGGTTCCCAAAAAGCGTAACCTTCTAAAACGTCTCTACACTTAGTATCGGATAATTGGCAATTAGTTCCCGATCTTAGCTGTATTCTGTTAAAGTTTAGATTTATCATGGCATAGTAATTAGACAACGAAATTTTAACAAATCCCTGCACTAAAAACGTCGGTCCAATGTCCGTAAGGATCGGAATAGGACGTGCCTTTACATGTAGGATATGTATCTACAGTGCCCGCGAAGACTATCGGTGTTGAAAACGTAGCGTTTCTCGGTATGTTATTTATTCATTTCTCTGAAGTTCTTTGTAATAACTAATTTCACCATCTAATACTTCTGATGAATTTGAATGCAATCCGCAATGCGTTATATGACGTGTTACTTTTACCGAACATTGCATTACGTGAACTTTAGCGAATTCATTTATTTGCAATAGTTGTATATATTGTTTAGTAATATTTAATTTTGGTCTCTCTTCTCATCACATTCTCCTACTTCCAAAAGAGATATGGTTGTTAAATTCGTCAATTGGTCTCCGCAATCAAATCCAACCAGACGAGTTTCCATACTTAATTCGAACATCCAGATCATCAAACCCATGAAGTATAGTGTTTACATTTTGTTGACAATCTGAAACGCAAAATAAAGTTTTTCCTGGCGCTCCCCCCTTTGTGTTTGTTCGAGTTTGCGTGTAATTGTAACTGATGCGGACTTGTCTTTATCGAAGGATTTATTTTGTTATACTTCGGTGGAAGGGAGATATAGATTTTTTATCGGTAGAGGAAAGCGATTTATATTGAATCGTTCAAAAATCTCCTTAATCGGGACTTCTATTTCGTCAACTTCTGCTCTGAAGTGTACAGGAAATCTAGGTGCATTGTTTTTAAATCTATTTCTGATATCTTTAAAACAAAGTAAGGAAGCTAATAGCCCTGCTAGAATGACTACTATTGCGAGTGCTACTAGAAATATAACAATTAATCTTTCTTTAATATTCTTCTCAAAATTTCCAGTTTCTAATTATCTTGCTTTAGCTTCTGATTCCCAAACGGAAAGTGCAGTCGCCCAATCTACTTTTAATACCTTTTCCGCCTTTGTTGATTTTAATAAAGCAATTATATTTGCAATAGAACTATTCTTGGCTAATTTTAGCTTGACTTGAGGAAACGTTACGGTGCTGAAAGACGAATAACTACGTATAGTTGACATTAATTCGTGCTCCCTTGCAATTACTTTGCACCCTAATCGTATTTTTAAAGACCCGGCAGAATTGTCGTTATTTCCACCTGTTTTCTACAATTGACCTGCAATTCAGTTGTTTCGTGAAGCGAAAATACCCAAGCCTGGCTGTTTTCGATGCTAGTCCAAAAAGGCGTAAACTGATCTCGATATTTAACATTGCACTTTCGGTAGTCTATGTTAGTAGGTCGTTATAATAGCGTCAATTCGCAACTATTGTTTTCGAGTTCGGAAAAAATATTTTGATGAGGACGACAGAATAATTCTCTAGTTGTTGTTAAACAGGTCTTAATTTGCTCGTTCGTTATAATGTAACTTGCGTCTTTTAATATGCCAAGTAAGGATGATTAAGGCTCAACGTATAATGTGCCCGTATTGCCATCTAATAATTTTACCAGTACTGGTAGAGATTTTAATCGATATATTGTGAATTGTGTGTCTGATATCAAGGGAAATTTAAAACTTATTAAAAGTCGATCGATAATTTTTCCGTAATTTATTTCTGATATACCTCCGAGTACATCTATGCGAGCAAGATATTCTGCCAAAGGAAATTGATAAGGATGGTTTAGTCTAACTGTATTCTCTATAACTTCGCGTAGATCTTGATAATTTATAAGGCTAGCATATGCCTGACGAATTCCTAAACCTCGAACAACTTCCAATGCCCCTTTAAATAAACTAATATACATATTTAAGTATGATTCTAACATTTTTATTATTTCAATAACAGTTGCTGCTAAATTCTGACCCTCTTTGATTTTTCTCAGTTTCTTTAATTTATGATCTAACGCTTCAAATATCGTTTCATCTCCCTTATAGTTTCTCCCTTCAAACTGATCTAAAGTACTCCGGGTTAAATGCAATTTTATGCCAAGAAAACATACAAATTTTGTTTCTGTTATTTTAATCTTAGTATGCTATCATCATATTTTAATTTTGAAATATTTGTCGAATTTCCAGCTATTGTTTCTAAATATGCTGTAAGATCGAAATCTAATTGTTGTGCTCGATCTAATTGCTTACTTAATTTTTCCAACTCTTCTTTTTGTTCGTCGCAAATCTTATAAGTGGTACAACGATTTTCGGTTGACTCGATTATTTGAAGTAGTTTAGAGACGTTCAAATGGTTTTTATGGAAGTCCAAATACACGAGATATGTCCATTCGTCTCGGATAAAACGTAATTCATTAATTCTTTTGAAATACATTCCCGGGTTATGTTCAATCAACTGGGGTATGACGTTAGTTGAAATTTTCTTACACCCGATTATACTACTTCAAATAAGTATAATAAAATAAAATATTGTGTTTATTGTCTGTTTACTGAAAAGGGAAAACAATCCCTTAGTTTGTGTTCGTGTATAATGTGTGTAATCCCCTCTTCCTTTTATTTAATTATTATTATTATATTAGCTATTATCTTTATAATTTGAATAATGTTAGTAATTTACAGAAAGTAAAAGAATTCATGCATTTTGTGTAGAGGAATATAGGTTTTTAAGTATTGTTGTTACAAGGAATTCTCCTTTCTTATAAAAAAAAATTCAAATTGACTCATTCTTCTTCTCGCTTGATTTTGAATTGCTTTATATTTTTACTTAACTTAGATAATAATTATAAGCAAATGTATAACAACTTAACTCAAAATGATCTTTCAACCTCTTTTCTTATTATTTAAATGTATTTTGTTCTATTGTACATTCTTCTTGCAATAAACATATCACGTCTTCGTTAGTGGTTGATGGAATTTGATTTTGTTCTATTGTACATTCTTCTTGCAATAAACATATCACGTCTTCGTTAGTGGTTGATGGAATTTGATTTTGTTCTATTGTACATTCTTCTTGCAATAAACATATCACGTCTTCGTTAGTGGTTGATGGAATTTGATGGGGGTCATTTATCTTCTTAGCTTGCCAAATTTTTAATTCTGCCATGGTGATTCGGAAATTCGCAATTAGTTCTCTTCGATAAGGGTTCTGTGTTGTTTGCACTAGTCTGAATTCTTCGAGGCATCCTTTTGTAGCTTGCTCGTAGATAACTCTTCGCCTTGGTCCGACTAATAAACTATATAGTTCTCGTTTGACTCCTTTCTTTACTTCTTGTAGTTGCATTTGTACCAATGATCCTTCACAGTCGTGATATAGTGACAAGAGAGTAGTCTGTCTGTTTATGGCAAATCGATCTTTTGGATGCAATTCTCTTTTTAAATGGCCAAGTAATGCCATTCTACGTACCAGAGCTTTCTTTCCCTCGTTGCTTTCTCTATAATTTAGTGAAGGCCTTTCTGGATCACTGTATTTACCTCTCTCTTCTCTATTGCACTTGATCTTCTTAACTTGAGTGCTCGGCGATCGATTTGGCTGTTCCGAGTTAGCCGTACTACGAGTTGCTGGCGGGTGTTCGCTAACTCTCGGTGAGTTAAATTTTCTCTTAGTTTGTGGTTTCTTTGGATGGATGTCATTCTATTGATCCTTGTCACTGTAGTAACAAAAGAGTCTATCGAAAGTTTAATGGCCAAGGTTCACTTGAAAACTCTCGAGTTGAAGTGCTTCGGGGTCTTAAACAAGTACCAAGTTCTCTGATGTCCTCGTCGTGATAGATGTCCACAACCCCCGGGCACAGAAACGATTGGGTTTCGCAGCGCCGGGATCGGTTGGCTAACAAAGTCGGGTTAATTTGAAAGCGCTAAAGGGTACCAAAAGGGTGTGCTTGTTTGCTCTCAACAGAGCGTCGAGCGTTTGAGTCGTTGCGACTACATAGCAGCTATCGCACCCAAATGGCTAAACTCGCACCGAAAGACGAGTCAAAGGCCGCGTAAAGGAAGGATCGGCGCAAACCTCTCGATATAATAAAATAGATCTGTGACCTGTCATGGCTCACCTGGGGCCCGTGGTTAGTAGGGAAACTGAAAGCTACGGGCCCTGGGAGGGAGTCATCGAACAGGGACAGAAGCTCTCTCCTGCCCTTCGAAAGCGATTAGGCTCCATCCAGGGATTAAGGTCGTTTACTGGACCCTAATGATAGCCAAACGGTAAAGGGCAGTCGGGGTACTGGCCGAGTCCCGCTTCGGCGGCTTAGCTCAGTACGTAACCTGACGTTCTGCACCATTTACGCGATTGGTACCGGCCACTTCAAACGATGCATTTGTGGGAAACGAGGCGTGTGTAGCGGGGCAGACGGAGGGCTATACCCTCTCTTTGGGTGAGACTGGAAGCGGCGATGGTAAAGTTGCGGAACGTTGATCCAACGCGTACGGACAGCCACCACGCTTTTCGAAAGGAATAAATATGGGAAGGGGCCTGCTTTACGGCGGGTTCCGAACCGATGACCAGTATGATGGATGCACTAATACACAGGGCCGGGAAGCCGGGCCCCACATTGCGAATTTCGAAGGATTCCGTTCGCTTTGTGTACCCCGGAGGGTTGGACTCTGTGTGGCAGTGGTAACAGACTTCACGGTTATATAGTGTAAACCGGAGCCACTTTTTCGAATGCGAAGTGGAAGACGTGGGGTTGCTAGAATGTACCCGCGAACTCTTACCAAGTGTTACGACTCTATACGAAGTGTATAAATTCATTTCTGTGGGGCCTTTTAGAACGAAAAGGCCTCCGTGATCACGAGTTCTGGTACCCGATTTAGGGGCCGCCGGCTGAGGTTAATCAGTCTCCCTTATGCGATTGAGAGAGTTATCCAACTACTTGGGTTCGTGTCTTCCCGATGGGATGATTAACTCGCTGATCGATCGTGTGGCGGCAGTAAATACCCAAGGGTGATGCAAACTGTCGTTAGTGGAAAGAGGCTAGTACCCTTATAAATAGTGTAGTAACAAAAGAATATGTGTTTGTCAATCGTGATTGTGGATTCGTGAATAGACTTTAATAATAGGCTATATTTTCTAACATAAGACTGGGGACTTGATCAAATGTATCAACCCTTAGTTCACTCCTCCTTCTCATCCCGCCAAGTTCTTTTTTCAATTAATCTATCAATGGCTTGGGATAAAATTCCATTATTAAAGGGAAATTTCCGATTATTATTTTTCTTTCCGTTCTGGCGGAATATACATGACTTTGATACTCGTAGAAGTGACACAGTCGATCGCTATATTAGGTTTTTATATGTTACCCCTGGTGCTATGTAGGATTCACTCATAAGCTCCTACTTTTGACAAGCTCGTATGTATTCAACATAGATCCATGGGTAGCATTCTTTTAATATTTGTATGTCTCTATTATCGTTTTTTATTGTTGTTTTTTGAGCTAGGTGCCAAAGGAATAATGGCATGGCTACCCAAGGTAGTCGTTCATCAGAGATGTACTATATTTCGTCACCTGGAGGATACATCAGCGCTCCTTTCTCGAACAATAATTCTAGCCGAACGATGCTGTCATCAATAAATGCTAACTTCAAAGCGGTGTCTCCGTTACTAACCCTCTTGTTAACATCTGAAGTTTTCTCTAAAATTGCCCGCACTGCTAATACACTGCCGAATTATACTGCAGAATGCAGAATTCCTTTACCATTCACCGTGATTAATTCCACCTCAGCTTCTTGTTGCAATAAAAGGTTAAGAGCATCATCATTATGTTTTTTTTAATTACTGCTTCGATCAGATATCTCGCATTAGTGGCCGGCGAGTTGATTGACACTTCCTTGCTCAATAATAACTCTACATTTCGTCGAGAGTTTAGATAAGATGCTCCAGCAGCTCTTTCCAACAGAACTGGTCTAGACGTTAATAGATATTCTATACGTTCTAGTATCACTCGTAAAATCTCGGAGTTAGAGGCACAAGCTAGCTCTAAGGGATTATTGACATAATAATCTCTGGAATCTGCATCAACTCCCATATCCAGTAGCATTTGAACTACTAAAAAATTATATCTTTCTATGGCGAATTTCATAGCTGCGACTCCGACTCAGTCTAAACATTTGGCTTGAATTCCGGCCTTGGCCAGTAGTTGCACGTATTACACATCATTGTATTTGGTAGCTTGACATAGTGTAGAACACAATCAGATAGGGCTCGATTCAGGATTAACTCCGAGCTCTACTAATCTTTCTAATATATCTAGTCGTTTATAATATACAGCGGCGAATATTGTTGGAATTCGCCAGAAATCAGACGGTTGAGACCAATCAACTTTATACTTTAACAGTAGTAATATTATTTTTTCGTCGTTTCTTATTACAGCTGAGGACATAGCTTCAGCGAGCCGTAACGTTGATTTTCGTGGATATACTTCGATGCTATATGTCACTATCTTCATGGCGAACAATGACGGCATCTTCGATAATCGTACACATTTCTTCTATTGTCAAGAATCTTGCTAATATCCGTAGAAATTTTTTCACGTCCTTCCTCTCCTTGAGCCAGATCTTTTGTCGTATGATGTAAATCCTTTCTTGTTGACACGAAAATGTAAAATTGAACCAGGTACGCATTTTTCCGATGAAGTTGGCCATCTTTAGGATAAGGAGGGAGAAACTAATCAGACTATGTCAGTGTAAAATAGGTGTGCAAGGCTTGAAAATCAAGTTGACACACTTATATACTTATAATTAATTATTACGGTTGAATTGGTGTGCTCCGATGAGCATAACGTTGCCTTGGTCATTGAGCACAGTAAGGCTCTGATGACAAGTATACATTGACGTAGTAGTGCCTTGATAGCAAGCATATATCACGAGCGTGATAACGTTTCGATGACAACGATAGATCGGCACACGCGGTAGCACCTCGATGATAAGAGTATGTCAACAAGTACGGTAGTGCTTGGATTACACGTATATTTGAGAAATGCGATAGTGTCAAGCGTATCTGTAATCACCATTGGGCTTTTTGTTATTACTCAGACGAGCTTTTTTAATTGGCAAGTAAAATACTTGCGGATGTACATTTGTATGTCTACTTTCATATTTTTCCAATTATATCCATATACCATATCTGCCGATGGTTGAACAGTGAGAGCTTCTCCGATAATTCTTACTCGTTCACTCAAACGTTCATGAACAATAGTTCCTCAACAAATGACAATTTTTACAAGTAGGCCGCGTAGGATCGTTCTAATTTTGATAACTATCTCATCCCATGACACATTCTCTACAGAGCTGCTTTTAGCAATGCTGATTAATAGTAATCTTTCTTTTATTATAGATGTTTTTAATTTTTCAACCCACTCGTTGAATTTTTAATTAAAGTGGACATGCTTTCACCTTTGTCGCCTCGTAGTATTATTATAAAGTGATGTTTGTTACTTTAAGGCATTGTTTTTAACTCGCCTATTGAGCAGTTATGTAATCGGAGAAGTTCATGGCGTTCCTCTAATAGTCGTGCACGATTGTCATATGGTGTGCCTTTGGAAGTCATAATATACAAGTAATTATCTTTTTGCATAAATAGCTTTTTTTTACATTTTACAAAAATTTTCCATAGCTTCGAAAACGCAGCTTCGTAGCCTTGACCTGCGTTCCTCCGCTAGGCTCTAGAAACTCCTTTGATATATTGATCTCTGTCTCTTATGGCAGCTCTATAGTGCTATAAATTTCTTCAACTTTGGTGTGGTCTTTGTTTGCAGCTTCTGGCTCTGTCGCTGGCGTGGTCGCTTTATGTGGCGTAGCTTCAAGAGTGTTGCCTACTCGTTGTGCAAGCGCAAGTGTATTGCCGCCCTGCATGGCTTTTGCCTTCCCCCTGCGTTCAATCTTATCCCTCGTATTGTTAGGAGCTTTATTTCGATTGTCCTCATCATTCGGTCGTTCTAGTTTACTTGCGCGTGTTCGGGTCATTCTACTTGACGGCAGTATTTCTGATTCTGTGATATTCTTTGAATTTGCTGAATTCCCAGCACTCGTCGATTTGCATTCCCGAATTTTTGTTTGTAATTCTGTAGTTGAGTCAAGTTGTTGCTCTTGGCTTATGTAGCTTCCTCCGTTTGTTTCTTGCAAAATGTGCATCACGGCTTTAGAATCTTCCTCAATCAGATTGCGCGAGAGTGCGTCAGCATTTAGATTAATTAAGCCGAGCTTGTACCCAATGTCAAAATCATGTTCAATTAATTTAAATCTTCAACGAGTCTCTCGTGAATTAGGGTCTCGCTATTCCTTTCACCAACATAGAGGTAAATGGTCAGTATATATTGTACATTTTGTACCTAATAAGTAGTGTCTAAAATGTCTTATTCCGAAAACCATCGTGAGTGCCTCCCTCGAATAAGTAACGCGTCTTGATGTCATTGGGGACTCTCAAAGCATAAGCTTCCGGTCTATCTTGGCCTATAGGCCCTTGAGACAGCACGGCTCTAACGCAGGTGTAACTAGTGCTTGTAGCAAGTACAAAGGGTTTTGTAAAATCGGGATAAATCAATATGGGCTCTTTACATAATTTTTCTTTCATTATAACAAAGGATTCTTGCGCTTTGTCGTCCCACACGAAAGATACAGTGTGTTGAAGCAAATTGCTTAATGTTTTTTCTATTTTAGAAGAACCATCAATGAATCTGCGATAGTATTCCGCCGAACCTAAAACTTGGCGAACTTTTATAAGTTTTTTTCCAAGGAAATTTCCTTACCGCTTTCATTTTCTTAGGGCCGGGGCGCACATATTCCTTGTTAATAACGTGACCAAATAACTTACTTCATTTCTTCTACTGTTTTGGCGTATACAATGATATCGTCGACATATACGCATACATTAGAAGAACCGGAATTTAATTCTTGTTTGTCTTCGGGTAATATGTCCCGGGAGCCCGTACTCTCATCTTTCATAGGTGTGTTATGAATTATTTTGTTTATGCAGCGCATAAATGCTGCATGGCTAGGCCTTGCATCGCTCGATACCATTCATATTGAAATTTGCCGTATGCGGTAAATGCAGTTTTGTGGCGATCTTCGGGATGTAATCGTATTTCATAGAAGCTGGACGCGAGATCTAACACGGTAAAATATTTCGATCCTCCGAACTGATAGAAAATGTTCTGTATGTTTAGCAAGGGATATTTAACTGATAAGGCGACTTTCTTGAATTCGCGAAACTCTAGCACGATCCTATATCTCGAATTGCCGTGACTATTGTCTTTTTGTCCTTTTTTGAGCCCGCTGTCTAAGAAATCTTTAATCTTGTCTGCCATCGGTTTTTAATGTGCATTTGAAAGTCGACATTCTTTGACGCTGACGGGCTGGTTATTTATGGTAGGAATACGTTGTTAAATTAAATAAATAGCCGTTAGTTTCTCTTTAGACAGATGAAATTGTTCGTAATAAATAGTAATAAAAGTATTAATGGTCGTCTTCTCTTCAGGCTCAAGATGGCTCAGCCGTGAAAGCCGCGACGCCCACGCTACTATTTACTTCTGTTGATGTTCAAATTTTTATTACAAAGAAATATATGCATTTCTTTGTTGTCTACAAATTATGAGGTGCCTCGGGTTTTCAAGGCACTTTGGAGAGTAATCGAGCAACGGAGCGACGAAGCGACTTTTCAATAGTGTTGGTGCTCCGACGGTCAGCGAGTGACTGGCGAGAATTTTGCGCACTTGGATCGCCTTGGCAGCAGAACACGTACCGAACAGTATCAGAAGATGCAGTGTGCGTTATTTCAAGTATGTCGCCTATTGACCTTCTAGCAACAGAACGAAATAATATATTCGTATATATACGAAGAAAACCAGCGTAGTGACATTACTCAAAAGGAAGTTTGGAAATCCGCAAAGAAACAAACCTTAGCTGACTGGCAAAAACGATGGGACTGCAGTGGAAAGAGGCCACCTCATACCACGTATTGTTGGCTGGACCAATAGACGACACGGGGAAGTAAATTACTACCTTACGCAGTTTTTGAGCGGTCATGGATGCTTTCAAGCCTACATATACCGCTTCAATATAGAGGATAATCCAAATTGCCCAGTATGTTTAGAAGCAAACGAAGGTGCGGAGCATGTCTTCTATAACTGTTCGCGGTACGAAATGGAACGAGAAGAACTCGAGCGTTACCTTCAGACTAGGGTGACCCCTGAGTTAATGATGACAGCTATGCTTGCGTCGAAAGATGGCTGGTGCGCAGTAAACAACTACGTAAGGACCATTCTCAAGAAGGTTAGAAATGAAGAAGAGAATAGAAGGGAAGGACAAGGCGAAACAGCTGAGTAAAACTGTTGCTAGACGAAGGCCACTAGGTAATAGATACAAAACGCTTCTCAGACTGATGCAGAGAAACGTATATGTCACAGAGTTGAGCCCTCACTCCCCTGCTTGATGCAGAGGAACGTAGGAGCTAGGATTGAGTACCTCTAAGTACTCCTCAGACCGATGCTGAGGAACGTAGGTAACTGAGTTGAGCCCAGACTCCCTCACCCGATTCAAAGGAACGTAGGTATCGAGGTTAAGTCTGTCTAGAGGATGGCCCGTCGATGCTGCTCGAAATAGACGACCCGTCGATGCTCTAGGAAGCAGACAACTGGATGATGCAGAATGAAGAAGACGGCAGGACAATGCAAAATGAAGAAGACGAGTTTGATCCTGAACCCCTAATCACCTTGATGGATGGGGGATGTATGGAAACGTCAAACTTTAAAGGAGAAGCCAAAAAAGGCTAGTTAACGGGCCCCACGGAAGTATTGTTCAATGATAGTACCTGTGGGGATCACGTGTCAGAGGGCCACTAGTGCAGAGCTTGCTCTGCTTACGCCACATTAAAAAAAAACACACAAACTCAAACAGAGCCAAGCACTTTGTTCGGGTTAAAAGGTTTGAGGGAGTGGAGGTAGACTAGAGCAGTATCGCGTGCTATACCCTGGTATTATGTTCCCAGTCTTCCACCGCTTACAGTCATGTGTTGGGGCCATGTCAGCTGCCTTCATAGACAGGGGGATTGAAGGTGGTCGGATACACAGCGGGATAAAGACTATTATCCAGCATAAATAATTTAACCAAGCAAGAAAAGAAAGCAGGAAAAGGATCTCTCGAGATCTGAAATACAATCCGAGATGTTAAGCGAGAACAAGAAAGCATATGGGAGAAGATCAGGGACAAGCTGGACTCTATGGATAATGTTGTGTCAAACGCATCTAACATTCCTAAGTCTGTTAAAAGCGATCTATCGTCGATTATGATCCAGGTTAAGCGGCTCGAAAGAGGACAAGTGGCGCTGAAAAAGAGCAAGGAGAGCATTGAATTGATGCTAGGTAAAGCGGAAATGTTACCGAACAAGCAGAATATCCAGAAGGAGGACAAGGCATCATAGACGATAGAAGTATCAAACGCGGTGACGACAAGAACGCTAAATAAGCGTAAGGCAATGTCACCAAGCTAGGTAAAAGGATATTCTAGAAGCCCCAAGTAGAGAGTTTTTAAAAGAGAAGGAAGTATGGACTCTATGGATAATGTTGTGTCAAACGCATCTAACATTCCTAAGTCTGTTAAAAGCGATCTATCGTCGATTATGATCCAGGTTAAGCGGCTCGAAAGAGGACAAGTGGCGCTGAAAAAGAGCAAGGAGAGCATTGAATTGATGCTAGGTAAAGCGGAAATGTTACCGAACAAGCAGAATATCCAGAAGGAGGACAAGGCATCATAGACGATAGAAGAATCAAACGCGGTGACGACAAGAACGCTAAATAAGCGTAAGGCAATGTCACCAAGCTAGGTAAAAGGATATTCTAGAAGCCCCAAGTAGAGAGTTTTTAAAAGAGAAGGAAGTAGGATAACGTCCGTAAAGACCTTCCAGAAAACCTATGGAAATTGTCAGATCACCGTCGTACAGCTGCCTGCTCAGATTTCCCAAAAGGCGATCGCAAGGGGAAAGCTCAAAGTAGGTTGGGTTAATTGCAGAATCAGGAAGATTGGTCAAGAGTTGCGACCACCTAGATGCTATAAATACCTAGGTTTTATCCATATCGCAAAAAAGTGTACAGAGACGTACGACAGAAGTAAATCTATATTAAAATTTTATATGCGATCAATTTTGTAAAAACCCTCCAAAACTCGTAATAAGAAAAGAATTAGATCTATTTTACGGTAGAAATGTTCTTTGAACTTAAATCATTCAAGTAAAAAAAAATATTAAATGTATCAAATTTCAATTAGTTTTTAGCAGTGAAAGAACTTAAAAAATGTCTGTCTGTCCGTCCGTCCGTTCGTTCCAATTTTTTTTTGCATTTATTTCACAAAACTTGATGTATTTTATAAACAAAAAACTATTGATTAGTGAAGACAGGTACATATGATAAAAATATACATTTCTACTAAAAAACATTTTCAAGATTTGATCCACGTAGATTGGAAGCTGTGAAAACAATTAAAAAAAAATTATATTAGGTCTATTTTGTAAAAACCCTCTAAAACTCGTAAAAATAAACAAATTAAATATATCTTAAGGTAAAAATGTTCTTTGAACGTAAATCATTTAGGTTACCAAAAAAAGTCGAAAGTATCAAATTTAAATTAGTTTTTAGCAGTGGAAGAACTTAAAAAATGTCTGACTCTCCATCCGTCCGTCCGTCCGGATTCTTTTTAGCATTTATTTTACAATACTTAAAGTATTTTATAAATAAAAAACTATTCAATGGTATAGTCAGGTACATATGATGAAAATATACATTCCTACTAAAAAACTTACAAAAAAAAAATAGACGCAATAAATTAATTTTTATAATTTTTACATATATCATGACGTATATAAAACGTATATAAAAAAGTCATAACCGGATGAAGTGAAGCCAAGAATGCGTCAATATGATTGGCTCATGTAGTGCGCATGCGTCAAAAGTATCGTTAGAATTTTTTGATTTGTTTTTGATTTCTAAAATTGATTCTAATATTAAAAATGTAATATAATACTATAATACATATCAAATTATAATTTGTGTATTTATAATATTCTAGAGACATTCTACTCTCGAGTCTATTCTATTCTCGAGACATAACCTTACAATTTTAATAGGAAGTTGGCGACGAAACCGCGGCAATTTTGAAATTTATATGAGCGCGAAATGAATCATATATTGTAAAGTTTGATATATTTCCGTGATAGAAAACAAATATTAAAAATATCAATCAAGTATTTAAGTTCCATTTAATAAGTTAATGAAATTATAGTCTACTACAGTGCGCGCAACGCACTGCGCCAAGTCTAGTATATATATATATATATATATATATATATATATATATATATAGGTGGTTCTCTGTCAAATCGAAGATCAAAAATTTTTTTCTTTTTCAACTCACGGTAAATATGTTCCAGAAACAGTTTCCAATGCACCTGAAATTTTTCAGATTTTTAAATTACTTTTTACCAAAATGGTAGGGAGCCAAAGATCTCAATTTTGGCAATTTTTGGGTTTTCAGCACAAATTAATTAATTCATAACTCCTCAGGGAAGCATTTTTTACTATAGACATGAATATGCTTTTTTTGTAAAATTTTCTCACCTTTTTAATAAAAATACCCTCAGAGTCATATATATATATATATATATATATATATATATATATATATATATATATATGTTATACCTATCTTATAAGCTACTTTAACCTTAATATTGGTGAAAGTAAGATTTCGATCCGGACTACGACCACCAAAAAATTCATGGAGATACCTTTGTATAGTGCAAAAGTACCTGTATGAGTCCAGAAATGGCAAAAATCCTGTATCTTTGGCTAAAAATGAAGATATCTATACATCTGTGCTAAAATAATTAAATTTCATATTTAAAGCCTGTAGCAAAGCTTATGAATTGCTTAGAGCATTCCTAAAAAAGTCACAGAGGTTCCAAACATCAAAATAAAGAAAGTCACTGTAGGAGAAAATTGTTCCTTAATGTCCATCATTGACTAAAAATTCAAAGCATAGTGATAAATTATCTATATCCATGTTTGCTTATAGCAATAAATTGCGTCACTTGTATCATCGCCAAAAAATCAAAACTTGATTGTATTGTTACAAATATTCCTACTGAAGTTAAGAAATCGTAAATATATTATATTTTATTTTATCATAAATATATTAGATTTACATAAAAGGGATGCTACAAATAATTACTTGTGCAGATACAATCGTTTTTTTTTTAAGTTTTGTGTTAGTGACATATAATGACGAATGCTGTAAGTATTCATTTATATCACAAGATAAAATCCGCAGTTTTGGTCGAGATCAAAGGGATGCTGCAAATAGTTATTTGTGCGGGTATAATCTTTTTTTAATTCTATGTGTTTGTGAATATGAAATGACGCACATGCATATCACAAGATAAAATCTGCAATTTTGGTCGAGATAAATGGAGACGATAAATGGATATTCGAAGACGGTGTCTGGGTGTACGGGTGGCCTATGACAAGGTCTAGGTGGTGCGCTTCGTGGTTTTTTCTGTCTAGGTGTAAAAATAATTCGAGGACGGTGTCTAGGTGTAGAGTGTGACCGATGAAGAGGTTTAGGTGGTGCGCTCCGTGGTATTTGGTGTCTAGGTCAATGAATCATATGGGAACGGCGTCTAGGTGTACAGGGTGGCTGATGACAAAGTCAAGGTGGTGTGCTCCGTGGTTTTTTATTTCTATGTACATACATCATACGTGGACGGCGTCTTGGTGTACAGGGTAGCTGATGACGAGGTCTCGGTAGTTTGCACCTAGTTTTGGTGTCTAGGTGTAAAAATCATTCGAGGGTAGTGCATCAGAACAATCAGTGATTTCATGTGAGTGATAAAAATGTTTCAATAAAATTATGGTCAAAAGGTGCTAAAGATGCTTATATTTTATTTCTAGGAGAAATACAAAATACCTTAAAAAATTACTAAAATGGACTAAAATCTCAGAAAATTAACTTTTACAAAGATAAAAGGTTAGACGAGTTTGATATATTCCGCAACGAAATAACAGATAAAAAAGAAATAAGATCAATCAACCAAAGTCCAGTTAATCATATTTAATCATAATGAAGCAACGACATTTTTTTGTCAATAAAGGGCTTACATAACGTAAGTTAAGTTATATACTGATGAATTAGAAAAATATAGCTGTCTCAGGGACAGCCGATAGTAGTAAATACTTTAATAGATGGTGTGGAATTTTGGAAAATTTTGAATTGTTCCGTTGTCAGAGAATCAAACGTATACGAAGTAAGAAATGTACTATTCTTCGCAGCGGGCTGCGAATGTACTTGTATTCGACGCAAGAGTTCAAAATATATATACTATATTCTTCGCGGCAAAATTGAAATGAATTAGTCTTTGACGCAAATTCAAATGCATCTTCGTTGAGTGCAAAGTACTAATCTCCAAGGATACATTTAATAGTGACATCTTTAATAAATTTTTATAATTTTTTGATTTAGTGATTTTGATGCGTAAAACGCCGCCATTTTCTTATTTTTTCAACTTAATCGCAACTTTGACAGAGAGTTAAAAAATCTTAGATGAAGTAATCATTGATCAACTAGTAAATTTAGGATTGGCAAAATAGAATACGAATAAAGAAAATATAATAAGAATAATAGTATCGTACGATATTTTATGACACAACGTGCGTAATCCGAGATTTAGAGAGTGCATTTTCGCACGAGCTTACGTTTAATCAAGGTTTACGCCAGGGCTATTCATACAGTGATAATTTTTACCGCAATAAGTCAATGATGTTTACCTGCGAACGTTTTGCGCCTATTAAAAAGTCACGTCGTCTAGCTGACGCAAAAAAATTGAAATACCATGCAAAGGTACCTCTATATTAGCGCGTCGGAAATCCGAGAAAATCCGATAGCCACTTGCAACGTGTGTAAATAATTGTGGCTGATATGTAAGGGAAGAGCTGAGCTGTGCGAGCATGCTTACATGCGCGGCAAAGAGTGCGTGGTGGAGGAAAAGAGCTGCTGCTGCTTCCGTGACGATCGGTCTGTCGCGCCGCCGTGACGGTCGCTGCTCGCTGATTCACACCCCAGTAAAATGTGTACCCGGCGAGCCTATAGAAGTATTCACTTCAAAACTCTCAATATACTTACTACGCAACTTACCATGGTCGTTTCATTTTGTTTATTAGTGAACAACTAAAATTTTCTCTTTACGTATCTGATTATAACGTCATAAAAACACCATAAGTACAATGAATCGGTCATAGTAAGTTACGTAGTAAGTATCTTGAAAATTCTTCCTAATTGACCAGTATATAATTTAACTTTAATTTAAGTAAGCCCTTTATCGACCAATAAAAATTTTGTTGCTTCATTATGATTAAATATAATAAACTTGACTTTGGTTAATTGATCTCAGTTATTTTTTATCTGTAATTTCGTTGCGGAATATATCAAACTCGCTTAACCTTTTACTTTTTTCAAAGTTAATTTCCTTTTTTATGTTATTAAAGGCGTGTTTTTAAAAAAGTTAAGAAAAATGAGTAGAAATCCGAAGATAGCTGTTTCGATTTGGAACAAACTAGTAAACGAAGAAGACAGCAATTATAAAATAAAGAAAACTGCTATGAACTATAAAAAAAACTGTTGTCTTTACTTATTAATAGTTATTGTAGTATTCATTTTTTTATTTATTTTCTAGATTGTGAAATTTTACACCTGAAAGAAAAGAAAGCCAACTGAAGTATCTAGCAAACTAAATAAAGCTGAAGACAACAAAAGATTACTGTTATCTGTGTCTCAATTCCGACATTTTTCTGCTATCATCTGCAGTTTATAACGTTTTTTTTTCCAATTGTTTTTATTTTTATTTTTTGTTAGGGATTGAAGATATCGTTATCATTTAATATAAAAGTAAATATCGTATTATGTATTACATGTTAGTACAGAATATAAATGTTATGATTATTATAATCTCACAATTTACATTATTTTATAAACGTAAATTAATATATATATATATATATATATATATGCCGTCGCGCGAGGGAAGCGAACATAGCGTCCCTCCCTCAATTTCTTTTCGACCCCCACTTTTCGACGTTTGCCGGGCTATGATCGAGGCTTCAAAGGCGAAGTAATCCTAGAAAAAAGGGCCCCGATCCCAGTTGTAAATCACATGTGTATCGCCTCAGCCCGGACCTTTCACACTTAAAAAAATAACTTATCCAAAATTTTGTAAATTAAATTGCTCATAGTAAATGCAAATAATAGTTTAACTTTTGTATTGTTAAAAAATTAAAAGTCAACAAAATTTGAACGGAAAATCGGATTAAAATAGTTTTACATCATGTAATAAATATAAGGTATGATTGATATTCAATATTATAGGAGAAAAATAAGTGCAAAATACATGCCTTAATTTTTATTTTAAGTAAATTAAAATAATGTTCTTGCAAATATAAAATAATTGTTACAAAATTTTAATCATGCTTTTGACGCTTCAACTAATTTTCACTTGTTCATAAATTTAGGAAAATAAGTTTATATTTTTCGATAACAATAAAGTGTTACATAATAAATATTAAAAATAATTTAATGAAACTATAATGTAGAGCAATTTTGATCCGATTTTTTCCATTCAAAATTTGTTGACATTCATTTTTTAGAAATATATAACTTATTAATTTTATTTTGTATGCAATTTATTGAATTTATCAAATTTTAGATAGGTGAATTTTTTTCTAGTGTGAAAAGCCCGGGCCGAGACTCTACACGTCATAATTTTCAGTCATAAGTTTTTTTTTCTAATAGGACTACTGTGAGTCCGCCAAACTTTAAGTGGTGGGGGTTGAATAGGAACTGAGGGAGGTAAAGGCTTTCCCTCTTGCACTTACATCTTCCTATTAGAAAAAAAAGTTCCCTATGTTTGCTTTCCTGGCGCTATTACGGTATATATATATATATATATATATATATATATATATATACATGCCGTAACAGCCGGAATGGGCCTGACCTTCTACTAGAAGTTATGTAGAAAATTTCATGTCTACCAATACAAACACATGTTGGTATCGATAGTCATGAAATGTACTAGGTTATAAGTGTCAAATTTTAGAAAGTCAGGCCTATTTCAAAACTTTACAGCTACTTTTTTACTATAAAAAGGTATCTTTTTACTGTACTGAGGTTGTCGGAGTCTGGATCAAACATTCAGATTTTTATATTTTATGGTTTAAAATGTAAATAAGGTAGCCTTAACATACATATAGGGCTTTAAAAGTATTTTGATTAAAAAATTAAGAAATTTCACAAAAAAAAATTATCTGGATAGTTTTAGTTAAAAATGCATCCCTTATAAGCTACAAATCATTGAAAATAAGCAAAAAATGCAAAAATTGCTTGGAACTTCAACTTGGACCAGCTAGAACTCAAAGCCAAATGAAGAAATCGCGCTAAATTTGTTTTTGGGAATCAGGTACAACATATAGAACATATATGTACAGTTTAGGCAAAAATTAAAATTTTCATCTTTGATTTCACTGATATATATATATATATATATATATATATATATATATATATATATGTTTATGCCGAGTGGGCACTTTGGGGAGATTTACAAAAACCATATCTTTGATGTTCCATAGGATATTTAGCTTTACTTACACCCAAAAATTACTGTAATATCGTCTATTTCTCAAAATATGGAATTTTAACCAACATATGTCCAATTAAAGCTACTTTATGGCACTTCGGGGAGATGAAAACTCTCCAAAGTGCTTACGATATTTTATTTAGAGTTTTTATTACAAATGTAAAACATAGTAAAAAACAGTTCAAAAACTGTGAGAGAAAAGCATCTGTAAATAAAAATAGGTAAAATAATGGCTATGCAATAGAATATGCATTCTCACCAAGATTAATCACCGGACTATAGAGACAGCATAACTAACGCGATAATAGTCAGTAAACCAAATATTCAATTGAGTAATGAATTATTAAAAGATAGACAGTCAGTGGTGGCAGACTGGAACATAAGTTGTAGTTCCTAACATAAGCAACTTAAAGTAACCGGATAACGGCGACAGCACTAGCACCGTCACCAATGGAGGCAGTATAGAATAAACTTTCATTTCACATTGAACATACAACCTCACGTTATCAAAATGCACCACCAGACTATGACATCCGTAATAGAATATAGGTGATGAGTAAAAACTATATTTATAACGATAAGCATATAATTAGATATTCTTTTTTAACCAACATTAATCAGCCGGACTATAACGACAGCATAACTCACGCGATAAAAAGGCAGTAAACTATATATTTAAGCAAGTAATAAACTAACAAAATAAAGACAGTCAGTGATCGCAAACCAAAAAATAATGACAAGTTGTAGTTGCTAACATTAGATACTTTAAGTAACCGAATAACGGCGACAGCACTACCACCGTCATTTACGCGGTCAGAATCCAATAAATTATGAAACTACATTAAACCGTTTTGTTATGAAAGTACGCCAGCGGAAGATAACGACTGTAATGATATTATCAACAATAAGTAACAGCTTTATTTATAACGATAAGCATTTAATTATCAAAGAAGCTGCAAGTATAAATACATGGAATCATGGCTATTGCTATATTGATTTTGTATTATTACCAGCATTATTCATCCGGACTATAACGACAGCATAACTAACCGATACAAAGGACATTAAACAAAATATTTGATTGAATAATTAATTAACAAATAAAAGAAAGTAAAAGGTGATAGACCAAAAATATTGACTAGTTGTAGTTGCTAATATTAGCAACTTAAAGTAACCGGATAACGGCGACAGCACTACCACCGTCATTTACGCAGTCATTATCCAAAAGTACGCACAGCGGAACATAATGTCTGTAATGATATTATCAACGATAAGTAACAGCTTTATTTATAACGATAAGCATGTGATTATTAAAGAAACTGTAAGTATAAATAGATGAAATAATGGTTATGCAATAGATCTTGTATTACCGGCATTATTCACCCGGACTGTAACGACAGCATAACTAACGCGATAAAGGAAAGTAAACTAAATAATTGATTCAATAATAAATTAACAAAAGAAAAACAGTTCAGGGTAGCAGACCAAAAAATAATGACAAGGTGTGGTTGCTAAAATAAGAAACTTATAGTAGCCGGATTACGGCGACAGCACTACCACTGTCACCTACGCAGTCAGATTCAAATAAATCATCAAACTACATAAAACTAGTTTGTAACAAAAGTACGCCACAGGACCATAACGACTGTAATTAAGATATCGGTGATAAGTAACAGTTTTATTTATAATGATAAACATATAATTGGATATTTTTTGATCACCAGCATTAATCAGCCGGAATATAACGAAAGCATAACTAACTCGATAAAAGGGCCGTAAATTAATTATTTAAACGAGTAATGAATTAACAAAAGAAAGGCAGTGAATGGTGGCAGACTGAAAAACAACGACAAGTTGTGTTTGCTAACATTAGCAACTCAAAGTAACCGGATATCGGCGATAGCACTACCACCGTCATTTACGCAGTCAGAATCCAAAAGTACGCCAGCGGAACATAACGACTGTAATGATATTATCAACGATAAGTAACAGCTTTCTTTATGACGATAAGCATGTAATTATCAAAGAGGTTGCAAGTATAAATACATGGAATAATGGCTATTGCTACAGATTTTGTATTATTACCATTCATCCGGATTATCACGACAGCATAACTAACGAGATCAAAGGGCAATAAACTAAATATTCGATTGAATAATAAATTAACGAATAAAAGAAAGTATAAGGTGACAAACCAAAAAATAATGACAATTTGTGGTTGCTAACATTAGCAACTCAAAGTAACCGGATAACGGCGACAGCACTACCACCGTCACCTACGCAGTCAGATTTGAACAGAGATCAAACAACATTAAGCCATTTTGTTATGAAAGTACGCCAGCATACCATACCGACTGTAATTAAGATATCGGTGATAAGTAACAGTTTTATTTATAATGATAAACATATAATTGGATATTTTTTGATCACCAGCATTAATCAGCCGGAATATAACGAAAGCATAACTAACTCGATAAAAGGGCCGTAAATTAATTATTTAAACGAGTAATGAATTAACAAAAGAAAGGCAGTGAATGGTGGCAGACTGAAAAACAACGACAAGTTGTGTTTGCTAACATTAGCAACTCAAAGTAACCGGATATCGGCGATAGCACTACCACCGTCATTTACGCAGTCAGAACCAAATAACTAATCAAACGACAATGAGCAGTTTTATTATGAAAGTGTGCTACCGGACTATAACGATTGCAATGAGATTATCTGCGATAAGTAACAGCTTTATTGATAATGATGTGCATATAATTAGATTTCTTTTCACCAGCATTAATAAGTCCGGGCGCTGAAAGGGGGTAGAGTGATCAATTTTTTTATTATAAGGTCGCCACGGTTACCAACCGTTTTTTTTTTATGTATTTTGAGACGTAGAATCCGAATTTCATGGTTTCCGGTTGTCAAAATGGTCAGTTTGTTATTTATTTAACAATTTAATGCAAGTTTGCCCTGAATTGTATTAAAATGTTAAATAAATAAAAAACTAATCACTTTCACGCCTGGAAACCGTGAAATTGGGATTCTACGTCTCAAAATACATAAAAAAACGTTTGGTTACCGTGGCGACCTTAGAATAAAAAAATTGATCACTCTACCCCCTTTCAGCGCCCGGACTTATTAATGCTGGTGAAAAGAAATCTAATTATATGCTCATCATTATCAATAAAGCTGTGACTTATCGCAGATAATCTCATTACAGTCGTTATAGTCCGGTGGCACACTTTCATAATAAAACTGCTCATTGTCGTTTGATAAGTTATTTGGTTCTGACTGCTTAGGTGACGGTGGTAGTGCTGTCGTCGTAATATGGTTTTTTTAAGTTTTTTATGTTAGCAAACACAACTTGTCATTATTTTTTAGTCTGTCACCTTTTACTTTCTTTTATTTGTTAATTTATTATTCAATCAAATATTTTGTTTACTGTCCTTTGAATCCGTTAGTTATGCTGTCGTTATTGTCCGGATGAATAATGCTGGTAATAATACAAAATCTATGACCCAGCCAATATATCATCCATTTATACTTACAGCTTCTATGATAATCACATGCTTATCGTTATAAATAAAGCTGTTACTGATCACCGATAATATCATTACTGTCGGTATGGTATGCTGGCGTACTTTCATAACAAAACGGTTTAATGTAGTTTGATAATTGATTTGAATCTGACTCCGCAGGTCACTGTGGTAGTGCTGTCGCCGTAATCCGGTTACTTTAAGTTGCTAATGTGAGCAACTATAACTTGTTGTTATTTTTCAGTCTGCCACCATTAACTGTCTTTCTTTTGTTAATTCATTACTCGTTTAAATATTTAATTTACGGCCCTTTTATCGAGTTTGTTATGCTCTCGTTATAGTTCGGCTGATTAATGCTGGTGATAAAAAAATATCTAATTATATGTTTATCATTATAAATAAAGCTGTTACTTATTACCGATATCTCTATTACAGTTGTTATGGTCCGGTGGCGTACTTTTGTAACAAACAAGTTTAATGTAGTTTGCTGAAATTGAAATTTTAGTCTACTGCCCTTTTATCGCGTTAGTTATGCTGTCGTTATATAGTATGGGTAGTTAATGCTGGTAGTAAAAAAAAATCTATTGTATGGCCTTAACCGACGTAATTATATTTACAGATTATTAGCTAGTTAAATACTAATGATTATGTATAAAACTTATTACCGACAATTTTATTACAGACGTTACAGTCCAGTTGTCTCGTTTGATAATGTAACAAATCAATATAGTATGAAAATTTATTCGATACCGATGGCGTATGTAACGGTGTAAAGTGAAGTCGCTGTTATCCGTTAATTTATGTTGCTAATGTTCGCAACTACAACCTATAATTATTTTTCAGTCTGCTTCCACTGACTGTCTTTCTTTTATAATTTTATTATTTAATTTAATATTTTTTATACTGTGCTTTTAACGCCTTAGAAAGATTCTATTCCATGACCTTTAACTCACATAATTATATTTACAGATTCTTAGTTACTGAAATCCTGATCGTTATAGTAAAACTCTTACACTTATCACCGATAATCTCATTGCAGTCGTTGCAGTCCTGTGTCTTTCTTTTGTAGATCTATTATGCAATCAAATATTTAGTCTACGGCCCTTTAATCGCGTTGGTTATACTGTCGGCATAGTCAGGATGATTATTCTTGTCATGTTAAAAAAAACTATGCCATCGCCTTTAACTTAACCAATTATATTTACAGATTCTTAGCTAGTTAGAAACTAATCATTATATATGAAGCTATTACTTATTACCGATAATCTTATTACATTCTGGTGGTATCGTTTGATAACGTAACGAGTCAATGTATTATGAAAATTTATTCGATTATGAATGCGTAGTTATCAGTGGTTGTGCTGTGATTGTTATCCGGTTACTCTAAAAGTTAATAATGTTTACAACCACAACCTGTTATTATGTTCCGGTTTGCTACCATTGACAGTTAGGCCAAGCAACAGAGCATTTCTTCATGACATAAAGACTATAGAAAAACGAACTGTTGGGTCATGTGAAGGTCAGTTAGTAGATGAAAACTGCACACTTTCCAACTCCTGAATCATTGTCTTATGCTTTGTTATTAACAAATTAGTGCACTTTTGTTTTGAATATACAGTGGAAACTATTTAAAGAATCTTTTTGCTGCAATAGGATTAGTTGTTGAGAACAAAATTCCGAAGAGAATGAGATCTCGAATGATGCAATCGGACAATTAAAACCAAAGTTATTGCGAAAAAACCGAAAAATTCTCCATTTTTTTGAAAAATTTATAACTTTGCCAATTTTAAATATTGAGAAATGAAATTTTGCACACAAGTAGCTATTAACATATACCTCATGTGTGCAAACCCCGGTTTCTGTCAGACAAATAGTTTTTGTGCAGTTGCTGTCGGAAAATTTTTTTGCACTAATTTGTTAATAACAAAGCATAAGTCAATGATTCAGGAGTTGGAAAGTGTGCAGTTTTCATCTACTAACTGACCTTCACATGACCCAACAGTTCGTTTTTCTATAGTCTCTATGTCACCAAAAGGGCATTTTTTGCTCTGTTGCTTGGCCTAAGACTGTCTTTTGTTAATTTATTATTAAATAAAATATTCAGTCTATCGCCCTTTTGTTGCGTTAGTTTTGCTGTTGTTATAGTCTGGATGAATAGTCCTGGTCATGTTGTTGTTTTAGTCCAGATGACTAACTCTGGTCACCTTGAAAAAAATCTATTCCACGACCTCTAAGCCACCAAATTATATTTACAGATTCTTACCTAGTTAAATATTAATCAATATATATATATATATATATCTTCCTATATTATATAGTCATTTTGGCAAGACTCCCCCCCACCACCCCTCCACCCCCCCCCACTACCCCCCCACCACCCCTCCACCACCCCCCCACCTTGGCCCCCCCACCAAAACACGTAAAATTCTTTCATTTTTCTGTTATTTTCGAAAATCTCAAAAACCCCCCCACCCCCCCCCCCCCCACCGCCCCCCCCCGCTTTTATTGCGTTAGTTTTGCTGTCGATATAGTCCGGATGACTAATTCTGGTCATGTTCTCATTATAGTCCGGATGAATTATTCTGGTCACGTTCAGAAAAAATTAATTTCATGGCCTTTTACCCACCAAAATTACCACCCCACTTGTAAAAACGTCGTCTTTACCCGGTTTTTCAGGGGTTGATAATTTTATGATATCCTCATATTACTTTCTTGTTTGCCAGCGCAGATCAGTTAAAGTAATCACAATGTCACCGTTAATGGGTAAAAAATGTATGTTTATGATAATATATGTTTTACTAACAATCCTTACGCTATACTAGCGCAGGTTGTTTGCTGTCCTTACACTGTCATTTTTTTCGGTCCTTAAGTACAACACTTGAATAAATGCAAAATGTCGTCATTATCCGGATTGAATTATTATATGACAATATACTATTGTAACACGCCTAATGTTATAGTTACGACGTCTCAATTTGATATCCTATATTGTCGTTCTTATCCAGGATCAGTTTTTTTCCGTCATAATTGAAAATGTCGTTAGTATCCGGTTATTAAACGGATTATTAGATTATAAATAAAATAGTAAATTTTATCAGTAGATTTAGTCTACGTCAGCTCCGTTTGTTCAAAGTTGATTTACTGTCGTTCGTTTCATGTCCTCAAATACAACACTTGAGTTAATGCAAAATGTCATCATTATCACGTTTGAATTATTATATGACAATATACTATTGTAACACGCCTAATGTTATAGTTACGACGTTTCAATTTCAGATACTATATTGTCGTTCTTATCCTGGATCAGTTTTTTTTCCGTCATAATTGATAATGTCGTTAGTATCCGGTCATTAAAAGGATTATTAGATTATGAATATATTAATAAATTTTATAAGTAGTTTTAGTCTAGGTCAGCTCCGTTTGTTCAAAGTTGATGTACTGTCGTTCGTTTCCGGTCCTTAAGTACAACACTTGAATAAATGCAAAATGTCGTCATTATCCAGTTTGAATTATTTTACGAAAATATACTATTGTAATAATCCTAATGTTATAGTGACGACGTTTCAATTTTAGATACTATATTGTCGTTCTTATCCTGGATTAGTTTTTTTTCGTTATAATTGAAAATGTCGTTAGTATCCGGTCATTAAAGGGATTATTAGATTATGAATAAGTTAATAAATTTTATGAGTAGTATTAGTCTAGGTTAGCTACGTTTGTTCAAAGTTGATGTACTGTAGTTCGTTTCAGGTCGTCAAGTACAACACTTGAATAAATGCAAAATGTCGTCATTATCCGGATTGAATTATTATATGACAATATACTATTGTAACACGCCTAATGTTATAGTTACGACGTCTCAATTTGATATCCTATATTGTCGTTCTTATCCAGGATCAGTTTTTTTCCGTCATAATTGAAAATGTCGTTAGTATCCGTTTATTAAACGGATTATTAGATTATAAATAAAATAGTAAATTTTATCAGTAGATTTAGTCTACGTCAGCTCCGTTTGTTCAAAGTTGATGTACTGTCTTTCGTTTCCGGTCCTTAAGTACAACACTTGAGTTAATGCAAAATGTCGTCATTATCAGTTTGAGATACTATATTGTCGTACTTATCCTGGATCAGTTTTTTTTCCGTCATAATTGAAAATGTCGTTAGTATCCGGTCATTAAAAGGATTATTAGATTATGAATATATTAATAAATTTTATGAGTAGTTTTAGTCTAGGTCAGCTCCGTTTGTTCAAAGTTGATGTACTGTCGTTCGTTTCCGGTCCTTAAGTACAACACTTGAATAAATGCAAAATGTCGACATTATCCAGTTTGAATTATTTTACGAAAATATACTATTGTAATAATCCTAATGTTATAGTGACGACGTTGCAATTTTAGATACTATATTGTCGTTCTTATCCTGGATTAGTTTTTTTTCGTTATAATTGAAAATGTCGTTAGTATCCGGTCATTAAAGGGATTATTAGATTATGAATAAGTTAATAAATTTTATGAGTAGTTTTAGTCTAGGTTAGCTACGTTTGTTCAAAGTTGATGTACTGTAGTTCGTTTCAGGTCGTCAAGTACAACACTTGAGTTAATGCAAAATGTCATCATTATCCGGTTTGAATTATTAGATGACAATATACTATTGTAATAAGCCTAATGTTATAGTAACGACGTTGCAATTTGTGATACTATATTGTCGTTCTTATCCTGAATCAGTTTTTTTTCCGTCACAATTGAAAATGTCGTTAGTATCCGGTTATTAAACGGATTATTAGATTATAAATAAAATAGTAAATTTTATCAGTAGATTTAGTCTACGTCAGCTCCGTTTGTTCAAAGTTGATGTACTGTCGTTCGTTTCCGGTCCTCAAGTACAACACTTGAGTTAATGCAAAATGTCGTCATTATCAGTTTGAGACACTATATTGACGTTCTTATCCTGGATCAGTTTTTTTTTCCGTCATAATTGAAAATGTCGTAAGTATGCGGTCATTAAAAGGATTATTAGATTATGAATATATTAATAAATTTTATGAGTAGTTTTAGTCTAGGTCAGCTCCGTTTGTTCAAATTGATGTACTGTCGTTCGTTTCCGGTCCTCAAGTACAACACTTAAGTTAATGCAAAATGTCATCATTATCCGGTTTGAATTATTATATGACAATATACTATTGCACTAAGCCTACTGTTATAGTGACGATATTTCAATTTGAGATACTATATTGTCGTTCTTATCCTGGATTAGTTTTTTCCGTCATAATTGAAAATGACGTTAGTATCCGGTCATTAAAGGGATTATTAGATTATGAATAAATTAATAAATTTTATGAGTAGTTTTAGTCTAGGTTAGCTCCGTTTGTTCAAAGTTGATGTACTGTCGTTCGTTTCAGGTCGTCTAGTACAACACTTAAGTTAATGCAAAATGTCATCATTATCCGGTTTGAATTATTATATGACAATATACTATTGTAATAAGCCTAATGTTATATTGACGACATTTCAATTTGAGATACTATATTGTCGTTCTTATGCTGGATTAGTTTTTTTCGTCACAATTGAAAATGTCGTTAGTATCTGGTCATTAAAGGGATTATTAGATTATGAATAAGTTAATAAATTTTATGTGTAGTTTTAGTGGAGGTCAGCTCCGTTTGTTCAAAGTTGATGTACTGTCGTACGTTTCGGGTCCTCAAGTACAACACTTGAATAAATGTAAAATGTCGTCATTATCCGGTTTGAATTATTTTACGAAAATATACTATTGTAATAATCCTAATGTTATAGTGACGACGTTGCAATTTTAGATACTATATTGTCGTTCTTATCCTGGATTAGTTTTTTTTCGTTATAATTGAAAATGTCGTTAGTATCCGGTCATTAAAGGGATTATTAGATTATGAATAAGTTAATAAATTTTATGAGTAGTTTTAGTCTAGGTTAGCTACGTTTGTTCAAAGTTGATGTACTGTAGTTCGTTTCAGGTCGTCAAGTACAACACTTAAGTTAATGCAAAATGTCATCATTATCCGGTTTGAATTATTATATGACAATATACTATTGTACTAAGCCTACTGTTATAGTGACGATATTTCAATTTGAGATACTATATTGTCGTTCTTATCCTGGATTAGTTTTTTCCGTCATAATTGAAAATGACGTTAGTATCCGGTCATTAAAGGGATTATTAGATTATGAATAAATTAATAAATTTTATGAGTAGTTTTAGTCTAGGTTAGCTCCGTTTGTTCAAAGTTGATGTACTGTCGTTCGTTTCAGGTCGTCTAGTACAACACTTAAGTTAATGCAAAATGTCATCATTATCCGGTTTGAATTATTATATGACAATATACTATTGTAATAAGCCTAATATTATATTGACGACATTTCAATTTGAGATACTATATTGTCGTTCTTATGCTGGATTAGTTTTTTTCGTCACAATTGAAAATGTCGTTAGTATCTGGTCATTAAAGGGATTATTAGATTATGAATAAGTTAATAAATTTTATGTGTAGTTTTAGTGGAGGTCAGGTCCGTTTGTTCAAAGTTGATGTAATGTCGTACGTTTCGGGTCCTCAAGTACAACACTTGAATAAATGTAAAATGTCGTCATTATCCGGTTTGAATTATTATATGACAATATACTATTGTAATAAGCCTAATGTTATAGTGACGACGTTGCAATTTTAGATACTATATAGTCGTTCTTATACTGGATCAGTTTTTTTCCTTCATAATTAAAAATGTCGTTAGTATCCGGTCATTAAATGGATTATTAGATTATGAATAAATTAATAAATTTTATGAGTAGTTTTAGTCTAGGTCAGCTCCGTTTGTTCAAATTGATGTACAGTCGTTCGTTTCCGGTCCTCAAGTACAGCACTTGAGTTAATGCAAAATGTCATCATTATCCGGTTTGAATTATTATATGACAATATACTATTGTAATAAGCCTAATGTTATAGTGACGACATTTCAATTTGAGATACTATATTGTCGTGCTTATCCTGGATTAGTTTTTTTTTCGTCACAATTGAAAATGTCGTTAGTATCTGGTCATTAAAGGGATTATTAGATTATGAATAAATTAATAAATTTTATGAGTAGTTTTAGTCTAGGTTAGCTCCGTTTGTTCAAAGTTGATGTACTGTCGTTCGTTTCAGGTCGTCTAGTACAACACTTAAGTTAATGCAAAATGTCATCATTATCCGGTTTGAATTATTATATGACAATATACTAATGTAATAAGCCTTATGTTATAGTGACAACATTGCAATTTGAGATACTATATTGTCGTTCTTATCCTGGATTAGTTTTTTTTTCGTCCCAATTGAAAATGTCGTTAGTATCCGGTCATTAAAAGGATTATTAGATTATGAATATATTAATAAATTTTATGAGTAGTTTTAGTCTAGGTCAGCTCCGTTTGTTCAAAGTTGATGTACTGTCGTTCGTTTCCGGTCCTTAAGTACAACACTTGAATAAATGCAAAATGTCGTCATTATCCAGTTTGAATTATTTTACGAAAATATACTATTGTAATAATCCTAATGTTATAGTGACGACGTTGCAATTTTAGATACTATATTGTCGTTCTTATCCTGGATTAGTTTTTTTTCGTTATAATTGAAAATGTCGTTAGTATCCGGTCATTAAAGGGATTATTAGATTATGAATAAGTTAATAAATTTTATGAGTAGTTTTAGTCTAGGTTAGCTACGTTTGTTCAAAGTTGATGTACTGTAGTTCGTTTCAGGTCGTCAAGTACAACACTTAAGTTAATGCAAAATGTCATCATTATCCGGTTTGAATTATTATATGACAATATACTATTGTACTAAGCCTACTGTTATAGTGACGATATTTCAATTTGAGATACTATATTGTCGTTCTTATCCTGGATTAGTTTTTTCCGTCATAATTGAAAATGACGTTAGTATCCGGTCATTAAAGGGATTATTAGATTATGAATAAATTAATAAATTTTATGAGTAGTTTTAGTCTAGGTTAGCTCCGTTTGTTCAAAGTTGATGTACTGTCGTTCGTTTCAGGTCGTCTAGTACAACACTTAAGTTAATGCAAAATGTCATCATTATCCGGTTTGAATTATTATATGACAATATACTATTGTAATAAGCCTAATATTATATTGACGACATTTCAATTTGAGATACTATATTGTCGTTCTTATGCTGGATTAGTTTTTTTCGTCACAATTGAAAATGTCGTTAGTATCTGGTCATTAAAGGGATTATTAGATTATGAATAAGTTAATAAATTTTATGTGTAGTTTTAGTGGAGGTCAGGTCCGTTTGTTCAAAGTTGATGTAATGTCGTACGTTTCGGGTCCTCAAGTACAACACTTGAATAAATGTAAAATGTCGTCATTATCCGGTTTGAATTATTATATGACAATATACTATTGTAATAAGCCTAATGTTATAGTGACGACGTTGCAATTTTAGATACTATATAGTCGTTCTTATACTGGATCAGTTTTTTTCCTTCATAATTAAAAATGTCGTTAGTATCCGGTCATTAAATGGATTATTAGATTATGAATAAATTAATAAATTTTATGAGTAGTTTTAGTCTAGGTCAGCTCCGTTTGTTCAAATTGATGTACAGTCGTTCGTTTCCGGTCCTCAAGTACAGCACTTGAGTTAATGCAAAATGTCATCATTATCCGGTTTGAATTATTATATGACAATATACTATTGTAATAAGCCTAATGTTATAGTGACGACATTTCAATTTGAGATACTATATTGTCGTGCTTATCCTGGATTAGTTTTTTTTTCGTCACAATTGAAAATGTCGTTAGTATCTGGTCATTAAAGGGATTATTAGATTATGAATAAATTAATAAATTTTATGAGTAGTTTTAGTCTAGGTTAGCTCCGTTTGTTCAAAGTTGATGTACTGTCGTTCGTTTCAGGTCGTCTAGTACAACACTTAAGTTAATGCAAAATGTCATCATTATCCGGTTTGAATTATTATATGACAATATACTAATGTAATAAGCCTTATGTTATAGTGACAACATTGCAATTTGAGATACTATATTGTCGTTCTTATCCTGGATTAGTTTTTTTTTCGTCCCAATTGCAAATGTCGTTAGTATCTGGTCATTAAAGGGATTATTAGATTATGAATAAGTTAATAAATTTTATGAGTAGTTTTAGTCTAGGTTAGCTACGTTTGTTCAAAGTTGATGTACTGTAGTTCGTTTCAGGTCGTCAAGTACAACACTTGAATAAATGCAAAATGTCGTCATTATCCGGATTGAATTATTATATGACAATATACTATTGTAACACGCCTAATGTTATAGTTACGACGTCTCAATTTGATACCCTATATTGTCGTTCTTATCCAGGATCAGTTTTTTTCCGTCATAATTGAAAATGTCGTTAGTATCCGGTTATTAAACGGATTATTAGATTATAAATAAAATAGTAAATTTTATCAGTAGATTTAGTCTACGTCAGCTCCGTTTGTTCAAAGTTGATGTACTGTCTTTCGTTTCCGGTCCTTAAGTACAACACTTGAGTTAATGCAAAATGTCGTCATTATCAGTTTGAGATACTATATTGTCGTACTTATCCTGGATCAGTTTTTTTTCCGTCATAATTGAAAATGTCGTTAGTATCCGGTCATTAAAAGGATTATTAGATTATGAATATATTAATAAATTTTATGAGTAGTTTTAGTCTAGGTCAGCTCCGTTTGTTCAAAGTTGATGTACTGTCGTTCGTTTCCGGTCCTTAAGTACAACACTTGAATAAATGCAAAATGTCGTCATTATCCAGTTTGAATTATTTTACGAAAATATACTATTGTAATAAGCCTAATGTTATAGTGACGACATTTCAATTTGAGATACTATATTGTCGTGCTTATCCTGGATTAGTTTTTTTTTCGTCACAATTGAAAATGTCGTTAGTATCTGGTCATTAAAGGGATTATTAGATTATGAATAAATTAATAAATTTTATGAGTAGTTTTAGTCTAGGTTAGCTCCGTTTGTTCAAAGTTGATGTACTGTCGTTCGTTTCAGGTCGTGTAGTACGACACTTGAGTTAATGCAAAATGTCGTCATTATCAGTTTGAGATACTATATTGTCGTACTTATCCTGGATCAGTTTTTTTTCCGTCATAATTGAAAATGTCGTTAGTATCCGGTCATTAAAAGGATTATTAGATTATGAATATATTAATAAATTTTATGAGTAGTTTTAGTCTAGGTCAGCTCCGTTTGTTCAAAGTTGATGTACTGTCGTTCGTTTCCGGTCCTTAAGTACAACACTTGAATAAATGCAAAATGTCGTCATTATCCAGTTTGAATTATTTTACGAAAATATACTATTGTAATAAGCCTAATGTTATAGTGACGACATTTCAATTTGAGATACTATATTGTCGTGCTTATCCTGGATTAGTTTTTTTTTCGTCACAATTGAAAATGTCGTTAGTATCTGGTCATTAAAGGGATTATTAGATTATGAATAAATTAATAAATTTTATGAGTAGTTTTAGTCTAGGTTAGCTCCGTTTGTTCAAAGTTGATGTACTGTCGTTCGTTTCAGGTCGTCTAGTACAACACTTAAGTTAATGCAAAATGTCATCATTATCCGGTTTGAATTATTATATGACAATATACTAATGTAATAAGCCTTATGTTATAGTGACAACATTGCAATTTGAGATACTATATTGTCGTTCTTATCCTGGATTAGTTTTTTTTTCGTCCCAATTGCAAATGTCGTTAGTATCTGGTCATTAAAGGGATTATTAGATTATGAATAAGTTAATAAATTTTATGAGTAGTTTTAGTCTAGGTTAGCTACGTTTGTTCAAAGTTGATGTACTGTAGTTCGTTTCAGGTCGTCAAGTACAACACTTGAATAAATGCAAAATGTCGTCATTATCCGGATTGAATTATTATATGACAATATACTATTGTAACACGCCTAATGTTATAGTTACGACGTCTCAATTTGATACCCTATATTGTCGTTCTTATCCAGGATCAGTTTTTTTCCGTCATAATTGAAAATGTCGTTAGTATCCGGTTATTAAACGGATTATTAGATTATAAATAAAATAGTAAATTTTATCAGTAGATTTAGTCTACGTCAGCTCCGTTTGTTCAAAGTTGATGTACTGTCTTTCGTTTCCGGTCCTTAAGTACAACACTTGAGTTAATGCAAAATGTCGTCATTATCAGTTTGAGATACTATATTGTCGTACTTATCCTGGATCAGTTTTTTTTCCGTCATAATTGAAAATGTCGTTAGTATCCGGTCATTAAAAGGATTATTAGATTATGAATATATTAATAAATTTTATGAGTAGTTTTAGTCTAGGTCAGCTCCGTTTGTTCAAAGTTGATGTACTGTCGTTCGTTTCCGGTCCTTAAGTACAACACTTGAATTAATGCAAAATGTCGTCATTATCCAGTTTGAATTATTTTACGAAAATATACTATTGTAATAATCCTAATGTTATAGTGACGACGTTGCAATTTTAGATACTATATTGTCGTTCTTATCCTGGATTAGTTTTTTTTCGTTATAATTGAAAATGTCGTTAGTATCCGGTCATTAAAGGGATTATTAGATTATGAATAAGTTAATAAATTTTATGAGTAGTTTTAGTCTAGGTTAGCTACGTTTGTTCAAAGTTGATGTACTGTAGTTCGTTTCAGGTCGTCAAGTACAACACTTGAGTTAATGCAAAATGTCATCATTATCCGGTTTGAATTATTAGATGACAATATACTATTGTAATAAGCCTAATGTTATAGTAACGACGTTGCAATTTGTGATACTATATTGTCGTTCTTATCCTGAATCAGTTTTTTTTCCGTCACAATTGAAAATGTCGTTAGTATCCGGTTATTAAACGGATTATTAGATTATAAATAAAATAGTAAATTTTATCAGTAGATTTAGTCTACGTCAGCTCCGTTTGTTCAAAGTTGATGTACTGTCGTTCGTTTCCGGTCCTCAAGTACAACACTTGAGTTAATGCAAAATGTCGTCATTATCAGTTTGAGACACTATATTGACGTTCTTATCCTGGATCAGTTTTTTTTTTCCGTCATAATTGAAAATGTCGTTAGTATGCGGTCATTAAAAGGATTATTAGATTATGAATATATTAATAAATTTTATGAGTAGTTTTAGTCTAGGTCAGCTCCGTTTGTTCAAATTGATGTACTGTCGTTCGTTTCCGGTCCTCAAGTACAACACTTAAGTTAATGCAAAATGTCATCATTATCCGGTTTGAATTATTATATGACAATATACTATTGTACTAAGCCTACTGTTATAGTGACGATATTTCAATTTGAGATACTATATTGTCGTTCTTATCCTGGATTAGTTTTTTCCGTCATAATTGAAAATGACGTTAGTATCCGGTCATTAAAGGGATTCGTAGATTATGAATAAATTAATAAATTTTATCAGGATATTTATTCTAGGTCAGCTCCGTTTGTTCAAAGTTGATGTACTGTCGTACGTTTCGGGTCCTCAAGTACAACACTTGAATAAATGCAAAATGTCGTCATTATCCGGTTTGAATTATTATATGACAATATACTATTGTAACACGCCTAATGTTATAGTTACGACGTTTCAATTTCAGATACTATATTGTCGTTCTTATCCTGGATCAATTTTTTTCCTTCATAATTGATAATGTCGTTAGTATCCGGTCATTAAAGGGATTAGTAGATTATGCATAAATTAATAAATTTTATCAGGATATTTATTCTAGGTCAGCTCCGTTTGTTCAAAGTTGATTTACTGTCGTTCGTTTCATGTCCTCAAGTACAACGCTTGAGTTAATGCAAAATGTCATCATTATCCCGTTTGAATTATTATATGACAATATACTATTGTAATAAGCCTAATGTTATAGTGACAACATTGCAATTTGAGATACTATATTGTCGTTCTTATGCTGGATTAGTTTTTTTCGTCACAATTGAAAATGTCGTTAGTATCTGGTCATTAAAGGGATTATCAGATTATGAATAAGTTAATAAATTTTATGTGTAGTTTTAGTGGAGGTCAGCTCCGTTTGTTCAAAGTTGATGTACTGTCGTACGTTTCGGGTCCTCAAGTACAACACATGAATAAATGCAAAATGTCGTCATTATCCGGTTTGAATTATTATATGACAATATACTATTGTAATAAGCCTAATGTTATAGTGACGACGTTGCAATTTGAGATACTATATTGTCGTTCTTATCCTGGATTAGTTTTTTTTTCGTCCCAATTGCAAATGTCGTTAGTATCTGGTCATTAAAGGGATTATCAGATTATGAATAAGTTAATAAATTTTATGTGTAGTTTTAGTGGAGGTCAGCTCCGTTTGTTCAAAGTTGTTGTACTGTCGTACGTTTCGGGTCCTCAAGTACAACACTTGAATAAATGCAAAATGTCGTCATTATCCGGTTTGAATTATTATATGACAATATACTATTGTAACACGCCTAATGTTATAGTTACGACGTTTCAATTTCAGATACTATATTGTCGTTCTTATCCTGGATCAATTTTTTTCCTTCATAATTGATAATGTCGTTTGTATCCGGTCATTAAAGGGATTAGTAGATTATGCATAAATTAATAAATTTTATCAGGATATTTATTCTAGGTCAGCTCCGTTTGTTCAAAGTTGATTTACTGTCGTTCGTTTCATGTCCTCAAGTACAACGCTTGAGTTAATGCAAAATGTCATCATTATCCCGTTTGAATTATTATATGACAATATACTATTGTAATAAGCCTAATGTTATAGTGACAACATTGAAATTTGAGATACTATATTGTCGTTCTTATGCTGGATTAGTTTTTTTCGTCACAATTGAAAATGTCGTTAGTATCTGGTCATTAAAGGGATTATCAGATTATGAATAAGTTAATAAATTTTATGTGTAGTTTTAGTGGAGGTCAGCTCCGTTTGTTCAAAGTTGATGTACTGTCGTACGTTTCGGGTCCTCAAGTACAACACATGAATAAATGCAAAATGTCGTCATTATCCGGTTTGAATTATTATATGACAATATACTATTGTAATAAGCCTAATGTTATAGTGACGACGTTGCAATTTGAGATCCTATATTGTCGTTCTTATCCTGGATCAGTTTTTTTTCTTCATAATTGATAATGTCGTTAGTATCCGGTCATTAAAGGGATTCGTAGATTATGAATAAATTAATAAATTTTATCAGGATATTTATTCTAGGTCAGCTCCGTTTGTTCAAAGTTGATTTACTGTCGTTCGTTTCATGTCCTCAAATACAACACTTGAGTTAATGCAAAATGTCATCATTATCACGTTTGAATTATTATATGACAATATACTATTGTAACACGCCTAATGTTATAGTTACGACGTTTCAATTTCAGATACTATATTGTCGTTCTTATCCTGGATCAATTTTTTTCCTTCATAATTGATAATGTCGTTAGTATCCGGTCATTAAAGGGATTAGTAGATTATGCATAAATTAATAAATTTTATCAGGATATTTATTCTAGGTCAGCTCCGTTTGTTCAAAGTTGATTTACTGTCGTTCGTTTCATGTCCTCAAGTACAACGCTTGAGTTAATGCAAAATGTCATCATTATCCCGTTTGAATTATTATATGACAATATACTATTGTAATAAGCCTAATGTTATAGTGACAACATTGCAATTTGAGATACTATATTGTCGTTCTTATGCTGGATTAGTTTTTTTCGTCACAATTGAAAATGTCGTTAGTATCTGGTCATTAAAGGGATTATCAGATTATGAATAAGTTAATAAATTTTATGTGTAGTTTTAGTGGAGGTCAGCTCCGTTTGTTCAAAGTTGATGTACTGTCGTACGTTTCGGGTCCTCAAGTACAACACTTGAATAAATGCAAAATGTCGTCATTATCCGGTTTGAATTATTATATGACAATATACTATTGTAACACGCCTAATGTTATAGTTACGACGTTTCAATTTCAGATACTATATTGTCGTTCTTATCCTGGATCAATTTTTTTCCTTCATAATTGATAATGTCGTTAGTATCCGGTCATTAAAGGGATTAGTAGATTATGCATAAATTAATAAATTTTATCAGGATATTTATTCTAGGTCAGCTCCGTTTGTTCAAAGTTGATTTACTGTCGTTCGTTTCATGTCCTCAAGTACAACGCTTGAGTTAATGCAAAATGTCATCATTATCCCGTTTGAATTATTATATGACAATATACTATTGTAATAAGCCTAATGTTATAGTGACAACATTGCAATTTGAGATACTATATTGTCGTTCTTATGCTGGATTAGTTTTTTTCGTCACAATTGAAAATGTCGTTAGTATCTGGTCATTAAAGGGATTATCAGATTATGAATAAGTTAATAAATTTTATGTGTAGTTTTAGTGGAGGTCAGCTCCGTTTGTTCAAAGTTGATGTACTGTCGTACGTTTCGGGTCCTCAAGTACAACACATGAATAAATGCAAAATGTCGTCATTATCCGGTTTGAATTATTATATGACAATATACTATTGTAATAAGCCTAATGTTATAGTGACGACGTTGCAATTTGAGATACTATATTGTCGTTCTTATCCTGGATTAGTTTTTTTTTCGTCCCAATTGCAAATGTCGTTAGTATCTGGTCATTAAAGGGATTATTAGATTATGAATAAGTTAATAAATTTTATGAGTAGTTTTAGTCTAGGTTAGCTACGTTTGTTCAAAGTTGATGTACTGTAGTTCGTTTCAGGTCGTCAAGTACAACACTTGAATAAATGCAAAATGTCGTCATTATCCGGATTGAATTATTATATGACAATATACTATTGTAACACGCCTAATGTTATAGTTACGACGTCTCAATTTGATACCCTATATTGTCGTTCTTATCCAGGATCAGTTTTTTTCCGTCATAATTGAAAATGTCGTTAGTATCCGGTTATTAAACGGATTATTAGATTATAAATAAAATAGTAAATTTTATCAGTAGATTTAGTCTACGTCAGCTCCGTTTGTTCAAAGTTGATGTACTGTCTTTCGTTTCCGGTCCTTAAGTACAACACTTGAGTTAATGCAAAATGTCGTCATTATCAGTTTGAGATACTATATTGTCGTACTTATCCTGGATCAGTTTTTTTTCCGTCATAATTGAAAATGTCGTTAGTATCCGGTCATTAAAAGGATTATTAGATTATGAATATATTAATAAATTTTATGAGTAGTTTTAGTCTAGGTCAGCTCCGTTTGTTCAAAGTTGATGTACTGTCGTTCGTTTCCGGTCCTTAAGTACAACACTTGAATAAATGCAAAATGTCGTCATTATCCAGTTTGAATTATTTTACGAAAATATACTATTGTAATAAGCCTAATGTTATAGTGACGACATTTCAATTTGAGATACTATATTGTCGTGCTTATCCTGGATTAGTTTTTTTTTCGTCACAATTGAAAATGTCGTTAGTATCTGGTCATTAAAGGGATTATTAGATTATGAATAAATTAATAAATTTTATGAGTAGTTTTAGTCTAGGTTAGCTCCGTTTGTTCAAAGTTGATGTACTGTCGTTCGTTTCAGGTCGTCTAGTACAACACTTGAGTTAATGCAAAATGTCGTCATTATCAGTTTGAGATACTATATTGTCGTACTTATCCTGGATCAGTTTTTTTTCCGTCATAATTGAAAATGTCGTTAGTATCCGGTCATTAAAAGGATTATTAGATTATGAATATATTAATAAATTTTATGAGTAGTTTTAGTCTAGGTCAGCTCCGTTTGTTCAAAGTTGATGTACTGTCGTTCGTTTCCGGTCCTTAAGTACAACACTTGAATAAATGCAAAATGTCGTCATTATCCAGTTTGAATTATTTTACGAAAATATACTATTGTAATAAGCCTAATGTTATAGTGACGACATTTCAATTTGAGATACTATATTGTCGTGCTTATCCTGGATTAGTTTTTTTTTCGTCACAATTGAAAATGTCGTTAGTATCTGGTCATTAAAGGGATTATTAGATTATGAATAAATTAATAAATTTTATGAGTAGTTTTAGTCTAGGTTAGCTCCGTTTGTTCAAAGTTGATGTACTGTCGTTCGTTTCAGGTCGTCTAGTACAACACTTAAGTTAATGCAAAATGTCATCATTATCCGGTTTGAATTATTATATGACAATATACTAATGTAATAAGCCTTATGTTATAGTGACAACATTGCAATTTGAGATACTATATTGTCGTTCTTATCCTGGATTAGTTTTTTTTTCGTCCCAATTGCAAATGTCGTTAGTATCTGGTCATTAAAGGGATTATTAGATTATGAATAAGTTAATAAATTTTATGAGTAGTTTTAGTCTAGGTTAGCTACGTTTGTTCAAAGTTGATGTACTGTAGTTCGTTTCAGGTCGTCAAGTACAACACTTGAATAAATGCAAAATGTCGTCATTATCCGGATTGAATTATTATATGACAATATACTATTGTAACACGCCTAATGTTATAGTTACGACGTCTCAATTTGATACCCTATATTGTCGTTCTTATCCAGGATCAGTTTTTTTCCGTCATAATTGAAAATGTCGTTAGTATCCGGTTATTAAACGGATTATTAGATTATAAATAAAATAGTAAATTTTATCAGTAGATTTAGTCTACGTCAGCTCCGTTTGTTCAAAGTTGATGTACTGTCTTTCGTTTCCGGTCCTTAAGTACAACACTTGAGTTAATGCAAAATGTCGTCATTATCAGTTTGAGATACTATATTGTCGTACTTATCCTGGATCAGTTTTTTTTCCGTCATAATTGAAAATGTCGTTAGTATCCGGTCATTAAAAGGATTATTAGATTATGAATATATTAATAAATTTTATGAGTAGTTTTAGTCTAGGTCAGCTCCGTTTGTTCAAAGTTGATGTACTGTCGTTCGTTTCCGGTCCTTAAGTACAACACTTGAATAAATGCAAAATGTCGTCATTATCCAGTTTGAATTATTTTACGAAAATATACTATTGTAATAAGCCTAATGTTATAGTGACGACATTTCAATTTGAGATACTATATTGTCGTGCTTATCCTGGATTAGTTTTTTTTTCGTCACAATTGAAAATGTCGTTAGTATCTGGTCATTAAAGGGATTATTAGATTATGAATAAATTAATAAATTTTATGAGTAGTTTTAGTCTAGGTTAGCTCCGTTTGTTCAAAGTTGATGTACTGTCGTTCGTTTCAGGTCGTCTAGTACAACACTTGAGTTAATGCAAAATGTCGTCATTATCAGTTTGAGATACTATATTGTCGTACTTATCCTGGATCAGTTTTTTTTCCGTCATAATTGAAAATGTCGTTAGTATCCGGTCATTAAAAGGATTATTAGATTATGAATATATTAATAAATTTTATGAGTAGTTTTAGTCTAGGTCAGCTCCGTTTGTTCAAAGTTGATGTACTGTCGTTCGTTTCCGGTCCTTAAGTACAACACTTGAATAAATGCAAAATGTCGTCATTATCCAGTTTGAATTATTTTACGAAAATATACTATTGTAATAAGCCTAATGTTATAGTGACGACATTTCAATTTGAGATACTATATTGTCGTGCTTATCCTGGATTAGTTTTTTTTTCGTCACAATTGAAAATGTCGTTAGTATCTGGTCATTAAAGGGATTATTAGATTATGAATAAATTAATAAATTTTATGAGTAGTTTTAGTCTAGGTTAGCTCCGTTTGTTCAAAGTTGATGTACTGTCGTTCGTTTCAGGTCGTCTAGTACAACACTTAAGTTAATGCAAAATGTCATCATTATCCGGTTTGAATTATTATATGACAATATACTAATGTAATAAGCCTTATGTTATAGTGACAACATTGCAATTTGAGATACTATATTGTCGTTCTTATCCTGGATTAGTTTTTTTTTCGTCCCAATTGCAAATGTCGTTAGTATCTGGTCATTAAAGGGATTATTAGATTATGAATAAGTTAATAAATTTTATGAGTAGTTTTAGTCTAGGTTAGCTACGTTTGTTCAAAGTTGATGTACTGTAGTTCGTTTCAGGTCGTCAAGTACAACACTTGAATAAATGCAAAATGTCGTCATTATCCGGATTGAATTATTATATGACAATATACTATTGTAACACGCCTAATGTTATAGTTACGACGTCTCAATTTGATACCCTATATTGTCGTTCTTATCCAGGATCAGTTTTTTTCCGTCATAATTGAAAATGTCGTTAGTATCCGGTTATTAAACGGATTATTAGATTATAAATAAAATAGTAAATTTTATCAGTAGATTTAGTCTACGTCAGCTCCGTTTGTTCAAAGTTGATGTACTGTCTTTCGTTTCCGGTCCTTAAGTACAACACTTGAGTTAATGCAAAATGTCGTCATTATCAGTTTGAGATACTATATTGTCGTACTTATCCTGGATCAGTTTTTTTTCCGTCATAATTGAAAATGTCGTTAGTATCCGGTCATTAAAAGGATTATTAGATTATGAATATATTAATAAATTTTATGAGTAGTTTTAGTCTAGGTCAGCTCCGTTTGTTCAAAGTTGATGTACTGTCGTTCGTTTCCGGTCCTTAAGTACAACACTTGAATTAATGCAAAATGTCGTCATTATCCAGTTTGAATTATTTTACGAAAATATACTATTGTAATAATCCTAATGTTATAGTGACGACGTTGCAATTTTAGATACTATATTGTCGTTCTTATCCTGGATTAGTTTTTTTTCGTTATAATTGAAAATGTCGTTAGTATCCGGTCATTAAAGGGATTATTAGATTATGAATAAGTTAATAAATTTTATGAGTAGTTTTAGTCTAGGTTAGCTACGTTTGTTCAAAGTTGATGTACTGTAGTTCGTTTCAGGTCGTCAAGTACAACACTTGAGTTAATGCAAAATGTCATCATTATCCGGTTTGAATTATTAGATGACAATATACTATTGTAATAAGCCTAATGTTATAGTAACGACGTTGCAATTTGTGATACTATATTGTCGTTCTTATCCTGAATCAGTTTTTTTTCCGTCACAATTGAAAATGTCGTTAGTATCCGGTTATTAAACGGATTATTAGATTATAAATAAAATAGTAAATTTTATCAGTAGATTTAGTCTACGTCAGCTCCGTTTGTTCAAAGTTGATGTACTGTCGTTCGTTTCCGGTCCTCAAGTACAACACTTGAGTTAATGCAAAATGTCGTCATTATCAGTTTGAGACACTATATTGACGTTCTTATCCTGGATCAGTTTTTTTTTCCGTCATAATTGAAAATGTCGTTAGTATGCGGTCATTAAAAGGATTATTAGATTATGAATATATTAATAAATTTTATGAGTAGTTTTAGTCTAGGTCAGCTCCGTTTGTTCAAATTGATGTACTGTCGTTCGTTTCCGGTCCTCAAGTACAACACTTAAGTTAATGCAAAATGTCATCATTATCCGGTTTGAATTATTATATGACAATATACTATTGTACTAAGCCTACTGTTATAGTGACGATATTTCAATTTGAGATACTATATTGTCGTTCTTATCCTGGATTAGTTTTTTCCGTCATAATTGAAAATGACGTTAGTATCCGGTCATTAAAGGGATTCGTAGATTATGAATAAATTAATAAATTTTATCAGGATATTTATTCTAGGTCAGCTCCGTTTGTTCAAAGTTGATGTACTGTCGTACGTTTCGGGTCCTCAAGTACAACACTTGAATAAATGCAAAATGTCGTCATTATCCGGTTTGAATTATTATATGACAATATACTATTGTAACACGCCTAATGTTATAGTTACGACGTTTCAATTTCAGATACTATATTGTCGTTCTTATCCTGGATCAATTTTTTTCCTTCATAATTGATAATGTCGTTAGTATCCGGTCATTAAAGGGATTAGTAGATTATGCATAAATTAATAAATTTTATCAGGATATTTATTCTAGGTCAGCTCCGTTTGTTCAAAGTTGATTTACTGTCGTTCGTTTCATGTCCTCAAGTACAACGCTTGAGTTAATGCAAAATGTCATCATTATCCCGTTTGAATTATTATATGACAATATACTATTGTAATAAGCCTAATGTTATAGTGACAACATTGCAATTTGAGATACTATATTGTCGTTCTTATGCTGGATTAGTTTTTTTCGTCACAATTGAAAATGTCGTTAGTATCTGGTCATTAAAGGGATTATCAGATTATGAATAAGTTAATAAATTTTATGTGTAGTTTTAGTGGAGGTCAGCTCCGTTTGTTCAAAGTTGATGTACTGTCGTACGTTTCGGGTCCTCAAGTACAACACATGAATAAATGCAAAATGTCGTCATTATCCGGTTTGAATTATTATATGACAATATACTATTGTAATAAGCCTAATGTTATAGTGACGACGTTGCAATTTGAGATACTATATTGTCGTTCTTATCCTGGATCAGTTTTTTTTCTTCATAATTGATAATGTCGTTAGTATCCGGTCATTAAAGGGATTAGTAGATTATGAATAAATTAATAAATTTTATCAGGATATTTATTCTAGGTCAGCTCCGTTTGTTCAAAGTTGATTTACTGTCGTTCGTTTCATGTCCTCAAATACAACACTTGAGTTAATGCAAAATGTCATCATTATCACGTTTGAATTATTATATGACAATATACTATTGTAACACGCCTAATGTTATAGTTACGACGTTTCAATTTCAGATACTATATTGTCGTTCTTATCCTGGATCAATTTTTTTCCTTCATAATTGATAATGTCGTTAGTATCCGGTCATTAAAGGGATTAGTAGATTATGCATAAATTAATAAATTTTATCAGGATATTTATTCTAGGTCAGCTCCGTTTGTTCAAAGTTGATTTACTGTCGTTCGTTTCATGTCCTCAAGTACAACGCTTGAGTTAATGCAAAATGTCATCATTATCCCGTTTGAATTATTATATGACAATATACTATTGTAATAAGCCTAATGTTATAGTGACAACATTGCAATTTGAGATACTATATTGTCGTTCTTATACTGGATTAGTTTTTTTCGTCACAATTGAAAATGTCGTTAGTATCTGGTCATTAAAGGGATTATCAGATTATGAATAAGTTAATAAATTTTATGTGTAGTTTTAGTGGAGGTCAGCTCCGTTTGTTCAAAGTTGATGTACTGTCGTACGTTTCGGGTCCTCAAGTACAACGCTTGAGTTAATGCAAAATGTCATCATTATCCCGTTTGAATTATTATATGACAATATACTATTGTAATAAGCCTAATGTTATAGTGACAACATTGCAATTTGAGATACTATATTGTCGTTCTTATGCTGGATTAGTTTTTTTCGTCACAATTGAAAATGTCGTTAGTATCTGGTCATTAAAGGGATTATCAGATTATGAATAAGTTAATAAATTTTATGTGTAGTTTTAGTGGAGGTCAGCTCCGTTTGTTCAAAGTTGTTGTACTGTCGTACGTTTCGGGTCCTCAAGTACAACACTTGAATAAATGCAAAATGTCGTCATTATCCGGTTTGAATTATTATATGACAATATACTATTGTAAAGCCTAATGTTATAGTGACGACGTTTGCAATTTAGATACTATATTGTCGTTCTTATCCTGGATCAGTTTTTTTCCTTCATAATTGATAATGTCGTTAGTATCCGGTCATTAAAGGGATTAGTAGATTATGAATAAATTAATAAATTTTATCAGGATATTTATTCTAGGTCAGCTCCGTTTGTTCAAAGTTGATTTACTGTCGTTCGTTTCATGTCCTCAATACAACACTTGAGTTAATGCAAAATGTCATCATTATCACGTTTGAATTATTATATGACAATATACTATTGTAACACGCCTAATGTTATAGTTACGACGTTCAATTTCAGATACTATATTGTCGTTCTTATCCTGGATCAATTTTTTTCCTTCATAATTGATAATGTCGTTAGTATCCGGTCATTAAAGGGATTAGTAGATTATGATAAATTAATAAATTTTATAGGTATTTATTCTAGGTCAGCTCCGTTTGTTCAAAGTTGATTTACTGTCGTTCGTTTCATGTCCTCAAGTACAACGCTGAGTTAATGCAAAATGTCATCATTATCCCGTTTGAATTATTATATGACAATATACTATTGTAATAAGCCTAATGTTATAGTGACAACATTGCAATTTGAGATACTATATTGTCGTTCTTATGCTGGATTAGTTTTTTTCGTCACAATTGAAAATGTCGTTAGTATCTGGTCATTAAAGGGATTATCAGATTATGAATAAGTTAATAAATTTTATGTGTAGTTTTAGTGGAGGTCAGCTCCGTTTGTTCAAAGTTGATGTACTGTCGTACGTTTCGGGTCCTCAAGTACAACACTTGAATAAATGCAAAATGTCGTCATTATCCGGTTTGAATTATTATATGACAATATACTATTGTAACACGCCTAATGTTATAGTTACGACGTTTCAATTTCAGATACTATATTGTCGTTCTTATCCTGGATCAATTTTTTTCCTTCATAATTGATAATGTCGTTAGTATCCGGTCATTAAAGGGATTAGTAGATTATGCATAAATTAATAAATTTTATCAGGATATTTATTCTAGGTCAGCTCCGTTTGTTCAAAGTTGATTTACTGTCGTTCGTTTCATGTCCTCAAGTACAACGCTTGAGTTAATGCAAAATGTCATCATTATCCCGTTTGAATTATTATATGACAATATACTATTGTAATAAGCCTAATGTTATAGTGACAACATTGCAATTTGAGATACTATATTGTCGTTCTTATGCTGGATTAGTTTTTTTCGTCACAATTGAAAATGTCGTTAGTATCTGGTCATTAAAGGGATTATCAGATTATGAATAAGTTAATAAATTTTATGTGTAGTTTTAGTGGAGGTCAGCTCCGTTTGTTCAAAGTTGATGTACTGTCGTACGTTTCGGGTCCTCAAGTACAACACATGAATAAATGCAAAATGTCGTCATTATCCGGTTTGAATTATTATATGACAATATACTATTGTAATAAGCCTAATGTTATAGTGACGACGTTGCAATTTGAGATACTATATTGTCGTTCTTATCCTGGATTAGTTTTTTTTTCGTCCCAATTGCAAATGTCGTTAGTATCTGGTCATTAAAGGGATTATTAGATTATGAATAAGTTAATAAATTTTATGAGTAGTTTTAGTCTAGGTTAGCTACGTTTGTTCAAAGTTGATGTACTGTAGTTCGTTTCAGGTCGTCAAGTACAACACTTGAATAAATGCAAAATGTCGTCATTATCCGGATTGAATTATTATATGACAATATACTATTGTAACACGCCTAATGTTATAGTTACGACGTCTCAATTTGATACCCTATATTGTCGTTCTTATCCAGGATCAGTTTTTTTCCGTCATAATTGAAAATGTCGTTAGTATCCGGTTATTAAACGGATTATTAGATTATAAATAAAATAGTAAATTTTATCAGTAGATTTAGTCTACGTCAGCTCCGTTTGTTCAAAGTTGATGTACTGTCTTTCGTTTCCGGTCCTTAAGTACAACACTTGAGTTAATGCAAAATGTCGTCATTATCAGTTTGAGATACTATATTGTCGTACTTATCCTGGATCAGTTTTTTTTCCGTCATAATTGAAAATGTCGTTAGTATCCGGTCATTAAAAGGATTATTAGATTATGAATATATTAATAAATTTTATGAGTAGTTTTAGTCTAGGTCAGCTCCGTTTGTTCAAAGTTGATGTACTGTCGTTCGTTTCCGGTCCTTAAGTACAACACTTGAATAAATGCAAAATGTCGTCATTATCCAGTTTGAATTATTTTACGAAAATATACTATTGTAATAAGCCTAATGTTATAGTGACGACATTTCAATTTGAGATACTATATTGTCGTGCTTATCCTGGATTAGTTTTTTTTTCGTCACAATTGAAAATGTCGTTAGTATCTGGTCATTAAAGGGATTATTAGATTATGAATAAATTAATAAATTTTATCAGGATATTTATTCTAGGTCAGCTCCGTTTGTTCAAAGTTGATTTACTGTCGTTCGTTTCATGTCCTCAAATACAACACTTGAGTTAATGCAAAATGTCATCATTATCACGTTTGAATTATTATATGACAATATACTATTGTAACACGCCTAATGTTATAGTTACGACGTTTCAATTTCAGATACTATATTGTCGTTCTTATCCTGGATCAATTTTTTTCCTTCATAATTGATAATGTCGTTAGTATCCGGTCATTAAAGGGATTAGTAGATTATGCATAAATTAATAAATTTTATCAGGATATTTATTCTAGGTCAGCTCCGTTTGTTCAAAGTTGATTTACTGTCGTTCGTTTCATGTCCTCAAGTACAACGCTTGAGTTAATGCAAAATGTCATCATTATCCCGTTTGAATTATTATATGACAATATACTATTGTAATAAGCCTAATGTTATAGTGACGACGTTGCAATTTGAGATACTATATTGTCGTTCTTATCCTGGATCAGTTTTTTTTCTTCATAATTGAAAATGTCGTTAGTATCTGGTCATTAAAGGGATTATCAGATTATGAATAAGTTAATAAATTTTATGTGTAATTTAGTGGAGGTCAGCTCCGTTTGTTCAAAGTTGATGTACTGTCGTACGTTTCGGGTCCTCAAGTACAACACTTGAATAAATGCAAAATGTCGTCATTATCCGGTTTGAATTATTATATGACAATATACTATTGTAATAAGCCTAATGTTATAGTGACGACGTTGCAATTTGAGATACTATATTGTCGTTCTTATCCTGGATCAGTTTTTTTTCTTCATAATTGATAATGTCGTTAGTATCCGGTCATTAAAGGGATTAGTAGATTATGAATAAATTAATAAATTTTATCAGGATATTTATTCTAGGTCAGCTCCGTTTGTTCAAAGTTGATTTACTGTCGTTCGTTTCATGTCCTCAAATACAACACTTGAGTTAATGCAAAATGTCATCATTATCACGTTTGAATTATTATATGACAATATACTATTGTAACACGCCTAATGTTATAGTTACGACGTTTCAATTTCAGATACTATATTGTCGTTCTTATCCTGGATCAATTTTTTTCCTTCATAATTGATAATGTCGTTAGTATCCGGTCATTAAAGGGATTAGTAGATTATGCATAAATTAATAAATTTTATCAGGATATTTATTCTAGGTCAGCTCCGTTTGTTCAAAGTTGATTTACTGTCGTTCGTTTCATGTCCTCAAGTACAACGCTTGAGTTAATGCAAAATGTCATCATTATCCCGTTTGAATTATTATATAACAATATACTATTGTAATAAGCCTAATGTTATAGTGACAACATTGCAATTTGAGATACTATATTGTCGTTCGTATCCTGGATTAGTTTTTTTCGTCACAATTGAATATGTCGTTAGTATCTGGTCATTAAAGGGATTATTAGATTATGAATACATTAATAAATTTTATGTGTAGTTTTAGTCTAGGTCAGCTCCGTTTGTTCAAAATTGATGTACTGTCGTACATTTCGGGTCCTCAAGTACAACACTTGAATAAATGCAAAATGTCGTCATTATCCGGTTTGAATTATTATATGACAATATACTATTGTAATAAGCCTAATGTTATAGTGACGACGTTGCAATTTTAGTTACTATATAGTCGTTCTTATACTGGATCAGTTTTTTTCCTTCATAATTGAAAATGTCGTTAGTATCTGGTCATTAAAGGGATTATTAGATTATGAATAAATTAATAAATTTGATGTGTAGTTTTAGTCTAGGTCAGCTCCGTTTGTTCAAAGTTGATGTACTGTCGTACGTTTCGGGTCTTCAAGTACAACACTTGAGTTAATGCAAAATGTCATCATTATCCGGTTTGAATTATTATATGACAATATACTATTGTAATAAGCCTAATGTTATAGTGACAACATTGCAATTTGAGATACTATATTGTCGTTCTTATCCTGAATTAGTTTTTTTTTCGTCACAATTGAAAATGTCGGTAGTATCTGGTCATTAAAGGGATTATTAGATTATGAATAAATTAATAAATTTTATGAGTAGATTTAATCTAGGTCAGCCACGTTTGTTCCAAGTTGATGTACTGTCGTTCGTTTCCGGTCCTCAAGTACAACACTTGAATAAATGCAAAATGTCGTCATTATCCGGTTTGAATTATTATATGACAATATACTATTGTAACACGCCTAATGTTATAGTTACGACGTTTCAATTTCAGATACTATATTGTCGTTCTTATCCTGGATCAATTTTTTTCCTTCATAATTGATAATGTCGTTAGTATCCGGTCATTAAAGGGATTAGTAGATTATGCATAAATTAATAAATTTTATCAGGATATTTATTCTAGGTCAGCTCCGTTTGTTCAAAGTTGATTTACTGTCGTTCGTTTCATGTCCTCAAATACAACACTTGAGTTAATGCAAAATGTCATCATTATCACGTTTGAATTATTATATGACAATATACTATTGTAACACGCCTAATGTTATAGTTACGACGTTTCAATTTCAGATACTATATTGTCGTTCTTATCCTGGATCAATTTTTTTCCTTCATAATTGATAATGTCGTTAGTATCCGGTCATTAAAGGGATTAGTAGATTATGAATAAATTAATAAATTTGATGTGTAGTTTTAGTCTAGGTCAGCTCCGTTTGTTCAAAGTTGATGTACTGTCGTACGTTTCGGGTCTTCAAGTACAACACTTGAGTTAATGCAAAATGTCATCATTATCCGGTTTGAATTATTATATGACAATATACTATTGTAATAAGCCTAATGTTATAGTGACAACATTGCAATTTGAGATACTATATTGTCGTTCTTATCCTGAATTAGTTTTTTTTTCGTCACAATTGAAAATGTCGGTAGTATCTGGTCATTAAAGGGATTATTAGATTATGAATAAATTAATAAATTTTATGAGTAGATTTAATCTAGGTCAGCCACGTTTGTTCCAAGTTGATGTACTGTCGTTCGTTTCCGGTCCTCAAGTACAACACTTGAATAAATGCAAAATGTCGTCATTATCCGGTTTGAATTATTATATGACAATATACTATTGTAACACGCCTAATGTTATAGTTACGACGTTTCAATTTCAGATACTATATTGTCGTTCTTATCCTGGATCAATTTTTTTCCTTCATAATTGATAATGTCGTTAGTATCCGGTCATTAAAGGGTTAGTAGATTATGCATAAATTAATAAATTTTATCAGGATATTTATTCTAGGTCAGCTCCGTTTGTTCAAAGTTGATTTACTGTCGTTCGTTTCATGTCCTCAAGTACAACGCTTGAGTTAATGCAAAATGTCATCATTATCCCGTTTGAATTATTATATGACAATATACTATTGTAATAAGCCTAATGTTATAGTGACAACATTGCAATTTGAGATACTATATTGTCGTTCTTATGCTGGATTAGTTTTTTTCGTCACAATTGAAAATGTCGTTAGTATCTGGTCATTAAAGGGATTATCAGATTATGAATAAGTTAATAAATTTTATGTATAGTTTTAGTGGAGGTCAGCTCCGTTTGTTCAAAGTTGATTTACTGTCGTTCGTTTCATGTCCTCAAGTACAACGCTTGAGTTAATGCAAAATGTCATCATTATCCCGTTTGAATTATTATATGACAATATACTATTGTAATAAGCCTAATGTTATAGTGACAACATTGCAATTTGAGATACTATATTGTCGTTCTTATGCTGGATTAGTTTTTTTCGTCACAATTGAAAATGTCGTTAGTATCTGGTCATTAAAGGGATTATCAGATTATGAATAAGTTAATAAATTTTATGTGTAGTTTTAGTGGAGGTCAGCTCCGTTTGTTCAAAGTTGATGTACTGTCGTACGATTCGGGTCCTCAAGTACAACACATGAATAAATGCAAAATGTCGTCATTATCCGGTTTGAATTATTATATGACAATATACTATTGTAATAAGCCTAATGTTATAGTGACGACGTTGCAATTTGAGATACTATATTGTCGTTCTTATCCTGGATCAGTTTTTTTTCTTCATAATTGATAATGTCGTTAGTATCCGGTCATTAAAGGGATTAGTAGATTATGAATAAATTAATAAATTTTATCAGGATATTTATTCTAGGTCAGCTCCGTTTGTTCAAAGTTGATTTACTGTCGTTCGTTTCATGTCCTCAAATACAACACTTGAGTTAATGCAAAATGTCATCATTATCACGTTTGAATTATTATATGACAATATACTATTGTAACACGCCTAATGTTATAGTTACGACGTTTCAATTTCAGATACTATATTGTCGTTCTTATCCTGGATCAATTTTTTTCCTTCATAATTGATAATGTCGTTAGTATCCGGTCATTAAAGGGATTAGTAGATTATGCATAAATTAATAAATTTTATCAGGATATTTATTCTAGGTCAGCTCCGTTTGTTCAAATTTGATTTACTGTCGTTCGTTTCATGTCCTCAAGTACAACGCTTGAGTTAATGCAAAATGTCATCATTATCCCGTTTGAATTATTATATGACAATATACTATTGTAATAAGCCTAATGTTATAGTGACAACATTGCAATTTGAGATACTATATTGTCGTTCTTATGCTGGATTAGTTTTTTTCGTCACAATTGAAAATGTCGTTAGTATCTGGTCATTAAAGGGATTATTAGATTATGAATACATTAATAAATTTTATGTGTAGTTTTAGTCTAGGTCAGCTCCGTTTGTTCAAAATTGATGTACTGTCGTACATTTCGGGTCCTCAAGTACAACACTTGAATAAATGCAAAATGTCGTCATTATCCGGTTTGAATTATTATATGACAATATACTATTGTAATAAGCCTAATGTTATAGTGACGACGTTGCAATTTTAGTTACTATATAGTCGTTCTTATACTGGATCAGTTTTTTTCCTTCATAATTGAAAATGTCGTTAGTATCTGGTCATTAAAGGGATTATTAGATTATGAATAAATTAATAAATTTGATGTGTAGTTTTAGTCTAGGTCAGCTCCGTTTGTTCAAAGTTGATGTACTGTCGTACGTTTCGGGTCTTCAAGTACAACACTTGAGTTAATGCAAAATGTCATCATTATCCGGTTTGAATTATTATATGACAATATACTATTGTAATAAGCCTAATGTTATAGTGACAACATTGCAATTTGAGATACTATATTGTCGTTCTTATGCTGGATTAGTTTTTTTCGTCACAATTGAAAATGTCGTTAGTATCTGGTCATTAAAGGGATTATCAGATTATGAATAAGTTAATAAATTTTATGTATAGTTTTAGTGGAGGTCAGCTCCGTTTGTTCAAAGTTGATGTACTGTCGTACGTTTCGGGTCCTCAAGTACAACACATGAATAAATGCAAAATGTCGTCATTATCCGGTTTGAATTATTATATGACAATATACTATTGTAATAAGCCTAATGTTATAGTGACGACGTTGCAATTTGAGATACTATATTGTCGTTCTTATCTTGGATCAGTTTTTTTTCTTCATAATTGATAATGTCGTTAGTATCCGGTCATTAAAGGGATTAGTAGATTATGAATAAATTAATAAATTTTATCAGGATATTTATTCTAGGTCAGCTCCGTTTGTTCAAAGTTGATTTACTGTCGTTCGTTTCATGTCCTCAAATACAACACTTGAGTTAATGCAAAATGTCATCATTATCACGTTTGAATTATTATATGACAATATACTATTGTAACACGCCTAATGTTATAGTTACGACGTTTCAATTTCAGATACTATATTGTCGTTCTTATCCTGGATCAATTTTTTTCCTTCATAATTGATAATGTCGTTAGTATCCGGTCATTAAAGGGATTAGTAGATTGTGCATAAATTAATAAATTTTATCAGGATATTTATTCTAGGTCAGCTCCGTTTGTTCAAAGTTGATTTACTGTCGTTCGTTTCATGTCCTCAAGTACAACGCTTGAGTTAATGCAAAATGTCATCATTATCCCGTTTGAATTATTATATGACAATATACTATTGTAATAAGCCTAATGTTATAGTGACAACATTGCAATTTGAGAAACTATATTGTCGTTCTTATGCTGGATTAGTTTTTTTCGTCACAATTGAAAATGTCGTTAGTATCTGGTCATTAAAGGGATTATCAGATTATGAATAAGTTAATAAATTTTATGTGTAGTTTTAGTGGAGGTCAGCTCCGTTTGTTCAAAGTTGATGTACTGTCGTACGATTCGGGTCCTCAAGTACAACACATGAATAAATGCAAAATGTCGTCATTATCCGGTTTGAATTATTATATGACAATATACTATTGTAATAAGCCTAATGTTATAGTGACGACGTTGCAATTTGAGATACTATATTGTCGTTCTTATCCTGGATCAGTTTTTTTTCTTCATAATTGATAATGTCGTTAGTATCCGGTCATTAAAGGGATTAGTAGATTATGAATAAATTAATAAATTTTATCAGGATATTTATTCTAGGTCAGCTCCGTTTGTTCAAAGTTGATTTACTGTCGTTCGTTTCATGTCCTCAAATACAACACTTGAGTTAATGCAAAATGTCATCATTATCACGTTTGAATTATTATATGACAATATACTATTGTAACACGCCTAATGTTATAGTTACGACGTTTCAATTTCAGATACTATATTGTCGTTCTTATCCTGGATCAATTTTTTTCCTTCATAATTGATAATGTCGTTAGTATCCGGTCATTAAAGGGATTAGTAGATTATGCATAAATTAATAAATTTTATCAGGATATTTATTCTAGGTCAGCTCCGTTTGTTCAAATTTGATTTACTGTCGTTCGTTTCATGTCCTCAAGTACAACGCTTGAGTTAATGCAAAATGTCATCATTATCCCGTTTGAATTATTATATGAAAATATACTATTGTAATAATCCTAATGTTATAGTGACAACGTTGCAATTTTAGATACTATATTGTCGTTCGTATCCTGGAATAGTTTTTTTCGTCACAATTGAAAATGTCGTTAGTATCTGGTCATTAAAGGGATTATTAGATTATGAATAAATTAATAAATTTTATGTGTAGTTTTAGTCTAGGTCAGCTCCATTTGTTCAAAGTTGATGTACTGTCGTACATTTCGGGTCCTCAAGTACAACACTTGAGTTAATGCAAAATGTCATCATTATCCGATTTGAATTATTATATGACAATATACTATTGTAATAAGCCTAATGTTATAGTGACGACATTTCAATTTGAGATACTATATTGTCGTTCTTATCCTGGATTAGTTTTTTTTCGTCACAATTGAAAATGTCGTTAGTATCCGGTTATTAAAGGGATTATTAGATTATGAATAAATTATTAAATTTTATGAGTAGTTTTAGTCTAGGTCAGCTCCGTTTGTTCAAAGTTGATGTACTGTCGTTCGTTTCCGGTCCTCAAGTACAGCACTTGAGTTAATCCAAATGTCATCATTATCCGGTTTGAATTATTATATGACAATATACTATTGTAATAAGCCTAATGTTATAGTGACGACATTTCAATTTGAGATAATATATTGTCGTTCTTATACTGGATTAGTTTTTTTTTTCGTCACAATTGAAAATGTCGTTAGTATCTGGTCATTAAAGGGATTATTAGATTATGAATAAATTAATAAATTTTATGTGTAGTTTTAGTCTAGGTCAGCTCCGTTTGTTCAAAGTTGATGTACTGTCGTACATTTCGGGTCCTCAAGTACAACACTTGAATAAATGCAAAATGTCGTCATTATCCGGTTTCAATTATTATATGACAATATACTATTGTAATAAGCCTAATGTTATAGTGACGACGTTGCAATTTTAGTTACTATATAGTCGTTCTCATACTAGATCAGTTTTTTTCCTTCATAATTGAAAATGTCGTTAGTATCTGGTCATTAAAGGGATTATTAGATTATGAATAAATTAATAAATTTGATGTGTAGTTTTAGTCTAGGTCAGCTCCGTTTGTTCAAAGTTGATGTACTGTCGTACGTTTCGGGTCCTCAAGTACAACACTTGAGTTAATGCAAAATGTCATCATTATCCGGTTTGAATTATTATATGACAATATACTATTGTAATAAGCCTAATGTTATAGTGACAACATTGCAATTTGAGATACTATATTGTCGTTCTTATCCTGAATTAGTTTTTTTTTCGTCACAATTGAAAATGTCGGTAGTATCTGGTCATTAAAGGGATTATTAGATTATGAATAAATTAATAAATTTTATGAGTAGATTTAATCTAGGTCAGCCACGTTTGTTCCAAGTTGATGTACTGTCGTTCGTTTCCGGTCCTCAAGTACAACACTTGAGTTAATGCAAAATGTCATCATTATCCGGTTTGAATTATTATATAACAATATACTATTGTAATAAGCCTAATGTTATAGTGACGACGTTGCAATTTTAGATACTATATAATCGTTCATATAGTGGATCAGTTTTTTTCCTTCCTAATTGAAAATGTCGTTAGTATCCGGTCATTAAATGGATTATTAGATTATGAATAAATTCATAAATTTTATCAGGATATTTAGTCTAGGTCAGCTCCGTTTTTTCACAGTTGATGTACTGTCGTTCGTTTCAGGTCCTCAAGTACAACACTTGAGTTAATGCAAAATGTCATCATTATCCGATTTGAATTATTATATGACAATATACTATTGTAATAATCCTAATGTTATAGTGACGACGTTGCAATTTTAGATACTATATTGTCGTTCTTATCCTGGATTAGTTTTTTCCGTCATAATTGAAAATGTCGTCAGTATCCGGTCATTAAAGGGATTATTAGATTATGAATAAATTAATAAATTTTATGAGTAGATTTAATCTAGGTCAGCCACGTTTGTTCCAAGTTGATGTACTGTCGTTCGTTTCCGGTCCTCAAGTACAACACTTGAGTTAATGCAAAATGTCATCATTATCCGGTTTGAATTATTATATAACAATATACTATTGTAATAAGCCTAATGTTATAGTGACAACATTGCAATTTGAGATACTATATTGTCGTTCGTATCCTGGAATAGTTTTTTTCGTCACAATTGAAAATGTCGTTAGTATCTGGTCATTAAAGGGATTATTAGATTATGAATAAATTAATAAATTTTATGTGTAGTTTTAGTCTAGGTCAGCTCCATTTGTTCAAAGTTGATGTACTGTCGTACGTTTCGGGTCCTCAAGTACAACACTTGAGTTAATGCAAAATGTCATCATTATCCGGTTTGAATTATTATATGACAATATACTATTGTAATAAGCCTAATGTTATAGTGACATCATTGCAATTTGAGATACTATATTGTCGTTCTTATCCTGAATTAGTTTTTTTTTTCGTCACAATTGAAAATGTCGTTAGTATCTGGTCATTAAAGGGATTATTAGATTATGAATAAATTAATAAATTTTATGAGTAGATTTAGTCTATGTCAGCTCCGTTTGTTCAAAGTTGATGTACTGTCGTTCGTTTCAGGCCCTCAAGTACAACACTTGAGTTAATGCAAAATGTCGTCATTATCAGTTTGAGACACTATATTGTCGTTCTTATCCTGGATCAGTTTTTTTTCCGTCACAATTGAAAATGTCGTTAGTTTCTGGTCATCAAAGGGATTATTAGATTATGAATAAATTAATAAATTTTATGTGTAGTTTTAGTCTAGGTCAGCTCCGTTTGTTCAAAGTTGATGTACTGTCGTACGTTTCGGGTCGTCAAGTACAACACTTGAATAAATGCAAAATGTCGTCATTATCCGGTTTGAATTATTATATGACAATATACTATTGTAATAAGCCTAAGGTTATAGTGACGACGTTGCAATTTTAGATACTATATAATCGTTCATATAGTGGATCAGTTTTTTTCCTTCCTAATTGAAAATGTCGTTAGTATCCGGTCATTAAATGGATTATTAGATTATGAATAAATTCATAAATTTTATCAGGATATTTAGTCTAGGTCAGCTCCGTTTTTTACAGTTGATGTACTGTCGTTCGTTTCAGGTCCTCAAGTACAACACTTGAGTTAATGCAAAATGTCATCATTATCCGATTTGAATTATTATATGACAATATACTATTGTAATAATCCTAATGTTATAGTGACGACGTTGCAATTTTAGATACTATATTGTCGTTCTTATCCTGGATTAGTTTTTTCCGTCATAATTGAAAATGTCGTCAGTATCCGGTCATTAAAGGGATTATTAGATTATGAATAAATTAATAAATTTTATGAGTAGATTTAATCTAGGTCAGCCACGTTTGTTCAAAGTTGATGTACTGTCGTTCGTTTCAGGTCGTCTAGTACAACACTTAAGTTAATGCAAAATGTCATCATTATCCGGTTTGAATTATTATATGACAATATACTATTGTAATAAGCCTAATGTTATAGTGACGACATTTCAATTTGAGATACTATATTGTCGTTCTTATCCTGGATTGGTTTTTTTTTCGTCACAATTGAAAATGTCGTTAGTATCCGGTTATTAAACGGATTATTAGATTATAAATAAGATAGTAAATTTTATCAGTAGATTTAGTCTATGTCAGCTCCGTTTGTTCAAAGTTGATGTACTGTCGTTCGTTTCAGGTCCTCAAGTACAACACTTGAGTTAATGCAAAATGTCATCATTATCCCGTTTGAATTATTATATGACAATATACTATTGTAATAAGCCTAATGTTATAGTGACGACGTTGCAATTTGAGATACTATATTGTCGTTCTTATCCTGGATCAGTTTTTTTTCTTCATAATTGATAATGTCGTTAGTATCCGGTCATTAAAGGGATTAGTAGATTATGAATAAATTAATAAATTTTATCAGGCTATTTAGTCTAGGTCAGCTCCGTTTGTTCAAAGGTGATGTACTGTCGTTCGTTTCAGGTCCTCAAGTACAACACTTGAGTTAATGCAAAATGTCATCATTATCCGGATTGAATTATTTTACGAAAATATAGTACTGTAACACGCCTAATGTTATAGTTACGACGTCTCAATTTGAGATACTATATTGTCGTTCTTATCCTGGATCAGTTTTTTTTCCTTCACAATTGAAAATGTCGTTAGTATCCGGTTATTAAACGGATTATTAGATTATAAATAAAATACTAAATTTTATCAGGATATTTATTCTAGGTCAGCTCCGTTTGTTCAAAGTTGATGTACTGTCGTTCGTTTCAGGTCCTCAAGTACAACACTTGAGTTAATGCTTAATGTCATCATTATCCGGTTTGAATTATTTTACGAAAATATAGTATTGTAACACGCCAAATGATATAGTGACGACGTTTAAATTTGAGACACTATATTGTCATTCTTATCCTGGATTAGTTTTTTTCCGTCACAATTGATAATGTCGTTAGTATCCGGTCATTAAAGGGATTAGTAGATTATCAATAAATTAATAAATTTTAAGAGTCGATTTAGTCTAGGTCAGTTACGTTTGTTCTAAGTTGATGTACTGTCGTTCGTTTCCGGTCCTTAAGTACAACACTTGAATAAATGCAAAATGTCGTCATTATCCGGATTGAATTATTATATGACAATATACTATTGTAACACGCCTAATGTTATAGTTACGACGACTCAATTTGAGATACTATATTGTCGTTCTTATCCTGGATCAGTTTTTTTTCCGTCACAATTGAAAATGTCGTTAGTATCCGGTTATTAAACGGATTATTAGATTATAAATAAAATACTAAATTTTATCAGTAGATTTAGTCTATGTCAGCTCCGTTTGTTCAAAGTTGATGTACTGTCGTTCGTTTCCGGTCCTTAAGTACAACACTTGAGTTAATGCAAAATGTCGTCATTATCAGTTTGAGACACTATATTGTCGTTCTTATCCTGGATCAGTTTTTTTTCCGTTATAATTGAAAATGTCGTTAGTATCCGGTCATTAAAGGGATTATTAGATTATGAATAAATTAATAAATTTTATCAGGATATTTAGTCTAGGTCAGCTCCGTTTGTTGAAAGTTGATGTACTGTCGTTCGTTTCTGGTCCTTAAGTACCACACTCGAATAAATGCAAATGTCGTCATTATCTGGTTTGAATTATTATATGACAATATACTATTGTAATAAGCCTAATACTATAGTGACGACGTTGCAATTTGAGATACTATATTGTCGTTCTTATCCTGGATTAGTTTTTTACCGTTATAATTGAAAATTTCGTTAGTATGCGGTCCTTAAAGGTCTTATTAGATCATAAATAAATTAATAAATTTTGTCAGGAGATTTAGTCTACGTCAGCTCCGTTTGTTCAAAGGTGATGTACTGTCGTTCGTTTCAGGTCCTCAAGTACAACACTTGAGTTAATGCAAAATGTCATCATTATCCGGATTGAATTATTTTACGAAAATATAGTACTGTAACACGCCTAATGTTATAGTTACGACGTCTCAATTTGAGATACTATATTGTCGTTCTTATCCTGGATCAGTTTTTTTTCCTTCACAATTGAAAATGTCGTTAGTATCCGGTTATTAAACGGATTATTAGATTATAAATAAAATACTAAATTTTATCAGGATATTTATTCTAGGTCAGCTCCGTTTGTTCAAAGTTGATGTACTGTCGTTCGTTTCAGGTCCTCAAGTACAACACTTGAGTTAATGCTTAATGTCATCATTATCCGGTTTGAATTATTTTACGAAAATATAGTATTGTAACACGCCAAATGATATAGTGACGACGTTTAAATTTGAGACACTATATTGTCATTCTTATCCTGGATTAGTTTTTTTCCGTCACAATTGATAATGTCGTTAGTATCCGGTCATTAAAGGGATTAGTAGATTATCAATAAATTAATAAATTTTAAGAGTCGATTTAGTCTAGGTCAGTTACGTTTGTTCTAAGTTGATGTACTGTCGTTCGTTTCCGGTCCTTAAGTACAACACTTGAATAAATGCAAAATGTCGTCATTATCCGGATTGAATTATTATATGACAATATACTATTGTAACACGCCTAATGTTATAGTTACGACGACTCAATTTGAGATACTATATTGTCGTTCTTATCCTGGATCAGTTTTTTTTCCGTCACAATTGAAAATGTCGTTAGTATCCGGTTATTAAACGGATTATTAGATTATAAATAAAATACTAAATTTTATCAGTAGATTTAGTCTATGTCAGCTCCGTTTGTTCAAAGTTGATGTACTGTCGTTCGTTTCCGGTCCTTAAGTACAACACTTGAGTTAATGCAAAATGTCGTCATTATCAGTTTGAGACACTATATTGTCGTTCTTATCCTGGATCAGTTTTTTTTCCGTTATAATTGAAAATGTCGTTAGTATCCGGTCATTAAAGGGATTATTAGATTATGAATAAATTAATAAATTTTATCAGGATATTTAGTCTAGGTCAGCTCCGTTTGTTGAAAGTTGATGTACTGTCGTTCGTTTCTGGTCCTTAAGTACCACACTCGAATAAATGCAAATGTCGTCATTATCTGGTTTGAATTATTATATGACAATATACTATTGTAATAAGCCTAATACTATAGTGACGACGTTGCAATTTGAGATACTATATTGTCGTTCTTATCCTGGATTAGTTTTTTACCGTTATAATTGAAAATTTCGTTAGTATGCGGTCCTTAAAGGTCTTATTAGATCATAAATAAATTAATAAATTTTGTCAGGATATTTATTCTAGGTCAGCTCCGTTTGTTCAAAGTTGATGTACTGTCGTTCGTTTCAGGTCCTCAAGTACAACACTTGAGTTAATGCTTAATGTCATCATTATCCGGTTTGAATTATTTTACGAAAATATAGTATTGTAACACGCCAAATGATATAGTGACGACGTTTAAATTTGAGACACTATATTGTCATTCTTATCCTGGATTAGTTTTTTTCCGTCACAATTGATAATGTCGTTAGTATCCGGTCATTAAAGGGATTAGTAGATTATCAATAAATTAATAAATTTTAAGAGTCGATTTAGTCTAGGTCAGTTACGTTTGTTCTAAGTTGATGTACTGTCGTTCGTTTCCGGTCCTTAAGTACAACACTTGAATAAATGCAAAATGTCGTCATTATCCGGATTGAATTATTATATGACAATATACTATTGTAACACGCCTAATGTTATAGTTACGACGACTCAATTTGAGATACTATATTGTCGTTCTTATCCTGGATCAGTTTTTTTTCCGTCACAATTGAAAATGTCGTTAGTATCCGGTTATTAAACGGATTATTAGATTATAAATAAAATACTAAATTTTATCAGTAGATTTAGTCTATGTCAGCTCCGTTTGTTCAAAGTTGATGTACTGTCGTTCGTTTCCGGTCCTTAAGTACAACACTTGAGTTAATGCAAAATGTCGTCATTATCAGTTTGAGACACTATATTGTCGTTCTTATCCTGGATCAGTTTTTTTTCCGTTATAATTGAAAATGTCGTTAGTATCCGGTCATTAAAGGGATTATTAGATTATGAATAAATTAATAAATTTTATCAGGATATTTAGTCTAGGTCAGCTCCGTTTGTTGAAAGTTGATGTACTGTCGTTCGTTTCTGGTCCTTAAGTACCACACTCGAATAAATGCAAATGTCGTCATTATCTGGTTTGAATTATTATATGACAATATACTATTGTAATAAGCCTAATACTATAGTGACGACGTTGCAATTTGAGATACTATATTGTCGTTCTTATCCTGGATTAGTTTTTTACCGTTATAATTGAAAATTTCGTTAGTATGCGGTCCTTAAAGGTCTTATTAGATCATAAATAAATTAATAAATTTTGTCAGGAGATTTAGTCTACGTCAGCACCGATTTTTCAAAGTTGATATACGGTCGTTCGTTTCCGGTCCTGTAGCACGAATTTGTTTTTGTCGAAAATGGTCGTCATTATCCGGTCAAAGTGTGCATAAGAGTGATAAATATAGCGATAGTTTTGTTTTCAGTAAAAGATTAAGCTCCCGGTTGCTTCCGAAATACCGGGGCGACAAATGCATGATAGTCGAGCGATTACTTAAATCGAAAACTGCGGGCACTAAACGTAGCGGATAGGTCACTTTGCTGGTTTTTTAGCTACTTATCGGATCGAGTGCAGGCAGTTGTCGAGGAGGGTGGGTCAGTCTTTGAGTAGCTGAGCACTGCCTTTGGGGTACCACAAGGCGGCATCCTCAGCCCATTGCTTTTTGCAATATATATTAGTGACCTTCCGAACGTGCTCAAATTTTCGAAGCATATGATATTTGCGGACGACACTCAAATCTACTGCCACTGCTATCCAGGTGGATTGGAGCAGGCTTTGTCGAAAGTACAGGCAGATGCACAGGCTATATCTGACTGGGCCGCTATAAACGGACTATCGCTAAACCTTGCCAAATGCAAGGTCATGATTCTCGGCAGCCAGGCCTACGTCAGCAGAATATGCATCAGCAATCTCCTGAGAATAACAATCGACAAAGTTTCCCTGGAATTTTCTCCGAAGAATGCAATCTTAGAGTACAGATTACGTCAAGCTTGGATTGAAAGCCGCATGCAAAGTACGTTAGGGCAAAGGTTTTTCGCTCACTTTACGCACTCAAATTCCACAGGCACTCGCTTTCTAGGGACCTGAGACAATACCTCATTGAAAGCCTTGTTTTCCCCAGGCTTGACTACACCTGTGCAGTTTACCATGATCTCAATGCTACACGAAATCTAGAGCTGCAGCGTGCAGAAACATTCATTATCAGGCGCACGTAACGCCCCATCGGCTTGCGCTGGGATGGCTGTTATTAGTACGTAAACGAGAGTACCTACTGGGGTCCCAGTACTACTAAGTAATAGCCATCGAAAACCCGAATTATCCTTCAAACAATTTTTTGCGACTAAACTTTGACGTAGTAGCGAGACGATCCGAGCCTAATCCCCCATCCCCCCAGACACTAGTCTACGCTGCCCCAAGGACAGAAACTCTTAAGCTATCATTTAAGATTCAAGCAGCCATACTGCTAAACTCGTTAAACATAGTCGCCTTCGAGCTCGAGAAAATAAATAGCTTTAAGAAATTACTGCGAATGTCACTAATGGATCGCGATAAGTGTGTTCGGGAAGCAAGGATTGTTAACGAGGAATTTATTGCATGAATCGAAACCGAATGTAGAACGCGCTCATATCATCAGTAGGAGGAGCTTATTTGCGAAAGTCGCCTAAAGTAAAAGTAATTTAGGTTTGCGTTTCGTTTTAGGTCTGTCTTTCGACGTCTGCGTTGTTTTTCACCAAGTTCCGGTTTACCTTAACCCTTTACTACGGAGCTTTGGAGATGGAGCGAACTCATACCCAAGGACTACCAACGACTAGATACATATTAATATAATAAAGGATAGAGGAAGAGGAAGCATAAGAGAATTTTTTCAGAATTTTACAAAATTATAACGTACAACATTCGCTAACTTTGTTACTGTCGATCCTCTACTTTTTGATGTTTTTTATACAAAAAGTTGCGAATCAAACAAAAATCGCCATTGCTGATGAGGCCGTTTCAACGTCTTCCCCAACAATGACACAACACGGTTTTCCTAAAAATTTTTCCCCTAAATTTTCTTCTATAAAAAAAACTCTTTCTTTCTATAAAAAAAATACACATTCATACAGATAAAACAAAATTTACTAGTGATGAACTATGAATACATTGTATTTTAACTATCCATTGTAATTTGGTAAAAATATTAACACATATTATTTATTGAATATATAAATAAAAATATAAATTATTGAACACAACTGTTTACAATTTAAGTTAATGACAGATTACTACTAAGCTCTTTTTATATTACCATTAATATATTAATTCATGACAGAAGATAGTAAGCTTAAATTCAGTACACCATTTTTTATTCATCGCCACCGGTCATTACTTCCATAAATTCTGAAACAATTGAAACAAAAAATTATATTATTAGAAAACAAATTATTTCATAGGCATTTATGTATATTTGGCATTTTTTAAATCTATGAATGACACATTTTCACTTTTTTTAAATTTTTATCTACGTTTAACCAAAAAATGTCCCAGGGACAAAATAATTTTGCTGCTAGGCAATAGAAAATAATTATCATCCGAGTATAAAAACCACAATCTCCTTATTGCATCGTACTTTTTTATGAGAGCAAGACGGTGGTACTGTGTATAAGGCCAGCGCGCAGTCGTATCAAGCATCAGATTTGCTCGATAACTCAAGCGACTAGCTATCCGGACTGGCGGGTTAATCGAATACAAGGAGATTCAATAAGTCTATGGACAAAACTAGAAAGAATCTACGAGACTAAAAAAATGATTAGCTCACGATGTAGTAACAGAGAGACAACGACCGACAGGTGTCGACGTATAACGATCAACATTCCTAAATTTGAAGGCCAAACCACTAACAGACTAATGAGATTTTTTAGAAAACTCGAAAATTATTTTTCTTTTGTAAAATCGGAGAATAATAAATTTAAATGCATTATTTCACAAGCACTCGAGGGAGATGCACATAATTGGTGGTACCTCCTTCCAAGCGAATTCAAAAATTACAGCGAGTTTTTGGAATGTTTAAAGAAAGATTGTGGAATAAAAATATTCGAAAAGTAAACGCTACAAATGTAGAATTCATTCAATACATTTCCGGGCAGAAAAGTAGAGTAAACTATGCTACCTACATGTTCAGTCTAGCCCGCGAGTTGAATATGTCGATAAAAGAGAACGAAATTGTCATATAAATCGCGCTTTAAAAGAGAAATTAGACGAACCGTAACAAATAACAAAGTTTGAACAGTTAATATAGAGAAAGAGACTTAGTTAATATAGAGAACAATTAATATAGAGAGTTTCTAGAATTTCTAGAAACTCTTGCCAACTTTGACAGTGAAGACGTGTTTAAGAAAAATACTAACAGAGAAAAAAACCAAAATCCATGAAACAACAAACGAATCAAAAACACGCTCACTCTCCCAATAAAAACGGATCCTCGAAAAACGCGTCAAATACAAAACCAGCAGGTAATAAGGCATAGCAAAAGTCAGAAACATGAGCTGACCGAAAAATTCAATTTATACAAACAAACGATCAAAAAACTTAACACAGAAACACTGGAAAGAATAATACCCAGACAAAGGCAAACAAAAGCACATCCAAGACGGAAAATGCCTACCACTTTAACTGCTTGGATTTTAAAATAAATGATAAGAAAGATTACAATTTGGAAAACAATGAGTAGTTGTGTCAGCTATGGATGCACTTCTTACGCTAAGAAAGAAAGACACAACTACTAAGCTAGCGTCCATTATGAAAAATCGACGTGATAAATTATTACACAATATTGATCTGGACGGTCACGAAATAGACATTTTCCATTGCCCTGAAATGAGAATCTTACTATAAAATATTATTACAGATGCACTCGTAGACACGGGTAGTGAAATTACAGCTATATCTGAAGAATTTCATTATCAAAATCATAACACGTTTAAGTTTTGCCCGATGCTACCTACAAGTGGTGAAATTATTTAAGGTGCTACCGATAGCAAATCTGCTCGGTTAAAAAGACAATTTCGTCTTAATACTAAATTTGGAAATCTCTTAAAAAAAAAAATTTCGTAGTAATCCTAAAATTCATTAAATCATGCATTATCGATTTTGATACTATAAAATCTTGAAAAGTGCTGATTAATACGGTTAAACAAGAAATTTTGTTCTCCGTAAACGACTCTGACGGTATAATAGCATACGTGGACAGAAAAATGCCGCAGAGTATATTCACGTCACTGGCAATTATAGACTCAAGTAGATTCACCGAAAATCTCTCGGATCTAGATAGTCTCTATGAAGACTTTAAAGAAAATCCATACAAGCTCTCGCTTGAGGAGATTGATGGAAAATTGGAAAATGTAATTCGCTTGATAAGACAAGAAACAAAAATAAAGAAACATTCTTATAAAAAGAAAAGAAGTATTTGACAAAAACATGGATCACTAACCACCTACGAACACGAACTAATACTGACAGATTTATCACCCTGGTTTTGCAGACCTGATCCTCTAACACTTGCAGACAGACAAGATGCGACAAATGAAATAAAACGCATCTACACTATATTAAAATTTTATATTTTAAAAAATAAATCTCTCTTATGATAAGAATGGTCTTTAAACTTAAATTGTTTAGGTCACTGGAAAAATATTTCAATTGTATCAAATTTTAATTAATTTTTAGCAATAAAAGTGCTTAAAAAATGTCTGTTCAGTCAGATTTTTTTTGCATTTATTTCCTAAAAGTTCTAGTAGCTACTTGCAGAAGCTGCTGGCCGAATTGGGATTGCCATGGCAACGCTGACCGCTCGACTCCCGCTTTCTCTCTCCCTGTTGCCTCGCTGCGGCAGCGGCGTTTTGTCGCTTCGTTCGACAGTTACAAATGAAGCTTGAAGCTGCTCGTGTCTAGTTTTGAGTCTACCGCAATTACGTCACAAATCCTTGTTCATAGATTTGCGCGTCAAAGTCGGTTAGACTTTAAATTTAACTCTTCCTTTCACTTTAATCAAACACTTGTACTAACACTTACTTAACGAGAACATACTCGTGATCTACTCTATCTAAATGTAAATCCCTTCGAATTTCGCTAAGTCGAATAGATCTATTGTCGTATTAAATTGATCGCGTGGTGAGCGACTCAGTTAGTATTCTATATGCAAACCAGAAGTATGTTATACGTACGTGTGTATACTCGATCCAAGAGTTTAAATACATGCAAGTATATTAGAAGTTTTGTAAAAAACCAACAGCGTATATCTCCAGGCCGAAAGATAAGCGCCAGATGACACTATCACACAAATTTAATGTTAACGAATCAGAGCGGTAGCAGTCGGAGCTGACACCAGTTGGTCAAGTGCTCTCCGATTCAGATTTTTTTTTTCGACGAACGAATTTTTTTGATGCGCTTTAGTTTGGAAAAGTTGCGCTTAATGTTCAGTAAAATTCCAATATGCAAAGCAAATTGCGGGATGGTTTAAGTAATCATATGATACTTCCGACCGAATCCTCATATGAGAATCATATGAGTGTCGTATGATATATTGTAAATTCTCATAAAAATAAATAATTATTCTACCCCTATCCGATACTTATTAATTATATCTTTCTTTGTACTGTTGATTTGTTAGTTGCATCGAGAATTTATTTTTTCATCAAGGGGCGCGACAGCGCCGCGCTGGCAAGAAAAAGTACGAAGTACGATTTGTCGATAGCGCAACCCTATATACTTTGAAATTGGGCTTTCTTAACCTTAAAAAAAATCTCGAAAGCATTTAAATTATTACTTTTTATGACGTCATTATTTTCAACAGTTAGTACTTCTAAATACTTATACTCTTAAATACTTCAGAATTGATGAAATGGTTGCCTATATAGGTGCTACCATCTGGATGGTAGTACGGAAAATGGGGGCTCATGTCCAAGAAATTAATAATTTTTAATAATTTTACTAAACAAACAATAATTAAAAAACAATATTTCTTTAGCGTTAGCCCCCATTTTCCGTACTACCATCCAGATGGTAGCACCTATATAGGCCCGCCCCGACTTCCAGCGCGCTCTATAGCTTCTTATGCGGAGCCCCCTCTAGCGAGCAAGCGTGGAGAGCGTATTTATAGTTTTGGAAGGATGAGAGCCCCATCCACCGCTCTCATCTGTGAAATGCATCATCATGCATAGATCACCTCTCCATTGACTTCCTCAAACTTTTTTTTTATCATTCTTTATCGATGGATCGAACTAGCACGTCTCTCTCGATCTTGACTTATTTTATTTCTCTCTTCAGCGTAGAACTCTAGTCGTCCAGGAGTAAGAATTGCTCTACTCTTCACATCTGCATATGTCACAAGCATTTCTCCTCGAGGATGTTGAGATCTGTCTCCCAAACGAATAATCTTTGCGATGTCCTGTTGTAAACGGTGTCTAACCGGTAGTTGCTCTAGGTTTTGCTGTGGTTGCCATTTCTCATCTCTCCGAGTCAATTTTTCTTGCTGTTTAGCCTTTTCTCGTTTTTCTCGCTCCAGACGTTTTGCGTTCAGATAACTGGTTGTGTTTTGATCATTTTTAAGGTTATCCCATAAGAGCCTGTGTATAAGAGCCTAACTTTGAAGTCAATTATTGCAAAAACTATACTGACAATCGATCTGATATTTTACTAACAGGTGTATCGCATGTTTATTAACAGATTTTAATTGTTTTCAAAAGATTTTAACCATTTTCATTTTAGTATCGAACCTCCTTAAGAGTAATTTTTTCCCCACCAAACTTTGAATTTTTTCAGCTGCGGAACTTAGTTAATTCACGCACGTGGTCAGATGAGATTTTGTCATGATGATCTCACCTGAGATTTATCAATAGGGACGTTGAAAGAAAATGTGAAATAACTCTTTATCAATCAATTAATACATCATGTTATGTTAATTCTAATGCTATTGAAGAAATCACAAGTATTAATGATGAAATATTATCAGTGGAAAGTAGTCAAATTTATAGGATTGCAATTTTTATACAAATACGAAAAAAAAATGTATATAATAGCGACACCAAACTTGTTTTTTCATTAATTATTGAATGACCAACGCTTTTAAATGTATAGTACGTTATAAATAAGTATTTTGTACAAAGGTATTTACAATTAAGAAAAAAAGTTTTGTAAATTAAATCTGTATATAAAGTATAGAACAAAATCGTTATTTTATTATTATACTATCACTTTAGATTTATAACACGATTAGATTTTATAACAATCTAATATTCATTACAATAATTATTAAGATAATTATAATTTTTAATGATGAAAAAATATAAAATAAATATTATTAATATTTGGATTCATGTTATTTTGCAAAATCGCGTATTTTGTCGCATGTTTTTTCACGTGTAATATTGTAAAATTTTTACATGCAAAATTTTGCATATTCACGTGTTTTATTACATGTCTTTTTACGTGTTTTATTACATGTTTTTTATGTACTTTATTATATGCATAATCACGTGTTGTCAAAATCGGTTTGAATTAAACATATGATTTACCATATGATTATATTTGCAATTTGATAGAATATAATGTAATAAAACACGTAATAAAACATGTGATTAGATATGTGATTTACCATATGTATATTTTTAGTAGGGAAAATAATTTTTAACATTTTATTGTGCTGCACACTGAAAGTTTAATATACCTATTAAAGTAATTTAAATTCATGCATATTCTCAGATTATACATTTCTCTACTCCATTAATCGTATGAATAGTTATTATGACTGTTGATAATAATATTTTAATTCTTTAAAAAAGACAGTAACATTCTTATCAATAAAAATCAATAATACAATAATTAAGGAGCGCAGTATCGCCCTGATGGCAAGTTTAAGTTTTTATACACTGTCCCGTGGGGGAGCAGCGCGACCCTATTATATTTTGAATTTGCTATATAACCTAAATGCGTTTTATTATTTCTTGTCTGATATGTCTTAGATGCTTATGCTTGTTTAATGTATCTTGAAGATTTTAATGAAAATATTCTAATGATCATAATATTTTGCTTAAAAAAATGTCTCTTTTAGCAAAATAATTATGATCAAAAATTAATTTGCGATAATTTCTTAACATTTTGGTCATGTGCGATTCTCATCTTTTTAATTACAAAGTAGACATGCTAAAAATAGTTCATAGAAGTACATTGAAATCGATAAGACATCTTATTGAATTAAATGGTAAGTCTTCATCGCCATTTTCGCATTAAAACTAGATGAAATTCGATAGGGTCAATAGAAGTTGATTCAATTCTATATGAAAAACAATAATTGAAATAAATAGATGGAAAACAGCAATTAAAATCCATTGATTTCTCTATAGATTTTAATCGAGTTTTATTGCAAAAATCGTGATTAAGACTTCCCTGTTGAAAATAGTGACGTCATTTGAAGCTACGAATTGGAACCTTTTATGACGTCATTTAATAATCATTATTTTCAACATGTTGTACTTCTAAATACTTATACTCTTAAATACTTCAAAATTGATGAAATGGTTGCCTATATAGGTGCTACCATCTGGATGGTAGTACGGAAAATGGGGGCTAACGCTAAAGAAATATTGTTTTTTAATTATTGTTTGTTTAGTAAAATTATTAAAAATTATTAATTTCTTGGACATGAGCCCCCATTTTCCGTACTACCATCCAGATGGTAGCACCTATATAGGCAACCATTTCATCAATTCTGAAGTATTTAAGAGTATAAGTATTTAGAAGTACAACATGTTGAAAATAATGATTATTAAATGACGTCATAAAAGGTTCCAATTCGTAGCTTCAAATGACGTCACTATTTTCAACAGGGAAGTCTTAATCACGATTTTTGCAATAAAACTCGATTAAAATCTATAGAGAAATCAATGGATTTTAATTGCTGTTTTCCATCTATTTATTTCAATTATTGTTTTTCATATAGAATTGAATCAACTTCTATTGACCCTATCGAATTTCATCTAGTTTTAATGCGAAAATGGCGATGAAGACTTACCATTTAATTCAATAAGATGTCTTATCGATTTCAATGTACTTCTATGAACTATTTTTAGCATGTCTACTTTGTAATTAAAAAGATGAGAATCGCACATGACCAAAATGTTAAGAAATTATCGCAAATTAATTTTTGATCATAATTATTTTGCTAAAAGAGACATTTTTTTAAGCAAAATATTATGATCATTAGAATATTTTCATTAAAATCTTCAAGATACATTAAACAAGCATAAGCATCTAAGACATATCAGACAAGAAATAATAAAACGCATTTAGGTTATATAGCAAATTCAAAATATAATAGGGTCGCGCTGCTCCCCCACGGGACAGTGTATAAAAACTTAAACTTGCCATCAGGGCGATACTGCGCTCCTTAATTATTGTATTATTGATTTTTATTGATAAGAATGTTACTGTCTTTTTTAAAGAATTAAAATATTATTATCAACAGTCATAATAACTATTCATACGATTAATGGAGTAGAGAAATGTATAATCTGAGAATATGCATGAATTTAAATTACTTTAATAGGTATATTAAACTTTCAGTGTGCAGCACAATAAAATGTTAAAAATTATTTTCCCTACTAAAAATATACATATGGTAAATCACATATCTAATCACATGTTTTATTACGTGTTTTATTACATTATATTCTATCAAATTGCAAATATAATCATATGGTAAATCATATGTTTAATTCAAACCGATTTTGACAACACGTGATTATGCATATAATAAAGTACATAAAAAACATGTAATAAAACACGTAAAAAGACATGTAATAAAACACGTGAATATGCAAAATTTTGCATGTAAAAATTTTACAATATTACACGTGAAAAAACATGCGACAAAATACGCGATTTTGCAAAATAACATGAATCCAAATATTAATAATATTTATTTTATATTTTTTCATCATTAAAAATTATAATTATCTTAATAATTATTGTAATGAATATTAGATTGTTATAAAATCTAATCGTGTTATAAATCTAAAGTGATAGTATAATAATAAAATAACGATTTTGTTCTATACTTTATATACAGATTTAATTTACAAAACTTTTTTTCTTAATTGTAAATACCTTTGTACAAAATACTTATTTATAACGTACTATACATTTAAAAGCGTTGGTCATTCAATAATTAATGAAAAAACAAGTTTGGTGTCGCTATTATATACATTTTTTTTTCGTATTTGTATAAAAATTGCAATCCTATAAATTTGACTACTTTCCACTGATAATATTTCATCATTAATACTTGTGATTTCTTCAATAGCATTAGAATTAACATAACATGATGTATTAATTGATTGATAAAGAGTTATTTCACATTTTCTTTCAACGTCCCTATTGATAAATCTCAGGTGAGATCATCATGACAAAATCTCATCTGACCACGTGCGTGAATTAACTAAGTTCCGCAGCTGAAAAAATTCAAAGTTTGGTGGGGAAAAAATTACTCTTAAGGAGGTTCGATACTAAAATGAAAATGGTTAAAATCTTTTGAAAACAATTAAAATCTGTTAATAAACATGCGATACACCTGTTAGTAAAATATCAGATCGATTGTCAGTATAGTTTTTGCAATAATTGACTTCAAAGTTAGGCTCTTATACACAGGCTCTTATGGGATAACCTTAAAAATGATCAAAACACAACCAGTTATCTGAACGCAAAACGTCTGGAGCGAGAAAAACGAGAAAAGGCTAAACAGCAAGAAAAATTGACTCGGAGAGATGAGAAATGGCAACCACAGCAAAACCTAGAGCAACTACCGGTTAGACACCGTTTACAACAGGACATCGCAAAGATTATTCGTTTGGGAGACAGATCTCAACATCCTCGAGGAGAAATGCTTGTGACATATGCAGATGTGAAGAGTAGAGCAATTCTTACTCCTGGACGACTAGAGTTCTACGCTGAAGAGAGAAATAAAATAAGTCAAGATCGAGAGAGACGTGCTAGTTCGATCCATCGATAAAGAATGATAAAAAAAAAGTTTGAGGAAGTCAATGGAGAGGTGATCTATGCATGATGATGCATTTCACAGATGAGAGCGGTGGATGGGGCTCTCACCCTTCCAAAACTATAAATACGCTCTCCACGCTTGCTCGCTAGAGGGGGCTCCGCATAAGAAGCTATAGAGCGCGCTGGAAGTCGGGGCGGGGGTCGGACGCCGCCGTCGCGACTCGGCGATCTCATACATAGGTAAGTGCGCGCAGATCGGACGTTTTGGCGCGCAGTTTCTCGCGTGGAGGAGGGTGGGGCAGAACTCTCGTGGGTTAGAACTATCGTGGGCTGTAACTGTCAGGTGAGCCAGAACTAACGGGTGATCCAGAACTCTCGGGTGATCCAGAACTCTCGTGATACAGAACTCTCATGATCCAGAACTCTCATAGTTTACCTACTAATATTTTGTTAATTTTTCTGAGTGGCAAAAGAGACACCCCAAAGAACTACACTAGTTTCTAACATTCATTCGCAATGTGTTTCATTTGTTATATTTTAATTTGCACCAGAAACGCAAAATGTCCTGTGATAATTGCCCTTATTTTACTATTCTTGAGTAAAGTTAAACAAATTTTATACTGTTTCATTACACGTTGAAATTGGTAAATAATTCTGCCTTGATTCTCATATGATGTTAGTACAATAATTTCTTTGATTTTACTCTGATTACTCAGTGCACCACGTCCGTTACTCTATAAATTTATTTTAAAAATCAGAAATATTTTAAATTTACCCTAGTGGAAAAAAATGTAATAAATTGTAATAAATTGTAATAAAACGTAAAAAAATCTAAGAAAATGTAAGAAAATGTAAGAAACTGTATCTTTTTGTTGAATTTCGGACATTTTTTCTTATACGTTCTTGTACACTTTCTTACATTTTCAGATTTGTTAACAAAAGGGTGTACAAAACAAATTTTTCACAATACAGAAAAATCATATAATTTTTGTTGTTATAGCAATATTAAAAAAAGCAATGATCATACCATAATAAATTCTAACATTAATATCACAAAAGCGACAAGTACGTCTCTATAGTCACTTTTTTTATCCGTTAGTAAAAGTTTCATATGTTTTGATATTAGGAGTAAAACCATTTATATATACGTATTTATATGTATGTGTATATATATATATATATATATATATATATATATATAATATATATATATATATATATATATATATATATATATATATATATATATATATATATATATATATATATATATATATATATACGTATACATAAATGTGCATTAGTAAATAAATGATATACACATACATACCATTAGATATATTTTGATCCTGATGATACATTTATTGAATAAATAAGATAAATATCACAAGGTTAGCATCTCTTTAGCAACGAGGAAATTTAAGAATTTCACCTTTTACTTCTGTTTTGATAATAATTAATTATTGTGCGACGCTGTGCCTCCCAGTACAGGTGCGCAACACTTGACGCCTCGTACGCGCCAAGATTTTTCGTTAATCGCGGGATTTAGCGTAATCGCCGACGTTTGGGAGAACGTGGGGAAAGAAAGAAGAAGTAATCACACAAGTTATAAAGTTATATTGCACGTATATTTGGCCCAGCCCTTCCCTACAACGTGGTGGCCGTAGCCGCCCACGCACAGTAGCCACGCAGGGCTCGCCGTCACACCTCTACTCTCATATACACGCGCGCGCCTCGAAGCTCTCGCCTCTGACGTCGCGTAGTCTGACCCGTCTGCTCTCTCTCTCTCTCTCACACACCCGTATTTCGGCTCGGCGCAACCCGCTCGAGTAGCTACGCGGCCGGCGCGCTCTCTCTCTCTCCCTCTCTCTCTATCTCTCCCGTACGTATAATCGCGAGCACCGCGCGCTTACCGCGGCGTCGTCGGCCGAACCAACGCGGTCCCCTCTCTCAACTCTCGGGCACGCACACACGTAGCTGCGCGCTCACCAACAGCTCGCGCCAGCGGTCCCGGCACGGCGATGCCTGAACCGACGCCGGCGTAGCTATCTGCTTTCCCCCCTCTCTACTTCTCTCTCCCCCTCTCTCTCTCTCTCTCTCGCTCTTCTCGGAGCTCGCGCGCACTGCGCTTCTCTCTCCCTTTCTTGCTCTCACGCTGGCAGAGGAAGCCTCGCTAGCCCAGCTTCGCTTCCCTTACTCTTTCTCTCTCTCTCTCTGTCTCTCTCTCTCTCTCTCTCTCTCTCTGCCGACTTGGGGATGAAGGCCTGGCTCTCGTTCCGGCTTCCTTCCTCTGGCTGAACGGCTGGACAGTCGTCTCCGGGGAGGGATCTCTTCCTCGGGGCGGTGGTCCAGGTCGTGGCGCTGCTGCTCTCTTACTATCACTCTTTTCACGATTCACTTTCGCGCGCTCTCGTCACGTCGAAGTGTCATCGACAGGGCTCGGAAAGGATCTGCCGAGCCGCTCTGCCGCGCGCGCGCTCGGCGTCTCGCCGTCGGCCGTCGGGCCCGGCTGATAACGTAGCCCGATTGGCCGTGCGAGGCGCGAGACGCGCTGATTGGCTGCTCGTCTCGCGCCAGCTCGAACCGTCGAGCTCCCCCCTTGGGTACGTCGGCCAGCGAAATCCACGAATTCCCAGGACGTAGCTCGCGTCCGAAAAAACGCAGGCTTCACTGGAACCGATCGCCTTTTCTTCCTCGCATCGATTGAGGTTGCCGCGCAAACAATAACGTGCGATTTTCTCGGCTGCGACGTACAACGTCGCAATTGCACTATACTTCAAATCAAGACAATTTTTATATTATATAGTACTGATCAAAGAAAAAAATCCTCCAAATTTCAGCTTGATTACTTTAGTTAATTCTGGTGGTAAATTCAGATTCAACAATAAAAAATACACAAAATATAGTGATTGAGGCATAAAAAAAAATATATATTTCGACCTTGCGGCATCAAAAACCGTATTTTTTTGAAAATCGAGCATCTTTGGACTCGATTTTAAGGTTAGCATATCAGTCTAACGCTTTCTCTATAGTTTTCCTATATTCTATAATCAGTGAACATGACACTCATACAATTTCACTTTAATCGGTTGTTTGTATCAGAAGTTCTACGATTTAAAAAACAGGTCGTTTTTTACCACTGTGCGCCGCACCGAGCGATTGACATCATCATAATATATTACATTGACATCATCATAATATATTCCATTAACACGGGCTCGCCACGTGAAAGAATGCGCGCAGATAAAGGAGCAGTAGCGCGCCGAGTATCTCCGGAAGAAGAGAGAGGAAGAGCTGAGATGCTATGTTTGCAGCCACCGGGGCGTGAAGCGGTCGGACCAATGCTCGGAGCGAGCTGCACACAAGAAGATCTTGGCAGAGATCTCACGGGACCGCAAAAAGAACTAGGGGAAAGAACAAAATGTAGAAGAAATGATCGCTGGAGGGAATAAAGAGTACCTCATTTCCCCTATATCCTGTGTGTTCTTAATTGACTACCTGATATCCCATTTTACTGCATCTTAGCATCTCATTCTTTCGCATGATCGCGCGACGGCGCACAGTGTACCAAAATCCACTTTTCATGGCCAAAATTCGCTTGACAAGCCAAATCACAATCATTCTTAATGAAAAAAATTGCAAAATATTTTTACGATGATTTCCGTTCATGTAGAACTGCTTATATTTAATAACGCGTTATATACCCTATAAGAAAAATAGCAAAAGTTATAGCATTAGTTCGATAATCTACAAGGTGTTGAAGACCCCTTTAAGTTTCTAAAATGCTGATTAAGTGTTAGTGGTTTATAAAATAAGGATCTAAAATTTATATTTTATTAGTTTGAAGTTCACAGATCTATAATCAGCGAGTATATTCTTTTTTTTCCTTTATTTTTCTTACAGTTTTAGAGATTTTAGTAAACATTTCGATTATTACATTATTAAGTCTCATGTGTTTCCCTATTTGTCTTTTAGGTTATGTACTCTTTTATTAAAGGCTATAGCCGGGTTACTATGGTGAAATGGCCCCCTTGGAAAATGTATATATGTTATATACCATTCGATGGGGGATAAAAAAAAACTCCCATAGCCAAATTTTTAGCTCTCTGCCTAGTGCGCATGCGCAGTAACGTCGATAAACGTGTTTTTTTGATTTTATTTTTTTCTGAAGTCCCTATAGGATAAAAATTTTTTTAAAAATTCACTTTGGTGTATTTTTATATCATGAATAACTGCAATTTTTTTGGGATTACATAACCTCAAATATCGGATCTAAAAAAATTATTAAAGTTTTCAATCGATATTTTGACCCCCTTGTTTTTGAGGTGCAACTTTTTAAGTAGACTTTTTTTGTGTACTTTTTCCCGTTCTTTACGATGGCACTAACGTTTTTTCCTTAAAAATGGTGGCACAACTCGATTTGAGCCAAAAACTGATTTTTTTGCCATTTTTTCACGTTTTTAGCTGGTTATGTTACAATTTAGTTACTAAAGTGACTCCTTTTGAGTAGTTTTGCATATCTTCCCATGAAAACATAATCAAATGAAATATTTTGTTCGCTCCAAGCCGTATTTTTTATATTATCTTACGTTTTCAATGATGGTCTTATCAGAATTTGAGGTAATAAAGGGTTTCTCTCTATATATAAAAAGAATATCGCCGCTGTCAGTGTCTGCTTTTCTCTTTAACCTAAAAATGCCCTCATTTGAGTGATTTAACGCCGAAAAAGGCCATTTTTGGTACCATGTAACCCAAAACTAACCTAAAAATGTCATAATGCAAGGGTTTTCACGCAAAAAAGCCTGTTTTTAGCTAAACATAGCCTTGAAATCGATCGTTTGAGGGTACTTTTGGCGTCTTGTGGTCTTAAAAAGGCCATATTTGGCTTATCTGCCTCTACTTAATTGATTATTCAAAATCTATTGACAGTAATAATTATCAGGTAAAAAGGAATTGAAGTTAAGTATGTTCAATTCGTACAAAGTATAATTTATTATCTTCATAGGCTATTTAAAATAAATTATGGAACGTATACAAGTAGCTTTTTAAAAATAACGAATGTTCACAATAGAAAAAATGATTCACTCATCATTGTCACTATCTTCATCAATACACACTTCAATTTGATCATTAAGAAACATTTTAGACAGAATTTCAGCTGGTCGTATGATTTTTGATAAATATCTTCCATGTGAAAGATAATAGATTATGGCAGCAATATGCGCACAACATCCTATAGTACGGTTACCGTTAGCACAATCACAACAGTGTCTTAAGATGCTAGAATAACCAATACCATTTGGTTTATACTCAACGAAACATTTGTATTGTTTTCTGTTAATATGCCTGGATTGAACTTCAAGTTTGAGAATATTGTTAGTCTCTTTTGAATATCCAATCTTCAAATTATTATCTGCGTCAAGCATTTCCGCTAAGTAAGATATTGTCTGTTTAAGCTGATATGTTCCGGTAAACAGAATTTTCAAATCTTTTATTGTTAATTCAGGAAAGTCTGGTAAATCATCCGAAGTTATTATTTTAAATGGTAGTTTCCGACGACTCCATCTTTTGTCTGCTACTAAAACTGCTAATGTATTTTCAACATTTTTTCTAGATTGCATAGCACTAAATATTTCATCTTGCATGTCTTCATCAGAATCTAGGCGTTTGCCAAACAAGTTATTTAAGTAGCAAGAAATTTTACAATAAGATCCAGTATTTTTCACCATTTTATTATCAAGTTTGTGATCTAATAACCTATATTTTTTCTTTTGAACTCCGTGCACTGCTTCAACAACCCATCGCAGTTTTGTCGTGAATCTTGTTTCATTTGATTCTTGCGTAGAAAGTTGAGATTTTGAACCTTTGAGTGCAGGCATCAAAACAATATAACCCATATTTTCTAATTTTTGTTTAATGTCCCTGAAACCTCTATCCAGTATAAAAATGTCCCCTTGGTGAAGAAGTTTCTGTAAAATATTCTGCTTCTCTTCCAATATTTCAATCAGTATTGTAGCATCATTTTTATTTGCAAGATATGGACCTAACTGGTCAACAACATAACCATTAGTAGTACATATAGTAAATGGTTTAGTCAGAGGAACTTTTATTTGACCTGAATAAGATTTTCTTTGGTACTCGTTATTAGAGCTTTTTTCATGCCTTATATAAGTACCATCAGCAATCAAAATAAGTTGTTTACCAGGATGTAATTTCTTTGCCATATTAGAAGTTTGATTTTCAATCAATTCATTTCTGTCTACATTTTCTAATCCAAAGTGTTTTGGTAGTAAATCTTTTTCGAAAGATAATAATACTGATTGACAAAAACGAGATACTTGTTGTTCGCTTTCAATGTCAAATATTGTAGAGATGAGCGAGTTAGAATTCCCAGAGCGCATTTTGAATAAAAATACGACAATGGCTTGTGTCGCTGTCCTTACACAGGAATTCTTCAGAGAAGTGAGTTGATCTTTAAGATAATTAATATTTTCCCACGTTAATCCCGTAAAAACTTTCAATTTTTTTTCAGGCATGGAAAATTCAGCTACTGTATCTAATAAAGTTTCGTCTGCTTTCATTGATAATTGACTCAAAAATTGTAGTAATTCATCAATATATACCGTACTTGTAGTGGAAAAAATATTAATTTTATTTAGTTCATCTTCATAAAATCTTTTTTTAATAAAATGTGTGCAACAGCATCTATTGCCATGTGGAATAAAAACATTCATTTTACTATAAACTTGAATTCGGGCCTCTAAAGGAACTAATATATTATTAGTCTGTTTTTGGTACCAGTTTTCTCAGTAGCTTTACATGAAAAGTAAAAAAATAATATTGCCTAGTAAAAGTGCAATAAGTTGTATTTCATTTATAAGTTTTTTAAGCAAATAATTTTTTTTTGTCATAAAAACTGTATTGAAGTGCTTGCACCTAGTGATTTTATAAAATCAACAAACCTATGAAATTATTATATTCAATTTGTTTTTTTGTAAAAATATGTTCTTGTATCTAGACATGAATAATAGTGTATTTTAAAATAAATAAATAATGTTGTTTTTAATGATGTTTCATATACGTATGTGTTTAAAGCATAGGTTAGCTTGTGTTTACTTTATTCATTTTACATTTTTTTAACTTAAAAGTTAATTGACAATTAATAAGTTCGCATCCTATTAGTTCTATTTTTCATTTTTATTATTTCTCATGTATTGTTTTTATGTAAAACCAAATATTTTTTCTCATCTCATAATAATTAACTATAGTAAAAATCACATCATATATAGTCATATGCAGATATTTATGTGCATTTTTTATTAATTTGACAGTATTTTATACATAAACAAATTAATTATTGTTCAAGACTTTCTATATTTTATCAATTTAATCATACTTGTATAATTAATATACCGCATTACATCAAAACATGCAACTCATCAATCGTCAAATCCGTTTCTAGCAAAAGTTTATTGTCATATTTTATTCAAATGTTTTTCCTTCTTAATTTTATTTAGTTAATAGTTTCAACAACTTTATGTTTAACTAATTTCTCATTTTACTTTATGTGATTAGCCTAAATTGGTTAAGTTAAATAGATAAAGACTCGTTCCCCTTACATGCATTGTACGTATATCTATATCTATAGGATTGAAAATTAATTTTTATTAATTACTTTTTTGTTAGCTTATTGATTTAAAATCTGATTGCTATTTTTGTTTTAGGATAAGATCGGATCTTTATGCGAGTACTAAAACAGTTTATAATTTAATGTTGGTTTAAACTTTTGATTTTATGCAAGAATTTAATAACATACACAACATGTTTTTCTTATTTAGCGTATAAAAAGGTCTAATAATTATCTGTTATTATTATTACATTATTATATTATTATATTATATTATTATATTATTATATCATATTATTATATTATTATATCATATTATTATATTACTATATTATCTGTCATTATTTTTGATACAATTACTCTTAATACTACAGAATTTATAATAAAAATTTTATTTTTCTACCCATTAATAAGTCTTACTCTGCATATACCGGTAAAATACAAGTGTATTTATTATAAATACATGGGAGATTTTTTATTTATCAGTAGGTTGGTTACAGTATTTTTTTCAAAACTCAAAGTGTCGGCATAAAAATAACATTTTAGATATTAATAATAGGTTTTGATTTTAAAGAAGTTATTTAACAAAATATTAATTTATTGTGTAATATGTATTAGAAATACATATAACCCTAATATCAAAGCATATAATCTGTGATGTCAAAACTTTTGAAAAACTTTGTTAAATCTTCATTTTTTTAAAAGATATGTAAAATATATAGTACTCACTTTAAATATACAAGATTGTTAGTTTTGAAGTAAACAGCAGAAAGATTTAAAGTAGCCGCGTCAGCCTTCGGTTCCAACTAACTCCAATGTATTTGAAAATAAATACTTAACTACTTTATTATTTTTTCTAGTATTGCTATCAATTATCAGTCAAAAGCCGAAATAGTAAAAAGAAAAATCGAAACAATTTTTATTTGCTAGATTTTAATTTACTTTAAAAGTTATAAACTTATACTAACAGCGTTTTCACCATTCACTTGTATTAGTATATTATGGAGAAAGTACAATTGAGTCCGTCGTCCCGTACCGACCTCGGGACATACCGTCTGAAATAAGCTGTTTTTACGGGATTGGCTAATTCTGTACCGTCGATTGGGTTATCGAACAGAATTAGCCAATAATATAAAAGTGACTTATTTCAGACGGTATGTCCCGGGGTCGGTACGGGACGGGACGGGACGTATTGTACTTTCTCCCTTATATAGACAATTGAAAGAAAAAAAAAAATTAGTTTTGAAAAAAACAATGTTGGCTATTGGTTCGCGCATCGTTTAATTAATTCAGAAATCAAAATACTTTATTTGTTTATGCTCCTGATAATTCTTAATTTTATGATTGACCATTCACTACGCAGATCGTCTGCATTGCAGCCGCCGCGTCAACCGCGCGGCCAAGCATAACCTTTTATTATAAATAAAAATAAACAATAAACAAAAAAGTGCGACAGAGACAATACTTTCGACCAATCACAGAACGTTTAAAAAGAACATAACATTAGCCATCAGTTTTATAATAAGGTGATATCACAATTCTGATAAGACCATCATTGAAAACGTAAGATAATATAAAAAATACGGCTTGGAGCGAACAAAATATTTCATTTGATTATGTTTTCATGGGAAGATATGCAAAACTACTCAAAAGGAGTCACTTTAGTAACTAAATTGTAACATAACCAGCTAAAAACGTGAAAAAATGGCAAAAAAATCAGTTTTTGGCTCAAATCGAGTTGTGCCAGCATTTTTAAGGAAAAAACGTTAGTGCCATCGTAAAGAACGGGAAAAAGTACACAAAAAAAGTCTACTTAAAAAGTTGCACCTCAAAAACAAGGGGGTCAAAATATCGATTGAAAACTTTAATAATTTTTTTAGATCCGATATTTGAGGTTATGTAATCCCAAAAAATTGCAGTTATTCATGACATAAAAATACACCAATGTGAATTTTTAAAAAAATTTTTATCCTATAGGGACTTCAGAAAAAAATAAAATCAAAAAAACACGTTTATCGACGTTACTGCGCATGCGCACTAGGCAGAGAGCTAAAAATTTGGCTATGGGAGTTTTTTTTATCCCCCATCGAATGGTATATAACATATATACATTTTCCAAGGGGGCCATTTCACCATAGTAACCCGGCTATAGCCTTTAGGCAGTTCTACACGAACGGAACATCGTACAAGTATTTTGCAATTTTTACTCTTAAAAATAGGTTAGAAATCCATTTTGAGGTTTGTACAGTTCGAATCACGTGTTTTTACAAAATGTCCGTATGGATGTGTGTGTGTGTGCGTGTGTGTGAATGTATGTATACCGCAATATCTTTGAATCGAGGCTATGAATGTCTACAAAATTTGGCATGTTTATCCGTTTTCGAATTCTAAATTGGGGAAAAAAATTTATTTTTAATTTTGCCAGCTAGTTTTTGTTTTATGGACATTTATTGAATTTTGCAAAATTATTTTTGGCGTTTTTTGTATCATTTTATTGTTGTTGGTTCAGAATCATCAATCGATAAATCTCGCTGATAAGAAATTTCTCGATTTATCATTTCATACGATCGAGCAAGAATATTGTGTTTACTCAATATATTTTCTAGAGTATGTAAAATATGGATCTATGAAAAGTTGACTATAAATTGATTTTTCATCTATTTCAGGATATAAAGCCTTTTTAATTTAATAGTAAATTTGCCCTCTAATTTTAAAGCAACACGGAGCACGTCCAACAGATCTGAAATTCATTAAATTAGCATGAAATGATACAAATGCTTATATATTGTTATAATTCCTAATATGATTGAAAAATCCACTTGATTTTTTATGAGTTCCTTTAAAACAGGATTGCAATACATGTGGAAATTTCGGAATCGATATCAATTCTAAGGTACCATGACTACAGCAGTCGTTAAATGATTTACTTTTATTTAATACATTCTCATCTACAAAATGCATTGCCCCTCAATGTTCACAGCAAACTCTCATCAGCCCTAAGTGATGATCTTGAGTTATGTTATATTGTTCTTCCTGATCGGATTCTTTTTTTCTTACAACTTTTTTTCCTGACAGCATTTTGTTCATGTTTGTTTACGCTTTAGTTGGTGTTTTTTTTTTGTTCTTCCTGTTGGATGTGAAAATTTTTCTTGGACGTCCACGATGTTTTGGGGTATTGGTAGTAATTTCTTTGCAATTAATTTGAATTGTTAAAGTTTCATTATTTTGTTCTCTTTCATTATCGTTACTTTCGGTTTGTGCGACTTGTACAACTTCACATGCTTCAAGAGGATTCGAATTAACACTTTTTCACTGATTATCTTCTACATGTTTATCATTATAAACTTGTTTACAATTTTTCATTTTTTTATAGCAATGATAACAATATACCCTAATAGCATATTGTTAACGCTTTAGTTATTTTCTTGTTTTCTTGTTCAGATGCATCATTTTTTTTTCTGGTGTCCCAGACTTTTCGTATTATTGATAGTATCTTCTTTGGAATTAATTAAAATTTTTTAAGTCACATTATGTTGTTCTATTTGATTATTGTTAATTGAGATTTCTATGATTTGTGCAATTTAGGATGCTGTAAGAGGATTTGAAATAATATTTGTACAATGTCATATTTTAACTTCTACACGTTTAGCATTAATTATTCCAGCATTTTCAGCTGTTTCCCTAAGAGATTGTTTACGTTTTATAGCTGTTGTATATCTTATTTTGCTTCCATACTAAGGAAGCCTTCACTGAAAAAAGATTCATGCAGCAGCGCCCCCAAAGTCGTGCGGCAGCACCACCGTTGCCATCGAGGAGCTGCTCCACAAAATTCGAGAAGCAGACACTTAAAACATATCGAGGAAACAGTCCCTCTCAATTTTCGGGGAAAAGAACCTCGGCTCGTGGGGGAATAATTACGAAACGTCGCTCATCAGCCGTTTTTAAAATTAGAAGAATTAAATGTTTAATGCAAATCTAAGTAATTATTATATATTATTACATATCATATATTATTATAAATTATAAAAAAGTATAAAATTAATGAAATTACATAGGGAAAAAAGACATTTTTAAAGATTAAAGATGGACTCCCTACTATACGTAGGTATTATAGAGGTATATAGAAGGTCTAAACCCATCAAAATAAAGGTATCTCTAAGAATAGTAAAAAAATTTGGTTTATTTATATAAGTATTTAGAAATTTTTAATGACAAATTTTGATTTTAATTTCAAAGGTAGTGTGCCCCCTTAATGCCGCTATTGGGGATTTGCAAACTGAAATATTTTTTTTCAAATATGAAAGTACAAAGAACTGCGTGAAGAACATACGCGCACACGCCTTCTATAAAATCGTGCATAATATCCATGCTACAATTTTGAACAATGTGAAAATTGTTTACATTATGAATGACGCACTTCTCCTTGACACCAGTCATCGTTACATTATTTTCTTCTACATCAGTACAGTAATGTTTTTAAGTTCGAAGTTTGGATTCAATTTCTATAGTTAGACGTGAAGCTTTTTGTGCAGTACACTTACCAACTCTACAGTAGAACTTAGCTGAGAATGATTTTACAAAACCAAAAATTTCATATAAACCAAGATTATCGCCCAAGACTAAGATAAGTTGAAACTTTATAATTCCTTTAATTTGACCATTATAGATTTCAATACCTACTGTTGAAAGAAAGTTGGCTTATTCAATAACTTAAAAACATTAAAGTTAGAGCTTAGATTTATATCTTCCATGTAACTTAACATGCAGAAAAAATAGCCTTAAGGGGGCACAACACCTTTGAAATTACAATCAAAATTTTCCATTAAAAATTTATAATTTCTTATATAAATAAACCAAATTTTTTTTTGCTATTCTTACACATAATTACCTTTATTTTGACTGTTTTAGACCTTCTATATACCTCTATAATACCTACGTATAGTAGGGTGTCCATAATTCACTGACCGTAAGATTCCAAAGGAACGAATGGCCCAAATGAGCTCAAACTCCAGGATATTGTTTAAAAGTACATTAGTTATGGTATGAATGAGGGGATTTGGTTTCAATTCCATAGAAAAAGTTTTATAAGCATATTGAGCACTGACAAGCCACTAAATGATGTTTTTGGAACCAGCTTCCACACAGAATTGTTGAAACTTTCATTAGAATTCTGTGTAAAACCTCTAACACATCTTTCGAGAAGGTTTGGTTCCGTTAAATATTCATAAATAGGTTTAATCTTCTCCATAATAGCAGATGGAATGCTGCTTTTGTGCTTAAAATTCTTCAAAGTCTTGTGCACTTTGGCTTTCTGCCAGTTATCACACTCGCGGATTCACTCACGAACGCGCAAAAAATAATCCACATTTACACTGACTGACAATTGTTAATTAATTAACGACGGGCAAAAAAACTGACATATACTGATAGCTGATAATAGCTGTATTTGTGTACATGTATCAGCTGTTCAGTATATACAACACTATACCCGTGCAGCGTAGGTGTAGACATGCGGAATCAGAATGAAAGGAATCATGACAGTCACAAGACAGTCTCAAAAAAATTCAAACAGTAGATTTTTCGTTTTTTATCAATGAATAATATCGCCTATATATCGATTTAAACATAAAAATTAATTTTTTAACATATATATAACACAAATTTTTTCAATTTTTTACTCACTGGAACTTAAAATAATAATTGTTATTTATTTAAAAATGAATTAACTGAATTAGTACTTGCTGTACAACTTTAAAAAAAAAATTTTTTAGCGCAATAACGACAATAGGAACATATTCTACGGGAAATTTCCTATCAAAATACGTAATAAAAAAAAATCGATTTTTTAATGATTTCAAAGGTGTTATACCCCCTTACGACTTGTAGCTATTTGTGGTGGAAGACATGCAAGTTGGGCGTATACAGCTCCAAATTTATTTTTTCCAGCACTGCTGCCTAAAGCGTTACTGTATTCCAAGTCATCGTTATATAAATAAAATGGTAACACGATGTCACCACCAAATTTCGGACAATATTCGCGCTGTTATAAAGCACCTTGCATAATATTACTAATCAGTCTACAACCTTCTGTAGATAGCTCTTCTACGTAACGTTATGTATTGGTCAACATACCAGGTACTTGTAAAAAAGTCTTTAAAGTGTCTCTTAAAGGAATCCAAATTGCGTAGACAGGTTGAAATCTCGTTAAGTACTCATTATCAATAAGCGTAGGTTGTAAACTATTACCTATATTAATCATTTCCGGGTTACGAAAACCTTTACTCTTGAGTAAATTAAAGCTGTTTGATTCTGAATTAACTTTTTGAAATAATTTACTGTAATCATAAAAGACGGAATGTAAATTTATTAAGGACCGATTTGAAAGGTTTTCATTTTGTGATGCATTTAAAATATCTCTTTTTAACGATGCCAAATAAATTTCCCGATGAAACTTATTAAAAAACTCAATGACCGTATTAACAACGCTCCTTGGCAAATTTGGATCCCCATAGAGATTTAAAATTAAAATTAAAATATGATCTAACAAGATGAACAAGTTTATAATGAGTTATAAAATATAAATAGACTAGCTAACAATATCGCATGAAATATTCATTCACCTTGAACAAAACGTTTGGATTAGAATTTTTAGAATAAAACTATTAAGTGTTTCCGTTTTGAATTACTTCTACCGTTCATTTAAAAGTGCTTTCAACAGTTGGCATCAACTCCTGAATTTGATTGACGATACGCAAAACAGTTTCTTTTGTTATACTGAAAAAAATCATCATTTTTAATTAATAAGTTATTGTTGATTTTTTATTGTTTATAACTATTTCAGCATAAAATGTACAATATAAAAAAACTAACAACAAAGTATATGATAATATAATAATAGTAAACGAATAAAAAGCCTTCAAGTAAGTCTACAACTCAATATGTGTTAGTAGGCTTCATTGGTGATTTGGCGGTCATTTTGAACTTTTATAATTTCAGAGATATGATAATTTAAAAAATATGGGCAAATTGTACATATTATTTTTAACAAAAAAGGCCTTTTGTATTTTTTCCAAAAGCTGATAGTTTTTGAGAAAAAATTCAGAAACATAAAACTGTGAATTTTGCTTTCGATTACCATAGGTATATAACATGACTTATACAGAATACAGAACAGATATCTAAAGAGATAACTATAAAATTGCATGACAACATTGTTTTTTTTACATAGATATTAAACAATTGTGAAACTTAGGCATACTGTATAGGAGCTTTTGATAAATAATGGTATATTACGAAACTTTTCAACTTAGGAAAATCAATGATTCTATATCACTTATATTTGCCTTATAAGAGGCTTCCAATATTAAATAAATTTGAGATTATAAATAAATACATGTATAAAATAAGACCTGTTTGGGATTGCAGTTTACACTGTTTAGGTTTCGTAGACGCATTTGCACTATTGTCTGGGTTTGATTTCAACGGAGAAATCAGAGATATGTCATTATCAATAGAAGATGTTGATAAAGATAACTAGTCTGCATTAGGAGCTATTCCAATAGCATTGACGTTTTCTTGACTTAGCAAAATACCTTTTTCAAAATTATATTTTGATACAAAACTGAATAAATTAGTTGGATTGTCTTTTAAACAGTCTTTGAGTTGTTTATCGCTTAGAGCATAAAAGGTACTACTAGTTACACCCATTTCTAATATTAAAAATTATAATGCAAAATGTGAGCAAAATCAAGGAAAATTAACCTCTAAAACATGCAAATATATTTAAGATAAACTTACCAAGCATAGGTGCCCTGATCGCTGACAAACATGGATACTTCGCAAAGAATTCTTCCATTTTTGTTTTCTTCTTAATAGTATCTAAATATTTCGTTATTTATTGTGAAAAGCATTTAGCATGCGAATGCGAGCTCATCGGAAAAAAAACGCGCGTAAGGAAGGTTTTGTTCACTGGCTTTTTCCGCGCAGATCGCAGTCCGCAGAGTATCTATTCTTCACTGCCTGGGACTGCTCCTCGATGAACGATTAACAGCAAAACGATAAACAGCTACCTAGCACTTCGTGCTGCCGCTCTACAACGTAGGGGCGCTGCTGCATGAATCCTTTTTCAGTGTTGTAATAGTAATTTTGGGAGTTTGTGTAATAACATGTAGGAAAAGTTAATCAAAGTGAATTGCTTAATATGTACCCGAAAGAGAATAAAAATATCTATCTTTATACTGCCCAAAATGTATACTATCATTCGTCGTTCGTTTGTTATACTGCAGAATAAAGCGAAATTTTTTAAAATCGTTTTAACTCGAAAACTAAATGTTGAACCTTTCTAACAAAAAAACATGATTATTGGAGGCTATTAGGACTATACACCACTTTAATTTAAAGTCATTTGAAGGGGCAGATCCTGAGAAAAACATCTAAAACTGAAAAAAGTCGTTTTTCTACATGACGCGATAACTGGAGTAAAAAGGCAATAATCAAGTTTATGTTTTAGATTAAGTAAGCATTATATAGTACCTTGATCCTTTTCTTTGGGCTGCTTATGAAACCAGTTAGTTTCAAAGATATTATTACGCGCGTGTGTGTATGTACTTGTGTGTGTGTGTGTGTGTGTGTGTGTGTGTGTTATGTGCAATATCACAAAACATTGAGATACTTGCGCTTAAAGAGTAAACTAGTCAGCGTGTTCTACAATCGAAAGAAAAGAATACCATAAAATTGAAACATATATATCAAGATATAATAAACTATAAATTGATAAACTAGAAACCTATTAATTAAATATACAAACGCAAACGCTAGTGTGATCGCGTACCTACACACTAACGCTACTCTGCATGTGTGTTAATTCACCAATGCTAATGCGAATGTGTACTTACGCACTACTGCGACGGCACACATGTATTATATACATCAACACTGCAGCGCATGAATAAAACAACGCGGGCAGTACTGTACATACACGCACTCACACATAGTGGGAAATTTTGGTATATATTTGGACAAAACTCTTGTTACAACAGAATTCCTAACAAGCCCTAACAACTTTCTGGTAGAAATACTCAAAAATAGTTTTACTTTACGTAGGAGTACTCTACTGAATAGTTGTATGTTAGATTAATCCGAGTTGGATGGTTGGTGAGGAAAACTCGTAATTAAACAAGGCTCTAATATTCTGTTATAACTCTCTTTATTTTCTTCTTATATATATAACTCGGGCGACGGAGCTGTTGCTTCGAGAGCGGTCGGCAGGAGAGAGAGTACTTTGCAGAGCACGCGTGAATACCTAGCGCTGCCCGCATGGTGGCGCTAGATTAGCCCTGTATTCTACTATAGACGGCAAGCGGCGCGAAGACTCGCCAACACTCCCTCCCTTCGAGGCGCTTGTCCTCCTGTACGTCTGCGTTTTTTATTCTCTGAACTTTACTCTGAATTAGTTTCTCCTTGGTTTCCTGTATCTGAAATATGTACAAAAATTCTTATTCGTCTGATATATATATATATATATATATATATATATATATATAAATAAAACTCTGAAAATTATAATTAAGTGTGAATTTCTATGTTCAATATTTTATCTCTGAGGTATTTATGAGTATCATTAGGCAGAGGTTTAGTCATAATGTCTGCCACATTGTCGGTAGTAGATATCCATTTAACTCTGATTTGTCCCTTTAGGACACACTGTTTTATGTAGTCTCCGTGTATTTCTGCCATGTGACTTTTACTCCCTGTCTTTTCTCTGATATGTAGTTTTCTCTGAATTGTTTCCAGATCATCATCAAAGTTTTTCAACTTGTGATTTCCTTCCATCTGAGTGCAGTCCCCTGCAGATTTGTTATCGCACCACAGGGTAACAGGATACATAGTTTTCCCTGTTATATCTCTGATAGCTTTATCCAACGATACAATTTCTTGGCAAGCATTGCTCATTGCCAAGTACTCAGCTTGGCAGGTAGAGAGTAATACGTAAACTTGTTTATAGCTTCTCCACATAATTGAGTCGCCATACAATTTTATTACATATCCTCCAGTTGAAGATGAATCTTCACAATCTCTAAAGCTAGCGTCTGTCATTGCTTCCATATACTCATTTTCTGCTCTGAAAATCAAACCTATTTCTGAGGTTCCTCTGAGGTATCTGAAAATCCTTTTTACTTCCTTCCAGTCACTTTCAGTGGGTGACAGCTGTTTTCTTGATAGAAAGTTTACTGCAAATGCAATATCAGGTCTGGTGGCACCTGCCAGATATAGTAAGCTTCCTATAGCTTCCCTATACGGTGCATGAGTTGCTATCTGAGCTTCTTCTGAATTTATGAGTTCTCTTTTTCGAACCTGTCTTGTAACCATAGGTGTTTTCTGTGGCTTACTATCTTTCATATTGAAACGTTCAAGACATTTCTCTATGTACTCTGATTGTGACAGTTTTAATATTTTCTGATCTCTGTCTCTGGTTATTTTCATGCCTAAAAATAATTTAGGTTCTCCTAAGTCTTTCATCTGAAAGGTAGAACATAATTTTTCTTTTATCTGTTTTAGTTTCGTCTGATTGTTGCCTGCTAGAATGATGTCGTCTACATATAGCAGTAATACTACCATCTGATTTTGTAATCTCCACGTGAACAGACATGGTTCATTTATGTCCTTTTCTAGTCCAAGTTCCAAAGCAACTTCTGAGAAGCGTTTGTTCCATCGCTTGGGACTTATTCTGAGGCCATACAAGGATTTTTGGAGTTTACATACTTTATTTTTCTTAATGGATGGGTCTATTTGTATACCATCTGGTATTTCCATGAATATGTCGTCTTCAAGCGTTCCATTCAGAAATGCTGTCTTGACGTCCATCTGATAAGCAGTTAAATTTAACTTATTAATGATTGCAAAAGTCGCTCTAACGATTGGCAATCTTGAGACTGGTGCGTAAGTTTCTCTGAGTTCATATTCTTTTCTATCCTTGAATCCTCTGATAACTAATCTTCCTTTGTAAGTCGTCTGACCGTCTTCTGAGATTTTCCTTTTGAATACCCATTTGGAATCAATGGGTCTACTATTGTCCACACATTGTTGTCTTCCATAGACTTTAACTCTTGTTTTATTGCTTCTGACCATTTATGTTTGTCGTCTGATTCAATAGCTTCTTTATAACTGACAGGATCTCTGTTCGTTCGTGTTATAAAAATATGTCCAAGTTCATCTTCTTCTGAGTGTGTATCTCTGGTTTCTCCGGTTGGAGTACATACTTGTGGCAGATCGTGATTGGTATTTTCTACTTCGACTACTGCTTCTCTGAGATGTGTCCAAGTTCGTCTGTTTGTCTTGGCTTTTCTTTCTAGACAAGGTCGCTTTTCTGGTTCAGGTTTCTTAGCCTTTGAATCTTCTGAATTTTTGTCTTCTGCTTTTCTCTTCTGATTTTTCTCTTTCTCTGATTTTGAATCTTTTGGTATATCTGGTTGTGTTTTGACAACATCTGTTGATATTTCTAGTGTCTCTGATTTTTCTCTTAGGTCAGTTTTATACACATCCCTATACACCAGTTTTTCATTAAATCTCACGTGTCTGGATGTAATGAATCTCTGAGATTCAGAGTGCCACAAAACATAACCAGTTTGAGAATATCCAACCATGATTGTACGGATTGCTCTGTCTGAAAACTTGTTCGTCGCATTCGGTATTTTGGCATAGGCCAAACATCCGAAACGTCTGATTTTGTCTAGATGCATGTTTCCATTTGGAACCATTTTCTTGATTGGTATCTCTGAATCGATTCTTTTGTGTGGAGTTCTATTATAGATATGGACCGCCACTTCCAAAGCTAGTATCCACATGCTCTTGGGTAGACCAGAGTCTATCATGAGCGCTCTGATTTTCCACTGTATGGTTTTGTTAAACCTTTCAGCGGTTCCATTATGTTGTGGAGTGTAAGGAGGTGCGAACTCTCCTTCAATTTTCTCCTTTTCCATAACTTCTGAAAATTTACCTCCAGTAAATTCAGTGCCATTGTCCGTTCGGATGAAACACACTTTTTCTTCTTTGCCCAGTAAATTTCTTGTAGTTACCAAGAATTTTTCTAAGCAATCTCCAGCTTCACTTTTGTGTTTAGTAGAGTATGCTTTGGCAAATCTGGTGTAATCATCTATAAATCCTATTATGAATTTATTTTCCCCAGGATACGAGACTGGTTTAATTGGTCCCATTGTGTCTGTGTGTATCCTTTCTAATGGCCTTGTTGCTCTGACTCTGACTTCTGAGAACGACAGGTTTTCCATTTTTGCTAGGACGCAAACTTCGCAGTCTGTAATGTCGAATTTTACGTTTCTGAGTTTATCTTCTGACTTTTGTAGCAATAGTAAATATTGCAGAGAAGCGTGACCTAATTTGATATGCCAGAGCATTCCTTCGTTCAGCTTCTTTTCTTGTCTATCTGATTTGTTGTCCACATTGTTTTGTAAATATTTCAGCAATTCTTCTGACGAGTCGTCTATGTTTAGGATTTTCCTGTTCAGAATTTGTTCATCTAAGTTTGTATCACAAACTTCTCTCTGACTAGATGAATTTGATTCTTGTACAGTTCGTTATTGCTGCTTCTCCCCCCCAATCTCAGTCGGATTCATCTGAGTACCCTCTGATGCGTTAGTTTCATCTGATTCGTTTTGATCCTCAAGATCCTTGATATCTGACTGAGATTGCTGCAAGAACTCGTCTACCGAGACTATGTTAGCCGTGCATGAATACTTATCGTAGACTTCATTCGTGTTGCTCATCTGATTGTTCATGTTTTGCTACGTTTAAAGAAATTATCCAGTTTGGCTTTTCATACGTCCCAGCTAAATACTCTTCGTCTGAATTTTTATCGTAGATTTTAAGTATTTTATTATCCAAATAAATACTCAAACCTACGTCTGCAAAACGTCTGAGAGAGATCAGATTGTCTGAAATATTTTTGGCAGAAATTACATTTGTCAAAATTATTTTGTTATTCTCATTTGATTCTGATTTTAAAATTAAATCTCTTTTGCCGTCTATAGAGATGTTTGCAGATTTATTTTTATTTGCACTTCTGATATATTCGCCTGAACTTTTTCTGAAGTTACTTAAAATTATGCTCTTATTTACTATATGCTCTGTTGCGCCAGAGTCCGCAATAAGTACTAGTTTTGTAGGTGTTTTATTAATTATATGTGTGTTGTTACCTGTTAGCATCGCTTTGACCTTGTATCCCTTCTTCTGATTTCGGCCTGGTGTTTGTATATCGACCTTGCGTTTGAAAGATCCCCTTCTTACATTATTTCCTCTACCTCTGACATTATTATAACCACCCCTTCCTCTGTTACCTCTACCTTTGAAGTTATTACTGTTGTGTTTGTGTAGTGTGTTTGTGTTGTTATATGTATAAGATTTTACATACCCATCTTTGGGATTGTCCTTATTTGGACAATTATCCCCTTTGTGTGGAGCTACAGCCTGGCAATAAAAGCAGTACCATAGATTGTACTCTTTAAGAGGACAAAAGGCTGCTCTGTGTCCCACCTTATTGCAGCGATAACACTTGTCTGTGATTATCGCCTGTTTAGCTGCAATTTTTTGCCTGTCGTCTGAAGGCTGACCGTCTGATTTGCGTCTGTCTGATTCCAGCTGTAGTATCAAAGTTTTTATGTCATCAAGGCTCATCTCTGATTTGGTTGCTTGAAGTCCGATAATATTGGCCGATCTGATTTCTTTAAATTTTATACTAACAGCTTGAAAGAAGGCCGATCTTATCTCTTCCTCCGTCAGAGGTGTTTTGGTAATACAATTTTCAAAATCTCTGATAATAGAGTCAAAACGATCGCAAAATTCGTTTACTGATTCTCTATTGTTCATTTTGAGACTATATAATTTTTCTCTGACTGAAGAATCGGTAACATTGGCCTCTGCTCGTCTGAACTCTTTGATTTTAATCACTATTTCTAATGGGTCTTTTATTTGTAAAATCTTATTATGGTAATAATCATCTACGCGACTTATTAGAATGTCTCTGACTTGGTCTTTTCTGTTTTGTCTTTCTATTACTGTCTCTGAAACGTCTGATTGTTGAGAATCGTCAAGTATGTCGGCAAGATTATTAGCTTTTAATTCAGCATTTATATTGTCTAACCAAATGTTAAGTGGTACTATTTTTGTTAATTTATAATTTCTCTTTATGTTTATTTTTGAATTAGTTGCGTTTAGGGCAATAGATCGTCTGAGTTCATTACAAGCTCTGCTGAGGTCGCCTAATGCGCTTGTTCCGTCTGATAAGTTTGTTGAATTGATATTGTTACTAAACTCTGTCTCACTTATGTCTCTGAGTGTGGAACTGGCAGGGTGGATAATTACCTCTGAAGTTAATTTTCCTATTTGTTCTGTGAGTTTCTGTATGACGGTGTTTAGGTTGTCAATATTTTCCTTCATATCGAGTATGGCTACTGTTTGATCTCTGATTATTTCAGCATGATTGTCAAGTATATCGGAGTGTCTCTCGAGAGCATTCTCCAGATTATCCATTCTCCACTCCATTTGTGAGTCAGTAGGTTGAGACTTTCTCTCCATATCTCTTTTTGGGGGTGTACCCGGGGGTGTATACCCTTCTATATCTGAATCTGTATTATAAACAATTTCTCTGATTAGCATTCAATTTTTATTTATTATTTGAACTCTGAATTTTAGGCCTAACTTCTGATTCTGAATTAATTGTTTATATTCTGATTTAAAAACACTTTGTACCTTGGTGGATATTCAAATGATCGTCCACTTGATTTTCGTTGCCTTCGTTGGCCACCTCTTTCTCATTTGATGGTAATGGGTCTGAAAGACTTCAATCGGACATAACGCTTCTGATGTTCTTTTCCTCTGAAATAAAGTTAGAATGCTCACTCTGACAGTTTTCTTTGATTTCTGCCAAGTTAGACCGCACTGCAAGTCAAACCAAGCTTGAAAATCAAGCACTAGCACCGTGCCTCCCGAACGCCACACACGTGCTCCCTCCCAGTCTAAGTAAACGAACGCAATTCACTTAATAATTTGCGAGGGGGCGATCGCACACGCGTATGTCGTCCAAGAAATCACGAAAGAAAGTGTAATTATCTTTTGATAATTTTAAATTTTATAGAAATTCAAATTCACTGCACCGCCGTTTCATTGAAATTTCTATCAAGGCGTGTTTTTAAAATTTATTCGAGTGCATCTGAACACTAATAAGCCAACAAAAAAATTGAAGCTTTTTGATTTACTCGAATAACTCTGACATTCTGAATAGGAGTGAGAACGATATAACTGGAATTATTTTTCTCTGATTTTATTTATTACATATATACACCGATAGCCAATCTAATCCGTTACGTCTGATTCTGATTAGACCATATATTTTGAAACTCAAAAAGGAGAAAAATTTACGAGAAAAATCCGTGCGTGTAAAATTTGTTTTGATTCCGAGAGAGAGAGAGAGAGAGAGAGAGAGAGAGAGAGAGAGAGAGAGAGAAAGAGAGCACAACAAATCGTGCGCTCGACTCTGACAGCGTCGCTAGTCGCGGCTCACCTCCCCCCGATTCCCGGAATCGGCTCGTGCAGGCTTTTGCCGGCGAGCTCTCGTGCGTTTCGTTGTCGCGCGCTTTTGTCTCGTGTTAAGACTTTTGATTTTCTATAACCTTCTGATCTATTCTGTAATTATTAAGACACCGCACTGTCTTTTCCTACTATTCTTTACGCAACTCTCATTTTTCTTGTCGATGCGGTAACACAACACACTCCCGAAACCGATCAAAAATTAAACTTTCTTTTGCTATATCTGATTACTACTCTGACTACACCTTACAAAAGCTTGTACTTACGTTTTCTTCTGAAATTTGTCCTCTAGACCTCTGATACGTCTAATTTGTTTTCCTCTGAACAAAGATAAAAATAAAAACATCTGAGTCGTCTTCTTCTCGGTTCTTCCTCTATTCCAGCGAGCTGGCCCACAACCTGTTAGATTAATCCGAGTTGGATGGTTGGTGAGGAGAACTCGTAATTAAACAAGGCTCTAATATTCTGTTATAACTCTCTTTATTTTCTTCTTATATATATATATAACTCGGGCGACGGAGCTGTTGCTTCGAGAGCGGTCGGCAGGAGAGAGAGTACTTTGCAGAGCACGCGTGAATACCTAGCGCTGCCCGCATGGTGGCGCTAGATTAGCCCTGTATTCTACTATAGACGGCAAGCGGCGCGAAGACTCGCCAACATTGTACTTTACTTGGCGGAAATTACGATATCTTGCAACTGCTTAATATCACACAGAGCCAAAACACGTAAATCACGTTTTTTCGAATATGCGTATATTTTCAGGCAAAACACTGCAGACAGTGAAATTTTTAACAAATCACAACAATTTTACGCTAGAAGTTGTGACGAATACGCCAGCGTGTATATCGCACAGCGCGCCAATAGTTCGCCACCCGACCACTAGGTGGATACGAGAAACTCAGAAGATGACTGGACTCCGAGAGAGTAGTAATAGGGGCGAACCGCTCGAGATCGACGCGCATCGATCACGGCTTTTGTTGTCTTGACTTAAACTCGTAAGTCTTACGTGATCCTTCGCCTTCGACTGGCAGGGTGCAACCTCCAGTCTCGGGTTAAGGGGTGCGACCCTTAGCTCCTAGGTACCTACTCGAGTTAGCCGTCGGCTAAGTAACTTCCTGCTTAACCGATTACCGATACCATACCGACTTTACAGACCCGAAAGGGGTATTAACCGACGACGGCCAGCTCCGGTAGAAGAATCGCGATCCGTACATAATAAACATTTGTATTATTATATTCTAACATTAGTAATAATTAAGTAACGGTATCTAAGTAGCAATCCTCTTTCAGAGATCCGATCAATCACGTCGAGACCGACATTACCGGCTGAACACGTCACCTGTGTATTTGTATTACTTATCTTTACAATACATTCAAACCTTTAATTATTAAACTGAATTGTGTTTCTCACTCAAACCCCTATATCATCCTACCGGGAAACGGTATAGTGGTCCGAGTGCTTCACAGCTGTGGGGTGCAACTCGCGTGTGGAGTACGCCGCACTACCGGCCACCTTTTAGTACGGCTTACCCACACCGTTACAAAGTACTCGAAAATAGTTATATTTTACGTAGGAATAACGGAAATTTCGATTCTTTAAACCATAAATGATGACAAGTAATTTTATGCCAAATCAAAAAACCCTATATTTTTCGACAAAAAGCTTTAAAATCCAAAATTTTTATGCGATCCTCTAAAATTTTTTTTCGGTACTAATAAATATATGTACTATCGAGGGAATTGCAAGAATCTCAATGCTCTTGAACCATTAGAAAAAGCGTGATTTACCCTGTTTAAGCTTTATGTCGTCATATTTAGCGGTCGCAAGATATCGAAATTTTCGCCATTCCTACGTAATGTACAACTATTTTCAAGTATTTGTATAAAAAAATTGTTACGATTTGTTAAGACTTCTTTTGTAACAAGAGTTTTGTCCATAAATATACCGAAATATCCCACTGCGTGGCAGATGCTTTTTCGTGACGGTCGCTTTTTTCTTGATTCACTCTCCGGTCAGAATGAGTACCTAGCGAGCCTATAGAAGTATTCACTTCGAAACATTCATAAATATATATATGGACTATTCCACGTCAACCCGTGGGAAAATTTTCGCAATTTTGGCCAAAATTGCTATACTAGTCCAGTATACCCCAGAAAGAACACAAAAGAATTTGCAGACCTATAAGTAGTTCCAAGTTATGGCCATATCAAAAATTAAAATACTCTCAATTTTTGCTTTCTCTGACAACTAAAATAGCTTATAGCTCAAAATAGAATCATTTTAGGTAAAAAGTCATGAATACCTTTTTTTTGCATGTTTTGTAGAATATGAAAAAAAAAGTTTATTTTTACCTATATAGCTTGTTTCATATTGCTATATTAAAGAGCTAGCTTTGGCGAAGGCAATTTTGTTTTCTTTTCTTTTCTTCTCATAGACCATCTAATAATAAGGGTTCTTCCTCTTTCAAACGCTGTCTATCCTCGACGTAAACGTCTCACAGTTCTTGGCTGGTTTTAGCTCTCGGCTGCTATTCTCAAAGGTCTATGCGCACTCTTCGTCAACACTGTCGAATTCACTATCGTGCGCAATTTGTGCCTTGACTGTTTCGTAAACATTTGGCATCGCCAAAAGTTCTAACCGTATAAGCAGCCTCGTGTCCCACTCGTCTCATGTGACGTGTCTGCCGAGTTCTTCGATAGTGACGCAATCTTCCTGACGTGCCTTCAGATGCTGTATGTTGCTCCGATGGTCATCTAAGGTCTTCAGCAGCGGCCTTTTCTGGACGGCATTTACTTCCTCTATCAGAAGTTTTAGCATCTACTAGTGAACTTTACTCTCTAACACAAACTGTAGCGTACTAAAATTAGTTTGCATTTCCACTGGGCAGTTTGCTTGCATCTTATGGCGCAACTGTAATACATTCTGGATAGTGGATGTGCTTCGCCAGCGTCATTTTTGGCTTCTAACACTGCTGACATCCTAGAGGTGGCACAATTTCTACTGCCACGTAATCGCCTAGCAGCTACTTCTGTAGTCATGCTGTTTTACCGATACTTTTGCCATCTTGATGCAACTCTAACACATGCACTGTTTCTTGGCGACTTTATCCTAATCTGCCATAATCTTCATTCTTGACTGTGGAGAATACTTGTACGTGCTTTTAATTGCCGCGTATGTCGCACGCGATATTACTAACAACATCGTGGCAGCTTGCGAAACTGTAACACTTACACACACGAGAAATAGCTCCTAGTTTATATTTTTAACGGATCTACTCGCACACATACATTCGGCGATATGTCGATGCAGCGTAACTAAATTTCGAAATTTAGTAAAAATACGGGACGTTGTTACGCGAAAGTAACGCAAACTATCGTTAATTCCGATGAACAAAATCTAAACCGAATTAACGTGAGAGATGCTCGTCTTACTCTTGACGCGTGCACACTCTGCACTTTAGTGCTGCAGGTATATACACATTTAAATTTTGCGAAAACCTTGAATCGTGGTCAAATTTAAACACGAGTACGATTCTTGCGCGTGTTGTATTGCGGTTGTCGCGTCTTACACACACACGTGCTTGTCTGTGCAGCTGTACGCTTTTCTCCTATTTAAATCTTGTATGAGTCCTTAAACACAAGCTTGAATCCTGGACTTCCGTTCGACTAAATTATAGACATACAATAATCTCTGCTAGCAGTTTTTGTATTTCTTTATTTTGCCGACGTTTCGAAAGAATATTCTTTCTCTTCAGGGCATCTAAAAATTATAGAAAAATACACTCATAACAGTCTTGAGTCTCAGAATAACAGATTTTGAACTGGAAAAAACCGCAATTAAAATCCATTGATTTCTCTATAGATTTTTATCGATTCCCATTTACCCAATCTAATTTAATCGAGCTTTATTGCACAAATTGTGATTAAGAGTTACCATTCAATTTGATAAGAGGTCTTATCGATTTCTATAGACTATTTTTAGCAGGGATACTACGCCGCGAATGTCTCCAGAACATTTTAATTATGTGCAACTCTAATAGTAAAAGAGTGAAAGAGGTGTCCGCTAAGCATCGCTGCCTTTTACGAAATGAATTGCAGTTGCAGAGAGCCGAATGTACGGAGTAAGCATCTGTCTACACAAAGATTCTGAGGAAAGAGGACTAGATTTTTCAAGCTAGAAGTTATCTAGTTGTCTTCATCTAGTTTTTCTTGCATCGTTCACAAATGTGCATCAGTGTTTGTTTGAGAGGACAGAAGAGTACGTCCGGCCTTGTGTAAACATAAACATAGCCTAAAACAGTGGTGTTTCGGAGCTGCGTGTTGCGCACAAACTCTTGCGAATCTGTCTATTATACTACCGCTAGTGTACTTCTCGACAAAATTAGTTCATATCGGTGGACTGAAAACTGGGCACCGGTCAATCGTTTCAGGATATGCAGGACTGCCACAACAGAGAAAAGCAAGATTAACATCTCGATCCACGGAAAATCTATGAGCTCGTCTTCAACTTCACGAGCCCTCACCGCTCGAGCTCGACGACGACCCCGTCCCCTGCAATGCCAACCTCCCCATCTATGGTTGTTGGACTCGTACTTCAGCCTCCTCAACGGCAACTATATGCTCTCTCCAAGACCTTATACCCTTGTTTCTTCGGAATAAGTCGACAACCAACGGCAAGGTCTTCCTTCGTCTTCCGTTACAGCGGTTTCGGCCAGCCTTCACATATTAGCGCAGTAGCATTCGCCACAATTGGCGAGCGCCGCAACGACGACTGCTGGAGCTGCTCCTACGACTAGCAAATGGCACTTGACGCGCAAGACCATCAAGCCAAAAACGGCGCGTTAGACAACGAGAGCACGAGAACGAGTTTGCGACGGAACGTCAACGAGGAGCCAACGCGACCCCCATAGATCAGCAATGTCGGAAGTCCGACCAACCCCAAGCTTAGCATATCCGTGACACCCGGCTACAAATGCAAGCCTACCGTTGCTATCCACCAGCATCATCAAGACCCTCACGTCCCAGATGATGTAGGTTGCTCAATAGCAACAGCACTAGGTCCTTAAAGACAAGATACGCAAGATAATAAGGCTCTCGAGAAGTCGTAGTAATTCTGAACTTTAATTAAACGCATCAAACGGGTATGAAATCCGTTTGAAAAACATCTTTTACGAGGTAAAATGTTGGCAACTATAAGTTTGGTCTCCACCCTAGCAGAAAATAAGCCAACAGTTGATTATGGTTGTCCAACAAACCTGCTAAAACCGTCACTTTGGCCAACAGTTTACCGTTGGTAAGCATTTCTACCAGGGCATAAATATACGCTAATGGATGTAGTGAAATCAATTTTATAAATGTCAAGCATCAAGCATTAAAGTTTAGCAGGTGAGATAAGATCAGCTGACAAGTGGTTATTAAAGAAAAAGGTTAGAATATTCAAAAATATTATTCTAATGCACACTTGCCGTCCCAAAAGTGACGGTTTTCGCAGGTTCATTGGACAACCATAATCAACTGTTGGCTTATTTTCTGCCAGAGTGGAGACAGAACTTATAGTTGCCAACATTTTACCTTGTAAAAGGTGTTTTTCAAATTATTTATACTTCGATATAATACGTAAATCTAATTACAAAAATAATGAAGTAGTTGCTCTCATTTAATTAAATCAAATAACTCAAATCGAATATAATAATATTATCAAACTTTGATATTATATGTACACGGACACAATAACTTTGCATTGTGCGCCACAAATGGCCGCCGGTCCTCTTGTTAACTGGAGTTTGGTCAACAAGGTTAGGTCAGACGCGGCTATGCTAAACCGCCGCTGCATATAACCTAACCTTGTTGATAGAACTCCAGTTAACAACAGGACCGGCGGCCATTTGTGGCGCGCAATGCAAAGTTATTGTGTCCGGCGACTGTACAATACAATTTGAAAGCAAAAATAAAAAATCTGTTACTCTCGATCCCTATCAAAAATATTTACCTACATCAAATTTTACATCAAATTTTACATCAAATTTTATGTAAAGATTTTAAACTCTTATATGTATAATTTCACATTAAAATCAATAAAATTGTAAAATTTTACGTAAAATTTTCTATAAAATTGCACGTTAAAATCTATATGTAAAATTTTACATAAAATTTTACGTAAATTTATTCGTGCATGTAAAATTTTACATGTAAGAGTTCAAAATCTTTACGTAAAATATGATGTAAAATTTTACGTGAATATTTGACAGATATAGACATATTTATACGTAACCATTATTTTGAAGATTTATTTCGGCACCGATCCAGCATCTTGAGGGTTATATCGTCTTTTGAGAATCGATCATCAAAAGACGAAAGTACACTTTCTGTCTTTTGAGGGTTTTTCTAGAGTCTATTGACTCAGAGTCTGTCAAAGTGTGTATGATTGATTTAGCACAACTCTGAATAAAGGGACTAAAAATCCTCAAAAGACGATTCCATATAATGTGTGTATATATGTATGAAGACAACTTCCGATTATCGACCAAGTTAATAACAGTAGTCGATATCATTTACGATACCAATATAACACCGTTGAATCGGCTAACAGCAATATATATAATAACTAAGTATATAGGGAAGAGGGGGGCGAAGTTGAACGCGGGGCAATATTATAACTTTTCTATAACTTTTGAGTAAAGCGCACCTACGCTCCGCTGGTAAAATATATGTCATATCTCACCAAAACCAACATTTGGACCGTCGGACTTTTCAATAAGCAGCGGTTATGCGTGCACGGCCAGTAAATGAAAAATTCTCGAACACTTTCTGTAACTTTTAAATGTCAGGAAAAGTGTGACTACGCCAGTGTGCCTAAAAATTAATATGCACGTTAAAAGGGTGATTTTGACGCCGGTTTGCTTTCTGTGCGTAAGTTTTAAGGCTAGATATTGACAATTGAATTTTTCAAAACCCTTGGGGCTAGTTTGTACATCAGGTACGGGGCAATACTGTACATAGGAATAACATAGAGAAATATGGACTTTAAATCCATTTTTTATACACATGCCTTTAGTACTTTAATTATAGCTTAAATGGTTGGGGAATACTAAAAAAATATCAGTGAAAATGCGGTAGGCTGAAAAAAGCTGTCAAATACCCGCATAAGCTGTGATAAGGGATGACTGACCTATAGTAGCGACATGGGTCGCCAATATGATATAAAAGCTTCATCTACGTCACAGCACTTACAAAAATCATGAAACATTATATGTACAATTTTCTGATTAATTTGTTCACCCCATTCTGTATTTAAAACCAATCTGTATAATATTGCCCCGAGACCGTTATAGGATTGCCCCACTCCTGGGGCAATTTTATAAAAGTAATGCTTCGTTAAAGTTGTAGACGGATTTTTACAGTGACCTTTTAGGAAGCTGAAAATTTGTTTATAATAACTTTAATCTAAGTACTTGAAACCGAATTGATTGATTTTTTATTTTATTTTAACGGTTTTAAAATATATAACAACAAAAAAAGCGTTCAAGTTCGCCCCCCTCTCCCCTATATCTTAAGCAGGTGAACCCTTGCATATACATATATTATATCTTACGTAACTAATGTACGAATAATAGTTATTTACGTATGACATATTTATAAACGTCATTGTTCATAAACAATTACTTACTAGCAATAATCACCTCGCAAGCTAACGCTCGCTCGGTTGTGTTTCAATAGAGATTTATTTCAACATGTACATTGTAAATAAGTGCATTTAAAATAAATTTCTTAGGATTTGAATTTTTAACTATATGAAAGTAGATATTTTTAAAATATTGTAAATTTTGTGTCATAAGATTCTGCAAGGGAACAGATATATTTTAACAATTGTAAAATGAATCATTAAATTTATTTTTTTTTAATCTGTATTTTGAAATTTAATGGAACAGTAGCATAAATTAATAATTCATGTTTTAAGAAAAGAAAATTTTTAATGGCGTTAAATACCAGGCAGATTGTTTACACAAAAAATAATAATGCATTTTTTTAAATTAAATGATTCAAGATGTCATAAACTTTGTATATATACATTGCATAAGTTATTTGAATATATATTTATATAAATATACGCACTGTAAAAGAGGTTCAAATAAGATACGAATTACAAAGAGGTCACTTTAATCGTAATAAAATTAAGAAATATAGATAGTGTGACCCTAAAGGACCAAAGGACCAAAGAACCGAAGAACCGGAAAACCGGAGAAAAAGTGTTTATGCTGACAGGAGCACTAGCTGTTGAAGGTGTGGTGCGGGTAGACATAGAACAGCGGCATGCAATGTGCCGACCCAACAGATAAAGTGTTTTCTTTGCAAAGACGCCAAGACATCCGAGGACAGGACGATGCACACTCCAGGCACCGAAGTGTGCGCAGTCTTCCGGACGGCTCTAAACGCAAGCAAGACCCAAAGCTAATGGCGAGGATACTCTAAGGAAACCTGCACAGAAGTATGCTCACACACGATCTGCTAACCCAACACGTTAGGGGCAGAAAGTGGACGTCCTACTGATCAGCGAACAATACAAAAACCTATAACCACCCTTTTGGATGTCACACGTCGAAAAAACTACCGCCATTTGGGTGTCCGGGCGCGGGTTCGCGAATACGGGTACGGGAGATGACTACGCAGGGGGAAGGATGGGTGGCATAACATTCTTCAGCGTATATCTGTCACCGAACCTAACTGCCGCGGACTTTACAAGGAAACTAGAAGCATTGGAGGACGCTAGGGAGGGGTCTCCGGGGAAATCGTGATCGGAGGCGTCTTCAACGCAAGGGCCACGGAATTGGGCATGCCGACGACGAACCCAAGAGGAAGAGCCATCCTCGAGATGGCAGCCAGGCTGGCCTTAATAGTAGCGAACGAGGGTAATACCACCTCTCTAAATGTACAAGAGTGAAAAATCACTCTAATAGAGTCAAATCTCACTCTTTTGGGAACATAAAACAGAGCCAGTCGGAATAGAGTGAAAAGTAAGTTTCTTCAAGAGTGATTCATGTCACTCAAATCTATGAGTGACATGATATTTCTACTAATACTACAAACCTAATCTAAAAATAATTAAAAATTGTATGTTTATCATCACGCTGCGAGTAACTTCTAGAAAAGATAAATTTTCAAAAATTTAATTTTTTCTACTATTATATTTTAGATTCATTATTTATTAACTCATTATTTAATTTGACGTTCGTATTATTATTAATTTATTATTCATGCATTTATATTATTATTACCTAATGTATGATTTAGTATAGAGAATTAAGGAAATTAAAATTTTTTGACGGCGACGGGATTTGAACCTGGACCTCCAGCTTGACAGTAGACTAGGTTAGTACACTAACCACTCATCCAAACAGGACTCAGGATGTGTACATGGAGTTTCGGATACTTGCATAATGTAACTAAACATCTGATTATTAGATAAGTCAATTTATGCCTTTTAAATTTGCATTATTTTCCGTGCGACATCACTCCAACATCGAGTGATTTAGAGCAGGAAAATTTTACCACTCGATTACTTTGAGTCATTTTTATGACTCTATAGCTAGAATGATAGAAAATCACTCTATAAGAGTGATTTGGATCATGTTATGACTCAAACTTGAGTGATCTTACGGATCACTTCTTTTTAGAGTGAAAAAATCACTTGAAAATTCAGAGACTACCTACCGTAAACAAGCTTTGGGGAATCCATACCGGATGTAACCTTTGCAAGCGAAATGACGATTCGCAACATAAGAGTCACGAAAGAATATACAGCTAGCGACCACCAGTATATTCTATTCAATATCAACGAAAGACCGTCAAACCTGTACAAGGAGAAACCATAGTCGAGCGCCAAGATGGAACACCCGACGCATGAACCGAGAGACACTCGTGGAGTTAATTCAAAGTCCGAACCTCCCATCCAACGAGATTCCGCACGAATAAGGCGGACGCGAAGGAGCAGAGACAATAGTAGAGAGAACTACTAATCTGATTACTGAGATTCGCCATGCGACCATGACCAGGGTGTCTACCAGCCATCAAAGAAGACCAGTGTACTGGTGGACAGACGACATTGCGGAGCTTAGAAAAGAAAATTTCCATGCTAGAAAAAGGGCTAAAAAAGCCTGGAAACAGAAAAGGCCTGAAGCCTGGGACCTTTCCAAAAGACAGTACGAATCGCGAAAAATTCTGAGAGACGCAATAAAAGAGAGTAAGCGCCGCTGCTGGACAAAGATCATCGACGACGTTGAGAAAGACCCATTCGGCGATGTATACGCGATCGTTACGTGAAAGATGGGCAAAATGAAACGCACGGAACCTATGGAAGCTGAAACGATGGAAAAAGTAATGGATGGGCTGTTTCCCACACACCCCATCAGACCCCGGACAAAAGCGGCGGAAATACCGGCAGACGAGATACCTCTTTTTACAGAAGGCGAACTCGCGGCAACTTCGTCCCTTAAGAGTGGCAGAGCACCGGGACTGGATGGCACCTCTGCGAAAATGCTCAGGATCGTCTCGTCGCAACGGCCTGAGCTGCTCTTGGAGATGTACAACCAGTGCCTGGTACAGGGAGTTTTTAGCTCGCGGTGGAAAAGAGCGAGACATGTACTGATTGAAAAACTGAACGCGGACCTCTGCGAACTTCATGAGGTGGCGTAATCTTAATGTACTGTTCATCCATTAATTTTCAATTTTTATTCTTAATTTGAAATTTACATTCCTTATTCTTCCACAAATTAATCAATTGAAGTACGACTCTAAGAATCATACCGTGCATGTACTCGTATGACATGGTCTAAACTATATCAAAATGTGGAAGTTCAAGTAATGCAGAGTAACCCTTAACACCTCTAGTATTACAACCTACATCCTTAGCTTGTTCTATATCCTGTAAATGACTGTTATGATTTCTCAGTTCACTTGTTTGATTTAATATGTAACGAATTTCTCTAACTTTTTTAATATATTGACTAATCTGATAGCACCAACTACAGCCAAAGTATCCATTAAATTAAATATGGTTTCGTACAATTGGCCGACAGACAAAATCTACAGAAAAGCTAAGCGTAAATAATCTTACTAAACATGTGGGGGCTCAAGCCACCCACCATCAAGGTCAACGCAGAAAGCAGCTCCTGGTGCCGAGGCCCGAATTCGTCTAGAGCGGTCTCCCCTCCTGACCGCCGCACATTGGACCCTATAGACATTTGTTGTTTCAAAATTCTCTACAGACCATGGTTTTCGACCAATTACAATAATTTTTTTTCTTAAATTAAAGTTTATTAAAATTCTAAAAGACCCATAAGGCCAGATTTAAAAAAAATGTTATAATAATTAATTTAAAATCTAAGTTAAACAATAAACCCATAAACTTTAAGGCATTAATGGCCATAAGCAAATGGGCGACTACTGAAGGAAGCTATATATATTTGTAAGTGGTTATTGGGGTTGCTGATTATGAATCTGGCATTAGTTTTGAAAACTTTATTGGTTTAAACAATTTGTTTAAACAATAAATTGAAAAATTATCTTTTTATCCAAAACTACTTTAGTTTAGTCTAGTATCTCAGTTTTGCACTAGATACTTAATTCCCCGTATATGTGCAGCAGCGTTCATCACCGTACCAGTAGTACTGCTCTTAGCCGCTAGGCGGTGACGACACCAGTTTTCGTATCCGTCAGCGAAGTAGCGTCCTGAAAAGCATATAATGATGCACTAATCCATGAATTTTTACCGTACTTTTTCGTGTTAAAAATTTGCCGTGTTAGAGATCACGTTCGAGTGGTAGGCTAACGGTTAAATATTATTATAAATAAGCATTGAAATTAGACTTCAAAACTAGAATAAATATTAGTAGTTTTCAGCGATTATCCTTGCAAATAGTTTTTCATCAGCCGTTTTTACGGCTACTGTTTGCATAGATAATTTTTACGGTATTTTTCAAACAGACATTTTCACGACTACTCCGGCGATTATTGTTGCAAACAATTTCTTATTAGCTGTTTTCACGGCTACTGCTTTTATATATAGTTTTCAGGTTAATTTTCGAGCAGTTATCATCATGACTGCATCACAGTTACCTTTCATTCATCCCCTCTAAGTAAAACCTAACAATGAATACTTTTTCCATTTAAAACGGTATATTGTGTGACATACTGTTGAAATTAGACAATAAAAGTAGAAGTGTAAATTGCTTGATTAATTATATTAAAGCGCAATATGAGCTTAGCGATGAGGAATCAAGCATCGTTATAAAAAACTTGAGAGTTCTTTTATGGTCACTTTCAAGTCAAAACTGTCTGCTGTACTTTATAAAGAACACATATTTAGGAAACGAATATGTATCTTGGATAACAGATAACTTTTTTGTGAATTTTGATAACAACCTGAAACGTGGAAGATCTGTCACTGATAGTTTTGGAGGCAGTTCGAGAACTACGAAATACAGAATAATACAGTCTATTACAAGTAGCTTTTCTCAGAAAGAAATAAAAAAAGCTTTTTATTAAAATTTACGAGATTCTGGGAAAAAGCATTTAATTAAACAAATTGAAGATCTTTTAAGCGATCCCAATTGTTCTATGAATAATTTCGTTTCAGAGGAAATAATTCCTTTCACCAAAGATGAAGCAATAGTTCTGATTGAAGATGCAAAATTGTCTACGTGGCAGTATGATACTATGCGCAAACAGGTAAAAGGAAAAAATGTTGATATTTTCATACCTTATAAACAACTTTTTCAGCAAAAGAAAATTGTTATCCTATATCTTCTAGTCTCTCCATATCTAAAAAAGGTGGTAGCGTTGATTTACAACAACTGTTAAATCATACATCTAAACGTCTTCTACAGATACCGGATATTTTATCTTATTTCAAAACTAGTGAGGTTGAATACTCTCTGGTTTTGACTAGTAAATGGGGATGTGACGGATCATCAGGTCATAGCTAGTTTAAGCAAATATTCTCTGATGGAACTAGCTCAGATGAAAGTAATTTGATAATGTGTATGGTACCACTTATCTTAGACGTCAATACTTCAGACGGTGCAATAGTAATTTGTCGTAACCCTCAACCTGGTTCGACTAGGCATTGTCGGCCAATCAGTTTTGTGTATGCCAAGAAAATCAGCGAGAAAACAGTGGCTGATGTTAATGCTATGAAAACTAAGATCGAGTCACTATTGCCTTCAATTGTAAATACAGATGTAAATCAATTCAAAATACACCACTCATTAAAACAATGATAGATAGAAAAGTATGCCAAGCAATAACTGGTTCTCGTTCTTAAGCAACGTATTGCATTTGCGGAGCAAAACCTTTATAAATGAACCATTTGTATAAATTGGCTGAAAAAACCAAAAATGAAGAAAATTTTGAGTATGGCCTTTCATCTTTACATGCAAAAATAAGATTTATGAAAAACATACTCCACATAGCATACTGTTTGGATTTTTGTAAGTGGCAGGCAACATCAGATCAACAAAAAAAAAAACAATGGTAATGTAATGTCCCAAGTTTATACTCTTAAATTATATATTTGTACATCCTGCGAACCGGCAACCGTGTAAGCACGCATAGAGTGCATACGGATCGCAGCTGCATCTGATTGCGACATTGCACAATCGAGCGCCGAAAATCGGAGCGAGTGCTTTGACGTCTGTGTCAGCACTCCTTACGCGTGAACGACTACTACAAGGCGTCCATCCTTTGTGGCGAATGCTGATTGGACTACCACGATCTTCTTCATCTAAATTTCATAACTGCGTGAATCGGTACCGAGGCTTTAAAAACCCTGGAGCCGATCCACGCAGTGCCTTTTTGCGTAGTGACTTACTCACTGGCGGCTACAACTGATTCTAAGGTGAAGCCGTGGTGTTCGCTAGTGTTAGTGTTTGGAGCGTGCTAAATCCGTCCAACACCTTGGGAGCGTGCTAAATCCGCCCCTTGGCATAGCATACACCGGAGAGCCCTTTGAATACTGATCAGTGCAACAGAGAGAAGTACAAGCTAAGGTCCGTCGAGTGGAATCTCCGGCGTTAGCAAGAGCAGTTGACCATCCCTATTTTAAATTGCCACGCGAACGCGTTTTGATAATACAGTCAGCATCTGCCACAAAGGGTGATTAGAACCATCTAGAGTGCGCAGAATTATAATAATAGTAAGTTGTTAAGATAAATCATAGGTACTTTACAATTAATAAATAAATAAGACTAAACTTACTAAATAATACTGTAAAATGACAACATCCTAAGCTAAATATAGCGAAACTCCGTCAACTCTGTAAACTGAACGTCTGTGAAGTGCTCTGGGCCAATAAAAACATAACAATCAATATAAATAAAACTCTTGTGTACTAAATTGATAATAATGACTAAACCTCAATCAAAACAAATAAATTCGAATCAGCTTCGCAGTCACGACGTGCAGGTAAAAGTACTTTACTTATGGACTAACCATCAGCATCCACACACGAGACGAGTTAAGCACGGACATAATGCGGAGTCCGCAGGAAACTGAAGTGTCACAAGCGACTTGCCTGCAACGACCGTAAGTACAGCGGACACTCACACGTCCTCCAAACGCTGTCTAGGACAGAATACCGTCCGCACGCAAATACGCGTCCGCGCAGACTAGCAGCGCGGGACATTCTCAATTCCACAGTCCGCGTGTAACTTTAGTAACAGAACAGGCTCTCGAGCCGAAGGCTAGTTCTCGCGAATAAATAATCTTTTGTGAGACTCGCACAGCCCGTTCTACTATCTAGTACGTTCCTTACACCAAGAAAGAAAGCTTAGAATTTAACACCGATTCAGGCAAGAAACTGGCCTCATCGTAGATTATCTACAACGAGGATCGGATAATTCTAACAATGGTAATACTACTAGAAGATTTTTTCGTGACCCTGCACTGACATCTGAAATTGCATGTGTCAATGAAAGTTTAATTACAAGATACAGTGTAATACTCCAAGCTCTTGCTTCTGGATCTAAAATAAACTCCGCCAAATTTGACGATTATTCAAAAGAAACTGCTAAGTTATATGTATCTTTGTACAATTGGTTCTACATGCCTGCATCTTTGCATAAAATTCTCTATCATGGTGCGAACATTATCAATCACTTTCTCATTCCAATTGGCATTTTATCCGAAGAAGCTCAAGAATCACGAAATAAAGATTTGAAATACTATCGTCAATTTAATACTCACAAAATGTGGTAGAATCTACACGAATATAGATCTACTGCATAAATTATTAATATCTTCTGATCCTTTTATATCTAGTTTAAGGAACAAGGCAAAAAATATAAAGCTTGATGTTGATGATGATGTTAAGAACTTTAATTAATTTTAACTTAAAATAAAGTGATACAATTTTAAAATTGCTCAGCTTAAGGTATTTGGGTTTTAGGTTCAAGGTTAACGGTTAACACATTTTTTTTTTAATCTCTATAATTGCAAATTGCCCACCGTGGAGTAGTGAATTTAAAAAAAAATTGGTTATGCTTTGAACATGATTGGTTATAGTAATTATGCCCGTAAAATTCGAAACTAAAGTAGTTTTGAATAAAAAGACAATTTTGTAATGAATTGTTTAAACAAATTGTTTAAACAAATAAATTTTGCAAAACTAATGCCAGATTCATAATCAGCGACCCCAATAACCACTTACGAATATATATATATAGCTTCCTTCAGTAGTCGCCCATTTGCTTATGGCCATTAATGCCTTAAAGTTTATGGGTTTATGGTTTAACTTAGATTTTTAATTAATTATTATAACATTTTTTTCGAAAATCTGGCCTTATGGGTCTTTTAGAATTTTAATAAACTTCAATTTAAAAAAAATTATTGTGATTGGTCGAAAACCATGGTCTGTAGAGAATTTTGAAACAACAAATGTCTATAGGGCCCAGTGTGCGCCGCCAGCTATCCGAGGCGCCACCGGCGAACCGTCAGGATGCTTGGCGAGGCGTGAGGGACGTTTGAGCGCCAACGCCATTCCAGAACCAACTTGGCACACGCTCAAGCTACGCGCTTTCAGAGTTGGAGAGAGAGATTTAGCATTGTGATAACTCATTCCTATCAATAAATCGTCAAGAGTATTCTATTTTTTTAAATCGACATCTGCTTGTTTATTCAACCTTCTCCAAGATCCTTTTACAAAAAATTAAGGCGCGAATCGTAGTGACTTAACAGTGGTGACCCCGATTTTTTTTCAGGACATCAGATCTCTGGACTTCACCATTTTGCCATCAACTGCGTCTCTCGTCCAGCAACGAACAGCAACAACCTCGAGCGTCAGAAACCCTTCTACAGCCCTGTCTCAAGTTTTACTCCGAAGAAATACGACTACTAGAAACGCCTCTACGGAGCATTCTCGCACGTCGGAGCCTCCCTACAGCTCGACGCCGAGATCAACAGCAACGATAAGCAACAGGTGAGCGGTGAATTTGGCCGTACAGCAGTGAGTCTCGCGGTGACTGTCCAGCACCAGCAACGCTCAGCAACAGGCAGCATCAACCAGCAACGATCAGCAACACCAGCAACGTCCTCGAGAGCCGCTATACAGCCCAGCCTCGAGAAACACCTCACCTAGCAAATCAGAAAATTCTTTTTTGGAGCTCCTCGCAGCCCATCGGAGCAACGAGGCCCTGCATCTCTCTCTCTCTCTCTCTCTCTCTCTCTCTCTCTCTCTCTCTCTCTCTCTCTCTCTCTCTCTCTCTCTCTCTCCTGCATCAGCCGAACGTCCCGTGCCGCAGTTTATCTACAGCCAGCCGTCGGGACCGCGCTAGCAACTACGCAGCGCAATAACCGCATCAGCTGAACGTCCCGTGCCGCAGCCCATCTACAGCCAGCCGCCGGGACCTTGCAAGCAGCTACGCAGCATAACATCCGCAGCACGCCCTGGGTTTACAACGTCGTCGTCATCATCGGCAGAACGCAGCAAACGCCATCGTCGCTACAGTGCAGTAAACCCAGCAAGCACCAGGTATTCTCGAAACTTTTCATCAAGCCGCACGCGACCCGCGAGTCCCTTATACCTTTTGCAAACCACGAGACGCGACCAGCGAGTCGCTCTATCTTCGCCCCGCGCTCTTCTACGAGACCTGATGCGTAGTACGTCATCGGGTGCCACCAGGCATATTTTTCTCTCATATTTTTTCTCTCGTGCGCGCTCGCCGCCTTCCGACGCGCGCCGTGATCGAGGCCGCTAGAGCCGCACGCCGCGTCGTTTCTCCGCCATTTTGAGCGGCAATCTTAGCGTCAAGCAGCGTATTTTCGCGCGCGTTCCACTGGCTCCGCTGCCGTCCGTCGCGCGCCAACAAGAGGCTCACACAGCGCGCCACACTGCGGCGCCCCGCGCAAATAGTAGAGTAGTGCGCAGCGAATCTCGCTCCGCTTCACGGGCAGCCGCACGTCTCGCGCTAAACTTCTCGCTACGAAACGCTAAAAGCAGCCGTCCTGCAGAGCCTCGTCGTCTCAGCTGACCATTAGCTGCACCGGCTACTGAACGAAGTCCAGCTAGGCGAACGAAAACCCTCGCAGCTACTTCGATACATGCGGCGCGCAGTGGGAGAAAATGGGCAAAATTCGAGCCATTCGTCATTTTTAATCGCAGAGCCATGATTTTTTTTTAAACTCTTTAAAAAAGCATAAAGTTTAAGCTACAGTTGCGGAAATTATTGTATCACCCTCCCCTAAACCCATGCGACCCCTAGAAGCCACACCTACCAAACCACAAGCAGGCTAACTAACCTAACCCTGGGAACAGCGAGTTAAATCGCTTAATTTTTTGTTAGAATAATAAAGCCACACACCATAAGCCAGCTAACCACCTAACCACTCACCCCCTACCCCTAGAAACCACCCCTACCAAACCACAAGCAGGCTAACTAACATAACCCTGGCAACAGAAAGTTAAATCGCTTTATTTTTTCTAAAAATAATAAAAACCCACTCCACAGGCCAGACCGGAAACACGCAGAATCGTATAACCACGTAATTCAAGATATTATTACAAGTAAATTAGTCACATTATTTGTTAGCTGTAATTGTTGAATGAACTGCTATTAATCATCTGCGTTGAAACAGATTTAAGCCCCTTTACCACGTCAAGGTTGCACTCTTCAAAGAGGGTTTTTTGTTGTTTTTGTTTTTATTATTTTTTAGTTTTTATATCTGTAATGTTTTATAATTTTTACATAGCAAAGTTGAGACATTTATTGAGGATTAGAATTACTGAATTATCATTTCATCAGAAATGTTTGAGCTTGTGAGGTTAATTCTATAGTTTCTTTTCTTCAACATCTCGCAGGCTGCTTATGACTGGATCTGATAAAACTAAGCAATAATGAATTCAGCGTATTTTTTTTATTTAATCTAAGAACTATTTCTTCAGTAAATTTTTTTCTAAAGTCTATCATTCTCAAGTAAAAAATTCAGGAAATTTTTCACGATTTTCCCGTGTTAGCCGCCATTTTATGTGCTTTTACCTTTTTTTTTCAAAATTTAAACTGTGACACTGAAGTTTAAGTCTCGAGGACACGATTTCTTCGCTCTAAACATTAAATCTTAAATGATTTCAATGTGAAAAATCGACATGAATAAAGTTTTTTTTTTTAAACCATGTTTTATGGCTTGTGGTTTGGTAGGGGTGGTTTCTAGGGGTTAAGCAGGTTAGGGTTAGGTATTTAGGTGATTAGATGGCTTCTGGTGTGTGGCTTAATTATTTTGAGAAAAAATAAAGCGATTTAACTCGCTGTTCCCAGGGTTAGGCTAGTTAGCCTGCTTGTGGTTTGGTAGGGGTGGTTTCTAGGGGTTAAGCGGGTTAGGGGGAGGTATTTAGGTTATTAGCTGGATCATGGTGTATGGTTTAATTATTTTTAGAAAAAATAAAGAGATTTAACTCGCTTTTCCCAGGGTTAGGCTAGTTAGCCTGCTTGTGGTTTGGTAGGGGTGGCTTCTAGGGGTCGCATGGGTTTAGGGGAAGGTGATACAATAATTTCCGCACCTGTAGCTTAAACTTGATGCTTTTTTAAAGAGTTTAAAAAAAAATCATGGCTCTACGATTAAAAATGACGCGTGGCTTGAATCTTGTCCATTTTCTCCCACTGTGCGGCGCCTTGCTGAAACGGCCATCACAGACGAGGCATTGCGAATCCAGTAGATCGACCTGCGGCACTGCAAGCGGCATCTCCTCAGGCACTGCGGCGCCCATCTCAACGCAGGATGCTGCCTCACTACGGCTCGGTCTCGCCCAGATCACCGCTATGCTGCAGTAGCAGGCAGTCACGCTGCAGACCATCGCAACATCTCTCACAGCCGGTCAACAGCTCCAGCAGCAACAGATTCAGCAACAACTGCAGCAGCGTGGCCACACGAGAACGACATCGGCTCAGCTGTCTTTCGGCTGCCTCGTTCAATCCTCCAGAAACCTCTCCAGCGCGCTTCACTCAAGGTCAGCGCAGCCAACGCCACATCCATCTATACCTTCGGATCACATCGCATGGTCCTGGACTTGCGGCTTCGACGCTCGTTCGCCTGGAAATTTATTGTAGCAGACGTCAGCCACCTGATTTTAGGCCCAGATTTCCTTGCTCATTTCAGCTTGCTCATAGTCATGCAACAATGCCGCATCATGGATGCAGACACTTCGCTCTACACAGTCGGTTCCATGCGACCAGATGATGTGCACTCAATCGAGGTAATAATCTCCGCAGACGTCGCAGAAGGCATTTTTGCAGACCTGCTACGTCAGTACAGTGATCTCGCAACGCCAGGAAGCTCATTATTCGCTCTGCCAGGCCTCGACACGCATCATCAGATTCAAGCAAACGGACCACTTGTAGCAGCCAAAGCTCGTCGTTTCCTAGGCCCTCGATTGGAGGCAGTTAAAGCAGAATTCAAGGTCCTTTTGAAGCTAGGTATCATGCGACTCTTTGACAGCAACTGGGCTAGCCCGTTCCGCCTAGTTCTCAAACTAGACGGCACATACAGGATTATAGGAGACTACAGGCAGCTCAACAGTCGTACGATCCCAGATCGCTATCCACTGCCTATCATTGAGGACTTGCTGCTCAGCCTCCAAGGAAATATATTGACCTCAACAAAGCATTTTATCGAGTATCCATAGCTCCAGAAGATGCGCATATCAAATGTTCAAATCAAGTGTTTTTATAAAATGTCCGTATGGATGTGTGTGTATACCGTAATATTTCTGGAACTACTCGGTCAATATCAATAAAATTTGACATACATGTATCTTTTTGGATTCTGAATTCGGAAAAAACATTTATTTTTTATTTTTCTAACTATTTTTTTATGGCCAATTTTTGATTTTTGAAAACTATTTTGCGTTTTTTTTTTCAATCATCCCATCGTTACAAACAATTCAGCTAATATGCATTTGAAAGAGAATAAAATTACCTACTTTTCCCCGTTTGGCCCTCGGGATCGACCGCTTTGTTCGGCAGATAAAATGAAAAAGGTGATTTTTTTTTAAAAAACCTCACGAAAAAAATCATGTCGATGGGTCACGTATCAAACTATATCCCGTTAAAATTTCAAGTGATTAGACTACTTATTTTTTCAGTAAAAAATCGAAAACTGGAAAAAATGAGTTTTTTTGTGCCTCGATTACGGAAGTAAAAAGGTTTTATTGCACTTTTGATTTTGGGAAAAAGTAGATATTTTATGTGTCTTGGCTAATTTCATTGCGCAGCTTTCAAACCCCTATGGTTCTTAAGATATCAAGGTTTCAATTTTTTTTTGAAAATTTTTTGATTCCTCATATCTCTAAAACAATGCAGTCAAATGCTTCAAAATTTTGGTGATTAACCATAAAACAAGCCATTTGCTGCTAAAATTTTAAACGATTTCGTCGAGCGGTTTTCAAGTAAAGAGCTAAAATGTAAAAACCGATTTTTCTTAAAACTTTTTCTTCTTCTTATAGGGGTGTCGTTGCATGTCGTTAAAGTCCCTCCTTATTAATTAATGTCAAAAAAAAAAATATATATATATATATATATATATATATATATATATATATACACTCACACATCAGTATGTCATATAGTACATGAACACTGCCAATCTTTGCGCAGATGGCTTGCTTAAACGCAGTAAAAATACTTTTTGGAAATATATTTAATTCAAATTATATTTCATTAACATATATTGCGCTTTCATATTTTATCTGAGGCTATATTGGAATTAATGAATATATTATGTGTAGGTCCTGATTTTGCTAGTCTTAATTTATCCAAGTACTTTATGTCTCAATGTTTCTGTTGTAATATAGTAAGTATTATAATCTTGATTATTAGTACCAAAATGGTACACGTCGCGCCATCTATTGGTCAACTGCGATTTTGTGCATTGAGACGAGCTCACGCGAGAGCTGACGAACCGCGCATGTCTCGCGCTATACTCTAATCGCCTATTACGTATTATATCATATTCCGTGTGTAGAGCAGACTATGCTGTACTCTACTATACACTCTCTCTCTTGTCTGTAAGATTCCGATGTGAGCAGACGTGCCGCCGACTAGGCTCTCAAGCCTTTTACAATATAGAAAAACAATAATTAAACCTCAAGTTGTTGTTTATTGATCCAACCTTTTTCATCATGGTAGCAGTCCGTGGTTGGTATTTATATTTTATCCCGCATGTCTACTCATATGAGTGACATGAGAGATATGTAGTGTAAAACTAAGTGAGGTTAGAAGAAAAGCCACGTGGAAAGTAGTTAACGGTTATTGTTAAAAAAAAGTAAATCGCACAGTGAAAAATTGAGCAGTGAAATTAAAGAAGAAAATATCTGGAGAAATTATATGCATGTGAAGCATTGATATTCGAATTTTCGTATAGAAACGTCTGTCGATAGAAGAAGATTTTCAAGTGAAAATTAACCGGTCAAAAAGGGTTAAAGAAGAAAAATATAAGCTCAGTGACGTAGATAAAGTCGTCAGCTACTCAACAATTAAAAGATTTTTAAAAACTAATCAAGATTTAAGTGCGATGCAAGAAGATTAAAGTCGGCGAGTGAAACACGTGGTGAAGTGCTATTTCAGAGCACGTGCAAATTAGAGGTTAAGCACATGTACTTGTGGCTTAAGCCTAAAGTAAAACAAGAAGACGGATTAGAAGCCAAAAATATTGAATTAAAAGAAGAATCAAGAAATCAAATTAGAAAAATATTTTTAAAAGCACTCAAGAAGATTATTAAATTGAAAAATCAAGTATACGAGAGCATTAGTGCAAAAGAAAAAGAAATGGCTAAGCAAGCGAAAATCGAAGACATTATGATACCAGTGTTTGATGGTGCAAATTATTCCAGTTGGAAAATTAGATTAATGATCCTGTTAGAGTATAAAGAGTGCAACGAACCAGCAATAAATGAAATGCCTGATAAATATAAAGGCAAAGAAGATGATTGGAAAAAGATTGATTTAAAAGCTCGCACTATGATAATTAGTGCTATCTCAGACAAACAATTAGAATACATCGGTGAATGTAAAACAGCTCTCGAGATGATAACAAAATTCGATAAAATGTATTTAACACAATCAACAGCCTTGCAAATTATATGCAGAGGAAAAATCGAAGAAATCAAATTAAATAATTATAATTCAGTGGAAGAATTTTTTGTAGAATTCGAAAAAGTAACTAATGAATTCAAATCAGCTGGTGGGAAATTAGAAGAAGTCGAAAAATTGAGATATCTACTTAGAGCTTTACCACCAAGCTATAGTTACATTGGGGATTTTATAGATGTTATCCCAGAAGACCAAAGAACAGTAGACTATGTAAAGTCGAAAATAAAAGAGAAAAATATGACTAATGCTGAGTCAGATAATAAAAGTAATGCCAGTACCTTTGCGGTACAAACCAAAGGCAAATGTTTTAACTGTGGAAAATTTGGCCACGTCATAAACGAGTGTACGAGACCACAGCAGCAGAGCAACCGAGGACGAGGTGCTCAATACAGTCAAGGTCAACGAGGTCACCAACGAGGAAATCAACGAGGCTACAACAGAGGGTTCAACAGAGGCTTCAACCGAGGCAACTACCGAGACAATCAGCGAGGCAGAGGTCAAGGTCAACCCAAAGCTAAATCTTCAGGCGAACAACAGGGCGACTACTCATCCGAAGCATGGCTGACCCAGGTCTGCAACCCAGAGGTAAACCAGATAACTGCGTTAGAAAATAGTAGCGAAAGTTTAGGTCAAATTAATTGGTTACTAGATAGTGGCTGCACAGACCACATTGTAAATAATGATAAATATTTTGATAAATTCGTATATTTAAAAAATCCTATTGAAGTAAAATTACCTGATGGTAAAAGTTTGAAAGCTACTAAAATTGGAACTGTAAAATTACTTTTTAAAAATTATTACAATCAAAAACAAGTAGACGTAAAAAATGTTTATTATGTTCAAGGCATTAGACAAAACATACTGAGTTTCTCTAAAGTCACAGAAAATTATACAGTAGTAGCAAAAAATGATGATGCCAAAATTTACAATAAAAATAGAGAATTAATAGCAGTCGCAAACAAAAAGGATAATCTATATTTTATGAAAAGCTATGTAATTGAAAAGGAAAATAAGCAAATGTTTGTAAATTCATTAAAATTAACTGATAAAGAGAAATGGCATAGAGCACTAGGTCATGTTAACTTTCAATATTTGAACAAATTAGTGAAAAATAAATTAGTAAAAGGATTGCCAGAAAAAATAGAAAATGTCGAAATGAAATGTGCAAATTGTATAGAGAGTAAAATGGCAAATGTACCGTTCGAAAATAATAGATCAAAAACTACAGAAATTTTAGAATTAATTCACACAGATTTAAATGGTCCACATAACACAATCGGTTATGGGGGAGAAAAATATTTTGTAACTTTCATTGATGATTATAGTAAGTGTACTAGAATTTTCTGCATTAAAAATAAATCAGAGACTGCCAGTTGTTTAAAAGAATTTGTTAGTTTAGTAGAAAATAAATTTAGTAAGCGAGTTAAGAAATTACGTTGTGATAATGGCAAAGAATATTTAAATAAGGAAATTCATGATTTTATAAAATCAAAAGGAATTGAACTATTGCCATGCCCACCGTACGTCCATGAATTAAATGGAGTAGCGGAAAGATATAATAGATCCGCAATGGATATGGGCAGATGTTTAATGCGTGAAGCAAAAATTCATAGGCGATATTGGCCTGAAATTATGAAAACAGTAGCTTATTTAAAAAACCGCACAATTGCAAATACAGCTAAAAATAAAACGCCATACGAAATATTCTTTGGTAAAAAACCAAATGTTGATCATTTAAAAATTTATGGCAGTCGAGTCTTTGTACGAGTACCAGAAGCGTTGCGAAAAAGCAAATGGGACGATAAAGCCAAATTAGGTGTACTAGTAGGTTATGTAGAAAATGGCTATAAAGTTCTCGTCAATGGTAGAGTTATACATGCTAGACATGTACAAGTAGTCGAAGAAAATACAGAAATTATTTGCTTAGAAAAACTTGATGATCAAAAAGATAGAGATTTGGAAAATAGCGAATCTGAAAATGTAGAAAACAAACTAAACTCTTTTACCCATACTTCGACTCTCGAGTCAAGTAGGGGTAATGAAATAAACATCGAAAATCGTATAGATAATTATGAAAGTAGAGAAAATGAATTAAATTTTGATATTGCTGAAAATGATAATTCAAGTTTAAAAGTACAAAGAAAATCTAATAGAAAGAAAAGTCCTGTAAATAGATACGGAAATCCTGTAACTCATTTTATATATGTAAATCATATTGATGCAAATGTACCAAATACATTCGAGGAGGCGTTAAACTCAAATGAATATAAACAATGGAAAATTGCGATGGATTCCGAAATCAATAGTCTTATGAAAAATAAAACTTGGCAAATTGTTGAAAGGCCAAAAGACAAAAAAGTCATTGATGTGAAATGGGTCTACAAAAAGAAAAACAATAATGTGTATAAAGCGAGATTAGTTGTAAGAGGATTTCAACAAAAGGAATATTTAGATAATGTTTATTCACCCGTAGGAAAAATGCAAACTTTGAAAATTTTATTGTCGTACAGTTGTAAAAACAATTTATTTATAGAACAAATGGATGTAGAGACAGCTTTCTTAAACGGTGATGTAAAAACCGAGGTGTATATAAATGAACCAAAAGGTTACGAAACAGGTGACAATAAAGTTTGCAAACTGCAAAAGGCATTATACGGACTGCGAGAAAGTCCTAGAGCTTGGTACGATTGTTTTAATAAATTTATCGAAAGCTTAAATTTTGTGAGAAGTAACTACGATTACTGTCTATACGTAAATAATACGAACAAAGATTCAATATATATTTTAGTTTTTGTTGATGATCTCCTAATTTGTTGCAAAGATAAAAATAAAATAGATAAAGTTAAATCTAGTCTAATGCAAAGATTTGTGATGAAAGATTTAGGCAAAATAAGCCAATATATAGGTATTGATATAAATTATAGCGATGATAGACACAAAATGACTTTAAGTCAAACAAAATACATTGAATCTTTAGCCACTAAATATAATTTAGAAAAAGCCAAATTATATGATACTCCAATGGAGTCAAATTTAAAACTAGATCAAGCTAGTGAAATTGATGAAAATATAAAATATAGAAACTTGATAGGAGAATTATTATACATTAGTACAGGCACAAGGCCAGATATTGCGTATAGCGTAAATTATTTAAGTCGATACCAAAGTTGCTACGACCAAACACATTATAAATATGCGTTGAGAATCCTAAAATATCTGTATAAAACTAAAGATCTAAAATTGACATATTGTGATAACTTGAAAAACGAAATATTAGATTGTATGGTAGATTCTGATTATGCAGGTGATAATGTAGATAGAAAATCTACAACAGGCTTTGTAATAAGACTTTATGGTAATGTAATTTTCTGGAAAACTCATAAACAAAGCACTGTAACCAAATGTTCAACTTTCGCAGAATATACTGCTATGTCAGAAGCAGTAACAGAAATATTGTTTGTAAAAAATTTATTAAGCGAAATGTTCAATGTAGAATTCGATAAACCAATTAATGTGTATGAGGATAACTCAGGTGCAATTGCGATTGCAAAATATGGTAACTTCACTAAAAACTCGAAGCACATTGAAGTGCAATATCATTATATTAATGAGAATTATGAAAATGGCATAATTGATATTATAAAAATAGACTCTCAATTCAATTTAGCAGATATGTTAACGAAAAGTCTAGATAAAACAAAGTTTATAGAAAATAGAAAAGCGCTAAGATTAATTTGAAATGTAATAGAAAAATGTATCGAAAATGAAAAGTTAATGCTAAAGATCAAGATTATAAACTTAAGGAGGCGTGTTGTAATATAGTAAGTATTATAATCTTGATTATTAGTACCAAAATGGTACACGTCGCGCCATCTATTGGTCAACTGCGATTTTGTGCATTGAGACGAGCTCACGCGAGAGCTGACGAACCGCGCATGTCTCGCGCTATACTCTAATCGCCTATTACGTATTATATCATATTCCGTGTGTAGAGCAGACTATGCTGTACTCTACTATACACTCTCTCTCTTGTCTGTAAGATTCCGATGTGAGCAGACGTGCCGCCGACTAGGCTCTCAAGCCTTTTACAATATAGAAAAACAATAATTAAACCTCAAGTTGTTGTTTATTGATCCAACCTTTTTCATCAGTTTCTCTACGCAAAATGAAAACATAACGTACATAACGATTAAAAATCACATTAAACACACTGGACTTATTTCCATAAATATTTATGGAGTTCTTATTTATTGTCTCTTTCGCTGCACTTTATATAGGTTATGATCGCATTCGATGCGAATATTAACTAGTTATAAGCTTAAAATTGGTTAAAGATTGGGTTATTTTTAACGAAAGAAATAAGGTTATTCTTACTAAGCAAGCCAACGCTTAAGCTAACTCTACTACCAGGGGAAGAATTATTCTAATTTATAAAAATGAAAATGCAAAATAAACTTACGTATAATTGTTAAATTAGATTTTTTTATTTACTAATGAAATTATTTTCCTTATTTTATCAATTAACAGCAGCTATACACGTAAACGATAGATTACTGAGATTCATACATGATCTTCAAGTCACCATTAGGACAAGTAAAAATAGCTCAGGCAGTAAGATAATGAATTGTGAAGTTGAGGACCGGAGTTCAATCCTCGGTTAATGCAACTTTTTTTTGCGGTCAATTTTTTGGATTGTCAACAAATCTATTTTCCATAATTGTTTAGTAAAAACAAAATAATTTTATTTTTATTAAAAAAATGTTATTTTATGAGCGATTTCTGACGTGATTTTTAACGTGATTTTTCACGTGAGATATCACGCCAATAATCACGTGAGAAATCCGACAGATAAAACTGAAATCCTTCCTACATCTGACATAAAGGCTTTTGATGGCAAAAAGCATAAAAGAAATATCAAGTACCGGTTACTAAGTGGTAAATCTGATGTGAAGATAGAAATTTGGCCGATGTTAGAGGCACGACAGATGCATAAAATAGCGATATCTGTTGTATGCTTGGTCTAAAATAAACCAATATTAGACAAATCTGTCGTTTGAATGAACAGAAAATACTAAAAAAAAAAATATCACTAAATTAGCACTCATTTTCAAAATACAACTTTCACCGTGGCAAACATTTTTTTTAACATTTTTTGACATACACAACCCTAAAAGCGATTTTTTGATACATAAATTCAATAATAACTTCGATGCAACATGCCCCATCCAACCCAATTATTTTCAGCAATTTTCCTATATTATTAAAAGCTGAAAGTTATATTTTGGCCTTTATCTCATACATATATACAAAATTAAACCACTTTTTAAATTAAATTATAAAAAATGCATAATTTAGGAAATACGTAATCGCCGAGTACAATCCGTGTAACTTGGCATCATATAACGACGTACGCTATATTAATTAAATCTTTTAAGCTGAATCAGTACAATTCACTTTCAAAATTCAAGTGTATATCGTGAACTAGAAAAACCTAAACTCAATAAAGAAAATTGCTTAGATTGAAGAAAAGCTCTAAGTAGCTTACTACATCCCTCTAAACTATACTAAATACCTAAACAATCAATTTTCTAATATTCTAATTGAAATCCTACAAACGAAATATCATCCTTTTGTTTACTTTCTCTTGAAAACTGCGATAAAAAAGTGTTGTATTATTTATCTGAAATTACAATAGAATAAAATTAAAATAACATATATTTTAAGAATATCTACAAACAAAAATAAATAATTGATACAAATACAAATAAGTTACTAATTTTCCAGTAGTTTCGACACATTTCGGAATATCTGACAGCTTCTGCGACCTGCGCTGGACAGTCAGTCGAGTGACAGCCCTTGCAAGAGTAACTGCGCTTACTTGGTTGTCGTCTCTAGTTTCCCGAATTGTATTCACTTAAGTTATAATTAATAAATATTCTATCCTTATTTTTCTGCTAAACCGAATTGCATTTATTTTGCTTAAAGCTTAAGCATATAAATTCAATACTTTGTCTCTAAGTAATTCAAACTACTATGCTGCTCTAGCTACGTAGTTGAGTCATTTTTGTTTTCAAGACAAAGTTATTTAAATCATGAAATATAAAGCAATTTGCAGTTGTTTTATATTGTTGATTAGACATTATCAATTAAACTAAATAATATAGTTCCTCACCTTATTCAAAAGTACCATCTCCATAGAATTCTTGACACATTTCACACAACAAGATTTGCAGAACTGAATGTTCAGTCATGCTATGCTTCTCTGCTGATGTAGAACCAATGTGCTCATCGCATCCAGTGCAATACAGCCTAAGAAAACGGACAAAAACAATATCTAGATAAACAAAGAACAGTTCTCAGTTATAAATCAATGTTACACATTAATTTACGGTTGATAAAATAATTTTAACTTACCACTGTCATATGTCAATTTAGAAAAGTAGTTTTCTTCCTAGGAAAAATTCTGAAAAGAAATGTGCATTAAAAAGCTGCATTGTAAATAATAATTGTCAGCAGTACGCAATGCTGACTATAAGCCATTAAAGTCAAATTCTCTGCGCCTGAACTTATCGCAGAGCAGATCAGAATCCCATATTTGACTTCGAATCATACATATCATCTTGCATTAGGTATCAATAATACGTACGAATAAGCTAAGCCAAGCAACATTAAATTAATTCCAATAATATTTATATTACACCAATAAACACCAACTAAGGAACAAGCTACAAATATGATTCGAAGCAACCCCTGTAAATAGCATCTACAATAATAAATTTAACTGCAAAATTTTCTCACTTCCAATCTCTAAACCTCGCAATAGAATAATGCCAAAAAAAAATATAAATCAAAGAACCAAAATTAACAGAGACAAGACTCAAAGCCATTCTCAAAAGCAACAAAAAAAAAAAAAAATTTCAATAATTTAATTACAGAAGCCAAGAAAACTCGATTGAAATCAATAGAAGTCGATAAGTTTCATTACGGAAAACAATAATTGAAATCGATATTCAATTCCAGTAATTGACCTTTAGTGACTTTAATAGTCATTTTCCGTATATAATTCTATATACTTATATCGATTTTATCAATTTTAATCAAGTTCGAATGCAAAAAATAGAATTAAGATATAAATTCAAATTTGATTAAAAATTTAATCAACCTCTATTAACTGTTTCCAACAGGGCTACTATTTTCATTCAGGTTTTTCAGTTGCCCTACCCATCGTCTTTACGTGGGTTATTGGGTTAAGCAACTCAACACTAAAACCGAGTCCAACTCACCCCAAGGGCAGCCATAGAGTTAGTTGGGTTACTTTTCACAGCTTGCGAGTTTATCATTTAAACAACTCTGTAATAGAACCAACAGCAATACTGTATAAGCACCAACAGGCATTACGAACGCGAAGCGCGAGCGTCGGGTGGCATGGCGAGCGTGAAGCGATGCAAGGCGGCAAGCCAACGCGGTCGTAAGGCCGCGCGTGGCGCGTTAGTTACTTTTAGAAAAATTAATTTTTTTTAGAGATTTTAATCCTTTATAGTAAATTTTTTCGAGTATTTCATATTCAACGTCGTAAAAATAAAATATAAGCATCTTTAGCACCTTTCGATCACAACATTTTTATCACTTACATGAAATCACTGATTGTTTTGATATACACCACCCTTGAATTATTTTCACATCTAGACACCAAAAGCCACGGTGTGAACTACCCAGACCTCGTCATCGACCACCCTGTACACCTAGACACCGCCCTCGTATAATTTATTTACCTAGACACCAAAAACCATGGAGCGCACCACCTTGACGTCGTCATTGGCCACCGTGTACCTAGACACCGTACTTGAATGATTTTTATACCAAGACAATGAAAACAAATCTGAACCTTGTCATCGGCTACCCTGGCAAGCTAGTTACTGTTACAGCTCTGGAACGCAGAGTGTGCACCGGCAACCTCTTAATTCTAAATATCGTAATATATTATTATATTTTTTTGAGAAAGCAATTCCTATTCGTATAGAGCTTTGCGGCCAAGTTCACGGTCTCTAACACTTCTTGCGGCTAACTTAACGGTCCTTTCACATTGAGGGCTGAAAAAGAAAAACGTGATTTTAGCATTTATGGATTATACACTCACATATTATAAAAATAAGCAGCCTTTTCACCAATATTTTTGTTGGAAATCATAGTTTAGCTCAGAAAATATTCTAATAAGCCAAAAAACCTTACTAACAGTGAACATAATTATTTTTTTTTTCTATAATGAAAAATTCGAACATCAATATAGAAGTAAATAGTGTCACGGACACCGCGGCTTCATCTGCATCTTAAACTCACCTTCGTGGCGCTACCGCGCCACTTAATAAAATTATATTCCAGACAACTTTAATAATTAGATTAATAGGATTCTTGCTAAAAATATTCAATCGAAATCTATGGAGAAAAAATGAATCGATTCCGCGTCTATATCTTAATCCTGCGTTTTACATTTGAAAGCAATTATATTCAGGCTGCTGCGTGTGTAATATATGATGTCGAGCGGTTATATTAAGATAAATAGGGTCGATTAAAATCGATTAATTTCGCAATGAATTTGATCGATCCTAATCGAAATATAAAGTTTCTTTTTTTTTCATAAAAGATATTACAAAACTTTGATCATTAAGGTCACTTAAACTGTTATCAAAATTATTTGTAAAATTAAACTGATTTAATATCGACTAATAAGTTGATTCATATTTATTGAATGAATCCCAATTAAACGTAAATAAAAGTCGATAAAAATATCTTCATTTTGATATTTAGATTGCGATTGAGACCGCTTTACATCGATGATTTAAAACGTCGATTAAATCAATCTAGTATAAAAGTATCGAGATCGATTAAATATTATATAAAAGAATTACCTTATGAATCAATTCAAATTTATTGATAAAATTACGAACAAATCATATTAGAAAAATGATTATTATTTTTATTATTCGAGTCAATTAAAATACTTTATTAAAATTTAATTAAAACCAATCCTCAATGGGAAGTAGCTGCTGGCAGGAAGGCTAAAAAGAAACAGAAGGTAAAGCCGGAGCAGATCCAACCAAAGAAGAGAGAAGAGAAGGCTCCACGTCAGAGGACGGACGCCATTCTGATAAAGCCGGAGAGTGGCAAGACCTATACTGACATTTTGTCTCTGATGAAGACACAGGTAAAGCCGGAAGAGCTAAACACGGTGGTTAAGTTTGTTCGCAAAACAAGAGAAGGCGGCGTCCTGGTCGGGGTGGGCAAAAGCAATGACGAAATGAAGTCATTTCAAAAGGCCATCCAAGAGGCAATCGGACAAGCAGGCACAATTAAAAGCAAGATCTCCAAGATAATACTAAAGATCAGATACATCGATGGACTTACGACGAATGAAGAGGTCAACAGTGCTATCACAGCCGCAACAGGCTGCGGCAAAGAAGATGCCAAAGATCATCTGTTTGAGCCAAACACGAGAGAGCAGAGGATGGCAGTGGTAGAATTGGACCAGACCAAGGCCGCCGCACTGCTCAAAAAGGGAAAGATTCGCATCGGCTGGGTAAACTGCCGAGTGCGGGTGCAAGCGAGTGTCACGCGATGCTACCGTTTCCTTGGCTACGGGCACGTGAAAGCCAAATGCAAAGGGCCTGACAGGAGCACTAGCTGCTGGAATTATGGTGCGGGTGGACATAGAGCGGCGGCATGCAATGTGCCGACCCAACAGATAAAGTGTTTTCTTTGCAAAGACGACAAGACGCCTGAGGATAGGACGATGCACACTCCAGGCACTGAAGCGTGCGCAGTCTTCCAGACGGCCCTTAACGCAAGCAAGATCCAAAGATAATGGCAAGGATACTCCAAGGAAAACTGCACAGAAGTAGGCTCGCACATGATCTGCTAACCCAACACGTGAGGGAGCAAAAAGTGGATGTCCTATTGATCAGCGAACAATACAAGAACCTAGGGAAACCGTTTGAAACCCTTTTGGGTATCAAACGGCGAAAAAAATCGCAGCAGTTTGGATGCCCGGGCGCCGGTTGGCGAATACGGGTACGGGAGAAGACTACGTAAGAGGAATGATGGGTCGCATAACATTCTTCAGGGGTTAAACTAGGGGTATTGGAGGACACTATTAGAGAGGTCCCCGGGGAAATCGTGATCGGGGGCGACTTCAACGCGAGGGCCACAGAATGGGGCATGCCGACGACGAACCCAAGAGGCAGAGCCATCCTCGAGATGGCAGCCAGACTGAACTTGATAGTAGCGAACGAGGGTAATACCACTACCTACTGTAGAACAGGCTTTGGGGAATCAATACCGGATGTAACCTTCGCAAGCGAAATGACGACCCGCAACATAAGAGACTGGCACGTCACGGAAGAATATACAGCTAGCGACCACCAGTATATTCTATTCAATATCAACGAAGACCGTCAGACCAGTACAAGGAGAAATCACAGTCGGGCGCCAAGATTGAACACCCGACGCATGAATCGAGTAACTCGCGGTGTTAATTCAAAGCGCGAACCTCCCATCCAATGGGATCCCGCACGAATTAGGTGGACGCGAAAGAGCGGGGACAATAGTAGAGAAAACTACTAATCTGATAACTGAGATCTGCGATGCGACCATGCCCAGGGTGTCTACCAGCCACCAGAGAAGACCGGTGTACTGGTGGACAGACGACATTGCGGAGCTTAGGAAAGAAAATTTCTACTCTAGAAGAAGGGCTCAAAGAGTTTGGAAGCAGAAAAGACCTGAAGCCGGAGACCTTTCCAAAAGACAGGACGAATCGCGAAAAATTCTCAGATACGCGATAAAAGAGAGCAAGCACCGCTGCTGGACGAAGATCATCGACGACGTCGAGAACGATCCATTCGACGATGGATACGCGATTGTTACACGAAAGATGGGCGAAATGAAACGCACGGAACCCATGGAAGCTGAAACGATGGAAAAAGTAATCGATGGGCTGTTCCCCACATATCCCATCAGACCCCATACAGAAGCGGCGGAAATACCGGCAGACGAGATACCTCTTTTTACAGAAGACGAACTCATCGCGGCAACTTCGTCCCTTAAGAGTGGCAGAGCACCGGGACTGGATGTCATCCCTGCGGAAATGATCAGGATCGTCGCGTCTCAACGGCCTGAGCTGCTCTTGGAGATGTACAACCAGTGCCTGGTGCAGGAAGTTTTTAGCTCGCGGTGGAAAAGAGCAAGACTTGTACTGATTGAAAAACCGAAAAAAGAAGCCGATACGGATACTTCCTATAGGCCACTGAGTCTTTTAGACATAATGGGAAAGACGGGAGAAGCACTTGTTAAACTGCGAATACTAAGTGCTGTACGCAAAGCAGGAGACCTTTCCGATAAACAGTATGGCCTTTGAAAAAGGACGATCCACCATAGGGGCCGTTAGAGAGGTAACAGACACGGTAAAGAAAGTAGAGGAAGTTAGACACGCGACTAGTGACATCGTGATTCTGGTAACGTTAGACGTAAAAAATGCGTTCAACTCGGCAAGATGGACCGACATACTTGCTGCCTTAGAATCATTCGATATGCCGCGATACATTATGCGTCTTACGGAAGATTATCTGAGGGACCGGGGTTATCGAGTATGACACGAAAGAAGGGTGCAGAAGAAGGCCTATAACTGCAGGAGTTGCACAGGGTTCGATCTTGGGGCTAGACTTCTGGGGTATCTTGTACGATGGGCTTCTGAAACTCGAAATGCCGGGGGACGTGATGCTCGTTGGATACGCCGACGACGTGGCAGTGGTTATAACAGCACGGAATGTGGGAATCGCGCAAGCGAAGTTAAACGCGATCATGAGCAGAGTGCTATGGTGGATGGCGAACCACGGATTGACTTTAGCACTTGATAAGACCGAAATTGTCCTATTGACAGGAAAGCGGATACCGACCATCATACCCATGAAGGTAGGCAGCGAGACTATAACGACGAAACCATCAGCCAAGTATCTAAGAATAACTCTAGACACGAAGTTGAACTACGGGGAGCACCTAGATCGCGTATGTAAAAAAGCCACGACTAGAATAGCGCAACTTAGCCGACTCATGGCTAACGTCCGTGGGCCTAGGCCAACTCTATCCTATTATATGGAGTAGAGGTGTGGGCCGACGCTATGACTATGAATAAGTATCGGAAAAAGATTATGGCGGTACAGCGAAGGGGGGCCCTTAGAATAGCATGCTCCTACCGGACGGTCGCGGCCGAGGCATCGATGGTAATCGCGGGGGTAATCCCTGTAGATCTTCTTGCGATTGAACGCAAGCGGATCTACGACGCACGTTTAGAGTCGAATAGCACCTCAATTGCCGCGGAAGAAAGAGAAATAACAATGCGCAACTGGCAGATTAGGTGGACCGATTGTCCATAAATATGTCATAAACCTGCAAAATATTGTAAAAAAATTGTTAATGGTATACCAATATGCCGATATAACATGCCTGGATATCCAATGAGAAAAACTACCATCCTAGATCCTCTTGAAATTCTTAAAATAATAACAATAAAAAACAATTACAAGAACAATATCTAAATATCAGAAAATACTTAGATGATCAAAGTAAAAATATTACGCAATTCGATAACATAATATTTGACGAATTTTTAAACAATTTGTCTATATCAGAAGAGGAATACTTGAAAACTATACAATATCACATAAAACAACTAATACTTTTACTAAAACGTAATGTTTTTGACATAAGTACTAATGCTTATAACCCTACAATTTTAAAATTACATCAGGCCAATATAGATTTACAAAGCATATTAACTCCATATGGTTGTGTATCTTACGTTGCCAACTACATTAATAAATCCCAGCTAGGTATGGCAATTGGCAAGAACACTAAAACAGTGCGCTAATTTAATTACAAAAGGAGATATGACAACTAAGCAGCAATTACGCACAATAGCTAATTGTTTTATAAATGAAAGTGAAATTTCAGCACAAGAAGTGATATATCAGTTATTGTCCATAACATTATCAAATTGTACAAGAAATTCAATTAACGTAAATACATCTTCCGTAAAAGAACGTAAAAAAGTCATAAAACAAAAATACGAACTGTATCAACTTGATCTAGATTCTACAGATATAGTTGTACCAGGATTATTAGAACACTATCAACAACGGCCTTTAGCCTTAGAAAATATTTGTTTGGCTGATTTTGCAGCTAAATATGGTTACTTCAAAAGTAAACGTAATCGAAATGAAGACAACAACAACGATTTTAATAATAAAGATGATCCTGTAACACCCCGTACAGGCTCGGAATAAAAATTATAAATTATATTTAAAACTAATTTTACTGGAACAAAATTTTAGATTATACAAAAGCATCTTAGGCTCCCCCACTCTAAATACGAAGCTATGCGCCACAGCTGACAGCTGAGCTAACAGCAGCGCCACGAGCCAGCCAGCGGCAACAGCACCAAGCAGCAAGAAAGCGGGTAGAGCGGGCAACACGCGCTTATATCTATATAGACCGATCGGCGCAATTCAAATGATTGTATGAGTAGAGAGCGAGCGGCAGCGCGGCGTACGCATTATATTATAAGTGTATAAATAATTTTTGTATATAGGTGTAAATGAGTGTGTGCAAGTATGAATGTGATAGTTTTTCCGGCAGCTCGATTCCCGCTCTCTCCGTGGCCTATAAAAGGACCAGCACTAGCCGAAGCGCAACTTAAGCGCTAGCGCAACTAAAGTGCCTAGTCTCTGCTCTTGAGCAAATTATGCCTTAAGTAGGTAAAAGACTTAGAATATTTTCGAATATTTCTCGAATTTATTAAATTTCTGTGTCTCAAATACTTATAAATTTGTCGAGTCAAAACTGATAACGCAACTAAAGCGTATCAATCGAGAACTTAAAATAATTTCAAATCATTTCTATACTTACAAGGAAAGGTACCCAACCCGAACTCACCGATTTTGATGATTTTCATATATGTTGTAGAACATAAAAAAATAAGAGACACGTATTTTTTTTTATCGGCTAATTTTCACTTTTAAGGGGTAAAAACCTCCCCTAAAGTTAACCCCCAAAAAGCGTTTTTTTTAAATATCTCGGCTTAAAATTAATATTTTTCAATGAAACAAATTGGAGGTTATTTCTTACAAAAAGAGCAAGTATTTCATGGTGATTTGAAGAGTAAGGGTAGCATCCCCTATTTTTTAGGGGTTGAAAACATATATTTTTTGGCATAATTTTATAATAAAAATGTTTAAACCGACTAAAAAAAATTGGAAAAAATGTTTAAACATCCTTAATAACAAAATTTAGTTGACGTCTTTCGGTGTTTTCATAAATATTATCCCTAAGGGGGTAAACCACCCCTAACACAAAATAACTGTAAATATGTAATTCAATACATAATATTTCGTAGAAAGTTTGTATATAGAGGTTTTCGAGGTCGCTGATTACAAAACTGTTATCAGATTTTGAAAATTCAAAATGGCGGATCCAATATGGCGGACGGAAATATCGAAAAAAAATTTTAACTTTCATAAAAACTTGTTTACAAATGTGTGATCTTTGTAGCCTGTACATGTGAACTAAAGAGCCTTAAACCCTAAACCCCTAAAGAACAAATAGGCTAAATGGTTGTGCTTTTTAACCAAACCACCTCAAATTTCTAAATTTGTAAACAAGAAAATTCTGTGTGTGAAGCAGTTTTATAATTTCCGTAGAAATTGTTATCAGAATGTTATTGAAATTCCTTTATTGTAAATTCAACTTATAATGTATTTTTGTTTATAATATTAGAGTATAATAATAATCTACAATCTTTTATCTTTTGCCATAGTGCATTTTTTGTATTGAGCATAAAATATATTATTTTACGATGTTTTTACAATAATGGTAGTCCTCATAAAAGTGTTTAAAGCACAATGCTTTTTTGCACCAACCACATCGTACAATTGCAATGTTTGTGCACCCTTCTATTTCACAATGTGTTGCACAAGACTTTCCAAAACTGAAATCTATAGGATTATCAAATTTATCTGGTTTTTCATTGACGTAACCGCTTTTATACCAGGAATATTTAAACAAATCTATATATCTCAGTGAAGACAGTTGGTTGTGAACCAATGATTGAAGTTTAATTATATTATTTCTCACGTGAAAATTCATATCATGATCCATTAACATTACATTATCAGAAAATGTTCGGACAAAGTTTTTCCAAATACGGAATCCATAGACATCAAGTGGTTGTATTTTTCCTGTGGTTCCAGTTGGAATTTTTTTATGTTAATAATTTTATTTTGTGGCATTGTTTCTTCTATAACTTTGTCACAATGACCACTCCAAGAATCAAGTAATAGTATTGAGTGATGGCCTACATAGGGATAAAATATTTTTTCCAACCAGATTTTGAAGTGATCTGCAATTAAACGACTTACTAATTAACTGATCAACGATATTACAATGTAAAAATTGTTATTAGTTCCCTTACTTGTTGTTAATTTTCCAGATTTGGATGCTTCCACGTACACGTTTTCTGGTCTAAATATGTTTTGTTCTACAATAGGGCCAAACTTGCCACTTGGTTCCTTTAAAACAAGAAATTGCGGTGACAACAGTTGTCCAGTAGCTGATATTAGTGGCTGTATAGTATAACTATGCGTTGTTGCTGAAATTGACTGTACCAGACATTGCACTTGCTTTTCTCCTTCTACTGCTAATGTTCTTCCAGAATGCATTTCTAGCTGAAATCCGCTCTGATCTGTATTATACAAATTTTCGAGTCCAATCCTTGGTATACACGATTTAACGTCATCGATAAATGCTTCAGCTTTAGCCGTAAGTTCTGCACTACTTTCTAGTGTTTTTCTTGTTATGAACTTATTTATTTTCCTAGAAACTATTCGGTGTGCTTGCTTAAATTTGAGTAACCAATGTTTAGAAGCTTTGAATCTAATATCATCAAAACCAATTTCTTTTTTAGCTTGTAAGGCCCATCGAATTATATCTTCATCATGGATAATTGAACCACTGTCGAGAGCTGCTTGAAAATTATCCAGGGTATACTGACAAATTTGTGCTACTTTTTCTCTATACGTGCCACCTTTATTAATTGAATGAGCCCAACGACGTAGTTGACTAATAGATGATACTTTTTTGAATCTGTTTTGCACTGTTTTGAGACTTAAATTTTGCTTCGTTTTGCTACTTCTCCAAAATTCTACAGCTCTTTTTTTGTATTCAAAATCTAGTTCTTCATTATCTGCTGTACATTGATTTGTTGGTGCTATATCCGGATCAGGAAAATGATGTTGCACTTCATCTTCAATTATTTCCACATTATGGTCTTTATACTCTTCTTGAAAATCCAAAGAGTCATCAGTAATCATTTCTACATCGTTGAAATCATGTGTTGCATCTATTAAAATTTCTTTTATTTTTTCGGCCAACTCTGTTTCGTGATAATTCGTGACACTATCTGGTATGTTTAACGCTTGAAAGTATGCTAATAATAAGTTTAGAACGTTTAACGGATTAATTTTCATTTTTCAATCTAAAATGAAAACAAGCGGTAAAATTTATACAAGCTGTGTTTTTGCATGTAAGGCACGACTGCTACATTTCTACCAGAATAAAACGAATGAATGTAAATTGAATCAAATCATTAATTTATGCATTGGAGAAAAATTCTCGTTCCACTTTGTGATGTTCGGAAAACTCTATTTTTGGTTTTATTCAACTTTTATTCACTTTGAAATTGAATAATGTAAATCTATATAAAATCACTAAAGAAAATTTTCTACAACTGTATGATACCACTGACAAACAAAAAGACGTACTATTCGTACTTTCCGGCATCGAACTAGAATACCCACAAAACTCACTCACTGCCTAAAAAATAACACAGGCAGCTGAGGTAAACACTCGATGAAAACAATCTAAAAAAAGAACATACTGATTCGCACATATTGTCAACAACTTTTATGAGTGAAAGACATTTATCTGTGGAATTATCATTGAATGTACGATAACATTCATTAAACTAATGAATGCATATAAAATTCCCTTTCAATAACAACGTGTTCTTTAATTGCAAATGAAGTTCGAGTATTAATATTCTTTTATGTATTTTTACCAATAACAAAAATTATCATAGTAATATAATAATAATAATAATAATAAGAAGAATAAGCATAATTGCAATAGCAATAATAACAGTAATACTGATAATAGCAATGATAATGAAAAATAATAATAATAATTAGAATAATATTTATTATTAAATTTAGATTTTTTGATAAATTCATTAAATCGTATCAAATAGTATTATTATGGAATTCCAGACTGTAAATATTTTACTATAGATACAATAATCATTACTTCGAGAATTCATCTAAAAAACGTTTGGCTTACGAAATAATTGTAACAATGAAAAACTCCCAAGTTTGACAACATTAAATTTTATTACAAAACGCAAAAGAGTTTGATAAACTAATTTTATTAACCTATGTTTTTTCATTTGCAAAAAAGTGTGGACTTTTTGAATTTATAAAATTATATAATTATGCAATTTATGAAATACTTTATAATTTATGAAATTACTTTTGAAATTATGCTAATTTATAAAAGCAGAAAAATAAATAATCTTTGATTGAAACATAAAACGAGACGTTATTTGTTACATACAAAATGATAGAATAAAATATCGGTAATATGTCTATACTCGTGTCTACGGTAAAGCATAGGCCTTCGGCTTGTCTGGAGGTTAGGGGTTTGGAGTCGTTTGGTTAAAATGCACAACCATTTAGCCTATTTGTTCTTTAGGGGTTTAGGGTTTAAGGCTCTTTAGTTCACATGTACAGGCTACAAAGATCACACATTTGTAAACAAGTTTTTTTGAAAGTTAAAATTTTTTTTCGATATTTCCGTCCACTATATTGGATCCGCCATTTTGAATTTTCAAAATCTGATAGATTTGTAATCAGCGACCTCGAAAACCTCTATATACAAACCTTCTACAAAATATTATGGATTGAAGTATACTTATAGTTATTTTGTGTTAGGGGTGGTTTACCCCCCTAAGGGGAAGTATCTATGAAAAAACCGAAAAACTTAATTTGTTTATTATAGATGTTTACAAATTTTTTCCAAATTTTTTAGTCGTTTAAAACTTTTTTATTATATAAAATTTTTTTTCGATATTTCCGTCCGCCATATTGGATCCGCCATTTTGAATTTTCAAAATCTGATAACAGTTTTGTAATCAGCGACCTCGAAAACCTCTATATACAAACTTTCTACGAAATATTATGTATTGAATTACATATTTACAGTTATTTTGTGTTAGGGGTGGTTTACCCCCTTAGGGATAATATTTATGAAAACACCGAAAGACGTCAACTAAATTTTGTTATTAAGGATGTTTAAACATTTTTTCCAATTTTTTTTAGTCGGTTTAAACATTTTTATTATAAAATTATGCCAAAAAATATATGTTTTCAACCCCTAAAAAATAGGGGATGCTACCCTTACTCTTCAAATCACCATGAAATACTTGCTCTTTTTGTAAGAAATAACCTCCAATTTGTTTCATTGAAAAATATTAATTTTAAGCCGAGATATTTAAAAAAAACGCTTTTTGGGGGTTAACTTTAGGGGAGGTTTTTACCCCTTAAAAGTGAAAATTAGCCGATAAAAAAAAAATACGTGTCTCTTATTTTTTTATGTTCTACAACATATATGAAAATCATCAAAATCGGTGAGTTCGGGTTGGGTACCTTTCCTTGTTAGACCTGTCAATACTACGTTGTTTCTTTTCCTTTCTCTTTCACCCTCCTTAATTCTTCACTCTAGTTCTTTCAGCTGCCTCATCTCCTTCTCTTTTTCTCCAGAGTCCTTCTCTCCTCCTTCCTTGCCTTTCCCTGTGGGTCTTTCCTTTATCTTTTCATCTATATCCCTTCCCTTGGCCTCCAGTGCCAGCTTCAGCTCCTCCCTTTTCTCACATTTCTTTTTTGCCTGGTCCTTTAATCACTCTTCCATTTTAATCATTTCCCATCTTTCCTCTTCTAGCTGACGTCTCACCTCATTTAGTCCTCCGTTTACTTTCTCCTCCATCTCCTTCCATTTTCTCTCCCATTTTTTCTCCCACTCTTCCATCATCCAAAAGCCAAGATGGCGTCGGGAGGCAATGAGCCGCCCGATGCCGCTCTTAATAATAAGTACTTTAAATGTCATCCAACCAATAAAGTAAGTGCAGTAGTGTGCATAGTTTGTGATGATTTTTATCACACGAGCGAATTTGTGTCAAATTATAACTCTGGAAGTCCTGTGAAATTCCTAAACAGCTCATTTGTAATCTGCCAGGAGCAGCCGAATTTTGCTCTAACCTCTAAGCTACCATATGGCACTCTTAATCAGCAGGCCTGCGAATTCATCGCGCAGCTGAAGTATGAAAACAGAGAAGAAGTCAAATGTGAGATATTAAATGAGATCGAACTCAGCAAGAAACAAGACGATGAAAACAACAGTACTATTGATGATTATAGTGAAAATGAAAAACTAAAAATTGAAAACAGTTTACTAAAAGAATTATACAAGGAACTACAAGGTAAAAATCAACTACTAAACGAATTACTAATTAAAGAAAAACAAAGAATCAATAACACTGATTTTACCAAAGTTAAATCATTTTCTGAGGCATTAACAAGTTCAATAAACAATAGCAAACCCAAACCCAGAAGAGTGCCTAAATTAGTTGTCAAGAAAATAAATGAAAATAACAACACTAACTTAGAAAATACAATTGTCAAATATTTAACCAAGGATAAATCCATACAAACTAAAAATGTCATTAATAAAAATAAAGATACCGTAATAATAAATTGCATGAACGAGGAAAGTATTAATTCACTCGAAAAACCTTTGATCAGAAAACTAGCAATCAAGGATTTTAAAATTGAAAAGGAACAGATAAGAAAGCCAACCGTGAAAGTGATTGATATAGACAAAGTTTATAATAATGATAGAGATTTTGAACAAGATATTAATCAAAGAAATTTCAGTGATTTTTATGAAAAGTGCAAAGTTTTACATATGTACGAAAACGTGAAATCTAAAACCATGTGTGCAATACTAGAAGTTACACCAGCGATTTATAAACATATAAAAGAAAACAAAAACAGATTATTCATTAGATATCAAAATTGTAGAGTTTTTGACATCATAAATACAAATCCATGCTACAAACGTACAAAGATTTGGTCATAGTGGCAAAAACTGTAGGAACCAAGCCACGTGTTACCAATGCACGGGAGATCACCCAGCTGCTCAGTGCAATAGTGAAATAAATAAGTGTCCAAACTGTGAATTTAGCAATAAAAAATATAAGACAAATTACAACATCAATCATAGTGCCATAGATAGTGATAATTGTGATGTTCTAAAACATAAAATAAAAGAATTCATTGAAATAACAGACTATCCAATTCAGCCTACTCACCAAAGATTCTTCGGTAAAGTAGAGCAAACATTTTCGCGACAAATGGTAACACGTACAAGAACAAGATTAGCAAGTGCTACATCAGCAGGGTCATTAACATCGCCCATACAAACAGTACCATCCACGAATACTAAGAAAAGGTAATGGATATAGACTTTCAAAAGGATATCCTTAATCAAGAATACAATTTTGATAATATATACATGTTAAATAGGCCTTTTTTAAATGATAAAGAAATAATTTCGTGTATTAATATAAGAAGCTTAAATGCAAATTATAACAAACTACTTGTTTTTTTTAAACAACCTAGAAGTAAAACCGTGTATTATTGTTTGTACTGAAACTTGGAATCTTGAAAACATGAAGTTTTTAATATAAAAGGCTATAAAATGTACTACAATGATAGCAGAATAAATAAATCAGATGGAGTAGCTATATACATAAGTGAAAACATAATTGAAACAACCAAAATTATTCAAATAAACAATCTCAAGATTATCAACTCAACAATTACTTTAACAAATAGTAAAGAAATCAAGTGGCGCGGGAGCGCCACGAAGGCGAGTTTGAGAAGCAGACGACGCCGCGGCGCCCGTGACACTATTTACTTCTATATTGGTCTCTCGAATTTTCAATTAAGGAAATAAATTATTTATCATTCATGTAACCAGCTAATTTTGATAAATGTTTATACTGGTATGCCAAACTATGATTTTAAACCAAAATATCAGCAATAAACCAGCTTTAACATAATAAACAAGTATGCAGGTGAACAAAAATGCTGAAATCACTTGCTTAATTTTTCTTCAGCCCAAAAAGTGGTAAGACCGTTAAGTTAGCTGCGTGCAGTTTGACCGAGTGGTTAGACTGTGAAGTTGGCCGCACAAGCTATTGAGCCTACATTGTCTGCTCCTCTGCTTGAATTATAAATGTGTGCTCCGTAGTATTCGGTGTTTTGGTGTAAAAATCTTTCAAGGAAGGTGTCTAGATAAATAGGGTAGCTGATGACGACGTCTAGGTGGTGCGCTCCGTGATTTTTGGTGTTTAGATAAATAAATCATACGAGGACGGCATCTAGGTGTACAGGGCGGCCGATGGCGAGGTCTAGGTAGTTCGCACCGTGGTTTTTGGTGTCTAGGTGTAGAAATAATTCGAGGGCGGTACCTAGGTGTACAGGGTGGCCGATGACGAGGTCTAGGTAGTTCGCTCCGTGGCTTTTGGTGTTGAAATAATTCGAGGGCGGTGTCTAGGTGTACAGGGTGGCCGATGACGAGTTCTAGGTAGTTCGCTCCGTGGTTTTTGGTGTCTAGGTGTAAAAATCATTTGAACGCGGTGTCCAGGTGTACAGGGTGGCCGATGACGAGGTCTAGGTCGTGCGCTCCGTGGCTTTTGGTGTTGAAATAATTCGAGGGCGGTGTCTAGGTGTACAGGGTGGCCGATGACGAGGTCTAGGTAGTTTGCTCCGTGGTTTTTGGTGTCTAGGTGTAAAAATCACTTGAACGCGGTGTCCAGGTGTACAGGGTGGCCGATGACGACGTCTAGGTGGTGCGCTCCGTGATTTTTGGTGTTTAGATAAATAAATCATACGAGGACGGCATCTAGGTGTACAGGGCGGCCGATGGCGAGGTCTAGGTAGTTCGCACCGTGGTTTTTGGTGTCTAGGTGTTGAAATAATTCGAGGGCGGTACCTAGGTGTACAGGGTGGCCGATGACGAGGTCTAGGTAGTTCGCTCCGTGGCTTTTGGTGTTGAAATAATTCGAGGGCGGTGTCTAGGTGTACAGGGTGGCCGATGACGAGTTCTAGGTAGTTCGCTCCGTGGTTTTTGGTGTCTAGGTGTAAAAATCATTTGAACGCGGTGTCCAGGTGTACAGGGTGGCCGATGACGAGGTCTAGGTCGTGCGCTCCGTGGCTTTTGGTGTTGAAATAATTCGAGGGCGGTGTCTAGGTGTACAGGGTGGCCGATGACGAGGTCTAGGTAGTTTGCTCCGTGGTTTTTGGTGTCTAGGTGTAAAAATCACTTGAACGCGGTGTCCAGGTGTACAGGGTGGCCGATGACGAGGTCTAGGTCGTGCGCTTCGTGGTTTTTGGTGTCTAGGTAAATAAATCATACGATGACGGCGTCTAGGTGTACAGGGTGTCCGATAACGAGGTCTGGATAGTTCGCGCCGTGGGTTTTGGTGTCTTGGCGTAGAAATAATTCAAGGGTGGTGTATATCAACAATCAGTGATCTCATGTTAGTGATAAAAATGTTACAAAAAAGCTTTGATCTAAAGGTGCTAAATATGCTTATATTTTATTTCTACGACGTCGAATATGAAATACTCAAAAAATTTTACTAAAAAGGATTGAAATCTCTAAAAAAAAATAACTTTTAAAAAAGTAAAAAGTTAGGCAAGTTTAATATATTTCGCAACAAAATTACAGATTGAAAAGTACTAAGATCAATCAAACAAAGTCAAGTTTATTATATTTAATCGTGATGAAGCAAGGAACAACTCTCAAGATAATTACTACGTAACTTGCCATGCCCGTTTCATTGTACTTATGGTGTTTGTATGACGTTCTAATACATAAAAGGAAATTTTAGTTGTTCACCAATAAACAAAATTAAACGGGCATGGCAAGTTACGTAATACTTATCTTGAGAGTTGTTCCTTGTTTCATCACGATTAAATATAATAAACTTGACTTTGTTTGATTGATCTTAGTACTTTTCAATCTGTAATTTTGTTGCGAAATATATTAAACTTGCCTAACTTTTTACTTTTTTAAAAGTTATTTTTTTTTAGAGATAATATTATCAGCAATTTATAGATCGCATGATATGCACAAAACAGAATTTTTATTAAACATCAAAAACCTTATAAAACTTAACAAGAAATATAAAAATAACTTAATAATAGGAGATTTTAGGAGTAGACCAGGAATTCTTTTTATCCAGGAAGTATTTCTAGAGAATGAGTAATACACGGGAATAACCAGCATAACTAGACCATCGTCTACTAATATAAATAAGTGCTCTTGCATAGACAATTTCTTTATTAAGCTAAGCAAAATAAAATAAAAAACTTTCACACTCAGTGTCCCTTTTAATGGTCATTACCCAATAATGATATCGCTAAAGGGCATTAAAAACAATTCTAGTCATGAAGAACATAAAAAGATAAATTACAGCAAGCTAAGGAAATCTGCAGAAAGGGTAAATTGGTCAGACATCTTATTAATGTCAGATCCAAATCTGGTATTAAATGACCTAATTCTAAAAATCGAAACGTGCACAAAAAAGGCTGAATATAAAGTGCGAAAGAATAATCACAATAAAATGAAACCAAGAAAAGACTGGATAACGAAAGCAATAACGATATCGTGCAATAAAAAAGAGGAACTGTATAAAATATGGAAAAGTGATCCTAGTAATCTAACAAAAAAAGAAGCATATAATAATTATGTCAAAATACTTAATGGAATTATATACAAAGCAAAAGAAGAATTTGATAAAAAACAGATAGAAATGAATATGTGCAATCAAAGAAATTTGTGGAAAATTATTAATAATAAAATAGGTAAGAATCCTAAAAAGTGCAATAACATTAATTATATTATAAATATTGGTGTTTATAAATGATACGTAACAATGTTTATAAATATATTATAAACATTGGTGCCGTGCGGGCGAGCGAAAACCGTCGAATTTGAAATTAAGCTGACAAGCTTCTCGAACCTTCTCGCTCTCGCTCCGCATATCAAACTAATTTTCGAACATACCGCCCCTCTTGCTGCCTCGCAGCAATAAAGAGACCGGCAATAACAATAAATTAAATTTAAAGATAGGAAAGCCTACTTCGAAAGAAGCTAATCCCTACCATGACTCTACCGATCGAACTGTTCTCACTAAATTTCTATGGAATCAATTCCTTAACGAACAGTCGATCAACAACAAGTTTACAATGCTTTAAGTTAAACAACATTACAATAAAATTTGATACAAGGTTAAATTCCCCTATATACTTGAATAATCTAATGCAAAATTTCTAGCAAGGCTAAAACTAAAGAACAAAATAATAACTTGACTCTAATGAATCTACATTTAAACATTTGACTAGGATGCTATTCTATTCACGAGCTAAGTGAGTTTATAGTGTAGGTATTGTGTGTAAAATCTCTTCGATTGATGACATCTGGGCAAATCTTCATTCTTGACTAGACTCTGATTGAATGCAGGACGCAGCTCTCTGCGCACTCTCGTCCGTGGGCAGAAAGATGACCTTCACGACAGGTCGCTGGAACTCGGAAATGGCGGTACGGATGGTTACAACTCGAACAAGACCATCTTTCCCTGGATGTACCGCTGTAATTCGACCCAGTGGCCACTTGAACGGAGGACAGAGCTCGTCCTTCAGAAGCACCAAGTCGCCTACGACCAACTGGCGTCCAGGAGTCAGCCACTTGTTTCTCTGCTGTAAATGATGCAAAACCTCCAGTCGCCATCGCTCCCTGAAATGGTTTCTCATAACCGAGAGTAGCTTCCACCTGCAAGTGCGAGATTTTAGATTCACGTCTTCAAAGGGCTCGGGTAATACATTGAGAGGAGCGTTCACAAGAAAGTGACCAGGCGTAAGCGCCACCGAATCAGACTCAGAGCTCAGTGGGCAGAGCGGCCGAGAATTTAAGCATGCCTCGATCTGAGCAGCAACTGTCGACATTTCCTCGAACGTTAATGACGTGTTTCCAATGACACGTTTGAAGTGATGCTTAAAACTTCTCACTGCCGACTCCCATAGTCCTCCGAAATGAGGAGCTCTAGAAGGTATAAAAGACCATACTATACCGTCCTTCGCCAATGCAGCTGCCACCTCCTGCGATACTGATGAAGCCCGTTGGAATAACTTGTCAATTTCTGTGGCTGCGCCCTTGAAGTTGGTGCTGTTGTCGCTGAATACCATCTTACAAAGTCCACGGCGTGCGGTAAATCTGCGAAACGCAGCTAGAAACGTAGCAGTGGACAAATCAGACACCACTTCAATGTGAATGGCCCGAACAACCATACACACAAAGATCGCTATATATCCCTTTGTAGACTTGGCACCTCTGCCTTGGAGAACAATATTGGAAACGGTCCCGCATAGTCCAGACCGGTGTATGCAAAAACTCGCTGGGGTGTAACTCGATATGATGGAAGCGGTGCCATTTGCTGCTGTACACTCTGAGCAGCGTAGCGAATACATCTATGGCAGCGCCGCTAAACTCCTTGTACAACTCTTAACCCACGTGAAATCTAATACGTCCTGTTGAGGGAACTGAGCATCAGCTGGATACCTCCATGAAGAGTCTGACGATGTACCTCCTCAATCAACCTCTTGACTATAATACTAGATGCTGGCAGTATAATCGAGTGCTTCTCATCGTACTGCAAGAACGAATGCTGCAATCGGCCTCCAACTCGGAGCAAACCCTGTGGACAAATAAATGATGGCAGTCGCAGCAAGTGACTGCGAGATGACAATCGTTGTTTACTTCTGAGACACTGCAATTCCTCCTCGTAGTGCTGACTTTGCACATAACGAATCAGACCGATTCGAGCAGCCTCCATCTCCTCAGCAGTAAAATGACCAGTGCAGGGATTTCCTCTGGGCTTGACCGCATTCGAACGCCATCTGTAAGCACAAGCCAAAATCCGCAACATCTTTGGAAAACTCGAAAACTTCTCCAAATAAGACAGCGATTGTGATTCCTGATTCTCGTCAACCTTCTTCTCAACAGCAACCTGTGCATTTACTACATCTAGCGAAACATCCACGGGCCATCATCTATCAATTACCTTCCTCCAATCATTCCTGATCCATTCAGGTCCTTCCCACCACAAGGAAGACTGCCGAAGCTGCTCCGACGAAAAACCTCGAGTTGCGCAATCGGCTGGATTGTCTCCGGACTTAACTTGACGCCATTGCACCCCAAGCAGAGTAGTGATCACCTCACTCACTCTGTTTGCCACGAAAGTCTGCCATCTTGATGGGTGGCCCTTCAACCAATTTAAAACTACCTTGGAGTCTGTCCAGCAGTGCACTGATACAGGCTTCAATAAAAGTCCATCTAAAAGGTGCTTCAACAATCTAACTAACAACACCGAGCCACACAACTCCAATCGAGGCAAACTCTCCGTCTTAATAGGAGCTACTTTCGTCTTGGACATAATCAGCGCCGATCTTTGCCCTGGAATTACCATATACGCTGCAGCGATGAAAGCTCTCTGAGATGCGTCAGAAAACCCATGCAACTCCCATGATATTTGCGAGGAAGAGCCAAACCAACGAGGAATTCGCAATTGAGCCAAGTCAGAAAGATCAGACCTCAACATCTGCCACTGCTCTAGAAGTTCCCCCGTGAAAGGAGAATCCCAATCAACACCGTTAATCCACAAATCCTGTAACATGAGTTTGGCCCTGACTAATACAGGTGATAGCCAACCAACTGGATCAAACAACTTCGAAATCTCCGATAGAATCGATCTCTTTGACACAATTTTTGGCGAAACTGGAATCTTAACCTCGAAACGAAACGAATCGCTCAATGGTGTCTATTTTAGGCCCAAAGCAGAAACTGCCTCATCCCATTCGACAGCGAACTCTTTCTGCTTTTCCGCCTGGATATCCTCCACGATAGCCGAACTGTTTGACGCCCATTTACCCAATTCCATACCTGCTGATGACAGAAGCTTGATCAGCTGATTCCGAATCTCAATTGCCTCAGACTCATTGTCAGCGCCTACAAACGCATCATCTACATACATATTGTGTCTGAGCACCTGCGCAGCTAAGGGAAACTCTACACTTCCCTCACTCGCTAGCTGAAGAAGAGTTCGAATTGAGAGGTATGGAGCGGAGCGCATACCATACGTAACCGTCAACAACCTATAATCTTCGATAGGCTTCGAAGCGTCAGAACTCCAGACTATTCTTTGCCAATCAACGTCATCTGGGTGAATGAGGATCTGCCTAAACTCCTTGACGATATCAGCCGTAAATACAATCTTCGAAAATCTCCACATCGAAATAATAATCGTGACATCCGACTGCAATTTGCGACCCGTTAAAAGAACGTCATTCAGCGATATTTTTCCAAAGGAACCATTAAAAACCACACGAAATTTGCCTTCCGGCCCAACCTCAGACGAGTACACCGGGTGATGCGTAAAATAGAACGTGTTGTCCTTTCGATGCGAACTATTTACAGGCTCCATATGACCTAAAGTCAGATACTCCTCCATGAATTTCCTATAGGCACTATCTACTCTCGAATCCTGCGCTCGACGCTTCTCTGAGCGGAGCAAACATGCCACAGCAATCTGCCTCGTGTGTGCAAAAGAAACCTCTGACAACTTCTCAGAGAATGGTAAGCGAACGACAAATCTGCCCTTGGAATCCCGATAAACAGTATCTGCGAAATAATCTTCGCAATACTGATCCTCCTCGGACAAAACTTTAGAGGTGGAAATCTCCTACATTTCCCAAAACCTCTCTAATAACGTCGAAATTAATGGCTCTACTTCCACATGACAGGCCTGAGCGCTCTGAGCTCTATCAGACTCAGGAACAGAAGACGCTCTACCCGTCAAAATCCAGCCAAATACGGTCTCCTGAGCAACAGGAGTATCAGTTGCACCAACTCTGAGCCCTGGCTGAAGGATTACACCTCTGCGCTGAGCACGCAGTCTATACGCTTTGAGCGAGCAAAGTCTGGATCAGCAAGTTGCAATCCCTTGATGTGATCCCAATTGGACACCTCGACTTCCTCTCGTGGCAATAATCCCGTAACCTCTTTCAACACCAGCGCCGAAAACTCCAAGCAAAAATCTGAGTTCAATCTGGACTTAAGTTGGAGAAAAACCTCACCCTTCGATACCGCAGAGGAACCTGCACCAACACCAACTATTGACACAGAAACAGGCTTGACTTTTGCAGACAGACACTGCACTACTCTTTGAATGACAAACGAAACTTCTGCGCACGGATCAATCAAGCATCTGGCATACATCGAATTACCATTAACGGATTGAAGTAAGACCTTGGCTGTGGCCATCGACCGGGTCCTACCCACCACTGTTGTACTTGCTGAGACCTCCAGCATACTCGATTTGCCAGGCGCGCTAGAAGAACCCTTCTGACCTGTCGACTGTGTAGATTCCGCAGCGTCTCATCCCTGACGTCGATTTGTGTGAAGTTTCGTGTGATGTTTGCCATTACAATTGAAACAACGACTCTGCGAGGGACAATCAGCCAAAAAATGACCTGATCTCAAACAATTAAGGCACAATCTCTGCCTTTTGCAATATTCAAAGCGAGCAGAACTGGACATACCATTGAATTTTGGGCAGGCTTGAAACTGATGAGGACCCCTACATAAACTACATTTTTCAGCGGAATCGCGATTACTCTTGCTCGACGAGGTGCTAGCAGCGTTAGCTGAAACTGACTCATGATCAGACGAACGATTAAAAGAATTTCCTTTATGACTAGCTTGTTTGCCGGTAGGCGACTCCGCACCAACATCTGCATCCTAATCAAGCGAAGATGCACGAGTTTCAAGAAATGTTGTAAGCGCTGCAAATGTCGAAAAATCTGTCACCGACTCTTGCGAAATACGCCATCTTTCGCGCGTCTCCCTATCCAATTTGCGTTCGACCATGTGAATAAGCCAACTATCCCAATGTTCGTACGGACAGCCTACGTCCTTGAAAGTTTTAAACGCGGCTTCCGTCTTATCTAGTAACTCGATCAACTCTCCCGATGATTTCCGCTTAACCGGTTTCATATCGATCAACAATTCCATGTATGTATGCATGCGTCCATAAAAATTGCTATACAGTATAATAAAATTGTAAAACCAAAGAATGACGCATTTTTTTGTAAATTTTGATATAAGGCTTGGTAAAAGTTGAGCTAGATTAGGTTTACAAATACTCTATGGGCTGTATATAATGTTTGATCATACATTATATAAGTATAAAGTTTGTTTAACCTTAGAGATTCACTTCATCTTATAAGGGCTTTTGGATTTGTAAAGTTTCAATTCTTCAAATTATTGATTCAACAAAATAATAAACAAAACTAAAAAGTATCACTTTTTTGATGATTGAAAAAGTATATGTTTTCTAGTGTAGAACACCAGTACTATTTACAATATTTATGACACTTATGGATTATAAACCTTAGTGTAGATTTTTTTACTTTATACCGACGATTTTACTTTTAATAATAATAATAATAATAATAATAATAATAATAATGATGATGATGATGATGATGATGATGATGATGATGATGATGATGATGATAATGATGATGATGATGATGATGGTGATGGCGATGGTGATGATGATGATGATAATGATGATGATGATGATAATGATGATGATGATGATGATATTATTATAATTATAACAGTAATAATGATTATAATAATAATAATAATTTTTAGTATAACTAGACGACATCTTTTCCTAACTAGGCACCAGGATAACAAAGGAGTGCACCAGGCATATATTGCACATATCATCAAGGATACATTTTAACTAGTTCAAAAATAACAAATCGGATGTAATTATTATGCATACACGCATATTGCTTAATAAATAATTAAAGTATGAATAATATTCAGCTACATTGTAAAAAACATAAAACCGATTATCACCCTAGTAAAAATAAAAAATGTAATAAAGTGTAATAAAATATAAGAAAATGTAACAAACGGTATTATTTTGTACGTTTTTGTTAGATTTCGGACCTTTTTTGCGTTTTATTAAAATTTATTACAAATCCATTGATCCAGGATTTCATGGCGGTCTCTTCTACGGAATCTTCAGTTGGGGCGAAGTTCATAAGAATAATGGAATCTTATTACAAATTCTTCAAAAAAGAATCTTAAAAATTATAACTGAAAAGAATTTGGCTGCTCAGGACAATCCAAAGAGCTTAGAGCAAATGTTGGCTTATGAATCGCTTATTTATCACTGTTGTGATCTTAGTACACAATACCTAAATTCAAATAGCATAATTAAAAAGAAACCGCTGCCAATTCTTTGGCACGTAGTTTCCTTTAACATTATGTATTACTTTAATATTAAAATTGTTTTTACTTTATATATAATTCGATATAAAGTTTTAGTACTTTTTCGTTTGACGGATAAAATTATTTCTAATCAATTACATACACAAACAGCTTAGGAAGATTAAAATCTATTAAATAGAAGTTGAGATCTAAGCGATGCAATTTTCAGTTACACAGAGTAATGAAAAAAAACCGTTGAACCTTAGTATGTTTGAAACTAGCTGGTTTTATAAACAACCCTAAGAAAGGGATCAAGATGCTATATAACGCTAACTTAAATCAAAATTTGAACTTGATTATAGCCTTTTTACTCCAGTTATCGTGTCACGCAGAAAAACAATTTTTTTCAGTTTTTGATGTTTTTCTCCGGATCTGCTCCATCCCTGGTAGAAATTCGAATATATAAAATGGGCTAGAAACTATGAAATAACTATGAGAAATGGTCTAGACATAACTTGTGATGAAACGCTTTTTCTCCCATTTCTTGAGCATTTGTTGAATAAACATAACCTTAAATCTTTCATATTGATATTAGTCCTTGTGTCATACACTAATTGCAAAGAGGCTTACAGACATTTCCATTTCGATTTCCAAATGGTTTACACAATTGACAGTCAATTAGAGTTATACAAGCACGATATACGAAGACATTTGTGATTTTCTTATTTTATCACTTTTTTGACCCGACTTATTTTGCGTAGTACTTTCATAGCCATCAACTAGCCACGATTTGTGCTTTAATTTAGACAATTAAATCTTTTTACAAGTTTGAAAATTCCTTATAATACAGTATGACTCTATTATCGTCCATCTCTAGTAATACGAGGTATGTAGTAGCTTTAAACTGATATCCATTTCTAATATGGATGAAAAGAATTAAAATTAAAGTAATGTTTAGTTCTAATAACCCTCAATAATCGTGTTTTTTTTTTTTGGGAAGGTTCGAGATTTAGTTTTTGAATTAAAACAGTTTTAACAAATTGCACTTTATGGTGTATAATAAAAAAACGACGAACAATAATATAAATTATCCGCTTTAAAAAGATGGATAATTTTATTCTCTTTTAAGTACATATTAAACAATTTACTTTTATCAACTTTTTAAATAACTTTATTACAAAAATCTGAAATCTCAAAACTAAAAAATTGCTATAAAAATAAAACGCGTCTAGAAAATGTAAAAATAGACTGTTTTTCCATAGTGCTATAATAAAACAAAAAATTATACTTAGTGGATTAAAATCCACTGAGTAGAAGTGAAGATACAGATGTATATGAACGAACACACACACGCGCGCGCGCACGCACACAAACACTGAGAAACTTTCGACGTAGTGGCTATACCGTAACAAGAGCACCCGAAGAGCCGCGAATCGGAGTAGTGGCTACTCCGATTCAGAACAAAAAACTTGGCATAGCTTGTACACACACTAGTCGTGGATCGTCGGGGTGTCAATACCTTAACAAGTAAGTCGCTTCATCGCTCTCCAAAGTGCCTTGAAATATCAGAGACACTTATGATAGAAAAAAGTGGGGAGTGGGTCCTTTCTTCGAAGTACAAATGGCACCATAGAGAGCAAAGAATTTCGACCTTGACCTTCCAGTGGCTCAGGTGAGGGGCAAAGTCAGTTTTGTTTACATTCTCCATAGTGCCATGGCACTACTTTTGCTTATACAGAATTTCAGTTTAAATTTACTTTGTATACTATTATACGTGAACCAACTTTTTTTATTTCTAAAGTTATTTTGATTCAAGTATATAAATTATAATTTAGTGATAATTATACGCAATCCTAAATTAACGCGCTAATATTATATAAGATCAACGGATAAGCTATGTAAACTGTCCCATTATTTTTTTATGGGTATGCAATTCTGAATGAAATCAAGTGACCGATTATTCATATCTTCATACTCTTTATGCAAAATAGACCAAAGTAACTATGAAATAAAAAATAAATTAAAAGCTATTGTATTTATTTTATAATAAGCAACCCACTTTAACTCAAGTCACGTAAGAGCGAACATATCTTAGGTAGTAGGATGGTAGACTATTACGCCAATGATTTAGGTTCAAGTCTTGGTACATTTTTTTTTTGAATTTTTAGTAAATAGAAATTTCTGTAATTCTTTCAGTTACATAATAAAATAAATTTCTGTTGATTGCGTTAAATACAGCAATTCGATGAGTGATTTATCAAATAAATTATCAGGTAATAGATAGCGCCAAAACGTCACGTAATTAATCACTTGATAAATCCCTTTAAAAATCACTTGATAAATCACTCGATAAATCGAGTGAATTTTTGCGCCCGGGTTGACTTGGATAGCTAATTTAGATTCGGGTGTTGACAGACTTTACTAGGCTTTGCCATCTGTGCCTGATGCCTTACAATGCACATGCCGTCGCTATTCGTATTCCGTTTGTTTTTACCAAACAAATCTTCTTCTTCGGCGTCGTTTGCTCAAAATAAAACAGACGCTGCTACAACATTCACACAATTTCTCACGCGAAACCTTAGGACGCTCTGTCCTGACCTCTCCCGAATCGCTCTTATCATGTCTTGAAATTTCAATACGTTACAGTATATGCTAAATTAAATAAAGAAAAAAATTGGAAATGTTGGTACCATCAAAATCGAGTGTTCCTGATCCATCAGCATCAATTTCTTCAATCATCAAATCAAGTTCCTCAGGTGATAACTTATCATCTAGTTCATGTAAAATATCTCTAAATACATCAGTTGTTATGTAACCATTTCCTTCTTTGTCGTATAAGCGAAAAGCTTCCCTTAATTCTTGTTGCATTGCTTCTGTATCTTCTTCTACTAAAAATCTGGCCGCAAGTGTACAGAATTCCTCAAACTCAAGCTCTCCTGAACCTAAAAAAAATACAACCTTATATAAACTTAAATTTATTTGAAAAGGCCTTTCCCCTTTCATATATATAACGATCCTCAGCTAAAGGCAAGCTCGCGCTAGACAATGGCCTTTCTACTAAACAAGTCAAAAATACATTCATAGTTATTTTTTTCTTAAGATAAAAAACATTCATGGCTCCTGAGAGTTTTTTGAGCTTCACCAATAAGGCAAAATATAAGCTCATATAAAGTAAGGCGATAATAGATTTATGCCATATGGATCTAAAACCCCACTTTTTTCCCCTGATAAGCGGAGCAAAAGTTACATATTGCTTCCTCCTACGAGGAAGCTTTGTAATAGTAAAATTTTCAGTTTCGTTGAAACTGTAGAAACGCATTTGGAGGTGTTTGGAGTACGAATCATGCGTTTTTAGAAAATGTGCGTGCGAATGGCTGTGTGTGCATGTACGTATACTGTTATAATTCTAGAACCAAGCTATCGGTCGTAACAAAATTTGAAATGCATACATGTTTTCTGATTTTGAATTTAGGAAATTTTTGTTTTACCATTTTATGGCCATAATATAGCCATTTTTTTATTTTTGAAAAAATATTTTTGCTTTTTTTTTTGATAATATGATCTATACATTATATTCAACAACAGTGTATTTTAAAGAGCATAAAATTTCCTACTTTTTTCCGCAAGATTTTCCAGATTAACCGTTTCGTTAAATTTTTATGATAAAAAAGATAATTTAAAAAAAATTTAATATCTCTTAAACTAAATTGTCAAACATTTCGAAAAAATGTATGACTAAAAAAATGTATGAATAAAAACGATAATATCTATTTTCTGTAAACTATTTTGATGATTAGTTTTCAAGCTAAAAATCGAAACAAATAAAAATGGGTTTTCTATGTCATACGATTACGAAAGTAAAAAGGTTTTAATTAAGTTGAAATTTTAGGAAAATATCGATCTTTCGATCACATTGGATAAGTTATTTTATAGCACAGTGTAGCTAAAATCCGCTGTTAAGTCACGCCTATCTGTGACTAAAGTAGTCCTTTTTTGCACCGTGTTTATCACTCTCGCTACGCTCGTGCGCTAAGCTCACAGTGCAAATAATGACTACTTTAGTCACGAATTAGCGAGACTTGCGGATTTTAGCAGTCTGATCTATGAAATTTTATACGATACTCTTGACTTAAATGGTTCAGTTTTACACGGCGCTTAGCGCCCTCGCTACACTCGGGTGCTGTAACGTCCCTTACAAGCTCCGCAAAAACCTATACAGAATAAAAACTAAAATATATTGAATACATTTTTAGATTTTACGTGAGTATCGCGCTCCCCCATTTTCAATTAGGATGAGCCCGCGCTGGACTGCCAGCGCAACTTCAGCCAGCGAGCGGCGGTAGCAGCAACACCGAAAGAAGAGGGAGAGCGCGCAACACACCATGTATATATGTATATAGAAGCGGCGAGCGCAGCGGCGCAAGAGAAGCAGAAGCGGCGGCGGCGGCGTAGCGCGCGCATATTATAAATTATTTGTATGAATGGGTTTTGTACATAGGTGTGAATGTCTGTGTGAAAGTGTGAATGTGAAAGTATTTTCGGCGGCACGATCCCCGCTCGCTCCGAGGCCTCTAAAAGGACCCGCACGGCCAGTATGAGCTCACTAGCCGAAGCGCAACTTAAGCGCCAGCGCAACGTATTTAATTAAAGCGTATCAGTCCTAGACTTACAAAAATTCTAATTCTTGTCAAAATAATTTAGAAAAATTTCGTTACCTAATTTAAACTTGTAAAATTTCGTTACCTAATTTAAACTTGTAAAATTTCGAATACGACCAGATAACGCAAATTTAAGCATATCTGCATAAAATCTCTTCTTGTAACAATACGATTCTAATCAAATTACGCAACTTAAACGCGTATCTGTTTATTTTTGTTTGTAAAAATCAAAGCGGATTTACCTATTTAAATTTTGTGATACTTAGAATATATGCAAGATATACGCAATATTCTATTATTTATTTATTTGAATATATTTATTTTTGTTATAAAGAACAAAAAACTCTTTATTGCGATAAACCTCCACTACCTGGTATCCCGGACCTGAACTAGCATAATTGAGAAATATTATAAAAATTTTAAATCTTTCTATTTAATCTGTTGTCAGAATCAACACGCAGATTAGTAAATTTTCGCGACTTTTCAGATAGTAAAATCAATAGATTTTGTATTCGTACATAAATTTAATTACTACAGGACCGAGATAAGTCCTGACCGTTTCAGTGCTAACTGCGCACTGTAAAAAAGAACCATTTAAGTCACACGTATCATAATGTACTAATTCAGCTTATAAAACCGTTTGGTTTAAAGGATATCAGGATTCAAATTCTTTGTCTCGCTCGACGCTCACGTGAGTACAACAGACCTGTTCCGCTTTGCTCATTTGTCATAGCATTCTTACTGCCTTACCCTGCCTTCGGGCCTATTGTTTTGTAGGTCGTTGCATGCGCTTTTCTGCAACCTTCAACGTGAGATAATAATCACTTGAGGCTGCAACTTCTTTCAACGCTACTTTTCTGCTTAAACATGTGTCGCTGTAACCTAACCTGCAAACTCGCACGGCTTTCTCTTCGCTGCAAGGCGTCTATTTTTTCCTCAAAGTAAACCACGTGGAGCCACCTGTTGGATAGACGGAACACCACCATCAACGTCTCCATCATCAATCGCAGGTCGGTCAAATCTCACCTCTCTCTCGATTAGCACTCCATCTGGCTTCGAGAGTACCAAGTCTCTGGCTCAGTCGATAACTTGCCTACTGTCACTATCCTGCAACTCTTTCTACGTTATCGACTGCCAGTAAGTTGTCGACAGAGACTCAATAACACCTAAAATGAGCGGAATTGGTGGGAAGAACGTCGAATTGCCCGTCACGTGTGCACACTGCAATAAAACAGCTAGGGGAAAAATGAAGACCTGCGAGTTGTGTAATCAGCAGTTCCACACTATATGCGTCACCTTTAGGGCCATAATGGTGAGGGATGCTGCCACACTTGCCTGTGCTGCTTGCGCGGTGGAGTATCACACCGTCACGCCCAAAACCACGTAGACTAGGGCGAAATCAGCGGCAGCGGCAGCAACGGTGGCAAATACATCTGCCAAGGGCATGCCTGCAACGGGTGCGCCGAACAAAAACAAATCGGCACCCGCATCTCTGGCTGGCTCCAGGAATCATTCCCCAGCGAGAATACAGGCGACGTCCATAGAGACGTCCCTTAAGGACATTTTCGCGGCGTTGGATGATATTCGAAAGATCCAGAGTGAGGCCCTTCAAGCGCAAAACACCGTGTCTGAAAGGGTCTCACAAATTGAGAAAAGGCTTGGCCTCCTTGAAAACCGTCTCAAAGCCATTGACGACTTGCCTGCACTCAAGACTCGACTAAACAATGTTGAGTCCACCATCTCTGAGCTGTAGGCACAATATTTAGAGCTGTCGTCAGGGAGCCCCACAGAGCAGCAGAACATCAGTACTACTCCTGCCTCTGAAGAGATCAACAACCTCCGCAGCGAGCTGGCTGAAGTTAAGAGGAGGCAGGTGCGCTCGGCGAATAATGTGGTTGTGATCTCTGGCGTGGCCTATACCCAGGAGACATCACTGCAACTTCTGGCTTACACCGTCCTGGCTGCACTGGATCCCACGGTCCTTAGGCGGGATGTGGCAACCGTTAGGATCATGTGGAGACTTGACGCAACCAACATTAAAGTGCAAGGTGACAGCAGATTACCACCTCTAGCTGTCACTCTCTCTCTCTTCCAGTGCGCTGGCCCGCTCCATCATCGTGGCAAAAGCCAGGAAACGCAAACTGCACACTAGCGAACTGGATGCTGCCCGAGGAAGCGAGAGCTCTTCACCCAAACCACCAGGGACTTATCAACATAAACGAGCTGCTTCCTACAGACATTCACAAGCTGCGTATAAGGGCCAGGCTGGAGACAAAGAAGAGGGGGGGATGCCGCTCTTTCGTGAGGGACGGGAGAGTCTACATCCGTTCTGGCGAGGACAGCGAACGGGCCACCATCATCTCTACAGACGCTGATCTTGAGGCTTTTTTAGCCCGTACGCCGCCAACAGCCAGCATGGATACCACATGCTAACACACACATATATCATTCCATCAAAACCACCATCTAAATCATCCAACTCATCCACATCTGCCTCTAAAACGTCTCTGTCCGAGGGTCTAAGGGTCTGTCATTTCAATGCGAATTCTCTTACGGGTCACATTGAGATGATCAGGTTCTTCTTGTCCACTCGTTCCCCCTTTCATGTAATAGCTGTAACTGAGACCTGGCTAAGTGACAAGATATCATCCATCCCTTCACTGGATGGTTACACCTTGCAGAGACGGGACAGAAACAGGAACGGTGGAAGTGTGGCCCTCTACATTCATCTTTCATTGACGGCTAGTGTTATCTCATCACCTGACGGCGAATGGTCAGGCAAGCCAGGTAAACTGGAGTATGTTTTTTGTGAAAACACAGCTAAGGGAGTATCGCCCATCTTCGTGGGGGTTGCGTATCGCCCTCCTCACTCACCCGTTATCCAGGGATCTAATTTCAATGAACAACTAACAACACTTATGCACAACTACTCGATGAAGGTCATCATCGGTGACTTTAATGCCGATCAGCTTTCTTCATCTGAAGACGTCAATTTCATCAGGTCCTTCCTTGGTGAGAACTCCCTCACTTCTGTGCCATATGGTGCAACCCATCACAGACAGGACTCTGACACCTGGCTTGACCTATGCTTAATTGATGCTACATACTCTTACTGAAACTACAAAGGAATCTGTGCTGAGAAGCTAAGGGACTTCCTTAGCGCATATGACTGGTCATCCTTCACCACGCCATCACTGGACGAATGCATTACCATTCTTAACGCTCACAACACGATAGCCATAAATCATCTTGCCCCATTAAAGACTGTGACACCTGGACGTAAACGTCACCCGTGGTTTACCGCGGCTCTTCGTGACCTTTTAACTGAAAGGAACAGACTCTACAGGCGCTTTCGCAGAAGTCGTTTACCTTGGGATCTATACTTCTATAGAATTACAAGGGACAACGCTCATAAACAGGTTGATGAAGCCAAGCTGAATTACTACTATTCACGCTTGGCAACCTTGACCGACGTTGCAGAGATCTGGAAAGAGCTTGAAAATATTGGTATTACTACCTCTAAATCTCCTTCACCTGCTCGGTTCTCTTCAGATGCTCTCAACAAACACTTTAGCTCCATCTCAAACGAACCTCGAGCTCCATCTGTTGAGGAGTATCTTCGAACCCTGGAGAGTCTGGACCTCCCTGAACACTTCATCTTCAGGGCTATCACGGAGTCGGATGTGTCGGCTGCAGTATCACACTTTAACACCCAGGCCAAGGGAAGCGATGGCCTCCCACAGGTTGTAATCTCCAAAGCACTGCCAATACTCGCTCCTCTACTTTGTGAAATTTTTAACCTTTCTCTGAGCGAGGCACGCTTTCCTTCAGCCTGGAAATCATCGATCGTAAGAGCACTAAACAAAGTTAACTCTCCAACAGCTTTAACTGACTATCGTCCGATCTCTCTACTCTGTTTCCTGTCCAAGGCGCTAGAGTGGCTGGTGCACAAGCAAATCTCTGAATATCTTGAAACAAGACTTTACCTTGACAATTTCCAAACTAGCTTTCGCACTGGCCACAGTACGCAGTCCGGCTTAATCAAGCTGACTGATGATGTCAGGCTTGGGATAGACAGGAAGAGAGTCACTCTGCTACTTCTATTTGATTTTAGCAAGGCGTTTGATACTGTGTGTCACGTCAAGCTACACGGAAATCTATCCTCTTTCGGCTTTTCCAAGCAAGTTATCTGCTGGCTTGCATCTTACCTCACGGGAAGAGAACAGGCCGTCATTGGTGACAACAACGAGCTCTCAACTTTTCTACCATTAAACACCGGTGTTCCACAGGGGTCAGTTTTAGGCCCCCTGTTGTTCGCGTTGTACATCAATGATATTAGCTTTTGCCTAGATTCAGGTGTGTCCCATCTAATCTATGCGGATAACCTGCAGATCTACAGCCAATGCCACCTCGAGGAGCTTGATTCCTGCTCTGTCAGGATGAGTGCTAACGCCGAGAGGATAATGGGCTGAGCTGCATCAAATAGTCTTAAACTTAATGTCCATAAGACTAAGGCAATCGTCCTGGGCTCCCCCTACTATATAAATGCTCTACCTACTACTACCCTATATAAATATAGGGGGAGCCCGGGTCGACTACGAATCATCGGTGCGCAATCTGGGTTTGGTGCTAGACTCCAAACTCACGTGGAAAGAGCACGTTACACAAGTTTGTGAACGTGCTCACTCTTTAATGTACCGTCTCTATTTTTATGGGAAGAGCACTAACCTCAGGTTGCGCCAACACTTGGTGCAAGCACTCCTATTTCCCATCATCGATTACTGTTCACTGACTTACTGTGACCTGACACAGGAACTTGACTTGAGGCTGCAGAGGCTTGTCAACACGGGGATCCGTTATATCTACGGTGTAAGAACAGACGAGCACATCTCCCGTTATAGGCGTGAGTTGCAATGGCTTAACACCGCCGGACGTAGGAAATACTCCATGGCCTGTTTTCTAAGGAAAATGTTCAACACCTCCGTACCTGTCTACCTATCAGCCTATTTTGATTTCTATGTCGCGCTCAGGCCTGTAAGGGGTGAGGTGACCCCCCTGGATATCCCGTCCTTCAAAACGGAGACGCTGAGGAACTCATTTTTCATCAGTGCTTCCTGCCTCTGGAATACTTACTGCCTACCATCTCACCTTCGCAACACACTATCCATATCACACTTTAAACAAACAGCTAAATCATATTTCTTTAAGTTGGAAAACACGCAAACATGACACAAACATACACACCCATCCATCTCATCTCACCTCATTCCATTTACTCTTCACACTATCACTTCTTACACAACAATTGTTGATCTTATCTGTATTTCTACTACATTAAAATATGTACAACATAATGTACAACAATAAAAACATAAATCTAAATCTAAATCTGTATACCCTGTATAACTGAAAATTACTATTTCTGTGAAACTTTACAACTCGCTAACTAAATTTCAGAGAGTTTTAAGACGATTCATGATTTTATGAAGATATAAGGACTTTATGGTATTTAAAATATTGAGGATATGATTTGATATTGTGACGGGTGCTCTAATTATGTAGAATAATTAAGATTATACGTATTTTAATAATTATAAATATACTGTATATTTAAACAATATTTTATCTATTTGAACTATTAATTTTGTTGGAGGAAGTTACGTGCCAAAGAATTGGCAGCGTTTTTTCCCTGAAAACTAGTTTTGAACTCGCTGGACTATAGGTAGGTGGGTCTAATGCTTCAGTTTTAGATTTACAGCTTGTCGAAGTTCGCTTTCTTTCGATGTGCCACGTATTTTATTATTGAACTCGTTGCGCGTAGGGTAGTTTGGTTTAAAGCTTTAGTATTAGATATTTTTCTCACTCTTGCACGCCATCCTTCGATGTGCAACGTAATTTATTATTGATCTCGCTGCGCGTAGGGTCGTTTGGTTTAAAGCTTTAGTTTTAGATTTTTTTCTCACTCTTGCTCGCCATTCTTCGATGTGCCACGTATTTTATTATTGAACTCGCTGCGCATGGGGTAGGTTGTTTGAGTAGCTTAGGATTCAAATTTTTTTCTCGCTTTCGTTCGCCTTCCCTCCTATGTGCCACGTATTTTATTATTGAACTCGCTGCGCGTAGGGTAGTTTGGTTTAAAGCTTTAGTATTAGATATTTTTCTCACTCTTGCTAGCCATCCTTCTATGTGCCACGTATTTTATTATTGAACTCGCTGCGCGTAGGGTAGTTTGGTTTAAAGCTTTAGTATTAGATATTATTCTCACTCTTGCTCGCCATCCTTCGATGTACCACGTATTTTATTATTGAACTCGATGCGCGTGGGGTATGTGGATGTGGAAGCTTTGGTTTTAGATTGATTTCTCACTCCTGCTCGCCTTTCTTCGATGTGCCACGTATTTTATTATTGAACTCGCTGGACTATAGGTAGGTGGGTCTAATGTTTTAGTTTTAGATTTACAGCTTGTCGAGGTTCGCTTTCCTCCGATGAGCCACGTATTTTATAATTGAACTCGCTGAGCGTAGGGGAAGTAGGTTTGAAATCTTTGGTTATAGATTTTTTTCCAACTCTTGCTCGCCTTCCTTCGATGTGCCACGTATTTTATTATTGAACTCGCTGCGCGTAGGGGAAGTGGGTTTGAAATCTTTGGTTTTAGATTTTTTTCCCACTCCTGCTCGCCTTTCTTCGATGTGCCACGTATTTTATTATTGAACTCGCTGGACTATAGGTAGGTGGGTCTAATGCTTTAGTTTTAGATTTGCAGCTGGTCGAGGTTCGCTATCTTTCGATGTGCCACGTATTTTATTATTGAACTCGCTGCGCGTGGGGAAAGTGGGTTTGAAAGCGTTGGTTTTAGATTTTTTCCCACTCTTGCTCGCCTTCCTTCGATGTGCCACGTAATTTATTATTGAACTCGCTGCGCGTGGGGTATGTGGGTCTGGAAGCTTTGGTTTTAGATTGATTTCTCACTCCTGCTCGCCTTCCTTGGATGTGCCACGTATTTTATTATTGAGCTCACTACGCGTAGGGTAGTTTGGCTTAAAGCTTCAGTATTAGATATTTTTCTCACTCTTGCTCGCCATCCTTCGATGTACCACGTATTTTATTATTGAACTCGCTGTGCGTGGGGTAAGTGCGAGTGGAAGCTGTTTAGATTCGTTATAGATTTTTTTCACACTCTTGCTCGCCTTCCTTGGATGTGCCACGTATTTTATTATTGAGCTCACTACGCGTAGGGTAGTTTGGCTTAAAGCTTCAGTATTAGATATTTTTCTCACTCTTGCTCGCCATCCTTCGATGTACCACGTATTTTATTATTGAACTCGCTGAGCGTAGGGGAAGTGGGTTTGAAATCTTTGGTTTTAGATTTTTTTCCCACTCTTGCTCGCCTTCCTTCGATGTGCCGCGTATTTTATTATTGAACTCGCTGCGCGCGGGGTAAGTGGGAGTGGAAGCTGTTTAGATTCGTTATAGATTTTTTTCACACTCTTGCTCGCCTTCCTTGGATGTGCCACGTATTTTATTATTGAACTCGCTGAGCGCGGGGTAAGTGCGAGTGGAAGCTGTTTAGATTCGTTATAGATTTTTTTCACACTCTTGCTCGCCTTCCTTGGATGTGCCACGTATTTTATTATTGAGCTCACTACGCGTAGGGTAGTTTGGCTTAAAGCTTCAGTATTAGATATTTTTCTCACTCTTGCTCGCCATCCTTCGATGTGCCACGTATTTTATTATTGAACTCGCTGCGCGTAGGGTAGTTTGGCTTAAAGCTTCAGTATTAGATATTTTTCTCACTCTTGCTCGCCATCCTTCGATGTACCACGTATTTTATTATTGAACTCGATGCGCGTGGGGTATGTGGGTGTGGAAGCTTTGGTTTTAGATTGATTTCTCACTCCTGCTCGCCTTTCTTCGATGTGCCACGTATTTTATTATTGAACTCGCTGGACTATAGGTAGGTGGGTCTAATGTTTTAGTTTTAGATTTACAGCTTGTCGAGGTTCGCTTTCCTCCGATGAGCCACGTATTTTATAATTGAACTCGCTGAGCGTAGGGGAAGTGGGTTTGAAATCTTTGCTTTTAGATTTGTTTCCCACTCTTGCTCGCCTTCCTTCGATGTGCCACGTATTTTATTATTGAACTCGCTGCGCGTAGGGTAGTTTGGCTTAAAGCTTCAGTATTAGATATTTTTCTCACTCTTGCTCGCCATCCTTCGATGTACCACGTATTTTATTATTGAACTCGCTGCGCGTGGGGAAAGTGGGTTTGAAAGCTTTGGTTTTAGATTTTTTCCCACTCTTGCTCGCCTTCCTTCGATGTGCCACGTAATCTATTATTGAGCTCACTACGCGTAGGGTAGTTTGGCTTAAAGCTTCAGTATTAGATATTTTTCTCACTCTTGCTCGCCATCCTTCGATGTACCACGTATTTTATTATTGAACTCGCTGCGCGTAGGGGAAGTGGGTTTGAAATCTTTGGTTTTAGATTTTTTTCCCACTCCTGCTCGCCTTTCTCCGATGTGCCACGTATTTTATTATTGAACTCGCTGGACTATAGGTAGGTGGATCTAATGCTTTAGTTTTAGATTTGCAGCTGGTCGAGGTTCGCTTTCTTTCGATGTGCCACGTATTTTATTATTGAACTCGCTGCGCGTAGGGTAGTTTGGTTTAAAGCTTTAGTATTAGATATTTTTCTCACTCTTGCACGCCATCCTTCGATGTGCAACGTAATTTATTATTGATCTCGCTGCGCGTAGGATCGTTTGGTTTAAAGCTTTAGTTTTAGATTTTTTTCTCACTCTTGCTCGCCATTCTTCGATGTGCCACGTATTTTATTATTGAACTCGCTGCGCATGGGGTAGGTTGTTTGAGTAGCTTAGGATTCAAATTTTTTTCTCGCTTTCGTTCGCCTTCCCTCCTATGTGCCACGTATTTTATTATTGAACTCGCTGCGCGTAGGGTAGTTTGGTTTAAAGCTTTAGTATTAGATATTTTTCTCACTCTTGCTAGCCATCCTTCTATGTGCCACGTATTTTATTATTGAACTCGCTGCGCGTAGGGTAGTTTGGTTTAAAGCTTTAGTATTAGATATTTTTCTCACTCTTGCTCGCCATCCTTCGATGTACCACGTATTTTATTATTGAACTCGATGCGCGTGGGGTATGTGGATGTGGAAGCTTTGGTTTTAGATTGATTTCTCACTCCTGCTCGCCTTTCTTCGATGTGCCACGTATTTTATTATTGAACTCGCTGGACTATAGGTAGGTGGGTCTAATGTTTTAGTTTTAGATTTACAGCTTGTCGAGGTTCGCTTTCCTCCGATGAGCCACGTATTTTATAATTGAACTCGGTGAGCGTAGGGGAAGTAGGTTTGAAATCTTTGGTTATAGATTTTTTTCCAACTCTTGCTCGCCTTCCTTCGATGTGCCACGTATTTTATTATTGAACTCGCTGCGCGTAGGGGAAGTGGGTTTGAAATCTTTGGTTTTAGATTTTTTTCCCACTCCTGCTCGCCTTTCTTCGATGTGCCACGTATTTTATTATTGAACTCGCTGGACTATAGGTAGGTGGGTCTAATGCTTTAGTTTTAGATTTGCAGCTGGTCGAGGTTCGCTATCTTTCGATGTGCCACGTATTTTATTATTGAACTCGCTGCGCGTGGGGAAAGTGGGTTTGAAAGCGTTGGTTTTAGATTTTTTCCCACTCTTGCTCGCCTTCCTTCGATGTGCCACGTAATTTATTATTGAACTCGCTGCGCGTGGGGAAAGTGGGTTTGAAATCTTTGGTTTTAGATTTTTTTCCCACTCCTGCTCGCCTTCCTTGGATGTGCCACGTATTTTATTATTGAGCTCACTACGCGTCGGGTAGTTTGGCTTAAAGCTTCAGTATTAGATATTTTTCTCACTCTTGCTCGCCATCCTTCGATGTGCCACGTATTTTATTATTGAACTCGCTGCGCGCGGGGTAAGTGGGAGTGGAAGCTGTTTAGATTCGTTAAAGATTTTTTTCACACTCTTGCTCGCCTTCCTTGGATGTGCCACGTATTTTATTATTGAGCTTACTACGCGTCGGGTAGTTTGGCTTAAAGCTTCAGTATTAGATATTTTTCTCACTCTTGCTCGCCATCCTTCGATGTGCCACGTATTTTATTATTGAACTCGCTGCGCGCGGGGTAAGTGGGAGTGGAAGCTGTTTAGATTCGTTATAGATTTTTTTCACACTCTTGCTCGCCTTCCTTGGATGTGCCACGTATTTTATTTTTGAGTTCACTACGCGTAGGGTAGTTTGGCTTAAAGCTTCAGTATTAGATATTTTTCTCACTCTTGCTCGCCATCCTTCGATGTACCACGTATTTTATTATTGAACTCGATGCGCGTGGGGTATGTGGATGTGGAAGCTTTGGTTTTAGATTGATTTCTCACTCCTGCTCGCCTTTCTTCGATGTGCCACGTATTTTATTATTGAACTCGCTGGACTATAGGTAGGTGGGTCTAATGTTTTAGTTTTAGATTTACAGCTTGTCGAGGTTCGCTTTCCTCCGATGAGCCACGTATTTTATAATTGAACTCGCTGAGCGTAGGGGAAGTAGGTTTGAAATCTTTGGTTATAGATTTTTTTCCAACTCTTGCTCGCCTTCCTTCGATGTGCCACGTATTTTATTATTGAACTCGCTGCGCGTAGGGGAAGTGGGTTTGAAATCTTTGGTTTTAGATTTTTTTCCCACTCCTGCTCGCCTTTCTTCGATGTGCCACGTATTTTATTATTGAACTCGCTGGACTATAGGTAGGTGGGTCTAATGCTTTAGTTTTAGATTTGCAGCTGGTCGAGGTTCGCTTTCTTTCGATGTGCCACGTATTTTATTATTGAACTCGCTGCGCGTGGGGAAAGTGGGTTTGAAAGCGTTGGTTTTAGATTTTTTCCCACTCTTGCTCGCCTTCCTTCGATGTGCCACGTATTTTATTATTGAGCTCACTTCGCGTGGGGTAAGTGCGTTTGAAAGCTTTGGTTTTAGATTGATTTCTCACTCCTGCTCGACTTTCTTCGATGTGCCACGTATTTTATTATTGAACTCGCTGGACTATAGGTAGGTGGGTCAAATGTTTTAGTTTTAGATTTACAGCTTGTCGGGGTTCGCTTTACTCCGATGAGCCACGTATTTTATAATTGAACTCGCTGAGCGTAGGGGAAGTGCGAGTGGAAGCTGTTTAGATTCGTTATAGATTTTTTTCACACTCTTGCTCGCCTTCCTTGGATGTGCCACGTATTTTATTATTGAACTCGATGCGCATGGGGTAAGTGCGAGTGGAAGCTGTTTAGATTCGTTATAGATTTTTTTCACACTCTTGCTCGACTTCCTTGGATGTGCCACGTATTTTATTATTGAGCTCACTACGCGTAGGGTAGTTTGGCTTAAAGCTTCAGTATTAGATATTTTTCTCACTCTTGCTCGCCATCCTTCGATGTACCACGTATTTTATTATTGAACTCTATGCGCGTGGGGTATGTGGGTGTGGAAGCTTTGGTTTTAGATTGATTTCTCACTCCTGCTCGCCTTTCTTCGATGTGCCACGTATTTTATTATTGAACTCGCTGGACTATAGATAGGTGGGTCAAATGTTTTAGTTTTAGATTTACAGCTTGTCGAGGTTCGCTTTCCTCCGATGAACCACGTATTTTATAATTGAACTCGCTGAGCGTAGGGGAAGTGGGTTTGAAATCTTTGCTTTTAGATTTTTTTCCCACTCTTGCTCGCCTTCCTTCGATGTGCCACGTATTTTATTATTGAACTCGCTGCGCGCGGGGTAAGTGGGAGTGGAAGCTGTTTAGATTCGTTATAGATTTTTTTCACACTCTTGCTTGCCTTCCTTGGATGTGCCACGTATTTTATTATTGAACTCGATGCGCGCGGGGTAAGTGGGAGTGGAAGCTGTTTAGATTCGTTATAGATTTTTTTCACACTCTTGCTCGCCTTCCTTCGATGTGCCACGTATTTTATTATTGAACTCGCTGCGCGTAGGGGAAGTGGGTTTGAAATCTTTGGTTTTAGATTTTTTTCCCACTCCTGCTCGCCTTTCTTCGATGTGCCACGTATTTTATTATTGAACTCGCTGGAGTATAGGTAGGTGGATCTAATGCTTTAGTTTTAGATTTGCAGCTGGTCGAGGTTCGCTTTCTTTCGATGTGCCACGTATTTTATTATTGAACTCGCTGCTCAAGGGTTAAGTGGTTGTGGAAGCTGTTTAGATTCGTTATAAATTTTTTTCACACTCTTGCTCGCCTTCCATCGATGTGCCACGTATTTTATTATTGAACTCGATGCGCGTGGGGTAAGTGCGAGTGGAAGCTGTTTAGATTCGTTATAGATTTTTTTCACACTCTTGCTCGCCTTCCTTGGATGTGCCACGTATTTTATTATTGAGCTCACTACGCGTAGGGTAGTTTGGCTTAAAGCTTCAGTATTAGATATTTTTCTCACTCTTGCTCGCCATCCTTCGATGTACCACGTATTTTATTATTGAACTCGCTGTGCGCGGGGTAAGTGCGAGTGGAAGCTGTTTAGATTCGTTATAGATTTTTTTCACACTCTTGCTCGCCTTCCTTGGATGTGCCACGTATTTTATTATTGAGCTCACTACGCGTAGGGTAGTTTGGCTTAAAGCTTCAGTATTAGATATTTTTCTCACTCTTGCTCGCCATCCTTCGATGTACCACGTATTTTATTATTGAACTCGATGCACGTGGGGTATGTGGGTCTGGAAGCTTTGGTTTTAGATTGATTTCTCACTCCTGCTCGCCTTCCTTGGATGTGCCACGTATTTTATTATTGAGCTCACTACGCGTAGGGTAGTTTGGCTTAAAGCTTCAGTATTAGATATTTTTCTCACTCTTGCTCGCCATCCTTCGATGTACCACGTATTTTATTATTGAACTCGCTGTGCGTGGGGTAAGTGCGAGTGGAAGCTGTTTAGATTCGTTATAGATTTTTTTCACACTCTTGCTCGCCTTCCTTGGATGTGCCACGTATTTTATTATTGAGCTCACTACGCGTAGGGTAGTTTGGCTTAAAGCTTCAGTATTAGATATTTTTCTCACTCTTGCTCGCCATCCTTCGATGTACCACGTATTTTATTATTGAACTCGCTGAGCGTAGGGGAAGTGGGTTTGAAATCTTTGGTTTTAGATTTTTTTCCCACTCTTGCTCGCCTTCCTTGGATGTGCCACGTATTTTATTATTGAACTCGCTGAGCGCGGGGTAAGTGCGAGTGGAAGCTGTTTAGATTCGTTATAGATTTTTTTCACACTCTTGCTCGCCTTCCTTGGATGTGCCACGTATTTTATTATTGAGCTCACTACGCGTAGGGTAGTTTGGCTTAAAGCTTCAGTATTAGATATTTTTCTCACTCTTGCTCGCCATCCTTCGATGTGCCACGTATTTTATTATTGAACTCGCTGCGCGTAGGGTAGTTTGGCTTAAAGCTTCAGTATTAGATATTTTTCTCACTCTTGCTCGCCATCCTTCGATGTACCACGTATTTTATTATTGAACTCGATGCGCGTGGGGTATGTGGGTGTGGAAGCTTTGGTTTTAGATTGATTTCTCACTCCTGCTCGCCTTTCTTCGATGTGCCACGTATTTTATTATTGAACTCGCTGGACTATAGGTAGGTGGGTCTAATGTTTTAGTTTTAGATTTACAGCTTGTCGAGGTTCGCTTTCCTCCGATGAGCCACGTATTTTATAATTGAACTCGCTGAGCGTAGGGGAAGTGGGTTTGAAATCTTTGCTTTTAGATTTGTTTCCCACTCTTGCTCGCCTTCCTTCGATGTGCCACGTATTTTATTATTGAACTCGCTGCGCGTAGGGTAGTTTGGCTTAAAGCTTCAGTATTAGATATTTTTCTCACTCTTGCTCGCCATCCTTCGATGTACCACGTATTTTATTATTGAACTCGCTGCGCGTGGGGAAAGTGGGTTTGAAAGCTTTGGTTTTAGATTTTTTCCCACTCTTGCTCGCCTTCCTTCGATGTGCCACGTAATTTATTATTGAGCTCACTACGCGTAGGGTAGTTTGGCTTAAAGCTTCAGTATTAGATATTTTTCTCACTCTTGCTCGCCATCCTTCGATGTACCACGTATTTTATTATTGAACTCGCTGCGCGTAGGGGAAGTGGGTTTGAAATCTTTGGTTTTAGATTTTTTTCCCACTCCTGCTCGCCTTTCTCCGATGTGCCACGTATTTAATTATTGAACTCGCTGGACTATAGGTAGGTGGATCTAATGCTTTAGTTTTAGATTTGCAGCTGGTCGAGGTTCGCTTTCTTTCGATGTGCCACGTATTTTATTATTGAACTCGCTGCTCAAGGGGTAAGTGGGTGTGGAAGCTGTTTAGATTCGTTATAGATTTTTTTCACACTCTTGCTCGCCTTCCTTGGATGTGCCACGTATTTTATTATTGAGCTCACTACGCGTAGGGTAGTTTGGCTTAAAGCTTCAGTATTAGATATTTTTCTCACTCTTGCTCGCCATCCTTCGATGTACCACGTATTTTATTATTGAACTCGATGCGCGTGGGGTATGTGGGTCTGGAAGCTTTGGTTTTAGATTGATTTCTCACTCCTGCTCGCCTTTCTTCGATGTGCCACGTATTTTATTATTGAACTCGCTGGACTATAGGTAGGTAGGTCTAATGTTTTAGTTTTAGATTTACAGCTTGTCGCGGTTCGCTTTCCTCCGATGAGCCACGTATTTTATAATTGAGCTCACTACGCGTAGGGTAGTTTGGCTTAAAGCTTCAGTATTAGATATTTTTCTCACTCTTGCTCGCCATCCTTCGATGTACCACGTATTTTATTATTGAACTCGCTGCGCGTGGGGAAAGTGGGTTTGAAAGCGTTGGTTTTAGGTTTTTTCCCACTCTTGCTCGCCTTCCTTCGATGTGCCACGTAATTTATTATTGAACTCGCTGCGCGTGGGGAAAGTGCGAGTGGAAGCTGTTTAGATTCGTTATAGATTTTTTTCACACTCTTGCTCGCCTTCCTAGGATGTGCCACGTATTTTATTATTGAGCTCACTACGCGTAGGGTAGTTTGGCTTAAAGCTTCAGTATTAGATATTTTTCTCACTCTTGCTCGCCATCCTTCGATGTGCCACGTATTTTATTATTGAACTCGCTGCGCGTAGGGTAGTTTGGCTTAAAGCTTCAGTATTAGATATTTTTCTCACTCTTGCTCGCCATCCTTCGATGTACCACGTATTTTATTATTGAACTCGCTGCGCGTAGGGGAAGTGGGTTTGAAATCTTTGGTTTTAGATTTTTTTCCCACTCCTGCTCGCCTTTCTTCGATGTGCCACGTATTTTATTATTGAACTCGCTGGACTATAGGTAGGTGGATCTAATGCTTTAGTTTTAGATTTGCAGCTGGTCGAGGTTCGCTTTCTTTCGATGTGCCACGTATTTTATTATTGAACTCGCTGCTCAAGGGGTAAGTGGGTGTGGAAGCTGTTTAGATTCGTTATAGATTTTTTTCACACTCTTGCTCGCCTTCCTTGGATGTGCCACGTATTTTATTATTGAGCTCACTACGCGTAGGGTAGTTTGGCTTAAAGCTTCAGTATTAGATATTTTTCTCACTCTTGCTCGCCATCCTTCGATGTACCACGTATTTTATTATTGAACTCGCTGTGCGCGGGGTAAGTGCGAGTGGAAGCTGTTTAGATTCGTTATAGATTTTTTTCACACTCTTGCTCGGCTTCCTTGGATGTGCCACGTATTTTATTATTGAGCTCACTACGCGTAGGGTAGTTTGGCTTAAAGCTTCAGTATTAGATATTTTTCTCACTCTTGCTCGCCATCCTTCGATGTACCACGTATTTTATTATTGAACTCGATGCGCGTGGGGAAAGTGCGAGTGGAAGCTGTTTAGATTCGTTATAGATTTTTTTCACACTCTTGCTCGCCTTCCTTGGATGTGCCACGTATTTTATTATTGAGCTCACTACGCGTAGGGTAGTTTGGCTTAAAGCTTCAGTATTAGATATTTTTCTCACTCTTGCTCGCCATCCTTCGATGTACCACGTATTTTATTATTGAACTCTATGCGCGTGGGGTATGTGGGTGTGGAAGCTTTGGTTTTAGATTGATTTCTCACTCCTGCTCGCCTTTCTTCGATGTGCCACGTATTTTATTATTGAACTCGCTGGACTATAGATAGGTGGGTCAAATGTTTTAGTTTTAGATTTACAGCTTGTCGAGGTTCGCTTTCCTCCGATGAACCACGTATTTTATAATTGAACTCGCTGAGCGTAGGGGAAGTGGGTTTGAAATCTTTGCTTTTAGATTTTTTTCCCACTCTTGCTCGCCTTCCTTCGATGTGCCACGTATTTTATTATTGAACTCGCTGCGCGCGGGGTAAGTGGGAGTGGAAGCTGTTTAGATTCGTTATAGATTTTTTTCACACTCTTGCTTGCCTTCCTTGGATGTGCCACGTATTTTATTATTGAACTCGATGCGCGCGGGGTAAGTGGGAGTGGAAGCTGTTTAGATTCGTTATAGATTTTTTTCACACTCTTGCTCGCCTTCCTTCGATGTGCCACGTATTTTATTATTGAACTCGCTGCGCGTAGGGGAAGTGGGTTTGAAATCTTTGGTTTTAGATTTTTTTCCCACTCCTGCTCGCCTTTCTTCGATGTGCCACGTATTTTATTATTGAACTCGCTGGAGTATAGGTAGGTGGATCTAATGCTTTAGTTTTAGATTTGCAGCTGGTCGAGGTTCGCTTTCTTTCGATGTGCCACGTATTTTATTATTGAACTCGCTGCTCAAGGGTTAAGTGGTTGTGGAAGCTGTTTAGATTCGTTATAAATTTTTTTCACACTCTTGCTCGCCTTCCATCGATGTGCCACGTATTTTATTATTGAACTCGATGCGCGTGGGGTAAGTGCGAGTGGAAGCTGTTTAGATTCGTTATAGATTTTTTTCACACTCTTGCTCGCCTTCCTTGGATGTGCCACGTATTTTATTATTGAGCTCACTACGCGTAGGGTAGTTTGGCTTAAAGCTTCAGTATTAGATATTTTTCTCACTCTTGCTCGCCATCCTTCGATGTACCACGTATTTTATTATTGAACTCGCTGTGCGCGGGGTAAGTGCGAGTGGAAGCTGTTTAGATTCGTTATAGATTTTTTTCACACTCTTGCTCGCCTTCCTTGGATGTGCCACGTATTTTATTATTGAGCTCACTACGCGTAGGGTAGTTTGGCTTAAAGCTTCAGTATTAGATATTTTTCTCACTCTTGCTCGCCATCCTTCGATGTACCACGTATTTTATTATTGAACTCGATGCACGTGGGGTATGTGGGTCTGGAAGCTTTGGTTTTAGATTGATTTCTCACTCCTGCTCGCCTTCCTTGGATGTGCCACGTATTTTATTATTGAGCTCACTACGCGTAGGGTAGTTTGGCTTAAAGCTTCAGTATTAGATATTTTTCTCACTCTTGCTCGCCATCCTTCGATGTACCACGTATTTTATTATTGAACTCGCTGTGCGTGGGGTAAGTGCGAGTGGAAGCTGTTTAGATTCGTTATAGATTTTTTTCACACTCTTGCTCGCCTTCCTTGGATGTGCCACGTATTTTATTATTGAGCTCACTACGCGTAGGGTAGTTTGGCTTAAAGCTTCAGTATTAGATATTTTTCTCACTCTTGCTCGCCATCCTTCGATGTACCACGTATTTTATTATTGAACTCGCTGAGCGTAGGGGAAGTGGGTTTGAAATCTTTGGTTTTAGATTTTTTTCCCACTCTTGCTCGCCTTCCTTCGATGTGCCGCGTATTTTATTATTGAACTCGCTGCGCGCGGGGTAAGTGGGAGTGGAAGCTGTTTAGATTCGTTATAGATTTTTTTCACACTCTTGCTCGCCTTCCTTGGATGTGCCACGTATTTTATTATTGAACTCGCTGAGCGCGGGGTAAGTGCGAGTGGAAGCTGTTTAGATTCGTTATAGATTTTTTTCACACTCTTGCTCGCCTTCCTTGGATGTGCCACGTATTTTATTATTGAGCTCACTACGCGTAGGGTAGTTTGGCTTAAAGCTTCAGTATTAGATATTTTTCTCACTCTTGCTCGCCATCCTTCGATGTGCCACGTATTTTATTATTGAACTCGCTGCGCGTAGGGTAGTTTGGCTTAAAGCTTCAGTATTAGATATTTTTCTCACTCTTGCTCGCCATCCTTCGATGTACCACGTATTTTATTATTGAACTCGATGCGCGTGGGGTATGTGGGTGTGGAAGCTTTGGTTTTAGATTGATTTCTCACTCCTGCTCGCCTTTCTTCGATGTGCCACGTATTTTATTATTGAACTCGCTGGACTATAGGTAGGTGGGTCTAATGTTTTAGTTTTAGATTTACAGCTTGTCGAGGTTCGCTTTCCTCCGATGAGCCACGTATTTTATAATTGAACTCGCTGAGCGTAGGGGAAGTGGGTTTGAAATCTTTGCTTTTAGATTTGTTTCCCACTCTTGCTCGCCTTCCTTCGATGTGCCACGTATTTTATTATTGAACTCGCTGCGTGTAGGGTAGTTTGGCTTAAAGCTTCAGTATTAGATATTTTTCTCACTCTTGCTCGCCATCCTTCGATGTACCACGTATTTTATTATTGAACTCGCTGCGCGTGGGGAAAGTGGGTTTGAAAGCTTTGGTTTTAGATTTTTTCCCACTCTTGCTCGCCTTCCTTCGATGTGCCACGTAATTTATTATTGAGCTCACTACGCGTAGGGTAGTTTGGCTTAAAGCTTCAGTATTAGATATTTTTCTCACTCTTGCTCGCCATCCTTCGATGTACCACGTATTTTATTATTGAACTCGCTGCGCGTAGGGGAAGTGGGTTTGAAATCTTTGGTTTTAGATTTTTTTCCCACTCCTGCTCGCCTTTCTCCGATGTGCCACGTATTTAATTATTGAACTCGCTGGACTATAGGTAGGTGGATCTAATGCTTTAGTTTTAGATTTGCAGCTGGTCGAGGTTCGCTTTCTTTCGATGTGCCACGTATTTTATTATTGAACTCGCTGCTCAAGGGGTAAGTGGGTGTGGAAGCTGTTTAGATTCGTTATAGATTTTTTTCACACTCTTGCTCGCCTTCCTTGGATGTGCCACGTATTTTATTATTGAGCTCACTACGCGTAGGGTAGTTTGGCTTAAAGCTTCAGTATTAGATATTTTTCTCACTCTTGCTCGCCATCCTTCGATGTACCACGTATTTTATTATTGAACTCGATGCGCGTGGGGTATGTGGGTCTGGAAGCTTTGGTTTTAGATTGATTTCTCACTCCTGCTCGCCTTTCTTCGATGTGCCACGTATTTTATTATTGAACTCGCTGGACTATAGGTAGGTAGGTCTAATGTTTTAGTTTTAGATTTACAGCTTGTCGCGGTTCGCTTTCCTCCGATGAGCCACGTATTTTATAATTGAGCTCACTACGCGTAGGGTAGTTTGGCTTAAAGCTTCAGTATTAGATATTTTTCTCACTCTTGCTCGCCATCCTTCGATGTACCACGTATTTTATTATTGAACTCGCTGCGCGTGGGGAAAGTGGGTTTGAAAGCGTTGGTTTTAGGTTTTTTCCCACTCTTGCTCGCCTTCCTTCGATGTGCCACGTAATTTATTATTGAACTCGCTGCGCGTGGGGAAAGTGCGAGTGGAAGCTGTTTAGATTCGTTATAGATTTTTTTCACACTCTTGCTCGCCTTCCTAGGATGTGCCACGTATTTTATTATTGAGCTCACTACGCGTAGGGTAGTTTGGCTTAAAGCTTCAGTATTAGATATTTTTCTCACTCTTGCTCGCCATCCTTCGATGTGCCACGTATTTTATTATTGAACTCGCTGCGCGTAGGGTAGTTTGGCTTAAAGCTTCAGTATTAGATATTTTTCTCACTCTTGCTCGCCATCCTTCGATGTACCACGTATTTTATTATTGAACTCGCTGCGCGTAGGGGAAGTGGGTTTGAAATCTTTGGTTTTAGATTTTTTTCCCACTCCTGCTCGCCTTTCTTCGATGTGCCACGTATTTTATTATTGAACTCGCTGGACTATAGGTAGGTGGATCTAATGCTTTAGTTTTAGATTTGCAGCTGGTCGAGGTTCGCTTTCTTTCGATGTGCCACGTATTTTATTATTGAACTCGCTGCTCAAGGGGTAAGTGGGTGTGGAAGCTGTTTAGATTCGTTATAGATTTTTTTCACACTCTTGCTCGCCTTCCTTGGATGTGCCACGTATTTTATTATTGAGCTCACTACGCGTAGGGTAGTTTGGCTTAAAGCTTCAGTATTAGATATTTTTCTCACTCTTGCTCGCCATCCTTCGATGTACCACGTATTTTATTATTGAACTCGCTGTGCGCGGGGTAAGTGCGAGTGGAAGCTGTTTAGATTCGTTATAGATTTTTTTCACACTCTTGCTCGGCTTCCTTGGATGTGCCACGTATTTTATTATTGAGCTCACTACGCGTAGGGTAGTTTGGCTTAAAGCTTCAGTATTAGATATTTTTCTCACTCTTGCTCGCCATCCTTCGATGTACCACGTATTTTATTATTGAACTCGATGCGCGTGGGGAAAGTGCGAGTGGAAGCTGTTTAGATTCGTTATAGATTTTTTTCACACTCTTGCTCGCCTTCCTAGGATGTGCCACGTATTTTATTATTGAGCTCACTACGCGTAGGGTAGTTTGGCTTAAAGCTTCAGTATTAGATATTTTTCTCACTCTTGCTCGCCATCCTTCGATGTGCCACGTATTTTATTATTGAACTCGCTGCGCGTAGGGTAGTTTGGCTTAAAGCTTCAGTATTAGATATTTTTCTCACTCTTGCTCGCCATCCTTCGATGTACCACGTATTTTATTATTGAACTCGCTGCGCGTAGGGGAAGTGGGTTTGAAATCTTTGGTTTTAGATTTTTTTCCCACTCCTGCTCGCCTTTCTTCGATGTGCCACGTATTTTATTATTGAACTCGCTGGACTATAGGTAGGTGGATCTAATGCTTTAGTTTTAGATTTGCAGCTGGTCGAGGTTCGCTTTCTTTCGATGTGCCACGTATTTTATTATTGAACTCGCTGCTCAAGGGGTAAGTGGGTGTGGAAGCTGTTTAGATTCGTTATAGATTCTTTTCACACTCTTGCTCGCCTTCCTTGGATGTGCCACGTATTTTATTATTGAGCTCACTACGCGTAGGGTAGTTTGGCTTAAAGCTTCAGTATTAGATATTTTTCTCACTCTTGCTCGCCATCCTTCGATGTACCACGTATTTTATTATTGAACTCGCTGTGCGCGGGGTAAGTGCGAGTGGAAGCTGTTTAGATTCGTTATAGATTTTTTTCACACTCTTGCTCGGCTTCCTTGGATGTGCCACGTATTTTATTATTGAGCTCACTACGCGTAGGGTAGTTTGGCTTAAAGCTTCAGTATTAGATATTTTTCTCACTCTTGCTCGCCATCCTTCGATGTACCACGTATTTTATTATTGAACTCGATGCGCGTGGGGTATGTGGGTCTGGAAGCTTTGGTTTTAGATAGATTTCTCACTCCTGCTCGCCTTCCTTGGATGTGCCACGTATTTTATTATTGAGCTCACTACGCGTAGGGTAGTTTGGCTTAAAGCTTCAGTATTAGATATTTTTCTCACTCTTGCTCGCCATCCTTCGATGTACCACGTATTTTATTATTGAACTCGCTGTGCGTGGGGTAAGTGCGAGTGGAACCTGTTTAGATTCGTTATAGATTTTTTTCACACTCTTGCTCGCCTTCCTTGGATGTGCCACGTATTTTATTATTGAGCTCACTACGCGTAGGGTAGTTTGGCTTAAAGCTTCAGTATTAGATATTTTTCTCACTCTTGCTCGCCATCCTTCGGTGTACCACGTATTTTATTATTGAACTCGCTGAGCGTAGGGGAAGTGGGTTTGAAATCTTTGGTTTTAGATTTTTTTCCCACTCTTGCTCGCCTTCCTTCGATGTGCCGCGTATTTTATTATTGAACTCGCTGCGCGCGGGGTAAGTGGGAGTGGAAGCTGTTTAGATTCGTTATAGATTTTTTTCACACTCTTGCTCGCCTTCCTTGGATGTGCCACGTATTTTATTATTGAACTCGCTGCGCGTGGGGAAAGTGGGTTTGAAAGCGTTGGTTTTAGGTTTTTTCCCACTCTTGCTCGCCTTCCTTCGATGTGCCACGTAATTTATTATTGAACTCGCTGCGCGTGGGGAACGTGGGTTTGAAAGCTTTGGTTTTAGATTTTTTTCCAACTCTTGCTCGCCTTCCATCGATGTGCCACGTATTTTATTATTGAACTCGCTGCGCGTAGGGGAAGTGGGTTTGAAATCTTTGGTTTTAGATTTTTTTCCCACTCCTGCTCGCCTTCCTTGGATGTGCCACGTATTTTATTATTGAGCTCACTACGCGTCGGGTAGTTTGGCTTAAAGCTTCAGTATTAGATATTTTTCTCACTCTTGCTCGCCATCCTTCGATGTGCCACGTATTTTATTATTGAACTCGCTGCGCGCGGGGTAAGTGGGAGTGGAAGCTGTTTAGATTCGTTATAGATTTTTTTCACACTCTTGCTCGCCTTCCTTGGATGTGCCACGTATTTTATTATTGAACTCGATGCGCGTAGGCTCGTTTGGTTTAAAGCTTTAGTATTAGATACTTTTCTCACTCTTGCTCGCCATCCTTCGATGTACCACGTATTTTATTATTGAACTCGATGCGCGTGGGGTATGTGGGTGTGGAAGCTTTGGTTTTAGATTGATTTCTCACTCCTGCTCGCCTTTCTTCGATGTGCCACGTATTTTATTATTGAACTCGCTGGAATATAGGTAGGTGGGTCAAATGTTTTAGTTTTAGATTTACAGCTTGTCGACGTTCGCTTTCCTCCGATGAGCCACGTATTTTATTATTGAACTCGCTGCGCGTGGGGTAAGTGGGAGAGGAAGCTGTTTAGATTCGTTATAGATTTTTTTCACACTATTGCTCACCTTCCTTGGATGTGCCACCTATTTCATTATTGAGCTCACTACGCGTAGTTTGGTTTAAAGCTTCAGTATTAAATATTTTCTCACCCTAGCTAGCCATCCTTCTATGTGGCACGTATTTTATTATTGAACTCGCTGGGCTATAGGTAGGTGGGTCTAATGCTTTAGTTTTAGATTTACAGCTGGTCGAGTTTCGCTCTCTTTCGATGTGCCACGTATTTTATTATTGAACTCGCTGCGCGTAGGGTAGTTTGGTTTAAAGCTTTAGTATTAGATATTTTTCTCACTCTTGCTAGCCATCCTTCGATGTGCCACGTATTTTATTATTGAACTCGCTGCGCGCGGGTTAAGTGGGAGTGGAAGCATTGGTTTTAGATTTTTTTCCAACTCTTGCTCGCCTTCCTTCGATGTGCCACGTATTTTATTATTCAACTCGCTGCGCGTAGGGGAAGTGGGTTTGAAATCTTTGGTTTTAGATTTTTTTCCCACTCCTGCTCGCCTTCCTTGGATGTGCCACGTATTTTATTATTGAGCTGACTACGCGTCGGGTAGTTTGGCTTAAAGCTTCAGTATTAGATATTTTTCTCACTCTTGCTCGCCATCCTTCGATGTGCCACGTATTTTATTATTGAACTCGCTGCGCGCGGGGTAAGTGGGAGTGGAAGCTGTTTAGATTCGTTATAGATTTTTTTCACACTCTTGCTCGCCTTCCTTCGATGTGCCACGTAATTTATTATTGAACTCGCTGCGCGTGGGGAACGTGGGTTTGAAAGCTTTGGTTTTAGATTTTTTTCCAACTCTTGCTCGCCTTCCATCGATGTGCCACGTATTTTATTATTGAACTCGCTGGGCTATAGGTAGGTGGGTCTAATGCTTTAGTTTTAGATTTACAGCTGGTCGAGGTTCGCTCTCTTTCGATGTGCCACGTATTTTATTATTGAACTCGCTGCGCGTAGGGTAGTTTGGTTTAAAGCTTTAGTATTAGATATTTTTCTCACTCTTGCTAGCCATCCTTCGATGTGCCACGTATTTTATTATTGAACTCGCTGCGCGCGGGTTAAGTGGGAGTGGAAGCATTGGTTTTAGATTTTTTTCCAACTCTTGCTCGCCTTCCTTCGATGTGCCACGTATTTTATTATTCAACTCGCTGCGCGTAGGGGAAGTGGGTTTGAAATCTTTGGTTTTAGATTTTTTTCCCACTCCTGCTCGCCTTCCTTGGATGTGCCACGTATTTTATTATTGAGCTGACTACGCGTCGGGTAGTTTGGCTTAAAGCTTCAGTATTAGATATTTTTCTCACTCTTGCTCGCCATCCTTCGATGTGCCACGTATTTTATTATTGAACTCGCTGCGCGCGGGGTAAGTGGGAGTGGAAGCTGTTTAGATTCGTTATAGATTTTTTTCACACTCTTGCTCGCCTTCCTTCGATGTGCCACGTATTTTATTATTGAACACGCTGCGCGTAGGGTAGTTTGGTTTAAAGCTTCCGTATTAGATATTTTTCTCACTATTGCTAGCCATCCTTCTATGTGCCACGTATTTTATTATTGAACTCGCTGCTCATGAGGTAAGTGGGAGTGGAAGCTGTTTAGATTCGTTATAGATTTTGTTCTCATTCTTGCTGGCCATCCTCCTATGTGCCACGTATTTTATTATTCAACTCGCTGCGCGTAGGGTCGTTTGGTTTAAAGCTTTAGTTTTCGATTTTTTCTCATTCTTGCTCGCCATCCTTCGATGAGCCACGTATTTTATTATTGAACTCGCTGCGCGCGGGGTAAGTGGGAGTGGAAGCTGTTTAGATTCGTTATAGATTTCTTTCACACTCTTGCTCGCCTTCGATCGATGTGCCACATATTTTATTATTGAACTCGATGCGCGTGGGGTAAGTGCGAGTGGAAGCTGTTTAGATTCGTTATAGATTTTTTTCACACTCTTGCTCGCCTTCCTTGGATGTGCCACGTATTTTATTATTGAACTCGCTGCGCGTAGGGGAAGTGGGTTTGAAATCTTTGGTTTTAGATTTTTTTCCCACTCCTGCTCGCCTTCCTTGGATGTGCCACGTATTTTATTATTGAGCTCACTACGCGTCGGGTAGTTTGGCTTAAAGCTTCAGTATTAGATATTTTTCTCACTCTTGCTCGCCATCCTTCGATGTGCCACGTATTTTATTATTGAACTCGCTGCGCGCGGGGTAAGTGGGAGTGGAAGCTGTTTAGATTCGTTAAAGATTTTTTTCACACTCTTGCTCGCCTTCCTTGTATGTGCCACGTATTTTATTATTGAGCTCACTACGCGTCGGGTAGTTTGGCTTAAAGCTTCAGTATTAGATATTTTTCTCACTCTTGCTCGCCATCCTTCGATGTGCCACGTATTTTATTATTGAACTCGCTGCGCGCGGGGTAAGTGGGAGTGGAAGCTGTTTAGATTCGTTATAGATTTTTTTCACACTCTTGCTCGCCTTCCTTGGATGTGCCACGTATTTTATTATTGAACTCGATGCGCGTAGGCTCGTTTGGTTTAAAGCTTTAGTATTAGATACTTTTCTCACTCTTGCTCGCCATCCTTCGATGTACCACGTATTTTATTATTGAACTCGATGCGCGTGGGGTATGTGGGTGTGGAAGCTTTGGTTTTAGATTGATTTCTCACTCCTGCTCGCCTTTCTTCGATGTGCCACGTATTTTATTATTGAACTCGCTGGAATATAGGTAGGTGGGTCAAATGTTTTAGTTTTAGATTTACAGCTTGTCGACGTTCGCTTTCCTCCGATGAGCCACGTATTTTATTATTGAACTCGCTGCGCGTGGGGTAAGTGGGAGAGGAAGCTGTTTAGATTCGTTATAGATTTTTTTCACACTATTGCTCACCTTCCTTGGATGTGCCACCTATTTCATTATTGAGCTCACTACGCGTAGTTTGGTTTAAAGCTTCAGTATTAAATATTTTCTCACCCTAGCTCGCCATCCTTCGATGTGCCACGTATTTTATTATTGAACTCGCTGGGCTATAGGTAGGTGGGTCTAATGCTTTAGTTTTAGATTTACAGCTGGTCGAGGTTCGCTCTCTTTCGATGTGCCACGTATTTTATTATTGAACTCGCTGCGCGTAGGGTAGTTTGGTTTAAAGCTTTAGTATTAGATATTTTTCTCACTCTTGCTAGCCATCCTTCGATGTGCCACGTATTTTATTATTGAACTCGCTGCGCGCGGGTTAAGTGGGAGTGGAAGCATTGGTTTTAGATTTTTTTCCAACTCTTGCTCGCCTTCCTTCGATGTGCCACGTATTTTATTATTCAACTCGCTGCGCGTAGGGGAAGTGGGTTTGAAATCTTTGGTTTTAGATTTTTTTCCCACTCCTGCTCGCCTTCCTTGGATGTGCCACGTATTTTATTATTGAGCTGACTACGCGTCGGGTAGTTTGGCTTAAAGCTTCAGTATTAGATATTTTTCTCACTCTTGCTCGCCATCCTTCGATGTGCCACGTATTTTATTATTGAACTCGCTGCGCGCGGGGTAAGTGGGAGTGGAAGCTGTTTAGATTCGTTATAGATTTTTTTCACACTCTTGCTCGCCTTCCTTCGATGTGCCACGTATTTTATTATTGAACACGCTGCGCGTAGGGTAGTTTGGTTTAAAGCTTCCGTATTAGATATTTTTCTCACTATTGCTAGCCATCCTTCTATGTGCCACGTATTTTATTATTGAACTCGCTGCTCATGAGGTAAGTGGGAGTGGAAGCTGTTTAGATTCGTTATAGATTTTGTTCTCATTCTTGCTGGCCATCCTCCTATGTGCCACGTATTTTATTATTCAACTCGCTGCGCGTAGGGTCGTTTGGTTTAAAGCTTTAGTTTTCGATTTTTTCTCATTCTTGCTCGCCATCCTTCGATGAGCCACGTATTTTATTATTGAACTCGCTGCGCGCGGGGTAAGTGGAAGTGGAAGCTGTTTAGATTCGTTATAGATTTCTTTCACACTCTTGCTCGCCTTCGAACGATGTGCCACATATTTTATTATTGAACTCGATGCGCGTGGGGTAAGTGCGAGTGGAAGCTGTTTAGATTCGTTATAGATTTTTTTCACACTCTTGCTCGCCTTCCTTGGATGTGCCACGTATTTTATTATTGAGCTCGCTGGGCTATAGGAAGGTGGCTCTAATGCTTTAGTTTTAGATTTACAGCTGGTCGAGGTTCGCTTTCTTTCGATGTGCCACGTATTTTATTATTGAACTCGTTGCGCGTAGGGTAGTTTGGTTTAAAGCTTTAGTATTAGATATTTTTCTCACTCTTGCTAGCCATCCTTCGATGTGCCACGTATTTTATTATTGAACTCGCTGCGCGCGGGGTAAGTGGGAGTGGAAGCATTGGTTTTAGATTTTTTTCCCACTCCTGCTCGCCTTCCTTGGATGTGCCACGTATTTTATTATTGAGCTGACTACGCGTCGGGTAGTTTGGCTTAAAGCTTCAGTATTAGATATTTTTCTCACTCTTGCTCGCCATCCTTCGATGTGCCACGTATTTTATTATTGAACTCGCTGCGCGCGGGGTAAGTGGGAGTGGAAGCTGTTTAGATTCGTTATAGATTTTTTTCACACTCTTGCTCGCCTTCCTTCGATGTGCCACGTATTTTATTATTGAACTCGCTGCGCGTAGGGTAGTTTGGTTTACAGCTTCCGTATTAGATATTTTTCTCACTATTGCTAGCCATCCTTCTATGTGCCACGTATTTTATTATTGAACTCGCTGCTCATGAGGTAAGTGGGAGTGGAAGCTGTTTAGATTCGTTATAGATTTTGTTCTCATTCTTGCTCGCCATCCTCCTATGTGCCACGTATTTTATTATTCAACTCGCTGCGCGTAGGGTCGTTTGGTTTAAAGCTTTAGTTTTCGATTTTTTCTCATTCTTGCTCGCCATCCTTCGATGAGCCACGTATTTTATTATTGAACTCGCTGCGCGCGGGGTAAGTGGGAGTGGAAGCTGTTTAGATTCGTTATAGATTTCTTTCACACTCTTGCTCGCCTTCCATCGATGTGCCACGTATTTTATTATTGAACACGCTGCGCGTAGGGTAGTTTGGTTTAAAGCTTCCGTATTAGATATTTTTCTCACTATTGCTAGCCATCCTTCTATGTGCCACGTATTTTATTATTGAACTCGCTGCTCATGAGGTAAGTGGGAGTGGAAGCTGTTTAGATTCGTTATAGATTTTGTTCTCATTCTTGCTGGCCATCCTCCTATGTGCCACGTATTTTATTATTCAACTCGCTGCGCGTAGGGTCGTTTGGTTTAAAGCTTTAGTTTTCGATTTTTTCTCATTCTTGCTCGCCATCCTTCGATGAGCCACGTATTTTATTATTGAACTCGCTGCGCGCGGGGTAAGTGGGAGTGGAAGCTGTTTAGATTCGTTATAGATTTCTTTCACACTCTTGCTCGCCTTCCATCGATGTGCCACATATTTTATTATTGAACTCGATGCGCGTGGGGTAAGTGCGAGTGGAAGCTGTTTAGATTCGTTATAGATTTTTTTCACACTCTTGCTCGCCTTCCTTGGATGTGCCACGTATTTTATTATTGAGCTCGCTGGGCTATAGGTAGGTGGCTCTAATGCTTTAGTTTTAGATTTACTGCTGGTCGAGGTTCGCTTTCTTTCGATGTGCCACGTATTTTATTATTGAACTCGTTGCGCGTAGGGTAGTTTGGTTTAAAGCTTTAGTATTAGATATTTTTCTCACTCTTGCTAGCCATCCTTCGATGTGCCACGTATTTTATTATTGAACTCGCTGCGCGCGGGGTAAGTGGGAGTGGAAGCATTGGTTTTAGATTTTTTTCCCACTCCTGCTCGCCTTCCTTGGATGTGCCACGTATTTTATTATTGAGCTGACTACGCGTCGGGTAGTTTGGCTTAAAGCTTCAGTATTAGATATTTTTCTCACTCTTGCTCGCCATCCTTCGATGTGCCACGTATTTTATTATTGAACTCGCTGCGCGCGGGGTAAGTGGGAGTGGAAGCTGTTTAGATTCGTTATAGATTTTTTTCACACTCTTGCTCGCCTTCCTTCGATGTGCCACGTATTTTATTATTGAACTCGCTGCGCGTAGGGTAGTTTGGTTTACAGCTTCCGTATTAGATATTTTTCTCACTATTGCTAGCCATCCTTCTATGTGCCACGTATTTTATTATTGAACTCGCTGCTCATGAGGTAAGTGGGAGTGGAAGCTGTTTAGATTCGTTATAGATATTTTTCTCACTCTTGCTCGCCATCCTTCGATGTGCCACGTATTTTATTATTGAACTCGCTGCGCGCGGGGTAAGTGGGAGTGGAAGCTGTTTAGATTCGTTATAGATTTTTTTCACACTCTTGCTCGCCTTCCTTGGATGTGCCACGTATTTTATTATTGAACTCGATGCGCGTAGGCTCGTTTGGTTTAAAGCTTTAGTATTAGATACTTTTCTCACTCTTGCTCGCCATCCTTCGATGTACCACGTATTTTATTATTGAACTCGATGCGCGTGGGGTATGTGGGTGTGGAAGCTTTGGTTTTAGATTGATTTCTCACTCCTGCTCGCCTTTCTTCGATGTGCCACGTATTTTATTATTGAACTCGCTGGAATATAGGTAGGTGGGTCAAATGTTTTAGTTTTAGATTTACAGCTTGTCGACGTTCGCTTTCCTCCGATGAGCCACGTATTTTATTATTGAACTCGCTGCGCGTGGGGTAAGTGGGAGAGGAAGCTGTTTAGATTCGTTATAGATTTTTTTCACACTATTGCTCACCTTCCTTGGATGTGCCACCTATTTCATTATTGAGCTCACTACGCGTAGTTTGGTTTAAAGCTTCAGTATTAAATATTTTCTCACCCTAGCTCGCCATCCTTCGATGTGCCACGTATTTTATTATTGAACTCGCTGCGCGTAGGGTAGTTTGGTTTAAAGCTTTAATTTTCGATTTTTTCTCACTCTTGCTAGCCATCCTTCTATGTGGCACGTATTTTATTATTGAACTCGCTGGGCTATAGGTAGGTGGGTCTAATGCTTTAGTTTTAGATTTACAGCTGGTCGAGTTTCGCTCTCTTTCGATGTGCCACGTATTTTATTATTGAACTCGCTGCGCGTAGGGTAGTTTGGTTTAAAGCTTTAGTATTAGATATTTTTCTCACTCTTGCTAGCCATCCTTCGATGTGCCACGTATTTTATTATTGAACTCGCTGCGCGCGGGTTAAGTGGGAGTGGAAGCATTGGTTTTAGATTTTTTTTCCAACTCTTGCTCGCCTTCCTTCGATGTGCCACGTATTTTATTATTCAACTCGCTGCGCGTAGGGGAAGTGGGTATGAAATCTTTGGTTTTAGATTTTTTTCCCACTCCTGCTCGCCTTCCTTGGATGTGCCACGTATTTTATTATTGAGCTGACTACGCGTCGGGTAGTTTGGCTTAAAGCTTCAGTATTAGATATTTTTCTCACTCTTGCTCGCCATCCTTCGATGTGCCACGTATTTTATTATTGAACTCGCTGCGCGCGGGGTAAGTGGGAGTGGAAGCTGTTTAGATTCGTTATAGATTTTTTTCACACTCTTGCTCGCCTTCCTTCGATGTGCCACGTAATTTATTATTGAACTCGCTGCGCGTGGGGAACGTGGGTTTGAAAGCTTTGGTTTTAGATTTTTTTCCAACTCTTGCTCGCCTTCCATCGATGTGCCACGTATTTTATTATTGAACTCGCTGCGCGTAGGGGAAGTGGGTTTGAAATCTTTGGTTTTAGATTTTTTTCCCACTCCTGCTCGCCTTCCTTGGATGTGCCACGTATTTTATTATTGAGCTCACTACGCGTCGGGTAGTTTGGCTTAAAGCTTCAGTATTAGATATTTTTCTCACTCTTGCTCGCCATCCTTCGATGTGCCACGTATTTTATTATTGAACTCGCTGCGCGCGGGGTAAGTGGGAGTGGAAGCTGTTTAGATTCGTTAAAGATTTTTTTCACACTCTTGCTCGCCTTCCTTGTATGTGCCACGTATTTTATTATTGAGCTCACTACGCGTCGGGTAGTTTGGCTTAAAGCTTCAGTATTAGATATTTTTCTCACTCTTGCTCGCCATCCTTCGATGTGCCACGTATTTTATTATTGAACTCGCTGCGCGCGGGGTAAGTGGGAGTGGAAGCTGTTTAGATTCGTTATAGATTTTTTTCACACTCTTGCTCGCCTTCCTTGGATGTGCCACGTATTTTATTATTGAACTCGATGCGCGTAGGCTCGTTTGGTTTAAAGCTTTAGTATTAGATACTTTTCTCACTCTTGCTCGCCATCCTTCGATGTACCACGTATTTTATTATTGAACTCGATGCGCGTGGGGTATGTGGGTGTGGAAGCTTTGGTTTTAGATTGATTTCTCACTCCTGCTCGCCTTTCTTCGATGTGCCACGTATTTTATTATTGAACTCGCTGGAATATAGGTAGGTGGGTCAAATGTTTTAGTTTTAGATTTACAGCTTGTCGACGTTCGCTTTCCTCCGATGAGCCACGTATTTTATTATTGAACTCGCTGCGCGTGGGGTAAGTGGGAGAGGAAGCTGTTTAGATTCGTTATAGATTTTTTTCACACTATTGCTCACCTTCCTTGGATGTGCCACCTATTTCATTATTGAGCTCACTACGCGTAGTTTGGTTTAAAGCTTCAGTATTAAATATTTTCTCACCCTAGCTCGCCATCCTTCGATGTGCCACGTATTTTATTATTGAACTCGCTGCGCGTAGGGTAGTTTGGTTTAAAGCTTTAATTTTCGATTTTTTCTCACTCTTGCTAGCCATCCTTCTATGTGGCACGTATTTTATTATTGAACTCGCTGGGCTATAGGTAGGTGGGTCTAATGCTTTAGTTTAAGATTTACAGCTGGTCGAGGTTCGCTCTCTTTCGATGTGCCACGTATTTTATTATTGAACTCGCTGCGCGTAGGGTAGTTTGGTTTAAAGCTTTAGTATTAGATATTTTTCTCACTCTTGCTAGCCATCCTTCGATGTGCCACGTATTTTATTATTGAACTCGCTGCGCGCGGGTTAAGTGGGAGTGGAAGCATTGGTTTTAGATTTTTTTCCAACTCTTGCTCGCCTTCCTTCGATGTGCCACGTATTTTATTATTCAACTCGCTGCGCGTAGGGGAAGTGGGTTTGAAATCTTTGGTTTTAGATTTTTTTCCCACTCCTGCTCGCCTTCCTTGGATGTGCCACGTATTTTATTATTGAGCTGACTACGCGTCGGGTAGTTTGGCTTAAAGCTTCAGTATTAGATATTTTTCTCACTCTTGCTCGCCATCCTTCGATGTGCCACGTATTTTATTATTGAACTCGCTGCGCGCGGGGTAAGTGGGAGTGGAAGCTGTTTAGATTCGTTATAGATTTTTTTCACACTCTTGCTCGCCTTCCTTCGATGTGCCACGTATTTTATTATTGAACACGCTGCGCGTAGGGAAGTTTGGTTTAAAGCTTCCGTATTAGATATTTTTCTCACTATTGCTAGCCATCCTTCTATGTGCCACGTATTTTATTATTGAACTCGCTGCGCGCGGGGTAAGTGGGAGTGGAAGCTGTTTAGATTCGTTATAGATTTCTTTCACACTCTTGCTCGCCTTCCATCGATGTGCCACATATTTTATTATTGAACTCGATGCGCGTGGGGTAAGTGCGAGTGGAAGCTGTTTAGATTCGTTATAGATTTTTTTCACACTCTTGCTCGCCTTCCTTGGATGTGCCACGTATTTTATTATTGAGCTGACTACGCGTCGGGTAGTTTGGCTTAAAGCTTCAGTATTAGATATTTTTCTCACTCTTGCTCGCCATCCTCCTATGTGCCACGTATTTTATTATTCAACTCGCTGCGCGTAGGGTCGTTTGGTTTAAAGCTTTAGTTTTCGATTTTTTCTCATTCTTGCTCGCCATCCTTCGATGAGCCACGTATTTTATTATTGAACTCGCTGCGCGCGGGGTAAGTGGGAGTGGAAGCTGTTTAGATTCGTTATAGATTTCTTTCACACTCTTGCTCGCCTTCCATCGATGTGCCACGTATTTTATTATTGAACTCGATGCGCGTGGGGTAAGTGCGAGTGGAAGCTGTTTAGATTCGTTATAGATTTTTTTCACACTCTTGCTCGCCTTCCTTGGATGTGCCACGTATTTTATTATTGAGCTCACTACGCGTAGGGTAGTTTGGCTTAAAGCTTCAGTATTAGATATTTTTCTCACTCTTGCTCGCCATCCTTCGATGTGCCGCGTATTTTATTATTGAACTCGCTGCGCGTGGGGTAAGTGGGAGAGGAAGCTGTTTAGATTCGTTATAGATTTTTTTCACACTATTGCTCACCTTCCTTGGATGTGCCACGTATTTCATTATTGAGCTCACTACGCGTAGTTTGGTTTAAAGCTTCAGTATTAAATATTTTCTCACCCTAGCTCGCCTTTCTTCGATGTGCCACGTATTTTATTATTGAACTCGCTGCGCGTAGGGAAGTTTGGTTTAAAGCTTCCGTATTAGATATTTTTCTCACTATTGCTAGCCATCCTTCTATGTGCCACGTATTTTATTATTGAACTCGCTGCTCATGAGGTAAGTGGGAGTGGAAGCTGTTTAGATTCGTTATAGATTTTGTTCTCATTCTTGCTCGCCATCCTCCTATGTGCCACGTATTTTATTATTCAACTCGCTGCGCGTAGGGTCGTTTGGTTTAAAGCTTCAGTTTTCGATTTTTTCTCATTCTTGCTCGCCATCCTTCGATGAGCCACGTATTTTATTATTGAACTCGCTGCGCGCGGGGTAAGTGGGAGTGGAAGCTGTTTAGATTCGTTATAGATTTTTTTCACACTCTTGCTCGCCTTCCTTGGATATGCCACGTATTTTATTATTGAACTCGATGCGCGTGGGGTAAGTGCGAGTGGAAGCTGTTTAGATTCGTTATAGATTTTTTTCACACTCTTGCTCGCCTTGCTTGGATGTGCCACGTATTTTATTATTGAACTCGATGCGCGTGGGGTAAGTGCGAGTGGAAGCTGTTTAGATTCGTTATAGATTTTTTTAACACTCTTGCTCGCCTTCCTTGGATGTGCCACGTATTTTATTATTGAACTCGATGCGCGTGGGGTAAGAGGGTTTGAAATCTTTGGTTTTAGATTTTTTTCTCACTCTTGCTAGCCATCCTTCTATGTGCCACGTATTTTATTATTGAACTCGCTGCTCATGAGGTAAGTGGGAGTGGAAGCTGTTTAGATTCGTTATAGATTTTGTTCTCATTTTTGCTCGCCATCCTTCTATGTGCCACGTATTTTATTATTGAACTCGCTGCGCGTAGGGTAGTTTGGTTTAAAGCTTCAGTATTAGATATTTTTCTCACTATTGCTAGCCATCCTTCTATGTGCCACGTATTTTATTATTGAACTCGCTGCTCATGAGGTAAGTGGGAGTGGAAGCTGTTTAGATTCGTTATAGATTTTGTTCTCATTTTTGCTCGCCATCCTTCTATGTGCCACGTATTTTATTATTGAACTCGCTGCGCGTAGGGTAGTTTGGTTTAAAGCTTCAGTATTAGATATTTTTCTCACTATTGCTAGCCATCCTTCTATGTGCCACGTATTTTATTATTGAACTCGCTGCTCATGAGGTAAGTGGGAGTGGAAGCTGTTTAGATTCGTTATAGATTTTGTTCTCACTCTTTCTCGCCATCCTTCGATGTGCCACGTATTTTATTATTGAACTCGCTGCGCGTAGCGTAGTTTGGTTTAAAGCTTTAGTATTAGATATTTTTCTCACTCTTGCTAGCCATCCTTCCATGTGCCACGTATTTTATTATTGAACTCGATGCGCGTGGGGTAAGTGCGAGTGGAAGCTGTTTAGATTCGTTATAGATTTCTTTCACACTCTTGCTCGCCTTCCATCGATGTGCCACGTATTTTATTATTGAACTCGCTGCGCGTAGGGTAGTTTGGTTTAAAGCTTTAGTATTAGATATTTTTCTCACTCTTGCTAGCCATCCTTCCATGTGCCACGTATTTTATTATTGAACTCGCTGCGCGTAGGGTAGTTTGGTTTAAAGCTTTAGTATTAGATATTTTTCTCACTCTTGCTCGCCATCCTTGGATGTGCCACGTATTTTATTATTGAACTCGCTGCGCGTGGGGTAAGAGGGTTTGAAATCTTTGGTTTTAGATTTTTTTCTCACTCTTGCTAGCCATCCTTCTATGTGCCACGTATTTTATTATTGAACTCGCTGCGCGTAGGGTAGTTTGGTTTAAAGCTTCAGTATTAGATATTTTTCTCACTATTGCTAGCCATCCTTCTATGTGCCACGTATTTTATTATTGAACTCGCTGCTCATGAGGTAAGTGGGAGTGGAAGCTGTTTAGATTCGTTATAGATTTTGTTCTCATTTTTGCTCGCCATCCTTCTATGTGCCACGTATTTTATTATTGAACTCGCTGCGCGTAGGGTAGTTTGGTTTAAAGCTTCAGTATTAGATATTTTTCTCAGTATTGCTAGCCATCCTTCTATGTGCCACGTATTTTATTATTGAACTCGCTGCTCATGAGGTAAGTGGGAGTGGAAGCTGTTTAGATTCGTTATAGATTTTGTTCTCACTCTTTCTCGCCATCCTTCGATGTGCCACGTATATTATTATTGAACTCGCTGCGCGTAGCGTAGTTTGGTTTAAAGCTTTAGTATTAGATATTTTTCTCACTCTTGCTAGCCATCCTTCTATGTGACACGTATTTTATTATTGAACTCGCTGCGCGTAGGGTAGTTTGGTTTAAAGCTTCAGTATTAGATATTTTTCTCACTCTTGCTCGCCATCCTTCGATGTGCCACGTATTTTATTATTGAACTCGCTGCACGTGGGGTAAGTGGGAGAGGAAGCTGTTTAGATTCGTTATAGATTTTTTTCACACTATTGCTCACCTTCCTTGGATGTGCCACGTATTTCATTATTGAGCTCACTACGCGTAGTTTGGTTTAAAGCTTCAGTATTAAATATTTTCTCACCCTAGCTCGCCTTTCTTCGATGTGCCACGTATTTTATTATTGAACTCGCTGCGCGTAGGGTAGTTTGGTTTAAAGCTTCCGTATTAGATATTTTTCTCACTATTGCTAGCCATCCTTCTATGTGCCACGTATTTTATTATTGAACTCGCTGCTCATGAGGTAAGTGGGAGTGGAAGCTGTTTAGATTCGTTATAGATTTTGTTCTCATTCTTGCTCGCCATCCTCCTATGTGCCACGTATTTTATTATTCAACTAGCTGCGCGTAGTGTCGTTTGGTTTAAAGCTTCAGTTTTCGATTTTTTCTCATTCTTGCTCGCCATCCTTCGATGAGCCACGTATTTTATTATTGAACTCGCTGCGCGCGGGGTAAGTGGGAGTGGAAGCTGTTCAGATTCGTTATAGATTTTTTTCACACTCTTGCTCGCCTTCCTTGGATATGCCACGTATTTTATTATTGAACTCGATGCGCGTGGGGTAAGTGCGAGTGGAAGCTGTTTAGATTCGTTATAGATTTTTTTCACACTCTTGCTCGCCTTGCTTGGATGTGCCACGCATTTTATTATTGAACTCGATGCGCGTGGGGTAAGTGCGAGTGGAAGCTGTTTAGATTCGTTATAGATTTTTTTAACACTCTTGCTCGCCTTCCTTGGATGTGCCACGTATTTTATTATTCAACTCGCTGCGCGTAGGGGAAGTGGGTTTGAAATCTTTGGTTTTAGATTTTTTTCCCACTCCTGCTCGCCTTCCTTGGATGTGCCACGTATTTTATTATTGAGCTGACTACGCGTCGGGTAGTTTGGCTTAAAGCTTCAGTATTAGATATTTTTCTCACTCTTGCTCGCCATCCTTCGATGTGCCACGTATTTTATTATTGAACTCGCTGCGCGCGGGGTAAGTGGGAGTGGAAGCTGTTTAGATTCGTTATAGATTTTTTTCACACTCTTGCTCGCCTTCCTTCGATGTGCCACGTATTTTATTATTGAACACGCTGCGCGTAGGGTAGTTTGGTTTAAAGCTTCCGTATTAGATATTTTTCTCACTATTGCTAGCCATCCTTCTATGTGCCACGTATTTTATTATTGAACTCGCTGCTCATGAGGTAAGTGGGAGTGGAAGCTGTTTAGATTCGTTATAGATTTTGTTCTCATTCTTGCTGGCCATCCTCCTATGTGCCACGTATTTTATTATTCAACTCGCTGCGCGTAGGGTCGTTTGGTTTAAAGCTTTAGTTTTCGATTTTTTCTCATTCTTGCTCGCCATCCTTCGATGAGCCACGTATTTTATTATTGAACTCGCTGCGCGCGGGGTAAGTGGGAGTGGAAGCTGTTTAGATTCGTTATAGATTTCTTTCACACTCTTGCTCGCCTTCCATCGATGTGCCACATATTTTATTATTGAACTCGATGCGCGTGGGGTAAGTGCGAGTGGAAGCTGTTTAGATTCGTTATAGATTTTTTTCACACTCTTGCTCGCCTTCCTTGGATGTGCCACGTATTTTATTATTGAGCTCGCTGGGCTATAGGTAGGTGGCTCTAATGCTTTAGTTTTAGATTTACAGCTGGTCGAGGTTCGCTTTCTTTCGATGTGCCACGTATTTTATTATTGAACTCGTTGCGCGTAGGGTAGTTTGGTTTAAAGCTTTAGTATTAGATATTTTTCTCACTCTTGCTAGCCATCCTTCGATGTGCCACGTATTTTATTATTGAACTCGCTGCGCGCGGGGTAAGTGGGAGTGGAAGCATTGGTTTTAGATTTTTTTCCCACTCCTGCTCGCCTTCCTTGGATGTGCCACGTATTTTATTATTGAGCTGACTACGCGTCGGGTAGTTTGGCTTAAAGCTTCAGTATTAGATATTTTTCTCACTCTTGCTCGCCATCCTTCGATGTGCCACGTATTTTATTATTGAACTCGCTGCGCGCGGGGTAAGTGGGAGTGGAAGCTGTTTAGATTCGTTATAGATTTTTTTCACACTCTTGCTCGCCTTCCTTCGATGTGCCACGTATTTTATTATTGAACTCGCTGCGCGTAGGGTAGTTTGGTTTACAGCTTCCGTATTAGATATTTTTCTCACTATTGCTAGCCATCCTTCTATGTGCCACGTATTTTATTATTGAACTCGCTGCTCATGAGGTAAGTGGGAGTGGAAGCTGTTTAGATTCGTTATAGATTTTTTTCACACTCTTGCTCGCCTTCCTTCGATGAGCCACGTATTTTATTATTGAACTCGCTGCGCGCGGGGTAAGTGGGAGTGGAAGCTGTTTAGATTCGTTATAGATTTTTTTCACACTCTTGCTCGCCTTCCTTGGATATGCCACGTATTTTATTATTGAACTCGATGCGCGTGGGGTAAGTGCGAGTGGAAGCTGTTTAGATTCGTTATAGATTTTTTTCACACTCTTGCTCGCCTTGCTTGGATGTGCCACGTATTTTATTATTGAACTCGATGCGCGTGGGGTAAGTGCGAGTGGAAGCTGTTTAGATTCGTTATAGATTTTTTTAACACTCTTGCTCGCCTTCCTTGGATGTGCCACGTATTTTATTATTGAACTCGATGCGCGTGGGGTAAGTGCGAGTGGAAGCTGTTTAGATTCGTTATAGATTTCTTTCACACTCTTGCTCGCCTTCCATCGATGTGCCACGTATTTTATTATTGAACTCGCTGCGCGTAGGGTAGTTTGGTTTAAAGCTTTAGTATTAGATATTTTTCTCACTCTTGCTAGCCATCCTTCCATGTGCCACGTATTTTATTATTGAACTCGCTGCGCGTAGGGTAGTTTGGTTTAAAGCTTTAGTATTAGATATTTTTCTCACTCTTGCTCGCCATCCTTGGATGTGCCACGTATTTTATTATTGAACTCGCTGCGCGTGGGGTAAGAGGGTTTGAAATCTTTGGTTTTAGATTTTTTTCTCACTCTTGCTAGCCATCCTTCTATGTGCCACGTATTTTATTATTGAACTCGCTGCGCGTAGGGTAGTTTGGTTTAAAGCTTCAGTATTAGATATTTTTCTCACTATTGCTAGCCATCCTTCTATGTGCCACGTATTTTATTATTGAACTCGCTGCTCATGAGGTAAGTGGGAGTGGAAGCTGTTTAGATTCGTTATAGATTTTGTTCTCATTTTTGCTCGCCATCCTTCTATGTGCCACGTATTTTATTATTGAACTCGCTGCGCGTAGGGTAGTTTGGTTTAAAGCTTCAGTATTAGATATTTTTCTCACTATTGCTAGCCATCCTTCTATGTGCCACGTATTTTATTATTGAACTCGCTGCTCATGAGGTAAGTGGGAGTGGAAGCTGTTTAGATTCGTTATAGATTTTGTTCTCACTCTTTCTCGCCATCCTTCGATGTGCCACGTATTTTATTATTGAACTCGCTGCGCGTAGCGTAGTTTGGTTTAAAGCTTTAGTATTAGATATTTTTCTCACTCTTGCTAGCCATCCTTCCATGTGCCACGTATTTTATTATTGAACTCGATGCGCGTGGGGTAAGTGCGAGTGGAAGCTGTTTAGATTCGTTATAGATTTTGTTCTCATTCTTGCTCGCCATCCTCCTATGTGCCACGTATTTTATTATTCAACTAGCTGCGCGTAGTGTCGTTTGGTTTAAAGCTTCAGTTTTCGATTTTTTCTCATTCTTGCTCGCCATCCTTCGATGAGCCACGTATTTTATTATTGAACTCGCTGCGCGCGGGGTAAGTGGGAGTGGAAGCTGTTCAGATTCGTTATAGATTTTTTTCACACTCTTGCTCGCCTTCCTTGGATATGCCACGTATTTTATTATTGAACTCGATGCGCGTGGGGTAAGTGCGAGTGGAAGCTGTTTAGATTCGTTATAGATTTTTTTCACACTCTTGCTCGCCTTGCTTGGATGTGCCACGCATTTTATTATTGAACTCGATGCGCGTGGGGTAAGTGCGAGTGGAAGCTGTTTAGATTCGTTATAGATTTTTTTAACACTCTTGCTCGCCTTCCTTGGATGTGCCACGTATTTTATTATTCAACTCGCTGCGCGTAGGGGAAGTGGGTTTGAAATCTTTGGTTTTAGATTTTTTTCCCACTCCTGCTCGCCTTCCTTGGATGTGCCACGTATTTTATTATTGAGCTGACTACGCGTCGGGTAGTTTGGCTTAAAGCTTCAGTATTAGATATTTTTCTCACTCTTGCTCGCCATCCTTCGATGTGCCACGTATTTTATTATTGAACTCGCTGCGCGCGGGGTAAGTGGGAGTGGAAGCTGTTTAGATTCGTTATAGATTTTTTTCACACTCTTGCTCGCCTTCCTTCGATGTGCCACGTATTTTATTATTGAACACGCTGCGCGTAGGGTAGTTTGGTTTAAAGCTTCCGTATTAGATATTTTTCTCACTATTGCTAGCCATCCTTCTATGTGCCACGTATTTTATTATTGAACTCGCTGCTCATGAGGTAAGTGGGAGTGGAAGCTGTTTAGATTCGTTATAGATTTTGTTCTCATTCTTGCTGGCCATCCTCCTATGTGCCACGTATTTTATTATTCAACTCGCTGCGCGTAGGGTCGTTTGGTTTAAAGCTTTAGTTTTCGATTTTTTCTCATTCTTGCTCGCCATCCTTCGATGAGCCACGTATTTTATTATTGAACTCGCTGCGCGCGGGGTAAGTGGGAGTGGAAGCTGTTTAGATTCGTTATAGATTTCTTTCACACTCTTGCTCGCCTTCCATCGATGTGCCACATATTTTATTATTGAACTCGATGCGCGTGGGGTAAGTGCGAGTGGAAGCTGTTTAGATTCGTTATAGATTTTTTTCACACTCTTGCTCGCCTTCCATGGATGTGCCACGTATTTTATTATTGAGCTCGCTGGGCTATAGGTAGGTGGCTCTAATGCTTTAGTTTTAGATTTACAGCTGGTCGAGGTTCGCTTTCTTTCGATGTGCCACGTATTTTATTATTGAACTCGTTGCGCGTAGGGTAGTTTGGTTTAAAGCTTTAGTATTAGATATTTTTCTCACTCTTGCTAGCCATCCTTCGATGTGCCACGTATTTTATTATTGAACTCGCTGCGCGCGGGGTAAGTGGGAGTGGAAGCATTGGTTTTAGATTTTTTTCCCACTCCTGCTCGCCTTCCTTGGATGTGCCACGTATTTTATTATTGAGCTGACTACGCGTCGGGTAGTTTGGCTTAAAGCTTCAGTATTAGATATTTTTCTCACTCTTGCTCGCCATCCTTCGATGTGCCACGTATTTTATTATTGAACTCGCTGCGCGCGGGGTAAGTGGGAGTGGAAGCTGTTTAGATTCGTTATAGATTTTTTTCACACTCTTGCTCGCCTTCCTTCGATGTGCCACGTATTTTATTATTGAACTCGCTGCGCGTAGGGTAGTTTGGTTTACAGCTTCCGTATTAGATATTTTTCTCACTATTGCTAGCCATCCTTCTATGTGCCACGTATTTTATTATTGAACTCGCTGCTCATGAGGTAAGTGGGAGTGGAAGCTGTTTAGATTCGTTATAGATTTTGTTCTCATTCTTGCTCGCCATCCTCCTATGTGCCACGTATTTTATTATTCAACTCGCTGCGCGTAGGGTCGTTTGGTTTAAAGCTTTAGTTTTCGATTTTTTCTCATTCTTGCTCGCCATCCTTCGATGAGCCACGTATTTTATTATTGAACTCGCTGCTCGCGGGGTAAGTGGGAGTGGAAGCTGTTTAGATTCGTTATAGATTTCTTTCACACTCTTGCTCGCCTTCCTTGGATATGCCACGTATTTTATTATTGAACTCGATGCGCGTGGGGTAAGTGCGAGTGGAAGCTGTTTAGATTCGTTATAGATTTTTTTCACACTCTTGCTCGCCTTCCTTGGATGTGCCACGTATTTTATTATTGAGCTCACTACGCGTAGGGTAGTTTGGCTTAAAGCTTCAGTATTAGATATTTTTCTCACTCTTGCTCGCCATCCTTCGATGTGCCACGTATTTTATTATTGAACTCGCTGCGCGTAGGGTAGTTTGGTTTAAAGCTTCAGTATTAGATATTTTTCTCACTATTGCTAGCCATCCTTCTATGTGCCACGTATTTTATTATTGAACTCGCTGCTCATGAGGTAAGTGGGAGTGGAAGCTGTTTAGATTCGTTATAGATTTTGTTCTCACTCTTTCTCGCCATCCTTCGATGTGCCACGTATTTTATTATTGAACTCGCTGCGCGTAGCGTAGTTTGGTTTAAAGCTTTAGTATTAGATATTTTTCTCACTCTTGCTAGCCATCCTTCCATGTGCCACGTATTTTATTATTGAACTCGATGCGCGTGGGGTAAGTGCGAGTGGAAGCTGTTTAGATTCGTTATAGATTTCTTTCACACTCTTGCTCGCCTTCCATCGATGTGCCACGTATTTTATTATTGAACTCGCTGCGCGTAGGGTAGTTTGGTTTAAAGCTTTAGTATTAGATATTTTTCTCACTCTTGCTAGCCATCCTTCCATGTGCCACGTATTTTATTATTGAACTCGCTGCGCGTAGGGTAGTTTGGTTTAAAGCTTTAGTATTAGATATTTTTCTCACTCTTGCTCGCCATCCTTGGATGTGCCACGTATTTTATTATTGAACTCGCTGCGCGTGGGGTAAGAGGGTTTGAAATCTTTGGTTTTAGATTTTTTTCTCACTCTTGCTAGCCATCCTTCTATGTGCCACGTATTTTATTATTGAACTCGCTGCGCGTAGGGTAGTTTGGTTTAAAGCTTCAGTATTAGATATTTTTCTCACTATTGCTAGCCATCCTTCTATGTGCCACGTATTTTATTATTGAACTCGCTGCTCATGAGGTAAGTGGGAGTGGAAGCTGTTTAGATTCGTTATAGATTTTGTTCTCATTTTTGCTCGCCATCCTTCTATGTGCCACGTATTTTATTATTGAACTCGCTGCGCGTAGGGTAGTTTGGTTTAAAGCTTCAGTATTAGATATTTTTCTCACTATTGCTAGCCATCCTTCTATGTGCCACGTATTTTATTATTGAACTCGCTGCTCATGAGGTAAGTGGGAGTGGAAGCTGTTTAGATTCGTTATAGATTTTGTTCTCATTTTTGCTCGCCATCCTTCTATGTGCCACGTATTTTATTATTGAACTCGCTGCGCGTAGGGTAGTTTGGTTTAAAGCTTCAGTATTAGATATTTTTCTCACTATTGCTAGCCATCCTTCTATGTGCCACGTATTTTATTATTGAACTCGCTGCTCATGAGGTAAGTGGGAGTGGAAGCTGTTTAGATTCGTTATAGATTCGCTGCGCGTAGGGTAGTTTGGTTTAAAGCTTCAGTATTAGATATTTTTCTCACTCTTGCTCGCCATCCTTCGATGTGCCACGTATTTTATTATTGAACTCGCTGCACGTGGGGTAAGTGGGAGAGGAAGCTGTTTAGATTCGTTATAGATTTTTTTCACACTATTGCTCACCTTCCTTGGATGTGCCACGTATTTCATTATTGAGCTCACTACGAGTAGTTTGGTTTAAAGCTTCAGTATTAAATATTTTCTCACCCTAGCTCGCCTTTCTTCGATGTGCCACGTATTTTATTATTGAACTCGCTGCGCGTAGGGTAGTTTGGTTTAAAGCTTCCGTATTAGATATTTTTCTCACTATTGCTAGCCATCCTTCTATGTGCCACGTATTTTATTATTGAACTCGCTGCTCATGAGGTAAGTGGGAGTGGAAGCTGTTTAGATTCGTTATAGATTTTGTTCTCATTCTTGCTCGCCATCCTCCTATGTGCCACGTATTTTATTATTCAACTAGCTGCGCGTAGGGTCGTTTGGTTTAAAGCTTCAGTTTTCGATTTTTTCTCATTCTTGCTCGCCATCCTTCGATGAGCCACGTATTTTATTATTGAACTCGCTGCGCGCGGGGTAAGTGGGAGTGGAAGCTGTTTAGATTCGTTATAGATTTTTTTCACACTCTTGCTCGCCTTCCTTGGATATGCCACGTATTTTATTATTGAACTCGATGCGCGTGGGGTAAGTGCGAGTGGAAGCTGTTTAGATTCGTTATAGATTTTTTTCACACTCTTGCTCGCCTTGCTTGGATGTGCCACGCATTTTATTATTGAACTCGATGCGCGTGGGGTAAGTGCGAGTGGAAGCTGTTTAGATTCGTTATAGATTTTTTTAACACTCTTGCTCGCCTTCCTTGGATGTGCCACGTATTTTATTATTCAACTCGCTGCGCGTAGGGGAAGTGGGTTTGAAATCTTTGGTTTTAGATTTTTTTCCCACTCCTGCTCGCCTTCCTTGGATGTGCCACGTATTTTATTATTGAGCTGACTACGCGTCGGGTAGTTTGGCTTAAAGCTTCAGTATTAGATATTTTTCTCACTCTTGCTCGCCATCCTTCGATGTGCCACGTATTTTATTATTGAACTCGCTGCGCGCGGGGTAAGTGGGAGTGGAAGCTGTTTAGATTCGTTATAGATTTTTTTCACACTCTTGCTCGCCTTCCTTGGATGTGCCACGTATTTTATTATTGAGCTCACTACGCGTAGGGTAGTTTGGCTTAAAGCTTCAGTATTAGATATTTTTCTCACTCTTGCTCGCCATCCTTCGATGTGCCGCGTATTTTATTATTGAACTCGCTGCGCGTGGGGTAAGTGGGAGAGGAAGCTGTTTAGATTCGTTATAGATTTTTTTCACACTATTGCTCACCTTCCTTGGATGTGCCACGTATTTCATTATTGAGCTCACTACGCGTAGTTTGGTTTAAAGCTTCAGTATTAAATATTTTCTCACCCTAGCTCGCCTTTCTTCGATGTGCCACGTATTTTATTATTGAACTCGCTGCGCGTAGGGAAGTTTGGTTTAAAGCTTCCGTATTAGATATTTTTCTCACTATTGCTAGCCATCCTTCTATGTGCCACGTATTTTATTATTGAACTCGCTGCTCATGAGGTAAGTGGGAGTGGAAGCTGTTTAGATTCGTTATAGATTTTGTTCTCATTCTTGCTCGCCATCCTCCTATGTGCCACGTATTTTATTATTCAACTCGCTGCGCGTAGGGTCGTTTGGTTTAAAGCTTCAGTTTTCGATTTTTTCTCATTCTTGCTCGCCATCCTTCGATGAGCCACGTATTTTATTATTGAACTCGCTGCGCGCGGGGTAAGTGGGAGTGGAAGCTGTTTAGATTCGTTATAGATTTTTTTCACACTCTTGCTCGCCTTCCTTGGATATGCCACGTATTTTATTATTGAACTCGATGCGCGTGGGGTAAGTGCGAGTGGAAGCTGTTTAGATTCGTTATAGATTTTTTTCACACTCTTGCTCGCCTTGCTTGGATGTGCCACGTATTTTATTATTGAACTCGATGCGCGTGGGGTAAGTGCGAGTGGAAGCTGTTTAGATTCGTTATAGATTTTTTTAACACTCTTGCTCGCCTTCCTTGGATGTGCCACGTATTTTATTATTGAACTCGATGCGCGTGGGGTAAGTGCGAGTGGAAGCTGTTTAGATTCGTTATAGATTTCTTTCACACTCTTGCTCGCCTTCCATCGATGTGCCACGTATTTTATTATTGAACTCGCTGCGCGTAGCGTAGTTTGGTTTAAAGCTTTAGTATTAGATATTTTTCTCACTCTTGCTAGCCATCCTTCCATGTGCCACGTATTTTATTATTGAACTCGATGCGCGTGGGGTAAGTGCGAGTGGAAGCTGTTTAGATTCGTTATAGATTTTGTTCTCATTTTTGCTCGCCATCCTTCTATGTGCCACGTATTTTATTATTGAACTCGCTGCGCGTAGGGTAGTTTGGTTTAAAGCTTCAGTATTAGATATTTTTCTCACTATTGCTAGCCATCCTTCTATGTGCCACGTATTTTATTATTGAACTCGCTGCTCATGAGGTAAGTGGGAGTGGAAGCTGTTTAGATTCGTTATAGATTTTGTTCTCACTCTTTCTCGCCATCCTTCGATGTGCCACGTATTTTATTATTGAACTCGCTGCGCGTAGGGTAGTTTGGTTTAAAGCTTTAGTATTAGATATTTTTCTCACTCTTGCTAGCCATCCTTCCATGTGCCACGTATTTTATTATTGAACTCGCTGCGCGTAGGGTAGTTTGGTTTAAAGCTTTAGTATTAGATATTTTTCTCACTCTTGCTCGCCATCCTTGGATTTGCCACGTATTTTATTATTGAACTCGCTGCGCGTGGGGTAAGAGGGTTTGAAATCTTTGGTTTTAGATTTTTTTCTCACTCTTGCTAGCCATCCTTCTATGTGCCACGTATTTTATTATTGAACTCGCTGCGCGTAGGGTAGTTTGGTTTAAAGCTTCAGTACTAGATATTTTTCTCACTATTGCTAGCCATCCTTCTATGTGCCACGTATTTTATTATTGAACTCGCTGCTCATGAGGTAAGTGGGAGTGGAAGCTGTTTAGATTCGTTATAGATTTTGTTCTCATTTTTGCTCGCCATCCTTCTATGTGCCACGTATTTTATTATTGAACTCGCTGCGCGTAGGGTAGTTTGGTTTAAAGCTTCAGTATTAGATATTTTTCTCACTATTGCTAGCCATCCTTCTATGTGCCACGTATTTTATTATTGAACTCGCTGCTCATGAGGTAAGTGGGAGTGGAAGCTGTTTAGATTCGTTATAGATTTTGTTCTCACTCTTTCTCGCCATCCTTCGATGTGCCACGTATATTATTATTGAACTCGCTGCGCGTAGCGTAGTTTGGTTTAAAGCTTTAGTATTAGATATTTTTCTCACTCTTGCTAGCCATCCTTCTATGTGACACGTATTTTATTATTGAACTCGCTGCGCGTAGGGTAGTTTGGTTTAAAGCTTCAGTATTAGATATTTTTCTCACTCTTGCTCGCCATCCTTCGATGTGCCACGTATTTTATTATTGAACTCGCTGCGCGCGGGGTAAGTGGGAGTGGAAGCTGTTTAGATTCGTTATAGATTTTTTTCACACTCTTGCTCGCCTTCCTTGGATGTGCCACGTATTTTATTATTGAGCTCACTACGCGTAGGGTAGTTTGGCTTAAAGCTTCAGTATTAGATATTTTTCTCACTCTTGCTCGCCATCCTTCGATGTGCCGCGTATTTTATTATTGAACTCGCTGCGCGTAGGGAAGTTTGGTTTAAAGCTTCCGTATTAGATATTTTTCTCACTATTGCTAGCCATCCTTCTATGTGCCACGTATTTTATTATTGAACTCGCTGCTCATGAGGTAAGTGGGAGTGGAAGCTGTTTAGATTCGTTATAGATTTTGTTCTCATTCTTGCTCGCCATCCTCCTATGTGCCACGTATTTTATTATTCAACTCGCTGCGCGTAGGGTCGTTTGGTTTAAAGCTTCAGTTTTCGATTTTTTCTCATTCTTGCTCGCCATCCTTCGATGAGCCACGTATTTTATTATTGAACTCGCTGCGCGCGGGGTAAGTGGGAGTGGAAGCTGTTTAGATTCGTTATAGATTTTTTTCACACTCTTGCTCGCCTTCCTTGGATATGCCACGTATTTTATTATTGAACTCGATGCGCGTGGGGTAAGTGCGAGTGGAAGCTGTTTAGATTCGTTATAGATTTTTTTCACACTCTTGCTCGCCTTGCTTGGATGTGCCACGTATTTTATTATTGAACTCGATGCGCGTGGGGTAAGTGCGAGTGGAAGCTGTTTAGATTCGTTATAGATTTTTTTAACACTCTTGCTCGCCTTCCTTGGATGTGCCACGTATTTTATTATTGAACTCGATGCGCGTGGGGTAAGTGCGAGTGGAAGCTGTTTAGATTCGTTATAGATTTCTTTCACACTCTTGCTCGCCTTCCATCGATGTGCCACGTATTTTATTATTGAACTCGCTGCGCGTAGGGTAGTTTGGTTTAAAGCTTTAGTATTAGATATTTTTCTCACTCTTGCTAGCCATCCTTCCATGTGCCACGTATTTTATTATTGAACTCGCTGCGCGTAGGGTAGTTTGGTTTAAAGCTTTAGTATTAGATAGTTTTCTCACTCTTGCTCGCCATCCTTGGATGTGCCACGTATTTTATTATTGAACTCGCTGCGCGTGGGGTAAGAGGGTTTGAAATCTTTGGTTTTAGATTTTTTTCTCACTCTTGCTAGCCATCCTTCTATGTGCCACGTATTTTATTATTGAACTCGCTGCGCGTAGGGTAGTTTGGTTTAAAGCTTCAGTATTAGATATTTTTCTCACTCTTGCTAGCCATCCTTCTATGTGCCACGTATTTTATTATTGAACTCGCTGCTCATGAGGTAAGTGGGAGTGGAAGCTGTTTAGATTCGTTATAGATTTTGTTCTCATTTTTGCTCGCCATCCTTCTATGTGCCACGTATTTTATTATTGAACTCGCTGCGCGTAGGGTAGTTTGGTTTAAAGCTTCAGTATTAGATATTTTTCTCACTATTGCTAGCCATCCTTCTATGTGCCACGTATTTTATTATTGAACTCGCTGCTCATGAGGTAAGTGGGAGTGGAAGCTGTTTAGATTCGTTATAGATTTTGTTCTCACTCTTTCTCGCCATCCTTCGATGTGCCACGTATTTTATTATTGAACTCGCTGCGCGTAGCGTAGTTTGGTTTAAAGCTTTAGTATTAGATATTTTTCTCACTCTTGCTAGCCATCCTTCCATGTGCCACGTATTTTATTATTGAACTCGATGCGCGTGGGGTAAGTGCGAGTGGAAGCTGTTTAGATTCGTTATAGATTTTGTTCTAATTCTTGCTCGCCATCCTCCTATGTGCCACGTATTTTATTATTCAACTAGCTGCGCGTAGTGTCGTTTGGTTTAAAGCTTCAGTTTTCGATTTTTTCTCATTCTTGCTCGCCATCCTTCGATGAGCCACGTATTTTATTATTGAACTCGCTGCGCGCGGGGTAAGTGGGAGTGGAAGCTGTTCAGATTCGTTATAGATTTTTTTCACACTCTTGCTCGCCTTCCTTGGATATGCCACGTATTTTATTATTGAACTCGATGCGCGTGGGGTAAGTGCGAGTGGAAGCTGTTTAGATTCGTTATAGATTTTTTTCACACTCTTGCTCGCCTTGCTTGGATGTGCCACGCATTTTATTATTGAACTCGATGCGCGTGGGGTAAGTGCGAGTGGAAGCTGTTTAGATTCGTTATAGATTTTTTTAACACTCTTGCTCGCCTTCCTTGGATGTGCCACGTATTTTATTATTCAACTCGCTGCGCGTAGGGGAAGTGGGTTTGAAATCTTTGGTTTTAGATTTTTTTCCCACTCCTGCTCGCCTTCCTTGGATGTGCCACGTATTTTATTATTGAGCTGACTACGCGTCGGGTAGTTTGGCTTAAAGCTTCAGTATTAGATATTTTTCTCACTCTTGCTCGCCATCCTTCGATGTGCCACGTATTTTATTATTGAACTCGCTGCGCGCGGGGTAAGTGGGAGTGGAAGCTGTTTAGATTCGTTATAGATTTTTTTCACACTCTTGCTCGCCTTCCTTCGATGTGCCACGTATTTTATTATTGAACACGCTGCGCGTAGGGTAGTTTGGTTTAAAGCTTCCGTATTAGATATTTTTCTCACTATTGCTAGCCATCCTTCTATGTGCCACGTATTTTATTATTGAACTCGCTGCTCATGAGGTAAGTGGGAGTGGAAGCTGTTTAGATTCGTTATAGATTTTGTTCTCATTCTTGCTGGCCATCCTCCTATGTGCCACGTATTTTATTATTCAACTCGCTGCGCGTAGGGTCGTTTGGTTTAAAGCTTTAGTTTTCGATTTTTTCTCATTCTTGCTCGCCATCCTTCGATGAGCCACGTATTTTATTATTGAACTCGCTGCGCGCGGGGTAAGTGGGAGTGGAAGCTGTTTAGATTCGTTATAGATTTCTTTCACACTCTTGCTCGCCTTCCATCGATGTGCCACATATTTTATTATTGAACTCGATGCGCGTGGGGTAAGTGCGAGTGGAAGCTGTTTAGATTCGTTATAGATTTTTTTCACACTCTTGCTCGCCTTCCTTGGATGTGCCACGTATTTTATTATTGAGCTCGCTGGGCTATAGGTAGGTGGCTCTAATGCTTTAGTTTTAGATTTACAGCTGGTCGAGGTTCGCTTTCTTTCGATGTGCCACGTATTTTATTATTGAACTCGTTGCGCGTAGGGTAGTTTGGTTTAAAGCTTTAGTATTAGATATTTTTCTCACTCTTGCTAGCCATCCTTCGATGTGCCACGTATTTTATTATTGAACTCGCTGCGCGCGGGGTAAGTGGGAGTGGAAGCATTGGTTTTAGATTTTTTTCCCACTCCTGCTCGCCTTCCTTGGATGTGCCACGTATTTTATTATTGAGCTGACTACGCGTCGGGTAGTTTGGCTTAAAGCTTCAGTATTAGATATTTTTCTCACTCTTGCTCGCCATCCTTCGATGTGCCACGTATTTTATTATTGAACTCGCTGCGCGCGGGGTAAGTGGGAGTGGAAGCTGTTTAGATTCGTTATAGATTTTTTTCACACTCTTGCTCGCCTTCCTTCGATGTGCCACGTATTTTATTATTGAACTCGCTGCGCGTAGGGTAGTTTGGTTTACAGCTTCCGTATTAGATATTTTTCTCACTATTGCTAGCCATCCTTCTATGTGCCACGTATTTTATTATTGAACTCGCTGCTCATGAGGTAAGTGGGAGTGGAAGCTGTTTAGATTCGTTATAGATTTTGTTCTCATTCTTGCTCGCCATCCTCCTATGTGCCACGTATTTTATTATTCAACTCGCTGCGCGTAGGGTCGTTTGGTTTAAAGCTTTAGTTTTCGATTTTTTCTCATTCTTGCTCGCCATCCTTCGATGAGCCACGTATTTTATTATTGAACTCGCTGCGCGCGGGGTAAGTGGGAGTGGAAGCTGTTTAGATTCGTTATAGATTTCTTTCACACTCTTGCTCGCCTTCCTTGGATATGCCACGTATTTTATTATTGAACTCGATGCGCGTGGGGTAAGTGCGAGTGGAAGCTGTTTAGATTCGTTATAGATTTTTTTCACACTCTTGCTCGCCTTCCTTGGATGTGCCACGTATTTTATTATTGAGCTCACTACGCGTAGGGTAGTTTGGCTTAAAGCTTCAGTATTAGATATTTTTCTCACTCTTGCTCGCCATCCTTCGATGTGCCACGTATTTTATTATTGAACTCGCTGCGCGTAGGGTAGTTTGGTTTAAAGCTTCAGTATTAGATATTTTTCTCACTATTGCTAGCCATCCTTCTATGTGCCACGTATTTTATTATTGAACTCGCTGCTCATGAGGTAAGTGGGAGTGGAAGCTGTTTAGATTCGTTATAGATTTTGTTCTCACTCTTTCTCGCCATCCTTCGATGTGCCACGTATTTTATTATTGAACTCGCTGCGCGTAGCGTAGTTTGGTTTAAAGCTTTAGTATTAGATATTTTTCTCACTCTTGCTAGCCATCCTTCCATGTGCCACGTATTTTATTATTGAACTCGATGCGCGTGGGGTAAGTGCGAGTGGAAGCTGTTTAGATTCGTTATAGATTTCTTTCACACTCTTGCTCGCCTTCCATCGATGTGCCACGTATTTTATTATTGAACTCGCTGCGCGTAGGGTAGTTTGGTTTAAAGCTTTAGTATTAGATATTTTTCTCACTCTTGCTAGCCATCCTTCCATGTGCCACGTATTTTATTATTGAACTCGCTGCGCGTAGGGTAGTTTGGTTTAAAGCTTTAGTATTAGATATTTTTCTCACTCTTGCTCGCCATCCTTGGATGTGCCACGTATTTTATTATTGAACTCGCTGCGCGTGGGGTAAGAGGGTTTGAAATCTTTGGTTTTAGATTTTTTTCTCACTCTTGCTAGCCATCCTTCTATGTGCCACGTATTTTATTATTGAACTCGCTGCGCGTAGGGTAGTTTGGTTTAAAGCTTCAGTATTAGATATTTTTCTCACTATTGCTAGCCATCCTTCTATGTGCCACGTATTTTATTATTGAACTCGCTGCTCATGAGGTAAGTGGGAGTGGAAGCTGTTTAGATTCGTTATAGATTTTGTTCTCATTTTTGCTCGCCATCCTTCTATGTGCCACGTATTTTATTATTGAACTCGCTGCGCGTAGGGTAGTTTGGTTTAAAGCTTCAGTATTAGATATTTTTCTCACTATTGCTAGCCATCCTTCTATGTGCCACGTATTTTATTATTGAACTCGCTGCTCATGAGGTAAGTGGGAGTGGAAGCTGTTTAGATTCGTTATAGATTTTGTTCTCATTTTTGCTCGCCATCCTTCTATGTGCCACGTATTTTATTATTGAACTCGCTGCGCGTAGGGTAGTTTGGTTTAAAGCTTCAGTATTAGATATTTTTCTCACTATTGCTAGCCATCCTTCTATGTGCCACGTATTTTATTATTGAACTCGCTGCTCATGAGGTAAGTGGGAGTGGAAGCTGTTTAGATTCGTTATAGATTCGCTGCGCGTAGGGTAGTTTGGTTTAAAGCTTCAGTATTAGATATTTTTCTCACTCTTGCTCGCCATCCTTCGATGTGCCACGTATTTTATTATTGAACTCGCTGCACGTGGGGTAAGTGGGAGAGGAAGCTGTTTAGATTCGTTATAGATTTTTTTCACACTATTGCTCACCTTCCTTGGATGTGCCACGTATTTCATTATTGAGCTCACTACGCGTAGTTTGGTTTAAAGCTTCAGTATTAAATATTTTCTCACCCTAGCTCGCCTTTCTTCGATGTGCCACGTATTTTATTATTGAACTCGCTGCGCGTAGGGTAGTTTGGCTTAAAGCTTCAGTATTAGATATTTTTCTCACTATTGCTAGCCATCCTTCTATGTGCCACGTATTTTATTATTGAACTCGCTGCTCATGAGGTAAGTGGGAGTGGAAGCTGTTTAGATTCGTTATAGATTTTGTTCTCATTCTTGCTCGCCATCCTCCTATGTGCCACGTATTTTATTATTCAACTCGCTGCGCGTAGGGTCGTTTGGTTTAAAGCTTTAGTTTTCGATTTTTTCTCATTCTTGCTCGCCATCCTTCGATGAGCCACGTATTTTATTATTGAACTCGCTGCGCGCGGGGTAAGTGGGAGTGGAAGCTGTTTAGATTCGTTATAGATTTCTTTCACACTCTTGCTCGCCTTCCTTGGATATGCCACGTATTTTATTATTGAACTCGATGCGCGTGGGGTAAGTGCGAGTGGAAGCTGTTTAGATTCGTTATAGATTTTTTTCACACTCTTGCTCGCCTTCCTTGGATGTGCCACGTATTTTATTATTGAGCTCACTACGCGTAGGGTAGTTTGGCTTAAAGCTTCAGTATTAGATATTTTTCTCACTCTTGCTCGCCATCCTTCGATGTGCCACGTATTTTATTATTGAACTCGCTGCGCGTAGGGTAGTTTGGTTTAAAGCTTCAGTATTAGATATTTTTCTCACTATTGCTAGCCATCCTTCTATGTGCCACGTATTTTATTATTGAACTCGCTGCTCATGAGGTAAGTGGAAGTGGAAGCTGTTTAGATTCGTTATAGATTTTGTTCTCACTCTTTCTCGCCATCCTTCGATGTGCCACGTATTTTATTATTGAACTCGCTGCGCGTAGCGTAGTTTGGTTTAAAGCTTTAGTATTAGATATTTTTCTCACTCTTGCTAGCCATCCTTCCATGTGCCACGTATTTTATTATTGAACTCGATGCGCGTGGGGTAAGTGCGAGTGGAAGCTGTTTAGATTCGTTATAGATTTCTTTCACACTCTTGCTCGCCTTCCATCGATGTGCCACGTATTTTATTATTGAACTCGCTGCGCGTAGGGTAGTTTGGTTTAAAGCTTTAGTATTAGATATTTTTCTCACTCTTGCTAGCCATCCTTCCATGTGCCACGTATTTTATTATTGAACTCGCTGCGCGTAGGGTAGTTTGGTTTAAAGCTTTAGTATTAGATATTTTTCTCACTCTTGCTCGCCATCCTTGGATGTGCCACGTATTTTATTATTGAACTCGCTGCGCGTGGGGTAAGAGGGTTTGAAATCTTTGGTTTTAGATTTTTTTCTCACTCTTGCTAGCCATCCTTCTATGTGCCACGTATTTTATTATTGAACTCGCTGCGCGTAGGGTAGTTTGGTTTAAAGCTTCAGTATTAGATATTTTTCTCACTATTGCTAGCCATCCTTCTATGTGCCACGTATTTTATTATTGAACTCGCTGCTCATGAGGTAAGTGGGAGTGGAAGCTGTTTAGATTCGTTATAGATTTTGTTCTCATTTTTGCTCGCCATCCTTCTATGTGCCACGTATTTTATTATTGAACTCGCTGCGCGTAGGGTAGTTTGGTTTAAAGCTTCAGTATTAGATATTTTTCTCACTATTGCTAGCCATCCTTCTATGTGCCACGTATTTTATTATTGAACTCGCTGCTCATGAGGTAAGTGGGAGTGGAAGCTGTTTAGATTCGTTATAGATTTTGTTCTCATTTTTGCTCGCCATCCTTCTATGTGCCACGTATTTTATTATTGAACTCGCTGCGCGTAGGGTAGTTTGGTTTAAAGCTTCAGTATTAGATATTTTTCTCACTATTGCTAGCCATCCTTCTATGTGCCACGTATTTTATTATTGAACTCGCTGCTCATGAGGTAAGTGGGAGTGGAAGCTGTTTAGATTCGTTATAGATTCGCTGCGCGTAGGGTAGTTTGGTTTAAAGCTTCAGTATTAGATATTTTTCTCACTCTTGCTCGCCATCCTTCGATGTGCCACGTATTTTATTATTGAACTCGCTGCACGTGGGGTAAGTGGGAGAGGAAGCTGTTTAGATTCGTTATAGATTTTTTTCACACTATTGCTCACCTTCCTTGGATGTGCCACGTATTTCATTATTGAGCTCACTACGCGTAGTTTGGTTTAAAGCTTCAGTATTAAATATTTTCTCACCCTAGCTCGCCTTTCTTCGATGTGCCACGTATTTTATTATTGAACTCGCTGCGCGTAGGGTAGTTTGGTTTAAAGCTTTAGTATTAGATATTTTTCTCACTCTTGCTAGCCATCCTTCCATGTGCCACGTATTTTATTATTGAACTCGCTGCGCGTAGGGTAGTTTGGTTTAAAGCTTTAGTATTAGATATTTTTCTCACTCTTGCTCGCCATCCTTGGATGTGCCACGTATTTTATTATTGAACTCGCTGCGCGTGGGGTAAGAGGGTTTGAAATCTTTGGTTTTAGATTTTTTTCTCACTCTTGCTAGCCATCCTTCTATGTGCCACGTATTTTATTATTGAACTCGCTGCGCGTAGGGTAGTTTGGTTTAAAGCTTCAGTATTAGATATTTTTCTCACTATTGCTAGCCATCCTTCTATGTGCCACGTATTTTATTATTGAACTCGCTGCTCATGAGGTAAGTGGGAGTGGAAGCTGTTTAGATTCGTTATAGATTTTGTTCTCATTTTTGCTCGCCATCCTTCTATGTGCCACGTATTTTATTATTGAACTCGCTGCGCGTAGGGTAGTTTGGTTTAAAGCTTCAGTATTAGATATTTTTCTCACTATTGCTAGCCATCCTTCTATGTGCCACGTATTTATTATTGAACTCGCTGCTCATGAGGTAAGTGGGAGTGGAAGCTGTTTAGATTCGTTATAGATTTTGTTCTCATTTTTGCTCGCCATCCTTCTATGTGCCACGTATTTTATTATTGAACTCGCTGCGCGTAGGGTAGTTTGGTTTAAAGCTTCAGTATTAGATATTTTTCTCACTATTGCTAGCCATCCTTCTATGTGCCACGTATTTTATTATTGAACTCGCTGCTCATGAGGTAAGTGGGAGTGGAAGCTGTTTAGATTCGTTATAGATTCGCTGCGCGTAGGGTAGTTTGGTTTAAAGCTTCAGTATTAGATATTTTTCTCACTCTTGCTCGCCATCCTTCGATGTGCCACGTATTTTATTATTGAACTCGCTGCACGTGGGGTAAGTGGGAGAGGAAGCTGTTTAGATTCGTTATAGATTTTTTTCACACTATTGCTCACCTTCCTTGGATGTGCCACGTATTTCATTATTGAGCTCACTACGCGTAGTTTGGTTTAAAGCTTCAGTATTAAATATTTTCTCACCCTAGCTCGCCTTTCTTCGATGTGCCACGTATTTTATTATTGAACTCGCTGCGCGTAGGGTAGTTTGGTTTAAAGCTTCCGTATTAGATATTTTTCTCACTATTGCTAGCCATCCTTCTATGTGCCACGTATTTTATTATTGAACTCGCTGCTCATGAGGTAAGTGGGAGTGGAAGCTGTTTAGATTCGTTATAGATTTTGTTCTCATTCTTGCTCGCCATCCTCCTATGTGCCACGTATTTTATTATTCAACTAGCTGCGCGTAGGGTCGTTTGGTTTAAAGCTTCAGTTTTCGATTTTTTCTCATTCTTGCTCGCCATCCTTCGATGAGCCACGTATTTTATTATTGAACTCGCTGCGCGCGGGGTAAGTGGGAGTGGAAGCTGTTTAGATTCGTTATAGATTTTTTTCACACTCTTGCTCGCCTTCCTTGGATATGCCACGTATTTTATTATTGAACTCGATGCGCGTGGGGTAAGTGCGAGTGGAAGCTGTTTAGATTCGTTATAGATTTTTTTCACACTCTTGCTCGCCTTGCTTGGATGTGCCACGCATTTTATTATTGAACTCGATGCGCGTGGGGTAAGTGCGAGTGGAAGCTGTTTAGATTCGTTATAGATTTTTTTAACACTCTTGCTCGCCTTCCTTGGATGTGCCACGTATTTTATTATTCAACTCGCTGCGCGTAGGGGAAGTGGGTTTGAAATCTTTGGTTTTAGATTTTTTTCCCACTCCTGCTCGCCTTCCTTGGATGTGCCACGTATTTTATTATTGAGCTGACTACGCGTCGGGTAGTTTGGCTTAAAGCTTCAGTATTAGATATTTTTCTCACTCTTGCTCGCCATCCTTCGATGTGCCACGTATTTTATTATTGAACTCGCTGCGCGCGGGGTAAGTGGGAGTGGAAGCTGTTTAGATTCGTTATAGATTTTTTTCACACTCTTGCTCGCCTTCCTTGGATGTGCCACGTATTTTATTATTGAGCTCACTACGCGTAGGGTAGTTTGGCTTAAAGCTTCAGTATTAGATATTTTTCTCACTCTTGCTCGCCATCCTTCGATGTGCCGCGTATTTTATTATTGAACTCGCTGCGCGTGGGGTAAGTGGGAGAGGAAGCTGTTTAGATTCGTTATAGATTTTTTTCACACTATTGCTCACCTTCCTTGGATGTGCCACGTATTTCATTATTGAGCTCACTACGCGTAGTTTGGTTTAAAGCTTCAGTATTAAATATTTTCTCACCCTAGCTCGCCTTTCTTCGATGTGCCACGTATTTTATTATTGAACTCGCTGCGCGTAGGGAAGTTTGGTTTAAAGCTTCCGTATTAGATATTTTTCTCACTATTGCTAGCCATCCTTCTATGTGCCACGTATTTTATTATTGAACTCGCTGCTCATGAGGTAAGTGGGAGTGGAAGCTGTTTAGATTCGTTATAGATTTTGTTCTCATTCTTGCTCGCCATCCTCCTATGTGCCACGTATTTTATTATTCAACTCGCTGCGCGTAGGGTCGTTTGGTTTAAAGCTTCAGTTTTCGATTTTTTCTCATTCTTGCTCGCCATCCTTCGATGAGCCACGTATTTTATTATTGAACTCGCTGCGCGCGGGGTAAGTGGGAGTGGAAGCTGTTTAGATTCGTTATAGATTTTTTTCACACTCTTGCTCGCCTTCCTTGGATATGCCACGTATTTTATTATTGAACTCGATGCGCGTGGGGTAAGTGCGAGTGGAAGCTGTTTAGATTCGTTATAGATTTTTTTCACACTCTTGCTCGCCTTGCTTGGATGTGCCACGTATTTTATTATTGAACTCGATGCGCGTGGGGTAAGTGCGAGTGGAAGCTGTTTAGATTCGTTATAGATTTTTTTAACACTCTTGCTCGCCTTCCTTGGATGTGCCACGTATTTTATTATTGAACTCGCTGCGCGTAGGGTAGTTTGGTTTAAAGCTTCAGTATTAGATATTTTTCTCACTATTGCTAGCCATCCTTCTATGTGCCACGTATTTTATTATTGAACTCGCTGCTCATGAGGTAAGTGGGAGTGGAAGCTGTTTAGATTCGTTATAGATTTTGTTCTCATTTTTGCTCGCCATCCTTCTATGTGCCACGTATTTTATTATTGAACTCGCTGCGCGTAGGGTAGTTTGGTTTAAAGCTTCAGTATTAGATATTTTTCTCACTATTGCTAGCCATCCTTCTATGTGCCACGTATTTTATTATTGAACTCGCTGCTCATGAGGTAAGTGGGAGTGGAAGCTGTTTAGATTCGTTATAGATTTTGTTCTCATTTTGCTCGCCATCCTTCTATGTGCCACGTATTTTATTATTGAACTCGCTGCGCGTAGGGTAGTTTGGTTTAAAGCTTCAGTATTAGATATTTTTCTCACTATTGCTAGCCATCCTTCTATGTGCCACGTATTTTATTATTGAACTCGCTGCTCATGAGGTAAGTTTGGTTATAAGCTGTTAGTTGTTATTAGATATTTTTCTCACTCTTGCTCGCCATCCTTGATTGCCACGTATTTTTATTGACTCGCTGCCGTGGGGTAGAGGCTGTTTAGTTTTAGATTTTTTTCACCTTGCTCACCTTATGTGCCACGTATTTATTATTGAACTCATCGCGTAGTTGGTTTAAAGCTTCAGTATTAAATATTTTCTCACCCTGCTCGCCTTTCTTCGATGTGCCACGTATTTTATTATTGAACTCGCTGCGCGTAGGGTAGTTTGGTTTAAAGCTTCAGTATTAGATATTTTTCTCACTATTGCTAGCCATCCTTCTATGTGCCACGTATTTTATTATTGAACTCGCTGCTCATGAGGTAAGTGGGAGTGGAAGCTGTTTAGATTCGTTATAGATTTTGTTCTCATTCTTGCTCGCCATCCTCTATGTGCCACGTATTTTATTATTAACTCGCTGCGCGTAGGGTAGTTTGGTTTAAAGCTTTCAGTATTAGATATTTTTCTCACTCTTGCTAGCCATCCTTCATGTGCCACGTATTTTATTATTGAACTCGCTGCGCGTGGGTAAGTGGAGTGGAAGCTGTTTAGATTCGTTATAGATTTTTTCCACTCTTGCTCGCCATCCTTGGATTGCCACGTATTTTATTATTGAACTCGCTGCGCGTGGGTAGTGGGTGAAGCTTTGTTTTAGATTTTTTTCACTCTTGCTCCCTTCTATGTGCACGTATTTTATTATTGAACTCGTGCGCGTGGGTAGTTTGTTTAGTTCGTTTAGATTTTTTTCACTCTTGCTCCCTTCTATGTGCCACGTATTTTATTATTAACTCGCTGCCGTGGGAAGTGGGTTGAATCTTTGTTTTAGATTTTTTTCCATTGCTCGCCTTCTATGTGCCACGTATTTTATTATTGACTGCTCGCGTGGGTAGTTTGGTTTAAAGCTTCAGTATTAGATATTTTTCTCACTCTTGCTAGCCATCCTTCTATGTGCCACGTATTTTATTATTGAACTCGCTGCGCGAGGTAAGTGGGAGTGGAAGCTGTTTAGATTCGTTATAGATTTTTTCCACTCTTGCTGCCTCCTTATGTGCACGTATTTTATTATTGACTCCTCGCGTAGGGTAGTTTGGTTAAAGCTTCAGTATTAGATATTTTTCTCACTCTTGCTCGCCATCCTTCGATGTGCCACGTATTTTATTATTGAACTCGCTGCACGTGGGGTAAGTGGGAGAGGAAGCTGTTTAGATTCGTTATAGATTTTTTTCACACTATTGCTCACCTTCCTTGGATGTGCCACGTATTTCATTATTGAGCTCACTACGCGTAGTTTGGTTTAAAGCTTCAGTATTAAATATTTTCTCACCCTAGCTCGCCTTTCTTCGATGTGCCACGTATTTTATTATTGAACTCGCTGCGCGTAGGGTAGTTTGGTTTAAAGCTTCCGTATTAGATATTTTTCTCACTATTGCTAGCCAGCCTTCTATGTGCCACGTATTTTATTATTGAACTCGCTGCTCATGAGGTAAGTGGGAGTGGAAGCTGTTTAGATTCGTTATAGATTTTGTTCTCATTCTTGCTCGCCATCCTCCTATGTGCCACGTATTTTATTATTCAACTAGCTGCGCGTAGGGTCGTTTGGTTTAAAGCTTCAGTTTTCGATTTTTTCTCATTCTTGCTCGCCATCCTTCGATGAGCCACGTATTTTATTATTGAACTCGCTGCGCGCGGGGTAAGTGGGAGTGGAAGCTGTTTAGATTCGTTATAGATTTTTTTCACACTCTTGCTCGCCTTCCTTGGATATGCCACGTATTTTATTATTGAACTCGATGCGCGTGGGGTAAGTGCGAGTGGAAGCTGTTTAGATTCGTTATAGATTTTTTTCACACTCTTGCTCGCCTTGCTTGGATGTGCCACGCATTTTATTATTGAACTCGATGCGCGTGGGGTAAGTGCGAGTGGAAGCTGTTTAGATTCGTTATAGATTTTTTTAACACTCTTGCTCGCCTTCCTTGGATGTGCCACGTATTTTATTATTGAACTCGATGCGCGTGGGGTAAGTGCGAGTGGAAGCTGTTTAGATTCGTTATAGATTTCTTTCACACTCTTGCTCGCCTTCCATCGATGTGCCACGTATTTTATTATTGAACTCGCTGCGCGTAGGGTAGTTTGGTTTAAAGCTTTAGTATTAGATATTTTTCTCACTCTTGCTCGCCATCCTTCCATGTGCCACGTATTTTATTATTGAACTCGCTGCGCGTGGGGTAAGAGGGTTTGAAATCTTTGGTTTTAGATTTTTTTCTCACTCTTGCTAGCCATCCTTCTATGTGCCACGTATTTTATTATTGAACTCGCTGCTCATGAGGTAAGTGGGAGTGGAAGCTGTTTAGATTCGTTATAGATTTTGTTCTCACTCTTTCTCGCCATCCTTCGATGTGCCACGTATTTTATTATTGAACTCGCTGCGCGTAGCGTAGTTTGGTTTAAAGCTTTAGTATTAGATATTTTTCTCACTCTTGCTAGCCATCCTTCTATGTGACACGTATTTTATTATTGAACTCGCTGCGCGTAGGGTAGTTTGGTTTAAAGCTTTAGTATTAGATATTTTTCTCACTCTTGCTCGCCATCCTTGGATGTGCCACGTATTTTATTATTGAACTCGCTGCGCGTGGGGTAAGAGGGTTTGAAATCTTTGGTTTTAGATTTTTTTCTCACTCTTGCTAGCCATCCTTCTATGTGCCACGTATTTTATTATTGAACTCGCTGCGCGTAGGGTAGTTTGGTTTAAAGCTTCAGTATTAGATATTTTTCTCACTATTGCTAGCCATCCTTCTATGTGCCACGTATTTTATTATTGAACTCGCTGCTCATGAGGTAAGTGGGAGTGGAAGCTGTTTAGATTCGTTATAGATTTTGTTCTCATTCTTGCTCGCCATCCTCCTATGTGCCACGTATTTTATTATTCAACTCGCTGCGCGTAGGGTCGTTTGGCTTAAAGCTTTAGTTTTCGATTTTTTCTCATTCTTGCTCGCCATCCTTCGATGTGCCACGTATTTTATTATTGAACTCGCTGCGCGTAGGGTAGTTTGGTTTAAAGCTTTAGTATTAGATATTTTTCTCACTCTTGCTCGCCATCCTTGGATGTGCCACGTATTTTATTATTGAACTCGCTGCGCGTGGGGTAAGAGGGTTTAAAGCTTTAGTTTTCGATTTTTTCTCATTCTTGCTCGCCATCCTTCGATGTGCCACGTATTTTATTATTGAACTCGCTGCGCGTAGGGTAGTTTGGTTTAAAGCTTTAGTATTAGATATTTTTCTCACTCTTGCTAGCCATCCTTCTATGTGGCACGTATTTTATTATTGACCTCGCTGGGCTATAGGTAGGTGGGTCTAATGCTTTAGTTTAAGATTTACAGCTGGTCGAGGTTCGCTTTCTTTCGATGTGCCACGTATTTTATTATTGAACTCGCTGCGCGTAGGGTAGTTTAGTTTAAAGCTTTAGTTTTCTATTTTTTCTCATTCTTGCTCGCCATCCTTCGATGTGCCACGTATTTTATTATTGAACTCGCTGCGCGTAGGGTAGTTTGGTTTAAAGCTTTAGTATTAGATATTTTTCTCACTCTTGCTAGCCATCCTTCTATGTGGCACGTATTTTATTATTGAACTCGCTGGGCTATAGGTAGGTGGGTCTAATGCTTTAGTTTTAGATTTACAGCTGGTCGAGGTTCGCTTTCTTTCGATGTGCCACGTATTTTATTATTGAACTCGCTGCGCGTGGGGAGTTTGGTTTAAAGCTTTAGTATTAGATATTTTTCTCACTCTTTCTCGCCATCCTTCGATGAGCCCCGAATTTTATTATCATACTTGCTGCACGTGGGGTAAGTTGATTTTGAAGCTTTCGTTTTAGATTTACAGCTTGTCGAGTTTCGCCTTCCTTCGATGAGCCCCGAATTTTATTATTGAACTCGCTGCGCGTAGGGTAGGCGGGTTTAAAGCTTTTGTTTTAGGTTTACAGCTTGTCGAGGGTGACCTTCCTCCGATGTGCCCTGTATTTTATTACGAAACTCGCTACGCGTGGGGTAATTTGGCTTTGAAGTTTTCGTTTTAGATTTACAGCTTGTCGGGTTTTGCCTTCCTTCGATGAGCCCCGAATTTTATTATTGACGTGTCTGCGCGTAGGGTACTTTGGTTTTGAAGCTTTAGTTTTAGATTTACAGCTTGAGGAGGTTCGCCTTCCATCGATGAGGCACGTATTTTATTATTGAACTTGCTGCGCATGGGGTAGGCGGGTTTAAAGCTTTAGTTTAAGGTTTACAGCTTGTCGAGGGTCGCCTTCCTCCGATGTGCCCCGAATTTTATTATCATTCTCTCTGCGCGTAGGGTAAGATGGTTTTGAAGCTTTAGTTTTAGATTTACAGCTTGACGAGGTTCGCCTTCCTCCAATATGCCCCGTATTTTATTACAGATCTCGGTGCACGTGGGGTAAGTGGGAGAGGAAGCTGTTTAGATTCGTTATAGATTTTTTTCACACTATTGCTAGCCATCCTTCTATGTGCCACGTATTTTATTATTGAACTCGCTGCTCATCAGGTAAGTGGGAGTGGAAGCTGTTTAGATTCGTTATAGATTTTGTTCTCATTTTTGCTCGCCATCCTTCTATGTGCCACGTATTTTATTATTGAACTCGCTGCGCGTAGGGTAGTTTGGTTTAAAGCTTCAGTATTAGATATTTTTCTCACTATTGCTAGCCATCCTTCTATGTGCCACGTATTTTATTATTGAACTCGCTGCTCATGAGGTAAGTGGGAGTGGAAGCTGTTTAGATTCGTTATAGATTCGCTGCGCGTAGGGTAGTTTGGTTTAAAGCTTCAGTATTAGATATTTTTCTCACTCTTGCTCGCCATCCTTCGATGTGCCACGTATTTTATTATTGAACTCGCTGCACGTGGGGTAAGTGGGAGAGGAAGCTGTTTAGATTCGTTATAGATTTTTTTCACACTATTGCTCACCTTCCTTGGATGTGCCACGTATTTCATTATTGAGCTCACTACGCGTAGTTTGGTTTAAAGCTTCAGTATTAAATATTTTCTCACCCTAGCTCGCCTTTCTTCGATGTGCCACGTATTTTATTATTGAACTCGCTGCGCGTAGGGTAGTTTGGTTTAAAGCTTCAGTTTTCGATTTTTTCTCATTCTTGCTCGCCATCCTTCGATGAGCCACGTATTTTATTATTGAACTCGCTGCGCGCGGGGTAAGTGGGAGTGGAAGCTGTTTAGATTCGTTATAGATTTTTTTCACACTCTTGCTCGCCTTCCTTGGATATGCCACGTATTTTATTATTGAACTCGATGCGCGTGGGGTAAGTGCGAGTGGAAGCTGTTTAGATTCGTTATAGATTTTTTTCACACTCTTGCTCGCCTTGCTTGGATGTGCCACGCATTTTATTATTGAACTCGATGCGCGTGGGGTAAGTGCGAGTGGAAGCTGTTTAGATTCGTTATAGATTTTTTTAACACTCTTGCTCGCCTTCCTTGGATGTGCCACGTATTTTATTATTCAACTCGCTGCGCGTAGGGGAAGTGGGTTTGAAATCTTTGGTTTTAGATTTTTTTCCCACTCCTGCTCGCCTTCCTTGGATGTGCCACGTATTTTATTATTGAGCTGACTACGCGTCGGGTAGTTTGGCTTAAAGCTTCAGTATTAGATATTTTTCTCACTCTTGCTCGCCATCCTTCGATGTGCCACGTATTTTATTATTGAACTCGCTGCGCGCGGGGTAAGTGGGAGTGGAAGCTGTTTAGATTCGTTATAGATTTTTTTCACACTCTTGCTCGCCTTCCTTGGATGTGCCACGTATTTTATTATTGAGCTCACTACGCGTAGGGTAGTTTGGCTTAAAGCTTCAGTATTAGATATTTTTCTCACTCTTGCTCGCCATCCTTCGATGTGCCGCGTATTTTATTATTGAACTCGCTGCGCGTGGGGTAAGTGGGAGAGGAAGCTGTTTAGATTCGTTATAGATTTTTTTCACACTATTGCTCACCTTCCTTGGATGTGCCACGTATTTCATTATTGAGCTCACTACGCGTAGTTTGGTTTAAAGCTTCAGTATTAAATATTTTCTCACCCTAGCTCGCCTTTCTTCGATGTGCCACGTATTTTATTATTGAACTCGCTGCGCGTAGGGAAGTTTGGTTTAAAGCTTCCGTATTAGATATTTTTCTCACTATTGCTAGCCATCCTTCTATGTGCCACGTATTTTATTATTGAACTCGCTGCTCATGAGGTAAGTGGGAGTGGAAGCTGTTTAGATTCGTTATAGATTTTGTTCTCATTCTTGCTCGCCATCCTCCTATGTGCCACGTATTTTATTATTCAACTAGCTGCGCGTAGGGTCGTTTGGTTTAAAGCTTCAGTTTTCGATTTTTTCTCATTCTTGCTCGCCATCCTTCGATGAGCCACGTATTTTATTATTGAACTCGCTGCGCGCGGGGTAAGTGGGAGTGGAAGCTGTTTAGATTCGTTATAGATTTTTTTCACACTCTTGCTCGCCTTCCTTGGATATGCCACGTATTTTATTATTGAACTCGATGCGCGTGGGGTAAGTGCGAGTGGAAGCTGTTTAGATTCGTTATAGATTTTTTTCACACTCTTGCTCGCCTTGCTTGGATGTGCCACGCATTTTATTATTGAACTCGATGCGCGTGGGGTAAGTGCGAGTGGAAGCTGTTTAGATTCGTTATAGATTTTTTTAACACTCTTGCTCGCCTTCCTTGGATGTGCCACGTATTTTATTATTGAACTCGATGCGCGTGGGGTAAGTGCGAGTGGAAGCTGTTTAGATTCGTTATAGATTTCTTTCACACTCTTGCTCGCCTTCCATCGATGTGCCACGTATTTTATTATTGAACTCGCTGCGCGTAGGGTAGTTTGGTTTAAAGCTTTAGTATTAGATATTTTTCTCACTCTTGCTAGCCATCCTTCCATGTGCCACGTATTTTATTATTGAACTCGCTGCGCGTAGGGTAGTTTGGTTTAAAGCTTTAGTATTAGATATTTTTCTCACTCTTGCTCGCCATCCTTGGATGTGCCACGTATTTTATTATTGAACTCGCTGCGCGTGGGGTAAGAGGGTTTGAAATCTTTGGTTTTAGATTTTTTTCTCACTCTTGCTAGCCATCCTTCTATGTGCCACGTATTTTATTATTGAACTCGCTGCTCATGAGGTAAGTGGGAGTGGAAGCTGTTTAGATTCGTTATAGATTTTGTTCTCACTCTTTCTCGCCATCCTTCGATGTGCCACGTATTTTATTATTGAACTCGCTGCGCGTAGCGTAGTTTGGTTTAAAGCTTTAGTATTAGATATTTTTCTCACTCTTGCTAGCCATCCTTCTATGTGACACGTATTTTATTATTGAACTCGCTGCGCGTAGGGTAGTTTGGTTTAAAGCTTTAGTATTAGATATTTTTCTCACTCTTGCTCGCCATCCTTGGATGTGCCACGTATTTTATTATTGAACTCGCTGCGCGTGGGGTAAGAGGGTTTGAAATCTTTGGTTTTAGATTTTTTTCTCACTCTTGCTAGCCATCCTTCTATGTGCCACGTATTTTATTATTGAACTCGCTGCGCGTAGGGTAGTTTGGTTTAAAGCTTCAGTATTAGATATTTTTCTCACTATTGCTAGCCATCCTTCTATGTGCCACGTATTTTATTATTGAACTCGCTGCTCATGAGGTAAGTGGGAGTGGAAGCTGTTTAGATTCGTTATAGATTTTGTTCTCATTCTTGCTCGCCATCCTCCTATGTGCCACGTATTTTATTATTCAACTCGCTGCGCGTAGGGTCGTTTGGCTTAAAGCTTTAGTTTTCGATTTTTTCTCATTCTTGCTCGCCATCCTTCGATGTGCCACGTATTTTATTATTGAACTCGCTGCGCGTAGGGTAGTTTGGTTTAAAGCTTTAGTATTAGATATTTTTCTCACTCTTGCTCGCCATCCTTGGATGTGCCACGTATTTTATTATTGAACTCGCTGCGCGTGGGGTAAGAGGGTTTAAAGCTTTAGTTTTCGATTTTTTCTCATTCTTGCTCGCCATCCTTCGATGTGCCACGTATTTTATTATTGAACTCGCTGCGCGTAGGGTAGTTTGGTTTAAAGCTTTAGTATTAGATATTTTTCTCACTCTTGCTAGCCATCCTTCTATGTGGCACGTATTTTATTATTGACCTCGCTGGGCTATAGGTAGGTGGGTCTAATGCTTTAGTTTAAGATTTACAGCTGGTCGAGGTTCGCTTTCTTTCGATGTGCCACGTATTTTATTATTGAACTCGCTGCGCGTAGGGTAGTTTAGTTTAAAGCTCTAGTTTTCTATTTTTTCTCATTCTTGCTCGCCATCCTTCGATGTGCCACGTATTTTATTATTGAACTCGCTGCGCGTAGGGTAGTTTGGTTTAAAGCTTTAGTATTAGATATTTTTCTCACTCTTGCTAGCCATCCTTCTATGTGGCACGTATTTTATTATTGAACTCGCTGGGCTATAGGTAGGTGGGTCTAATGCTTTAGTTTTAGATTTACAGCTGGTCGAGGTTCGCTTTCTTTCGATGTGCCACGTATTTTATTATTGAACTCGCTGCGCGTGGGGAGTTTGGTTTAAAGCTTTAGTATTAGATATTTTTCTCACTCTTTCTCGCCATCCTTCGATGAGCCCCGAATTTTATTATCATACTTGCTGCACGTGGGGTAAGTTGATTTTGAAGCTTTCGTTTTAGATTTACAGCTTGTCGAGTTTCGCCTTCCTTCGATGAGCCCCGAATTTTATTATTGAACTCGCTGCGCGTAGGGTAGGCGGGTTTAAAGCTTTTGTTTTAGGTTTACAGCTTGTCGAGGGTGACCTTCCTCCGATGTGCCCTGTATTTTATTACGAAACTCGCTACGCGTGGGGTAATTTGGCTTTGAAGTTTTCGTTTTAGATTTACAGCTTGTCGGGTTTTGCCTTCCTTCGATGAGCCCCGAATTTTATTATTGACGTGTCTGCGCGTAGGGTACTTTGGTTTTGAAGCTTTAGTTTTAGATTTACAGCTTGAGGAGGTTCGCCTTCCATCGATGAGGCACGTATTTTATTATTGAACTTGCTGCGCATGGGGTAGGCGGGTTTAAAGCTTTAGTTTAAGGTTTACAGCTTGTCGAGGGTCGCCTTCCTCCGATGTGCCCCGAATTTTATTATCATTCTCTCTGCGCGTAGGGTAAGATGGTTTTGAAGCTTTAGTTTTAGATTTACAGCTTGACGAGGTTCGCCTTCCTCCAATATGCCCCGTATTTTATTACAGATCTCGGTGCACGTGGGGTAGGCGGGTTTAAAGCTTTTGTTTTAGGTTTGCAGCTTGTCGAGGTCCGCCTTCCTCCGACGTGCCCCATATTTTATTATCGCACTCGCTGTACGTAGATTAGGTGTGTTTGTGGCGCTTCGAGTTTCATTCTTTTTCTCGCTCTCGCTCACCTCTCTTCGATATACCACGTATTCTATTATGAAACTCGCTGCGCGTGGGGTAAGTTGATTTTGAAGCTTTAGTTTTAGATTTACTGTTTCTCGAGTTTCGCCTTCCTTCGATGAGCCACGTATTTTATTATTGAACTCGATGCGCGTGGGGTAAGTGCGAGTGGAAGCTGTTTAGATTCGTTATAGATTTTTTTCACACTCTTGCTCGCCTTCCTTGGATGTGCCACGTATTTTATTATTGAGCTCACTACGCGTAGGGTAGTTTGGTTTAAAGCTTCCGTATTAGATATTTTTCTCACTATTGCTAGCCATCCTTCTATGTGCCACGTATTTTATTATTGAACTCGCTGCTCATGAGGTAAGTGGGAGTGGAAGCTGTTTAGATTCGTTATAGATTTTGTTCTCATTCTTGCTCGCCATCCTCCTATGTGCCACGTATTTTATTATTCAACTCGCTGCGCGTAGGGTCGTTTGGTTTAAAGCTTTAGTTTTCGAATTTTTCTCATTCTTGCTCGCCATCCTTCGATGAGCCACGTATTTTATTATTGAACTCGCTGCGCGCGGGGTAAGTGGGAGTGGAAGCTGTTTAGATTCGTTATAGATTTTTTTCACACTCTTGCTCGCCTTCCTTGGATGTGCCACGTATTTTATTATTGAACTCGATGCGCGTGGGGTAAGTGCGAGTGGAAGCTGTTTAGATTCGTTATAGATTTCTTTCACACTCTTGCTCGCCTTCCATCGATGTGCCACGTATTTTATTATTGAACTCGCTGCGCGTAGGGTAGTTTGGTTTAAAGCTTTAGTATTAGATATTTTTCTCACTCTTGCTAGCCATCCTTCCATGTGCCACGTATTTTATTATTGAACTCGCTGCGCGTAGGGTAGTTTGGTTTAAAGCTTTAGTATTAGATATTTTTCTCACTCTTGCTCGCCATCCTGGGATGTGCCACGTATTTTATTATTGAACTCGCTGCGCGTGGGGTAAGAGGGTTTGAAATCTTTGGTTTTAGATTTTTTTCTCACTCTTGCTAGCCATCCTTCTATGTGCCACGTATTTTATTATTGAACTCGCTGCGCGTAGGGTAGTTTGGTTTAAAGCTTCAGTATTAGATATTTTTCTCACTATTGCTAGCCATCCTTCTATGTGCCACGTATTTTATTATTGAACTCGCTGCTCATGAGGTAAGTGGGAGTGGAAGCTGTTTAGATTCGTTATAGATTTTGTTCTCATTTTTGCTCGCCATCCTTCTATGTGCCACGTATTTTATTATTGAACTCGCTGCGCGTAGGGTAGTTTGGTTTAAAGCTTCAGTATTAGATATTTTTCTCACTATTGCTAGCCATCCTTCTATGTGCCACGTATTTTATTATTGAACTCGCTGCTCATGAGGTAAGTGGGAGTGGAAGCTGTTTAGATTCGTTATAGATTTTGTTCTCACTCTTTCTCGCCATCCTTCGATGTGCCACGTATTTTATTATTGAACTCGCTGCGCGTAGCGTAGTTTGGTTTAAAGCTTTAGTATTAGATATTTTTCTCACTCTTGCTAGCCATCCTTCTATGTGACACGTATTTTATTATTGAACTCGCTGCGCGTAGGGTAGTTTGGTTTAAAGCTTTAGTATTAGATATTTTTCTCACTCTTGCTCGCCATCCTTGGATGTGCCACGTATTTTATTATTGAACTCGCTGCGCGTGGGGTAAGAGGGTTTGAAATCTTTGGTTTTAGATTTTTTTCTCACTCTTGCTAGCCATCCTTCTATGTGCCACGTATTTTATTATTGAACTCGCTGCGCGTAGGGTAGTTTGGTTTAAAGCTTCAGTATTAGATATTTTTCTCACTATTGCTAGCCATCCTTCTATGTGCCACGTATTTTATTATTGAACTCGCTGCTCATGAGGTAAGTGGGAGTGGAAGCTGTTTAGATTCGTTATAGATTTTGTTCTCATTCTTGCTCGCCATCCTCCTATGTGCCACGTATTTTATTATTCAACTCGCTGCGCGTAGGGTCGTTTGGCTTAAAGCTTTAGTTTTCGATTTTTTCTCATTCTTGCTCGCCATCCTTCGATGTGCCACGTATTTTATTATTGAACTCGCTGCGCGTAGGGTAGTTTGGTTTAAAGCTTTAGTATTAGATATTTTTCTCACTCTTGCTCGCCATCCTTGGATGTGCCACGTATTTTATTATTGAACTCGCTGCGCGTGGGGTAAGAGCGTTTAAAGCTTTAGTTTTCGATTTTTTCTCATTCTTGCTCGCCATCCTTCGATGTGCCACGTATTTTATTATTGAACTCGCTGCGCGTAGGGTAGTTTGGTTTAAAGCTTTAGTATTAGATATTTTTCTCACTCTTGCTAGCCATCCTTCTATGTGGCACGTATTTTATTATTGAACTCGCTGGGCTATAGGTAGGTGGGTCTAATGCTTTAGTTTAAGATTTACAGCTGGTCGAGGTTCGCTTTCTTTCGATGTGCCACGTATTTTATTATTGAACTCGCTGCGCGTAGGGTAGTTTAGTTTAAAGCTTTAGTTTTCGATTTTTTCTCATTCTTGCTCGCCATCCTTCGATGTGCCACGTATTTTATTATTGAACTCGCTGCGCGTAGGGTAGTTTGGTTTAAAGCTTTAGTATTAGATATTTTTCTCACTCTTGCTAGCCATCCTTCTATGTGGCACGTATTTTATTATTGAACTCGCTGGGCTATAGGTAGGTGGGTCTAATGCTTTAGTTTAAGATTTACAGCTGGTCGAGGTTCGCTTTCTTTCGATGTGCCACGTATTTTATTATTGAACTCGCTGGGCTATAGGTAGGTGGGTCTAATGCTTTATTTATAGATTTTTTTCACACTCTTGCTCGCCTTCCATGGATGTGCCACGTATTTTATTATTGAACTCGCTGCGCGCGGGGTAAGTGGGAGTCGAAGCTGTTTAGATTCGTTAAAGATTTTTTTCACACTCTTGCTCGCCTTCCTTGGATGTGCCACGTATTTTATTATTGAACTCGCTGCGCGTAGGGTAGTTTGGTTTAAAGCTTTAGTATTAGATATTTTTCTCACTCTTGCTAGCCATCCTTCTATGTGGCACGTATTTTATTATTGAACTCGCTGGGCTATAGGTAGGTGGGTCTAATGCTTTAGTTTTAGATTTACAGCTGGTCGAGGTTCGCTTTCTTTCGATGTGCCACGTATTTTATTATTGAACTCGCTGCGCGTGGGGAGTTTGGTTTAAAGCTTTAGTATTAGATATTTTTCTCACTCTTTCTCGCCATCCTTCGATGAGCCCCGAATTTTATTATCATACTTGCTGCACGTGGGGTAAGTTGATTTTGAAGCTTTCGTTTTAGATTTACAGCTTGTCGAGTTTCGCCTTCCTTCGATGAGCCCCGAATTTTATTATTGAACTCGCTGCGCGTAGGGTAGGCGGGTTTAAAGCTTTTGTTTTAGGTTTACAGCTTGTCGAGGGTGACCTTCCTCCGATGTGCCCTGTATTTTATTACGAAACTCGCTACGCGTGGGGTAATTTGGCTTTGAAGTTTTCGTTTTAGATTTACAGCTTGTCGGGTTTTGCCTTCCTTCGATGAGCCCCGAATTTTATTATTGACGTGTCTGCGCGTAGGGTACTTTGGTTTTGAAGCTTTAGTTTTAGATTTACAGCTTGAGGAGGTTCGCCTTCCATCGATGAGGCACGTATTTTATTATTGAACTTGCTGCGCATGGGGTAGGCGGGTTTAAAGCTTTAGTTTAAGGTTTACAGCTTGTCGAGGGTCGCCTTCCTCCGATGTGCCCCGAATTTTATTATCATTCTCTCTGCGCGTAGGGTAAGATGGTTTTGAAGCTTTAGTTTTAGATTTACAGCTTGACGAGGTTCGCCTTCCTCCAATATGCCCCGTATTTTATTACAGATCTCGGTGCACGTGGGGTAGGCGGGTTTAAAGCTTTTGTTTTAGGTTTGCAGCTTGTCGAGGTCCGCCTTCCTCCGATGTGCCCCATATTTTATTATCGAACTCGCTGTACGTAGATTAGGTGTGTTTGTGGCGCTTCGAGTTTCATTCTTTTTCTCGCTCTCGCTCACCTCTCTTCGATATACCACGTATTCTATTATGAAACTCGCTGCGCGTGGGGTAAGTTGATTTTGAAGCTTTAGTTTTAGATTTACTGTTTCTCGAGTTTCGCCTTCCTTCGATGAGCCACGTATTTTATTATTGAACTCGCTGCGCGTGGAGTAGGCGGGTTTAAAGCTTTTGTTTTAGGTATACAGCTTGTCGGGTGTCGCCTTCCTCCGATGTGCCCTATATTTTATTACGAAACTCGCTGCGCGTCGGGCTAATTTGGCTTCGAAGCATTCGTTTTAGATTTACAGCGTGTAGAGATTCGCCTTCCTTCGATGAGCCACGTATTTTATTATTGAACTCGCTGCGCGTGGGGTAGGCGGGTTTAAAGCTTTTGTTTTAGGTTTACAGCTTGTCGAGGGTGACCTTCCTCCGATGTGCCCTGTATTTTATTACGAAACTCGCTACGCGTGGGGTAATTTGGCTTTGAAGCTTTCGTTTTAGATTTACATCTTGACGAGGTTCGCCTTCCTCCGATGTGCCGGGTATTTTATTGTCGAACTCGCTGTACGTAGATTAGGTGTGTTTCTGGCTCTTCGAGTTTCAATCTTTTTCTCGCTCTCGCTCACCTTTCTTCGATGTGCCACGTATTCTATTATGAAACTCGCTGCGCGTGGGGTAGGTTGATTTTGAAGCTTTGGTTTTAGATTTGCAGCGTGTCGAGGTTCGCCTTCCTTCTATGTGCCCCGAATTTTATTATCATACTTGCTGCGCGTAGGGTACGATGGTTTTCAAGCTTTAGTTTTAGATTTACAGCTTGACGAGGTTCGCCTTCCTCCAATATGCCCCGTATTTTATTACAGATCTCGGTGCACGTGGGGTAGGCGGGTTTAAAGCTTTTGTTTTAGGTTTGCAGCTTGTCGAGGGCCGCCTTCCTCCGATGTGCCACATATTTTATTATCGCACTCGCTGTATGTAGATTAGGTGTGCTGTGGCGCTTCTAGTTTCAATCTTTTTCTCGCTCTCGTTCACCTCTCTTCGATATACCACGTATTCTATTATGAAACTCGCTGCGCGTGGGGTAAGTTGATTTTGAAGCTTTGTTGTTAGATTTACAGCGTGTCGAGGTTCGCCTTCCTTCGATGAGCCCCGAATTTTATTATCATACTTGCTGCACGTGGGGTAAGTTGATTTTGAAGCTTTCGTTTTAGATTTACAGCTTGTCGAGTTTCGCCTTCCTTCGATGAGCCCCGAATTTTATTATTGAACTCGCTGCGCGTAGGGTAGGCGGGTTTAAAGCTTTTGTTTTAGGTTTACAGCTTGTCGAGGGTGACCTTCCTCCGATGTGCCCTGTATTTTATTACGAAACTCGCTACGCGTGGGGTAATTTGGCTTTGAAGTTTTCGTTTTAGATTTACAGCCTGTAGAGATTCGCCTTCCTTCGATGTGCCACGTATTTTATTATTGAACTCGCTGCGCGTGGGGTAGGCGGGTTTAAAGCTTTTGTTTTAGGTTTACAGCTTGTCGAGGGTGACCTTCCTCCGATGTGCCCTGTATTTTATTACGAAACTCGCTACGCGTGGGGTAATTTGGCTTTGAAGCTTTCGTTTTAGATTTACATCTTGTCGGGTTTTGCCTTCCTTCGATGAGCCCCGAATTTTATTATTGAACTGTCTGGGCGTAGGGTACTTTGGTTTTGAAGCTTTAGTTTTAGATTTACAGCTTGAGGAGGTTTGCCTTCCTCCAATATGCCCCGTATTTTATTACAGATCTCGGTGCACGTGGGGTAGGCGGGTTTAAAGCTTTTGTTTTAGGTTTGCAGCTTGTCGGGTGTCGCCTTCCTCCGATGTGCCCTGTATTTTATTACGAAACTCGCTGCGCGTCGGGCTAATTTGGCTTTGAAGCTTTAGTTTTAGATTTACAGCTTGACGAGGTTCGCCTTCCTCCGATGTGCCGGGTATTTTATTGTCGAACTCGCTGTACGTAGATTAGGTGTGTTTCTGGCGCTTCGAGTTTCAATCTTTTTCTCGCTCTCGCTCACCTTTCTTCGATGTGCCACGTATTCTATTATGAAACTCGCTGCGCGTGGGGTAGGTTGATTTTGAAGCTTTGGTTTTAGATTTGCAGCGTGTCGAGGTTCGCCTTCCTTCTATGTGCCCCGAATTTTATTATCATACTTGCTGCGCGTAGGGTAAGATGGTTTTGAAGCTTTAGTTTTAGATTTACAGCTTGACGAGGTTCGCCTTCCTCCAATATGCCCCGTATTTTATTACAGATCTCGGTGCACGTGGGGTAGGCGGGTTTAAAGCTTTTGTTTTAGGTTTGCAGCTTGTCGGGTGTCGCCTTCCTCCGATGTGCCCTGTATTTTATTACGAAACTCGCTGCGCGTCGGGCTAATTTGGCTTTGAAGCTTTAGTTTTAGATTTACAGCTTGACGAGGTTCGCCTTCCTCCGATGTGCCGGGTATTTTATTGTCGAACTCGCTGTACGTAGATTAGGTGTGTTTCTGGCGCTTCGAGTTTCAATCTTTTTCTCGCTCTCGCTCACCTTTCTTCGATGTGCCACGTATTCTATTATGAAACTCGCTGCGCGTGGGGTAGGTTGATTTTGAAGCTTTGGTTTTAGATTTGCAGCGTGTCGAGGTTCGCCTTCCTTCTATGTGCCCCGAATTTTATTATCATACTTGCTGCGCCTAGGGTAAGATGGTTTTGAAGCTTTAGTTTTAGATTTACAGCTTGACGAGGTTCGCCTTCCTCCAATATGCCCCGTATTTTATTACAGATCTCGGTGCACGTGGGGTAGGCGGGTTTAAAGCTTTTGTTTTAGGTTTGCAGCTTGTCGAGGGCCGCCTTCCTCCGATGTGCCCCATATTTTATTATCGCACTCGCTGTATGTAGATTAGGTGTGCTGTGGCGCTTCGAGTTTCAATCTTTTTCTCGCTCTCGCTCACCTCTCTTCGATATACCACGTATTCTATTATGAAACTCGCTGCGCGTGGGGTAAGTTGATTTTGAAGCTTTGTTGTTAGATTTACAGCGTGTCGAGGTTCGCCTTCCTTCGATGAGCCCCGAATTTTATTATCATACTTGCTGCACGTGGGGTAAGTTGATTTTGAAGCTTTCGTTTTAGATTTACAGCTTGTCGAGGGTGACCTTCCTCCGATGTGCCCTGTATTTTATTACGAAACTCGCTACGCGTGGGGTAATTTGGCTTTGAAGTTTTCGTTTTAGATTTACAGCCTGTCGGGTTTTGCCTTCCATCGATGAGCCCCGAATTTTATTATTGACGTGTCTGCGCGTAGGGTACTTTGGTTTTGAAGCTTTAGTTTTAGATTTACAGCTTGAGGAGGTTCGCCTTCCATCGATGAGGCACGTATTTTATTATTGAACTTGCTGCGCATGGGGTAGGCGGGTTTAAAGCTTTAGTTTAAGGTTTACAGCTTGTCGAGGGTCGCCTTCCTCCGATGTGCCCCGAATTTTATTATCATTCTCTCTGCGCGTAGGGTAAGATGGTTTTGAAGCTTTAGTTTTAGATTTACAGCTTGACGAGGTTCGCCTTCCTCCAATATGCCCCGTATTTTATTACAGATCTCGGTGCACGTGGGGTAGGCGGGTTTAAAGCTTTTGTTTTAGGTTTGCAGCTTGTCGAGGTCCGCCTTCCTCCGATGTGCCCCATATTTTATTATCGCACTCGCTGTACGTAGATTAGGTGTGTTTGTGGCGCTTCGAGTTTCATTCTTTTTCTCGCTCTCGCTCACCTCTCTTCGATATACCACGTATTCTATTATGAAACTCGCTGCGTGTGGGGTAAGTTGATTTTGAAGCTTTGGTGTTAGATTTACAGCGTGTCGAGGTTCGTCTTCCTTCGATGAGCCACGTATTTTATTATTGAACTCGCTGCGCGTGGGGTAAGTTGATTTTGAAGCTTTAGTTTTAGATTTACTGTTTCTCGAGTTTCGCCTTCCTTCGATGAGCCACGTATTTTATTATTGAACTCGCTGCGCGTGGAGTAGGCGGGTTTAAAGCTTTTGTTTTAGGTATACAGCTTGTCGGGTGTCGCCTTCCTCCGATGTGCCCTGTATTTTATTACGAAACTCGCTGCGCGTCGGGCTAATTTGGCTTCGAAGCATTCGTTTTAGATTTACAGCGTGTAGAGATTCGCCTTCCTTCGATGAGCCACGTATTTTATTATTGAACTCGCTGCGCGTGGGGTAGGCGGGTTTAAAGCTTTTGTTTTAGGTTTACAGCTTGTCGAGGGTGACCTTCCTCCGATGTGCCCTGTATTTTATTACGAAACTCGCTACGCGTGGGGTAATTTGGCTTTGAAGCTTTCGTTTTAGATTTACATCTTGTCGGGTTTTGCCTTCCTTCGATGAGCCCCGAATTTTATTATTGAACTGTCTGCGCGTAGGGTACTTTGGTTTTGAAGCTTTAGTTTTAGATTTACAGCTTGAGGAGGTTCGCCTTCCTCCAACATACCCCGTATTTTATTACCGATCTCGGTGCACGTGGGATAAGTGGGTTTGGAAGCTTTGGTTTTAGATTTACAGCTTGTCGATGCTCGCCTTCCTCCGATGTGCCCTGTATTTTATTACGAAACTCGCTACGCGCGGGGTAATTTGGCTTTGAAGCTTTAGTTTTAGATTTACAGCTTGACGAGGTTCGCCTTCCTCCGATGTGCCGGGTATTTTATTGTCGAACTCGCTGTACGTAGATTAGGTGTGTTTCTGGCGCTTCGAGTTTCAATATTTTTCTCGCTCTCGCTCACCTTTCTTCGATGTGCCACGTATTCTATTATGAAACTCGCTGCGCGTGGGGTAGGTTGATTTTGAAGCTTTGGTTTTAGATTTGCAGCGTGTCGAGGTTCGCCTTCCTTCTATGTGCCCCGAATTTTATTATCATACTTGCTGCACGTGGGGTAAGTTGGTTTTGAAATTTAGTTTTAGATTTACAGCTTATCGAATTTCGCCTTCCTTCGATGAGACCCGAATTTTATTATTGAACTCGCTGCGCGTGGGGTAGGCGGGTTTAAAGCTTTTGTTTTAGGGTTGCAGCTTGTGGAGGATCGCCTTCCTCCGATGTGCCCTGTATTTTATTACGAAACTCGCTACGTGCGTGGTACTTTGGCTTTGAAGCTTTAGTGTTAGATTTACAGCTTGACGAGGTTCGCCTTCCTCCGATGTGCTGCGTATTTTATTGTCGAACTCGCTATACGTAGATTAGGTGTGTTTGTGGCGCTTCGAGTTTCAATCTTTTTCTCGCTCTCGCTCACCTTTCTTCGATGTGCCACGTATTCTATTATGAAACTCGCTGCGCGTGGGGTAATTTGATTTTGAAGCTTTGGTTTTAGATTTACAGCGTGTCGGGGTTCGCCTTCCTCCAATATGCCCCGTATTTTATTACCGATCTCGCTGCGCATGGGGTAGGCGGGTTTTAAGCTTTAGTTTTAGGTTTGCAGCTTGTCGAGGGCCGCCTTCTTGCCTTTGTCAGCCACTAGCACTGAGATTTCCAGGCGGCGTGCGATAACGCGACGGCTGTCTAGCACAAAGTAACAATGGTCAGAAGTTACTTATCGTAGTTTACGTGAACTTAATATTCGAAGTTGCTGGAGCGCAACGCGACGTGACAGTGGCAATCATGCCTAAAGCGACCAACAAGTGGTTAGTAGTTCTGTATCTGAAAAAGGAACGGAAGATTGTCTAACTTCAAGAGGCTACAATATCTACCACAGGAGCGGTGAATGTCGCAGCGGTTGGTCTCGTTTACTTCGAAATTCGCAGGATGGTAGATAACACGATGCCTAAAACTAATCACACGATAGGATGAACGCGATCAATCTAACACATAATAATCATTAAATATGAAATTATTGGTTTCAAGAAAACTTCTTTTTTTTTATGGATTTTTGGTAAACCACAACATCGCAAGAATGTGTCCGTTTACGTAAACTTTAATATACTGTGTTTCTTATAAAAAAAGTCGTTGTTCTAATCGTTTATAATTTGTTTTTGCTTTTTCCTAGAATAAACTTTGTAAAAAACGATAATATCTATTTGCTGTAAAAATTTTAAGCCATTTTGGCAACTACTCTTTGAGCTCAAATCGAAAACCAAAAAAAAATGGGTTTTCGATATCGTACGATTTCAAAAATGGAAAGACTTATATTAGGTTAAAATTCCGAGAAAAGATAGATCTTTGAAAATTACTATTTTTGTAAAACCTTATAACTCGCTAACCAAAGTTCAGAATATTTTAAGAGAATTTATGATTTTATGAGGTTATGAGGACCCTATGGTATTTATAATATTGAGGTTCAAATTTTTTCATGAAAATTATAGGATTTAATATTGTGACGGGTGTTCCTTCCGTAAAATAATTAAGATCCAAAATATTTTTAAAACCATTAATATACTGTATATTTAAACAATATTTTATCTATTATTAAAACTATAAATTTTTCTGGAGGAAGCTACGTGCCAAAGAATTGGCAGTGTTTTTTTAATTTGCTTGTATTTTGTGATTAGATTTTTGGCTATTTTTGGGTGTGTATTACTTTTTGATAACTGGAGTTCCACTTTTTTTATGTAATAACTCCGTATACTTCTTAGATATCCTATTAATAAAAGATGCAGGCAAATTATTAACTGACTAGTACACAAAACTAACATTCGCTGGTGGATTCCTTAATTATATGTCACAACATCCCATGTCGCAAAAAAATTCCATGGTATACAATCTTGTTGATAAGGCAATAAAATTAGCTAACGAAAAATTTTACAATAAAAACATATGTAACATTAAAAAACTACTGCACTACAATAGTTATACAACCGATTTTGTCAATAAGTATGGCCGAAAAAGATTGTCTACTGTTATGTCCGATTTTGTCAATGACTATTGCCGAAAAAGATTGTTACTGTAATGTCCTAAATTTATGAGAGTTGTCACCGAACACTACAGGTTAGTTTGCTTTGTAAGCATGAACGAGAACAAAGCTGCGAAACACGAAGTCTGAGCTCCGTCGGTGCCTGACTACCTTAGCGATCTAGCTATAAAAACGCCCTCCAGTAGCCGCCGAAATTACTTTTGAAACTGCAATAAATTTTATTACACACCCTAACTTATTTTAAACACTTTGATGCCGATTTCGCTACTTTTCTAGCAGTTCATAGAGTGGACGTTACTCTATTCGTAATGTCGGACGTTACTCTATTCGTTATTGTTGGGCTCTTTTATGCCCTCGTAGCAAAGGTAATCTCCAATTTTTCGTCTCTTCGGTGGGGTGTATGTTTGGCCAATTAGGAGGCCTAGATGCAGCTTCTTGCCTTATTTTGAGCTTTTAATACATATGACGTTGCAGGGAGGGCTAATCAGAAAACCAGATTAAAAATCCTCTTCTCTAGTACATCGAGTCCCCTTCTGCTTTTCTTCTGTCAAACCTCTAATTTACTTTTCTTATCTGCAGGCTTAAAGAAGCTCCTCTATGCGTTTTGAGCCGGCTTGCGCGGTGTTCTCTTTGGCGGCTTCTCGAGCTTCCAGAGCGCGTGAATTATGTGTCACTTGCTGATAGCGCTGCGCGCTCTGTGAGTTTCCCCTTCATTGCACGTGCATCGCTTTCTGGTATGCGCGGTCCATGATGTACAGTAGACTTCTTATTTTTCTCTCTACTTGTCGTTGAGTCGTAATGTGCGCGTGCATATCAGTGTGTCTTTACATTATTATATTTTTGCTCTAATTTATCATTATTGTCTTACGTGAGTATACTATTATTATTGATTTTTTAAACTGATTTTGTTGTCAACATTCGAATTTAAATTTGTTTTTATTCTTACGTTGCCTTACGTTGTCGTTCCTTGTTCTTATCTATTTCATTAATTATTAGATTTGCCAATTACTATCGGTTTCGTATTTAGGGTGTTTAATGATAATGTGATAGTGTCCCGATGCATAGTGTTATACTTTGTACTATCGAGAGCGTCTTGTGACCTACATATTCTGAGTTTGCTATATCTTATTATACGTTGCATTCTAGTGGGAAGGGTATCGATTGATTTACTTTGTAATAACTAGTCTTACTTGTTTTTAATATATCAAAATGCGAAAGAAAGTGAGCATTTCACACTAAGATCAAATCTAACACTTCCAAAACAATTAGCGAGCAAGAATGGAAGAAAATGAAGATGAAGACAATAATTATAAAAGGCAATGATAAAAAAGGCAAAAATATTGAAAATAATGTTGTCTATTACATTAGTGCCATAACTGATCTGCTACATATGTAGGTTAAACAAAAAGGAGTGTACGAGTACGCATAAATCATCATAAAAAGTCATTTAAAAATGTTATGACCACACGAAAAACCGAAATCAGACTTTTAATTTAAAAAATTTTGACATTCAAGACAGAGACAAAGTTGAACAAACGTCTAATATCTAAAATGCTACAAATACACTTACATGATAACAAAATAAACAAAATAGCAGACACACAACATCTAAATAGTGTACCCTACTAAAAATAATCGCGCGAAAATCGCGCAAAAGTCGCGTGCGGTTCTCGACCAATTTCTCGCGCTATTATCGCGCAATACATGAAAAAAAATCTCAGTAAAAAGTTTCTCACACGATTATTGCGCGATTCGTCGCAAATATTGCAAAATAAGTAATCGGGGTGGCCAGTTTACTTGTTACCACCCGGATGGTAACACGTCAACTGACCACCCCGGTTAGTAGTTTTGCATTTTAAACAATTTTAGTTTTTTTAAAAATTTATTTTAGAATAATCGCGCGATTTTTGCGCGACTAATCACGCGACGAATCGCGTAAGAAATTGGTCAAAATCCTCACGTAATTTTTGCACGATTATCGCACGATTTTCGCGCGATTTTTTTCAGTAAGGTATAAACGCACCTCCGTTATTGGCTTAAACAAGGAACAGTAAAATGAATCATAACTCTGACGTCAGAGCTGACCGCAGTACCGAAAAAATGTCAACAAACCACTTAGATCTATCTGGCATAGCACTTTGTATACAAACACCGCAAAAATTAGACTTTGAGCGAATTTCAAACTGAGCAGCTTCGATTCCCTCGAATTATGTACTGACGACAGCTCTGTAATCGTAAGTTGTGACACCCTGTTGCTTTTAATCCTAAAATATTGTATAACTTATGTATATATTTATCGAATAAATCATAACTTCGACAGTTTTTTTCTAAAGAGGGCGACGCTGATCGCCGAAACGTCAAAGAGAATAAGAAGAAACATTTTTTCACTCCTTTCCCTTCACGCTGCACTTACCACGGGTATACCGATAAAAGCTACTAAATCTTTGTTGATATCCACCGAGGGATGAAGTCAACATAAAGAAGGAATCACTTTCTATATAAACGCGCTTGCTTTACATTATTTTGAAATATTTTACAAAATATTACTGAAATATAACAAAAAAGTTTTAAAAAAATTTTGCGTTCGGCATATGTAATATTACAGTAATATTACGGTAATATTACAGAAATATTCCATGAAATAATACAAATTAATATTTAATAATCATTTTGTAAAATATGTAATGAAATATTCCTTCTATATTTTACAAATATTCCATAAAAATATTTATACGTTTTAAAATTTTATGTTTTTGAAATATTTGAGATGTATTACAAAAATATTTCTGTGGAATATTTCATAAGATATTTTTTCCAAATATTTTATGCTGTATAGGAATAAACATTATATATAGACCTTGAATAAATCAGCGGGTAATTTTCGAATGACAAGAGATCTATTTAAAAGAACTCATGTGCGGCCCCTGTAGAGTAGATTATATGCATATCAGAATCTCGTTTCTACTCCTCTCCTGCGGGCAATGCCTTTCAAGGTTGTTTAGTCTCCTCAATGTAATAATTCTAAAGCACTGTATTTTTTTTTTTTTTTGTTAAAGGCAAATTTAACATAGTAATAGTACACATCACAAATAAAGCTAAAACTTATGCAAGATTAAAAATACATACCATCTTCATCTACTTCTGCTATTATTTCTTGTAATGTTGTTTCACTAAGTTCGTAGCCAAGCATGCTTAAAATTGTGCCAACCATGTCGGTCCCAATACATCCTTTTTTTTCATGATCAAATGCATCAAAGGCCTTTTTGAGTACTGTAATAAAAAAAAAATGTCTATCATAACAGTTTAAACTATTAATAGCACTTTTGCAGGATCCAAGAATATTATTTTAGAAGTTATAAATCTTTCCGAGGCAGGTGGTGTTTGAAAACATTCTCACATTTTTTCTTTTTTCGACGAGTAGTAAAGGCTTCGCGGCTACGGCGCCAGCGCGGCTACGGTGCCAGCGTGGCTACGGCGCCGCCGTATATTGACGGTCAGTAACCGGTAAATCTGTCTTATCGACGGGTAAATCTGTCATACCGACGTGCGACGTACAACGTCTGACGCAAGCAGCCGGCATTTGAATTCGATGCATGTATAGAGTTTAAAAATTTGTTCTTATCTATTTTACCGACGTGCCACACGGGCAGCCTGCATTCGAATTTCTTGCCGATTCACGACGCCAGCTTGCATTCGATGTTGGTAAGATATATTTTTTAAACATCTGATGACGCGGTACGGATATGATGATGCATGGCAATCCCCCTCCCGTGCTAATTAGAGCTCTTCATCACATTATACAGTGTCGAGCTCTCCGCATTATATCTATACTCTCTTCTCCCCGCAGTCCGATGCGGGCTACAAAGCACGCTGAGTATAGATAAAGATATACTCTCACTATACCATACAGCGCACGCTGTATACGCATATAGTGTCGAGCTCTCCGCGTATATCTATACTCTCTTCTCCCCGCAGTTCGGCGCGAGCTATACTGCGCGCTGAGTATAGATACTCTCTTCTCTACAATATTTTAAAAATGTCAACTTTCATATGATTGGAAATTTAAATCATAAAATATTCATTTCAAATGTAATTATTTACAATGTATATGCTGAACTGAGTCGCCATCGAAATACAACTGAGCGAGTGTCAGCGAGCAAAGTGACCATTGCTAGTCGTGTATTAAATGCTTTAAAATAAAGGCCATTATTTTTTAAAAGAGCATCCTGCAAAGTATGTTATAGAGAAATGATTTTCTCTATATAACTCTATTCTTGGGTGGTAATCCAAGAATATTATTTAAAAAGTTATCGATCTTTCCAAAACACGTGGTCTTTGAAAAAATTTAAACATTTTTCTTTTTTTGACGTTTTGGCGATCAATGCCGCCCTAATACTCTCACTATACCATACAGCGCACGCTGTATACGCATACAGTGTTAAGCTCTCCGCGTATATCTATACTCTCTTCTCCCCGCAGTCCGGCGCGGGCTATACTGCGCGCTGATTATAGATACTCTCTTCTCCCCGCAGTCTGGCGCGAACTATACTGCGCGCTGAGTATAGATACTCTCTTCTACTATCGGTCAGGCGGGCGCTATGTTTGCCCTGCAAATTCAAATGTATAATGTGTGGAGCGTATGGAGGGGAGCCGCCACTCAAACCAACATTATATTGCAAACGTTTTATGCTATTCTTATTACAAAATATACTTCTACATTTTCGCTGTATCGAATAAGTATAAGGGAGCCTATTTATACGATATAAAAACTGTACATGGCACCGCCGTGTCGAGATTTGTATCCTACAGTAACATAATATATATCTAAACGACAATAATTCACATATCACTACATTAAATCTCACACTACATAATGCTGATACAGTTGTTGCTAAAATTCAAGTATAAAAAACATATACAAAAACATTAATTAATATAGCCAAATGTTATTTAAATTTATACTAAGTTGCTTTATCAACTAATCTCTATCCTTATAACTTTTACCCCTTCTTAAATATTCATAAATACTTTGATCTTTCCAAATTATATATTTTTAGCAACAGACTTAATTTTTTTAGTTGTTAGCAAGCAAGTGACATGGCTACTCTTTTTGATAATTGTTGATCATAGGTCATCATCTGGAGGAAGCTGAGGAGCTTTTATTTTCCAGACCTACTACTAATACGATTGTGATAAATCGTAAGAAAAGTCAATGTGATTTATGTCTTAAACAATTACGTAATGTCTTAAAAGACCAACTACTCTCTGTCTCTCAAAAACAATCAATTATTCATATGATTGATAAAAATGAATGTTTTAACATAAAATTACACAAGAGATTGACAAAATCCGGTGGTAGACTTGTGCAAAATAAGATAAATGCTCGTGTAAAATGGATCGATGTAGATATTGCATTCAATAATAGGATGCGCACCAGTATAGTAGCTAATATTCAGCATATTGATGTAAAGAACTTTTTACAAAATGCCTCAGTTTTATTTATTAGGCGAATAAAAAGTTTTTTTAAGAAAAATGATAAGCCACTGAAAATTAATTCAGTCTTATCATATAAATTTTAAAAAATTGTAAAAAACGGGGATGGTGATAAAGAGGGAGAATGTATTGAAACAAATCATTTTAATAAAAAAAAATACAGACATTTTTGCAGCATCTATATTTTAACAGTTGTTTATTGATCACATCATGAAACCTCTTCTCACTAACATAGAGGACTTTGAAAAGCAAGATTTTGGTTGGACTTTGCATTAAATTGTCAATATACAAATTAACATGAATGTATTTAATCCAATACGTACTGGTAGCTCGTATATACCTCTGCCAAAATTTTTGATTAAAAAAGAAGCATGCATAAATGTTAAAAATTCTAATAATCAATGCTTTAAATGGGCAATTCTATCTGCCTTACACCCTGTTCCATCGAAAAAACATCTAAATCGAGTGACAAATTATTTTCCATACGAAGATAAACTTAATATCAGTAAAATCGAATTTCCAGTTTCACTGAAGAAAATGCCAAAGTTTGAGAAGCAAAACAATTAAATTTCAGTAAATGTTTTTGGACTTGATGAGAAGAGTATTGTAAATCTCTATCTGACATCCGAGAAAAAAGAAAACCATGTAAATCTTCTTTTACTCACTAAAGTGGAGACTGACTCTTTGGAAGAGAATATATCTCACTTTGTGCATATAAAAAATCAGTCACGCTTAGTAATTAATAAGCTTGCACGTAGAAAGAAGAAAAGGTTTTTATGCGACCGATGCTTACATTTTTTCTTTACTGAACATTTTAGCAATGCATGAAGAACACGGTAAACTCCTAAACAATTATAAAGTTAAACTCCCTGCAGAGGGCAGAGATTACATAGAGTTTAAAAACTATAGTTTTAAAGAAAAAGTGCCATTTACAATTTATGCTTATTGTAAATGTCTATTAAAACCACTTGAAAGTAAAGACGGCAGTAAGAGCAATACAACGCCTATGCAAAGCATGGAATTTATAGCATTGGCTATTATTTTAAGTGTGCTTATGATGATACTCTATCTGTATAAAGCTCTTACAGGGGTGTTGAAGCCACTTGTTGGTTTGCTGAAGAGCTGCGAATTATTGAGATGAGTGTCAACGATTAAATAATAATCAGTTATAATATTGCTACTGTCTGTCATATTTGTGAAAAACCATTTTTGGACAATAGTGTGAAAGTTCAAAATCATTGTCACCTTTCAGAAAAATATCGTGGAGCTGCACATGCTGGTTGCAATCTCAATTATCAAGATTCTAGAATTATACCTGTAATATTTCTCAACTTAAGTGGTTATGATGCTTTTTCCTGGGCAAGTCTATTTACTTCCTATAACAAAAGAGAAGTATATTTCGTTTACGAAGAGTGTGGAGAATAGTGATATTAAATTCAAATTTATTCATTCATTCGTTTCATGCCTTCATTGCTAAAAAAATTATCCTCATATCTTGAAGAATATAATATAGAGAATTTTCAAGCTTAGAAAAAGAAAACATTAATCTGCTGACGAGAAAAGGTGTACTCCTATATGAGTACATTACTCCGCGAGATAAATTGGATGAAACGACTTTACCTGATCTGGACAAATTTTTCAGTACACTTAATGAATCTGGAATAAGCATGGAAGACTATAAAAATGCGCAGAATGTATAGCATCCGTTTAACATATAGACATTAGGTGAATATTCTGATTTATACATGAAAACTGATATATTAAACTCGCAGATGTTTTTGAAAATTTTTGAGAACATATTATAAAGGCATATGGCTTAGATCCTGCACATTATTATACTACACCAGGATTTTCTTGGGATGCTATGCTTAAACATTCAGGCATTAGATTAAAACTATTGACAGACATTGACATGGTTTTATTCATAGAGCGAGGTATTCGAGGAGGTTTAAGTCAATGCTCACATCGATACGCGACTGCTAACAATAAATATATGCTGCAGGATTATAAGACTGATGAAGAAACCAGTTTTTAGGCACGACTGCGACACGGAAGTGCCTTATAGTTTTGTCATCGAAAAATGTGCGAGATGCGCGATATCTCACGTAATTTTCGACCGATCGGACTGAAATTTTGCAAGCAGTCTCCTCTTGTACAAACCTAAAAACTATTTTTTTTATTCTGATCATCTACGTTTTTTTTTTAAATGTGGGCACAATTTGTTCAATTTTTGCGTGTTTTTTTAATAAAAATCTTGATGTCACACGATTATCTCTGAGAGACTTGCATCAATCGGGCTAAAAATTTGTGTGCGAACTCATCTCATAATAGTAAGGAGCCAAATTCATTTTGGGCTTGATCCTGCACGTATGCACAGAATGCGATCACATCCAAAAATCGATAAAAACGGTTTTTTGGCTCTAACTGAAATTCTATGCATTCTACAAAAAAAAAAGTTAAATAGAAAAGTTGTAGATCTCGAGAAAATACAACTTTTTACTACTGCTACTCTACTTAAGCGTGGAAATGCTTTTAATTCGAGTTACCAGGCCAAAATCGATTTTTTATAGCGATAAACCAGTATTTATCATAAAACTTTGAGGCTATACATTCTACATAAAAACCTTAAGTGTAAAAGTTGTAGATATTTTGAAAACACAACTTTTTACTATGACAAAGATTTTTTCAAAACGCTTATACATAAACAAAAATCCTAGAAACGATTTTTGGTACATATAATTGAATAACAATTTCGGTGTGACACGCCCTATTTGGCCCGAAAGCTCTAATTAATTGGCTGACGCTCGCACGGCCGTAAGGCTGCGTGTGGCGCACTATTTCAATTTACTTAGATGCTAACAATCTTTACGGTTATAGAGAATCGAAATATCTTCCATACGATGACTTTGAGTGGATAACTGATTGCGAGAATTTCGATTTTTTTCTCAGTAGCAGATAATGCCCTAAATTGTATTTATTGAAAAATGAGGCAAAGTACCCAGGTTTATTGATCCGAATCACCTTGTATAATAAAATGGCCTCAAAGTAGAGCCTTCTGGAATCGGTGAGTAGCCATTCTAGACACATCTGGTAAGGACTAATATGTTCATCCGTTCTAACCCCAAAGATGCATTTTACACAAGAATAGCTCAGTCTCTGTAACCGTATTCGTTGTTCATTAGATGCGTCCAGGATGGTCACAGTACAGTAGTCCAAGTGTGGTTGTATGAGTATCTCGATTAGCCTTCTGCGGAGAGTTTCAGTGATACAACATCTGATAAACCGCAAGCTATACAGGCCTTTGTTGACTTTTTTCGTGATGGCATCAACTTGCGGTTTCCAAGTAAGTTTACAGTCTAATATAACACCAAGACTTACGACTGTCTCACTGAAAGGGACAATCAGTCCGTCCGGCAACGGAACTCCATGCAGTTTTCACGACTTAATATCATTAAAATTTCTTGTGGAACCAAAAAAAAATAGACTTAGTTTTGCTGGGGTTGAGTCGCAGGCCGGAGCTCCCCACTCAGTCAGAAACCAGCCGCGCCGCTTCAGCCAGTCGAGCCACTCCCTCCTGAAAATAATCTTTACTGGTGTGTAGATAAATCTGAAGGTCGTCCGCGCAAAAAGATGTTTAATTGTACTACCGTCGAGTGTATTCTGTAGGTCGTTAACATAAAGACTGAATAGAGAGAGAGAGAGAGAGAGAGAGAGAGAGAGAGAGAGAGAGAGAGAGAGAGAGAGAGAGAGGACACATCCTTCAGGTGCACGCTCAGATAGATCTGGACTTCCGAATTGTAAACACGAGTCGCGAATTTGCTCGTCTATACACCGGTGTGCTGTGCCCAGCATTGTGTTGAAGTGAGTGTGTGTGTGCAGGCGCGGAACTCGGTCGATCCCTGCTAAGCTGTACGGTGCAGCGAGTGATTGCAGCGATTATCATCAAGGATCAGGGACGTCGTATGCGAGAGGAAAAGGTTTTCAAGCGCGCAGTGACGCAATTTTGTGACGACTCGCAGATTGATTTTTGGTTTTGTAAATTCATGTTTCTTTTGCGTTTGTTAAATATAACCTTAGTCTTTTTATTTAAGAAAGTTGTCGTGATTTATCAACCTTTCGCTCGATTTCGATCCCGACTCCTTTCCGTGAATAATTTCCATAATTTTTTTGGTTTGTCGTTGTGCATTTTTATATACAGGAAATAATTGTAAATTTATTTTTTATATCAGTAGATTGATGAGAATTTTTACTACTAAGAGTAACAAAGGATTTAAAGTCCAATATCTGTTTTTTAAATTTTACTTTTGGAATTGTAAGAAAACTAATAGGGTTAAAGATCTAATGTTCTGTACATACATTTCTCTTATAACTGTGAAAGAATAATCAAATTTGAATTGATATTATCTATAATATTTTCAATATGGAACTAAAAATCTACTTATTTCTGAACATTGATTTATAATAGCAAATTATGTAAATATAAATCATGAGCACTTTAGGACATGTTAGTTTTCAAATAAGAGTAAAAGGAAAATTTAAAAACAAAGATTAGACTTGTTACAAAATCACTTGACACTCTTAAAAGTAAACATTCTCACTAATCTACTAATATAAACGATTAAGTAAACATCACTTTCTGCATGTAATAATGCATTAGAAACCGAAAATACAGTCGGCTATAGAGTTAGTAGTTTCACTGTAAGAAAACTTTTTAGAAATTAAAAAATTTGTGAACATATATCAGGTTATTTGTATTCCTTTTAATAATAACAAATATACTTAGGAAATTAAAACGTTAATAACGCTTTGAGAGATTAGCGTTATGTTGAAATTTAAAAATCGAGATTTTCGCACGATTAATTCTTTGCTCAATAACTGCACTATTGCCAATACTTGAAAAGTAGGTTTTTCATAACTAACTTTAATTGCCAATTTTCTACCAAGATTATTTATCACCTAAATATTTATATTTGAAATGATTTGTTTCTGTACGTTTCAGATTATCTTAAACATAAAAATTCAACAATGGATTCATTAAATGCATAAAATAATTTGCATAAACATAAAAGTAATATATATTATGTAATGATCAAAATATTTTACATCTTCAAGAAATTTTTCAGGATAATAAAACTAATTGTTTAATTGTAAGAAAATGTAGATCAAGGTACAAGAAGCGGAAAAAGACATCAATTTACGATTTTAAACAATAAATCAAAATCAATCCAAACAAATTTGCAAACTATGTTTTTAGCAATGTTGAATGCGACTATAAATGCATAAATATTATAAAAATTTGTATACTGTATTCTCTAGAAAAATTTACAAATAAAGTATATAAAAAAATGGAACTAAATACATTAGGATATGTTAAGTGCTGATTTGCGCTACTATTTCTTTTATACTCGGGAACACGATCCAGCTACCCTCCTATACAGAAGACTCCAACACAACCTGTTGGCTACTGTGGTGTGATTGTCTTTGCTTTTGAAAATGCATAAAGATTTTTAGGAATATTTATGATGGCTTTATTTTATGAAATCTGAATTATATTAATCCAGAAACTTTGTCACTTAACAGGATCTGTGAAATAAACTTTAGAGTTTAGCAACTATTTGGTACTTCACCGGGTAAATCAGCATGCTTCAATTTTTTTTTTTGCATGCACAAGTTTTAATTAGATTTATATACTTAAAAAAATACAAATAAATTTTTTCAAAAATTTTAATTTGCTATTAGCGTTAATATTGTAAATTAAAAAAAAATATGAATATTTTCTTAAAAAATTTTATTCTTTATTCGATTATAACGTAACATGGCTCATTTTGTAAATAAAACAAAGACAAAAAAACTTTACTTGTATAATTACATATTCTAAAATATAAAATCAAGTGATAGTTTTTCGGATTTATTAGTTTTATAAATAAATCCAAGAAAGACAACTTATATGTCTGTGTTTTTTTTTGCTAGTAATAATATTAATCTATCTATCTACGCTAGAGAGCTTACTTTTTTTACTTATACTTCCTCCTTTAGAATAAAGTTTTTTTTCCTGTGAATCCGTCGACATCTTCCAAACTTGAGTCATCTATGTGATTTTTAGAATCGGGTTTATAATTTTCGAGAAGTACGGTTAAGCTTATGTTGAAAAAACGTTGACCTCTATCAGCCATGACTTTGACAATGACGTTTCCCTCTATATTTATTTTCTTTATAATTACATCAAGTAGTTCTTCTGTATCTGCATATACAACAACTCGTTTCTGTTTCATCGACGCATTCTCACATTCGAATTCATATGAACCTGTTTTATATACATCCTTTAGAAGGATTGATTTATATGAGATGTGTTTCAAGTAATTCACTGGAACAATTCTTCATCCAATATTAAATCGTAGAAACTTTGATTAACTCAAAAATCATGGAGACTGTCTGCTGTAAAAAGGATGTCCTTCCTTTTAGAAGGGTTCACGATGATAAGTAAGATGGAATTTTTGGTTTGTTTATTTTCTACTCTTGCAATCGGAATCGGCTCTGTTCGTGAAGACCGTTGAATTCATTAGATTCATAAATCACTCTATTAAAGATTCTCTTATTACCTTTACTTTTTACGATATTAGTGTGACCTTTAAATCTGCCAGTCATACATACATAGCTGTTACATGTAACAATTGAACGGGATACTTTTGGCAATTCAATATCTTTATAATTAGGAATAACTGGTAGTGGTCTTTAAAAAACACTATTTTTAGCATAAAGCAATGCAAGGTAACAAGTTCTGCAAATACTTAGCGGAAATTTCTCATTCATTCGATCAAAGTCTTTTGATATGAATTGTTTTAGAAGTGCTTATTCAGTTTGCTATATCAGTTTGCTTATTGATAAAAAATTTTTTTGACTTGATTTTCTCATAAACCATTTTTTTACCACATGGGGCGCATACTTTTCGCGTATTCTCTTCATGAGAACATTTAGCTGCATGATTCATTTCGTGATATGATGGAATATGCGTATCTCTCCATATTAATAAAAAATCTTCGCCGCCCTAGCTCCCCCTCAATTTGGGTTATTGGTCTAACATTATGCCTTTTTTCACGTTATTTTTAACCGAACTTTCGTTATTGGGTTAATAATGAACGAATTTTACGTAATTTTACTGTTTCTGGCTCCCCCTCATTTTGGGTTATTGAGCTCCTCCTCAATTTGGGTTATTGGGTTAAAATCATGCATTTTTTCACGTTACTTTTAACTTTTGTTATTGGGTTTATAATGAATGATTTGTACGTAATTTTACTGTTTCTGGCTCCTCTTCATTTTGAATTATTAGCTCTTCCTCATTTTAGCGCCCCCTCATTGGGCCTCCCTCTCATTTTGACTTGCCTTCATTATAACTTCTCGCTTTTTCGCTTCGTTCGCCAATGCTCCATTTGGATATAATATACTATGATTAATTATTATCAATTAATTTACTAAATGTGCAATTCAGAAAGTACTGACAGATTTCCACACCTTCCAAGGTGTACTGCCATGAACATACTAGAATTTAGTGGAGTATGCTGTTATTGCGTTTTTTTTTAATATTTTGTTAACAAACATCAACAATGTGTTTTTCTTAAATATCATTACTAACATTTATTACTCTTTATATAGGTCTTTTTACATTTATATTATCACATTTATTATGTAATTCTCTTCAATGTTGATTCAATGATTCATAATTAAGTAAAATGTTTTTTAGTATCAAATTTATTTAATTTTTGTTATTAACGTTTATTAACAAAAAGGTGGTATCCCCAGTAGGCCTATTTTACTCTTATAGCTTGCATTATAAAACTTTTGCTTGCATTTAAAATATCCTTTTTTCAAAAAAATAACCTTTCTCATATTTGTTCAATATGAAAACATGTATGTACATTTTTTGATTATGTTTCATATATCTTGCTTTTCTATAGACATATATGAGCATACTACTATATAATTTTTCTAATAAAAATTAGATGCATCAATATAAATATAGTAATAACATGATTACAGCACAATTTTAATTATGTAATTTTGATATGCCTTCTTAAATTGTCAGCTCTATAAATTTTGTTGTTACAATAAGTACATATTTGTATTTTTTTTTTTTTTTTTTTTCATATAAAAGTAAGTGACGAATAAAGTGATTATATATTTTGAATAATATTCTGCATTTATGACAAAGAAAGGTTTTAATGACTGCATGCTCCCTTACGTGCCTTGTTTTACGTTTACTTGAAATTAAATCTTGAAATACAAATTCTACACATGTATTGAATCCTATGTAAGTCTTCTTGATTATGAATAGGACCCGATTCCATTTTTTGTTGAATGAATAAAAACTTCCGATTAGGATTTGATCTAAACTAATTTGTAATTTCAGTCATACTATTTCCTCCTACAAGACCAGTGTGGCGCCTCATCTTGAGTGTTTACTCTACTATGCAGTGCCAGCCGTGCCCTCTGTCGAGTCGCAGGCCACCGGACCCTGAGTCTACCCAGGAATTGCATCGCTAGAGCTGTTGCCTCTTTGGGGGGAAATCGTCAGAGAGTGAAATACTTCATCCTTCGACGACGACTCCACCGGTGCAAACCTTCCAGGTCTTTGAATCAGCATTGACATTTCGGTCAGAGTAAACCGGCACCTCCAGGAGTAAAGCATAATGCTTAGCTCTGGGTTATATGTGTGTGTGTGTGTGTGTGTGTCTATATATATATATATATATATATATATATATATATATATATATAGGTGGTTCTCTGTCAAATCGAAGATAAAAAATTTTTTTCTTCTTTAACTCACGGTATATATGTTCCAGAAACAGTTTCCAATGCACCTGAATTTTTAAAATTTTTAAATTACTTTTTACCAAAATGGTAGGGAGCCAAAGATGTCAATTTTGGAAATTTTTTGGTTTTCAGCACACATTATATAATTCATAGCTCCTCAGGAAAGCATTTTTCACTATAGATGTGGGAATACTTTTTTTGTAAAATTTTCTCACTTTTTCAATAAAAATACTCTTAGTCATATATACAGGGTGACCCAATTTAAACGGGCACCGCTCATAACTCGTCAGGGACAGCCACAATCGAAAAAATGGTAGAGACCAAAGTTGTAGGATATCGAAGGGGCAACCCGATGGTGACCTTGGATTTGACTTTGAACGCGTTTTTCAAGGTCATTTGAAGGTCAACTTTGGATTTTTAAATAGCAACCCCATTCTTTTATTGCGGGAATGGAAAGAGCGATAAATTTTACGTTCAGAATGGTATGTTCGGTTGCGGCACTGAAGGTCATGCAGCCAGAATGAAACCCCGCCTACGTAATTCCTCTAGCGACGCCAAATTAAAAAAATTGGTAGAGACCAAAGTTGTAGGATATCGAGGGGACAACCCGATGGTGACCTTGGATTTGACCTTGAAATGACCTTGTAGGACTGGCTCAAATTCGAGGTCACAATTCTCCCCCCCCCCCTATACAACAACTTTGGTCTCTACCACTTTTTTTTAATTTGGCGTTGCTAGAGGAATTACGTAGGCGGGGTTTCATTCTGGCTGCAGGACATTGAGATGACCTTCAGTGCCGCAACCGAACATACCATTCTGAACGTAAAATTTACCGCTCTTTCCATTCCCGCAATAAAAGAATGGGGTTCCTATTTAAAAATCCAAAGTTGACCTTCAAATGACCTTGAAAAACGCGTTCAAGGTCAAATCCAAGGTCACCATCGGGTTGCCCCTTCGATATCCTACAACTTTGGTCTCTACTATTTTTTCGATTGTGGCTGTCCCTGACGAGTTATGAGCGGTGCCCGTTTAAATTGGGTCACCCTGTATATATATATATATATATATATATATATATATATATATATATATATATATGGGGAATTCTTTGTCAAAAAAAGCCACCCCCCTGCCCATTTCAATTTTGGGGAAAAAAATTTTTTGAGCATATAAAAAAATTTGTCAAGAAGTGTAGTTTTTTATGCCATTAGGTGTTTTTTGAAAAAAATTAATTTAACCTCAAAAAAACTGTCTAAAGTGAGGCATCTCGCAAAAAAGTGCCATTTTTTAGTCAAAAATAATCGAAAAAAATATAATTCCTCAATAATTTTGACCAAATTACTCATTAAAAGTATTTTGGGAGTCGCTGAACAAGAATCCGATGTCAAATTTCAAATTCAAAATGGCGGATCCAAGATGGCGGACATTTTTTTTCTTACTGTTGACCCATTTCTACTAAATTCTGTATGTTGGGGTTTTTGGGATCGCTGATTAAGATTCCGAATTCGAATTTCAAATTCAAGATATTTGATCCAAGATAGAGGATCTTAATTTCGAATTGCTGAATGCAGATCCAAAATGACGGACAGATAATTTCTTATTATTGGCTGTATTCTACAAAATTTTGTAAACAGAAGTTTTTCAGGTCTCTGATAACGAATTTGAGCTCAGGTTTCAAATTCAAGGTGGCGGATTCAAGATGGCGGACATTGCTTTTTTATTATGGATCTGAGATTAAATTAACGACATATTTTTATTTCCCTCCAATGTATAGAATTATTAAATTGATTCAATTCAAATTTTTGTGGCGCTTTATTCTCAAATCAGTATCGACAGTCCTTGTCAGGATAGTCGGCTTATTGAGATATTGGGTGCTCTTCAACATCGGCGTACTCTCAATAGCAGTCCTTCTTAGGATAGTTATTGAGATTTCTTTTCAGGTTCAATAACAAAATTTGTGGTTTATATTCAACAGTCCTTTTTAGGATAGTTGATCAATTTTCCACAAATTTTTGTGACCCTTTATTCTCACATCAGTATCGACAGTCCTTTTCAGGATAGTCAGTTTTTTGAGATATTGGGCGCTTTTTCTTTGGATATTTATGAATATATTGATCAAGATGGGCGATAAGTTGAGAACAGACAGATGCGTGCCCTGTTGAAAATAATAACGTCATTTCATGACGTCATTGACTGTCGTCATTAAATGACGTTAAATGACGTCATTATATTACGTCATTTGACGCTACAAATTGGAACCTTTTAGGACGTCATTATTTTCACCAGGTTGTACTTCTAAATACTTATACTCTTAAATACTTCAAAATTGATAACATCGTTGCCTATATAGGTGCTACCATCCGGATGGTAGTACCGAAAATGGGGGCTAACGCCAAAGAAATAATGTTTTTTAAATATTTTTTGTTTAATAAAATAATTTTAAAAAATTATTTTCTTGGTCATTAGCCCCCATTTTCCGTACTACCATCCGGATGGTAGCACCTATATAGGCAACCATTTTATCAATTTTGAAGTATTTAAGAGTATAAGTAGTTAGAAGTATAACCTGTTGAAAATAATGACGTCATAAAAGGTTCCAATTTGTAGCGTCAAATGACGTAATATAATGACATTATTTAACGTCATTTAATGACGTCATAAAATGACGTTATTATTTTCAACAGGGTGGATTTGTTTAGGAAACCCGGTGAAAAGGGTCATTATGGAAAAGATCTCCGTAGGGTTTCTGGTGCTCTAATAAAACAATTCCCTAGTTTACATCCCGACTCTAGAATTTGTGCGGCTTGTCGAAAAAAGGCTTCTGATTTAAATTCAAACGAAATGGGTGAATCTATTCAAGCCAATACAAGTGCTTCTGATGAATCGTATAATGCTGATTCTCGTATGTCCAAGGATGAAGAAAACCTTGATTCTAGAGTGTCACCGGAACCAGAAGTTCGATCCCAAAGAGAAATTGATCAGAGAAAATGCTAGATGGGCTTAAAACTAAATTTGCATCTTTGGACAGGAACGATCCTCTAAGAGTCAGGATTCTTAATATTGCTCCAAGTTCATGGAGCACGAGAAAGATTGCTAATGAGTTTAATGCTTCAAGATATTTGGTTCAAAAGTCTAAAAGGCTGAAGAGTATGAATGGGGTTTTAAGTGAAACTGTTGCGAAAGCGGGTCGTAGTTTGTCCCAGGAAACTGTGAAAAATATTGAAGAATTTTACAATAACGATATATACAGTCGAATCATGCCATCAAAGAAAGACGTTGTTTCCGTAAAAAATAAAGATGGCGTAAGAGAAGAAAAACGTAAACGTTTATTATTATTGAATATGAAAGAACTCTATTCTTGTTTTAAAGAAACTCATCCGAAAATCGAAATTTCTTTTAGTAAATTTGCATTTCTAACAAGGAAAGGTACCCAACCCGAACTCACCGATTTTGATGATTTTCATATATGTTGTAGAACATAAAAAAATAAGAGACACGTATTTTTTTTTATCGGCTAATTTTCACTTTTAAGGGGTAAAAACCTCCCCTAAAGTTAACCCCCAAAAAGCGTTTTTTTTAAATATCTCGGCTTAAAATTAATATTTTTCAATGAAACAAATTGGAGGTTATTTCTTACAAAAAGAGCAAGTATTTCATGGTGATTTGAAGAGTAAGGGTAGCATCCCCCATTTTTTAGGGGTTGAAAACATATATTTTTTGGCATAATTTTATAATAAAAATGTTTAAACCGACTAAAAAAAATTGGAAAAAATGTTTAAACATCCTTAATAACAAAATTTAGTTGACGTCTTTCGGTGTTTTCATAAATATTATCCCTAAGGGGGTAAACCACCCCTAACACAAAATAACTGTAAATATGTAATTCAATACATAATATTTCGTAGAAAGTTTGTATATAGAGGTTTTCGAGGTCGCTGATTACAAATCTGTTATCAGATTTTGAAAATTCAAAATGGCGGATCCAATATGGCGGACGGAAATATCGAAAAAAAATTTTATATAATAAAAAAGTTTTAAACGACTAAAAAATTTGGAAAAAATTTGTAAACATCTATAATAAACAAATTAAGTTTTTCGGTTTTTTCATAGATACTTCCCCTTAGGGGAGTAAACCACCCCTAACACAAAATAGCTATAAGTATACGTCAATCCATAATATTTTGTAGAAGGTTTGTATATAGGGGTTTTCGAGATCGCTCTTTACAAATCTGATATCAGATTTTAAAAATACAAAATGGCGAACCCAATGTGGTTGACAAAAATGTTGAAAAAAAATTTTAACTTTCAAAAAAACTTGTTTACAAATGTGTGATCTTTGTAGCCTGTACATGTGAACAGGTAATCTGCAGATTTGGTCTAGATCAATGGGTTGCGAAGAATAATCATCTGTGCAGATATAATTTTGTTTTTTTAAGATATGTCTTTGTGAATGAGAATTAACGACTGCTCTATGTATTCACGAATATAACAAGACGTAATCGGCAGATTTGGTCTAGATCAAAGGGTTCCGAAGAATAATTATCTGTGCAGATATAATCTTGTTTTTTACGATATCTCTTTCTGAATGAGAAATGACGACTGCTCTATGGATTTCCGCATATAACAAGACGAAATCTGCAGATTTGGTCTAGATCAAAGGGTTGCGAAGAATAATTATCTGTGCAGATATAATCAGGTTTATTAAAGATATCTCTTTGTGATTGAGAAATGACGACTGCTCTATGTATTCAAACATATCACAAGACATAATCTGCAGATTTATTCCAGATGAAAGCGATGCTCAGAATAATCATCTGTGCAGATATAATCTTGTTTTTTGAAGATATCTGTTTGTGAATGAGAAATGACGACTGCTCTATGTATTCACGAATATCACAAGACATAATCTGCAGATTTATTACAGATGAAAGCGATGCTGCGAATAATCATCTGTGCAGATATAATCTTGTTTTTTAAGGTATCTGGTTGTGAATGAGAAATGACGACTGCCTATGTATTCAAGCATATCAGAAGAAGTAATCTGCAGATTTGGTCTAGATCAATGGGTTGCGAAGAATAATCATCTGTGCAGATATAATCTTGTTTTTTACGATATCTCTTTGTGAATGAGAAATGACGACTGCTCTATGTATTCACGAATATCACAAGACATAATCTGCAGATTTGGTGCAGATGAAAGCGATGCTGCGAATAATCATCTGTACAGTAATAATCTTGTTTATTAAAGATATCTCTTTGTGAATGAGAAATGACGACTGCTCTATGTATTCAAGCATATCAGAAGACGTAATCTGCAGATTTGGTCTAGATCAATGGGTTGCGAAGAATAATCATCTGTGCAGATATGATTTTGTTTTTTAAAGATATCTGTTTATGAATGTAAAATGTCAACTGCTTTATGGATTTCCGCATATCACAAGGCGTAATCTGCAGATTTAATCTAGATCAAAGGATTGCGAATAATAATCATCTGTGCAGATATGATCTTGTTTTTTGCAGATATTTGTTTGTCAATGAGAAATGACGACTGCTCTATGTATTTACGAATATTAGAAGACGTAAACTGCAGATTTAGTGTAGATGAAAGGGATGCTAAGAAAAATTATCTGTGCAGATATAATCTTGTTTTTTGAAGATATCTGTTTGTGAATGAGAAATGACGACTGCTCTATGTATTTACGCATATAACAAGACGTAATCTGCAGATTTGGTCTAGATCAAAGGGTTGCGAAGAATAATTATCTGTGCAGATATAATCAGGTTTATTAAAGATATCTCTTTGTGATTGAGAAATGACGACTGCTCTATGTATTCAAACATATCACAAGACATAATCTGCAGATTTATTCCAGATGAAAGCGATGCTCAGAATAATCATCTGTGCAGATATAAGCTTGTTTTTTGAAGATATCTCTTTGTGAATGAGAAATGACGACTGCTCTATGTATTCAAGCATATCAGAAGACGTAATCTGCAGATTTGGTCTAGATCAATGGGTTGCGAAGAATAATCATCTGTGCAGATATGATTTGTTTTTTGAAGATATCTGTTTATGAATGTAAAATGTCAACTGCTTTATGTATTTCCGCATATAACAAAACGTAATCTGCAGATTTGGTCTAGATCAATGGGATGCTGCGAATAACTATCTGTTAAGATATAATCCTGTTTTTTAAGATATCTGTTTGTGAATGAGAATAGACGACTGCTCTATGTATTTACTCATATCACAAGACGTAGTCTGCAGATTTGGTCCAGATGAAAGCGATGCTGCGAATAATCATCTGTACAGTAATAATCTTGTTTATTGATGATATCTCTTTGTGAATGAGAAATGACGACTGCTCTATGTATTCAAGCATATCAGAAGACGTAATCTGCAGATTTGGTCTAGATCAATGGGTTGCGAAGAATAATCATCTGTGCAGATATGATTTGTTTTTTGAAGATATCTGTTTATGAATGTAAAATGTCAACTGCTTTATGTATTTCCGCATATAACAAAACGTAATCTGCAGATTTGGTCTAGATCAATGGGATGCTGCGAATAACTATCTGTTAAGATATAATCCTGTTTTTTAAGATATCTGTTTGTGAATGAGAATAGACGACTGCTCTATGTATTTACGAATATCAGAAGACATAATCTGCAGATTTGGTCTAGATGAAAGCGATGCTGCAAATAATTATATGTGCAGATATAATCTTGTTTTCTAATATATCTGTTTATGAATGTAAAATGTCAACTGCATTATGTATTTCCGCATATAACAAGAAGTAATCTGCAGATTTAATCTAGAACAAAGTGTTGCGAAGAATAATCATATGTGCAGATACGATCTTGTTTTTTGAAGATATTTGTTTGTCAATGTAAATGTCGACTGCTCTATGTATTTGCATATTAAAAAAAGTAATCTGCAGATATGGTCTAGATGAATGGGATGCTGGGAATAATTATCTGTGCAGATATAATCTTGTTTTTTAAGATATCTCTTTGTGAATGAGAAATGACAGACTGCTTTATGTATTTCCGCATATAACAAGACGTAAACGGCAGATTTGGTCTAGATCAAAGGGTTGCGAACAATAATTATCTGTGCAGATATAATCATGTTTATTAAAGATATCTTTTTGTGAATGAGAAATGACGACTGCTCTATGTATTTACGCATATTAAAAAAAGTAATCTGCCGATGTTGTCCAGATGAAGGGGTTGCTGGGAATAATTATCTGTGCAGATATGATCTTGATTTTTAAAGATATCTGTTTGTGAATGTAAAATGTCAACTGCTTTATGTATTTACGTATATAACAAGACCTAATCTGCAGATTTGATCTAGATCAAAGGGTTGCGAAGAATAATAATCTGTGCAGATATAATTTTGTTTTTTGAAGATATCTGTTTGTGAATGAGAAATCACGACTGCTCCATGTATCCACGCATATCACAAGACGTAATCTGCAGATTTGGTCCAGATGAAAGGGATGCTGCGAATAATCATTCGTGCAGATACATTATGGCTTTATGAAGATAACCTTGTGTAAATATAAAATGTCGACTGCTCTAAGAATTTACGCAAACCACGAGACTTATTCAGCAGATTTGGACAGGATAAAATTGATGCTGCGAATATTTATGAGTGCAGATATGATCTTAATTTAAAGATATTTGTTTGAGAATGAGATATGACGACTGCTCTATGTATTCACGCATACTACGAGACGTAATCTGCAGATTTGGTGCAGATGAAAGCGATGCTGCGAATAATCATCTGTACAGTAATAATCTTGTTTATTAAAGATATCTCTTTGTGAATGAGAAATGACGACTGCTCTATGTATTCAAGCATATCAGAAGACGTAATCTGCAGATTTGGTCTAGATCAATGGGTTGCGAAGAATAATCATCTGTGCAGATATGATTTTGTTTTTTAAAGATATCTGTTTATGAATGTAAAATGTCAACTGCTTTATGGATTTCCGCATATCACAAGGCGTAATCTGCAGATTTAATCTAGATCAAAGGATTGCGAAGAATAATCATCTGTACAGATATGATCTTGTTTTTTGAAGATATTTGTTTGTCAATGAGAAATGACGACTGCTCTATGTATTTACGAATATTAGAAGACGTAATCTGCAGATTTAGTGTAGATGAAAGGGATGCTGAGAATAATTATCTGTGCAGATATAATCTTGTTTTTTAAGATATCTCTTTGTGAATGAGAAATGACGACTGCTCTATGTATTTACGCATATTAAAAAAAGTAATCTGCCGATGTTGTCCAGATGAAGGGGTTGCTGGGAATAATTATCTGTGCAGATATGATATTGATTTTTAAAGATATCTGTTTGTGAATGTAAAATGTCAACTGCTTTATGTATTTACGTCTATAACAAGACCTAATCTGCAGATTTGATCTAGATCAAAGGGTTGCGAAGAATAATCATCTGTGCAGATATAATTTTGTTTTTTGAAGATATCTGTTTGTGAATGAGAAATCACGACTGCTCCATGTATCCACGCATATCACAAGACGTAATCTGCAGATTTGGTCCAGATGAAAGGGATGCTGCGAATAATCATTCGTGCAGATACATTATGGCTTTATGAAGATAACCTTGTGTAAATATAAAATGTCGACTGCTCTAAGAATTTACGCAAACCACGAGACTTATTCAGCAGATTTGGACAGGATAAAATTGATGCTGCGAATATTTATGAGTGCAGATATGATCTTAATTTAAAGATATTTGTTTGAGAATGAGATATGACGACTGCTCTATGTATTCACGCATACTACGAGACGTAATCTGCAGATTTGGTGCAGATGAAAGCGATGCTGCGAATAATCATCTGTACAGTAATAATCTTGTTTATTAAAGATATCTCTTTGTGAATGAGAAATGACGACTGCTCTATGTATTCAAGCATATCAGAAGACGTAATCTGCAGATTTGGTCTAGATCAATGGGTTGCGAAGAATAATCATCTGTGCAGATATGATTTTGTTTTTTAAAGATATCTGTTTATGAATGTAAAATGTCAACTGCTTTATGGATTTCCGCATATCACAAGGCGTAATCTGCAGATTTAATCTAGATCAAAGGATTGCGAAGAATAATCATCTGTACAGATATGATCTTGTTTTTTGAAGATATTTGTTTGTCAATGAGAAATGACGACTGCTCTATGTATTTACGAATATTAGAAGACGTAATCTGCAGATTTAGTGTAGATGAAAGGGATGCTGAGAATAATTATCTGTGCAGATATAATCTTGTTTTTTAAGATATCTCTTTGTGAATGAGAAATGACGACTGCTCTATGTATTTACGCATATTAAAAAAAGTAATCTGCCGATGTTGTCCAGATGAAGGGGTTGCTGGGAATAATTATCTGTGCAGATATGATATTGATTTTTAAAGATATCTGTTTGTGAATGTAAAATGTCAACTGCTTTATGTATTTACGTCTATAACAAGACCTAATCTGCAGATTTGATCTAGATCAAAGGGTTGCGAAGAATAATCATCTGTGCAGATATAATTTTGTTTTTTGAAGATATCTGTTTGTGAATGAGAAATCACGACTGCTCCATGTATCCACGCATATCACAATACGTAATCTGCAGATTTGGTCCAGATGAAAGGGATGCTGCGAATAATGATCTGTGCATATACGATCTGGCTTTTTGATGATATCTGTGTGTAAATAATATGTCTACTGCTCTATGTATCCATGCATATCACAAGATGTAATCTGCAGATTTGCTCCAGATGAAAGGGATACTGCGAATAACCATCTGTGCAGATATAATCTGGCTTTATGAAGATATCTGTGTGTATATGTAAAATGCCGACTGCTCTATGTATTCGCGCATATCACGAGACGCAATATGCAGATTTGGTTTGTATAAAAAGGAAGCTGCGAATAATCTTCTGTGCAGATCGGAATAATCATTCGTGCAGATATGATCTGGTTTTTTAAAGATATTTGTTTGTGAATTCGAAATGACGATTGCTCTAAGAATTTACGCATACCACGTGACGTAATCTGCAGAATTGGACCGGATAAAAGTGATGCTACGAATATTTATCAGTGCAGATATGATCTTATTTTTGAAGATATTCGTATGTGAATGTGAAATGACAACTGCTCTGTGTATTCACGCATACCACGAGACGTAATCTGCAAAAATAGTCCGAATGAAAGGGGAATTGCAAATAATCATCTGTGCTGATATGATCCTTTTTATGAAGATATTGGTTTGTGAATGAGAAATGACGACTGCTCCATGTATCCACGCATACCACGAGACGTAACCTGAAGATTTGGTTCGTATAAAAAGGCAGCTGCGAATAATCATCTGTGCAGTTCCGAATAATCATTCGTGCAGATATGATCTGGTTTATTAAAGATATTTGTTGGTGAATGAGAAATAACGACTGCTCTATATATTCAAGCATATCACAAGACGTAATCTGCAGATTTGGTCCAGATGAAAGGGATGCTTCGAATAATCATCTGTGCATATACGATCTGGCTTTTTGAAGATATCTGTTTGTGAATGTAAAATGTCAAATGCTTTATGTATTTACGTATAACACAAGTTCAATCTGCGGATTTGGACCAGATGAAAGCGATGCTGCGAATAATCATCTGTGCAGTGATAATATTGTTATTTAAGATATCTCTTTGTGAATGAGAAATGACGACTGCTCTATGTATTCAAGCATATCAGAAGACGTAATCTGCAGATTTGGTCTAGATCAATGGGTTGCGAAGAATAATCATCTGTGCAGATATGATTTTGTTTTTTAAAGATATCTGTTTATGAATGTAAAATGTCAACTGCTTTATGGATTTCCGCATATCACAAGGCGTAATCTGCAGATTTAATCTAGATCAAAGGATTGCGAAGAATAATCATCTGTACAGATATGATCTTGTTTTTTGAAGATATTTGTTTGTCAATGAGAAATGACGACTGCTCTATGTATTTACGAATATTAGAAGACGTAATCTGCAGATTTAGTGTAGATGAAAGGGATGCTAAGAAAAATTATCTGTGCAGATATAATCTTGTTTTTTGAAGATATCTGTTTGTGAATGAGAAATGACGACTGCTCTATGTATTTGCATATTAAAAAAAGTAATCTGCAGATTTGGTCTAGATCAATGGGATGCTGAGAATAATTATCTGTGCAGATATAATCTTGTTTTTTAAGATATCTCTTTGTGAATGAGAAATGACGACTGCTCTATGTATTTACGCATATTAAAAAAAGTAATCTGCCGATGTTGTCCAGATGAAGGGGTTGCTGGGAATAATTATCTGTGCAGATATGATATTGATTTTTAAAGATATCTGTTTGTGAATGTAAAATGTCAACTGCTTTATGTATTTACGTCTATAACAAGACCTAATCTGCAGATTTGATCTAGATCAAAGGGTTGCGAAGAATAATCATCTGTGCAGATATAATTTTGTTTTTTGAAGATATCTGTTTGTGAATGAGAAATCACGACTGCTCCATGTATCCACGCATATCACAATACGTAATCTGCAGATTTGGTCCAGATGAAAGGGATGCTGCGAATAATGATCTGTGCATATACGATCTGGCTTTTTGATGATATCTGTGTGTAAATAATATGTCTACTGCTCTATGTATCCATGCATGTCACAAGATGTAATCTGCAGATTTGCTCCAGATGAAAGGGATACTGCGAATAACCATCTGTGCAGATATAATCTGGCTTTATGAAGATATCTGTGTGTATATGTAAAATGCCGACTGCTCTATGTATTCGCGCATATCACGAGACGCAATATGCAGATTTGGTTTGTATAAAAAGGAAGCTGCGAATAATCTTCTGTGCAGATCGGAATAATCATTCGTGCAGATATGATCTGGTTTTTTAAAGATATTTGTTTGTGAATTCGAAATGACGATTGCTCTAAGAATTTACGCATACCACGTGACGTAATCTGCAGAATTGGACCGGATAAAAGTGATGCTACGAATATTTATCAGTGCAGATATGATCTTATTTTTGAAGATATTCGTATGTGAATGTGAAATGACAACTGCTCTGTGTATTCACGCATACCACGAGACGTAATCTGCAAAAATAGTCCGAATGAAAGGGGAATTGCAAATAATCATCTGTGCTGATATGATCCTTTTTATGAAGATATTGGTTTGTGAATGAGAAATGACGACTGCTCCATGTATCCACGCATACCACGAGACGTAACCTGAAGATTTGGTTCGTATAAAAAGGCAGCTGCGAATAATCATCTGTGCAGTTCCGAATAATCATTCGTGCAGATATGATCTGGTTTATTAAAGATATTTGTTGGTGAATGAGAAATGACGACTGCTCTATATATTCAAGCATATCACAAGACGTAATCTGCAGATTTGGTCCAGATGAAAGGGATGCTTCGAATAATCATCTGTGCATATACGATCTGGCTTTTTGAAGATATCTGTTTGTGAATGTAAAATGTCAAATGCTTTATGTATTTACGTATAACACAAGTTCAATCTGCGGATTTGGACCAGATGAAAGCGATGCTGCGAATAATCATCTGTGCAGTGATAATATTGTTTTTTTAGATATCTTTTTGTAAATTAGAAATGACGAATGCTCTATGTATTCAAGCATATAATAAGAAGTAATCTGCAGATTTGGTCTAGATGAATGGGATGCTGAGAATAATTATCTGTGCAGATACGATCTTGTTTTTTAAGACATCTCTTTGTGCATGAGAATTAGCGACTCCATTATGTATTCGCGCAAATCACAAGAAGTGATCTGCAGATTTGCTACGGATGAAAGGGATGCTGCAAAAGATCATCTTTGCAGATATGATCTAGCTTCTTAAAGATATCTTCTAGAATGTACAATGTTGACTGCTCTAAGTATTTACGCATATTAAAAAAGGTAATCTGCAGATTTGGTCTACATCAATGGGTTGCGAAGAATAATCATCTTTGCAGATATGATTTTGTTTTTTAAAGATATCTGTTTATGAATGTAAAATGTCAACTGCTTTATGGATTTCCGCATATAACAAGACGTAATCTGCAGATTTAGTCTAGATCAAAGGGTTGCGAAGAATAATTATCTGTGCAGATATAATCAGGTTTATTAAAGATATCTCTTTGTGAATGAGAAATGACGACTGCTCTATGTATTCAAACATATGAGAAGACGCAATCTGCAGATTTGGTGCAGATGAAAGCGATGCTGCGAATAATCATCTGTGCAGATATAATCTTGTTTTTTGAAGATATCTGTTTATGAATGAGAAATGACGACTGCACTATATCTTTACGCATATCACAAGACGTAATCTGCAGATTTGGTGCAGATGAAAGCGATGCTGCGAATAATCATCTGTACAGTAATAATCTTGTTTATTAAAGATATCTCTTTGTGAATGAGAAATGACGACTGCTCTATGTATTCAAGCATATCAGAAGACGTAATCTGCAGAATGGTCTAGATCAATGGGTTGCGAAGAATAATCATCTGTGCAGATATGATTTTGTTTTTTAAAGATATCTGTTTATGAATGTAAAATGTCAACTGCTTTATGGATTTCCGCATATCACAAGGCGTAATCTGCAGATTTAATCTAGATCAAAGGATTGCGAAGAATAATCATCTGTACAGATATGATCTTGTTTTTTGAAGATATTTGTTTGTCAATGAGAAATGACGACTGCTCTATGTATTTACGAATATTAGAAGACGTAATCTGCAGATTTAGTGTAGATGAAAGGGATGCTAAGAAAAATTATCTGTGCAGATATAATCTTGTTTTTTGAAGATATCTGTTTGTGAATGAGAAATGACGACTGCTCTATGTATTTGCATATTAAAAAAAGTAATCTGCAGATTTGGTCTAGATCAATGGGATGCTGAGAATAATTATCTGTGCAGATATAATCTTGTTTTTTAAGATATCTCTTTGTGAATGAGAAATGACGACTGCTCTATGTATTTACGCATATTAAAAAAAGTAATCTGCCGATGTTGTCCAGATGAAGGGGTTGCTGGGAATAATTATCTGTGCAGATATGATATTGATTTTTAAAGATATCTGTTTGTGAATGTCAAATGTCAACTGCTTTATGTATTTACGTCTATAACAAGACCTAATCTGCAGATTTGATCTAGATCAAAGGGTTGCGAAGAATAATCATCTGTGCAGATATAATTTTGTTTTTTGAAGATATCTGTTTGTGAATGAGAAATCACGACTGCTCCATGTATCCACGCATATCACAATACGTAATCTGCAGATTTGGTCCAGATGAAAGGGATGCTGCGAATAATGATCTGTGCATATACGATCTGGCTTTTTGATGATATCTGTGTGTAAATAATATGTCTACTGCTCTATGTATCCATGCATATCACAAGATGTAATCTGCAGATTTGCTCCAGATGAAAGGGATACTGCGAATAACCATCTGTGCAGATATAATCTGGCTTTATGAAGATATCTGTGTGTATATGTAAAATGCCGACTGCTCTATGTATTCGCGCATATCACGAGACGCAATATGCAGATTTGGTTTGTATAAAAAGGAAGCTGCGAATAATCTTCTGTGCAGATCGGAATAATCATTCGTGCAGATATGATCTGGTTTTTTAAAGATATTTGTTTGTGAATTCGAAATGACGATTGCTCTAAGAATTTACGCATACCACGTGACGTAATCTGCAGAATTGGACCGGATAAAAGTGATGCTACGAATATTTATCAGTGCAGATATGATCTTATTTTTGAAGATATTCGTATGTGAATGTGAAATGACAACTGCTCTGTGTATTCACGCATACCACGAGACGTAATCTGCAAAAATAGTCCGAATGAAAGGGGAATTGCAAATAATCATCTGTGCTGATATGATCCTTTTTATGAAGATATTGGTTTGTGAATGAGAAATGACGACTGCTCCATGTATCCACGCATACCACGAGACGTAACCTGAAGATTTGGTTCGTATAAAAAGGCAGCTGCGAATAATCATCTGTGCAGTTCCGAATAATCATTCGTGCAGATATGATCTGGTTTATTAAAGATATTTGTTGGTGAATGAGAAATGACGACTGCTCTATATATTCAAGCATATCACAAGACGTAATCTGCAGATTTGGTCCAGATGAAAGGGATGCTTCGAATAATCATCTGTGGATATACGATCTGGCTTTTTGAAGATATCTGTTTGTGAATGTAAAATGTCAAATGCTTTATGTATTTACGTATAACACAAGTTCAATCTGCGGATTTGGACCAGATGAAAGCGATGCTGCGAATAATCATCTGTGCAGTGATAATATTGTTATTTAAGATATCTCTTTGTGAATGAGAAATGACGACTGCTCTATGTATTCAAGCATATCAGAAGACGTAATCTGCAGATTTGGTCTAGATCAATGGGTTGCGAAGAATAATCATCTGTGCAGATATGATTTTGTTTTTTAAAGATATCTGTTTATGAATGTAAAATGTCAACTGCTTTATGGATTTCCGCATATCACAAGGCGTAATCTGCAGATTTAATCTAGATCAAAGGATTGCGAAGAATAATCATCTGTACAGATATGATCTTGTTTTTTGAAGATATTTGTTTGTCAATGAGAAATGACGACTGCTCTATGTATTTACGAATATTAGAAGACGTAATCTGCAGATTTAGTGTAGATGAAAGGGATGCTAAGAAAAATTATCTGTGCAGATATAATCTTGTTTTTTGAAGATATCTGTTTGTGAATGAGAAATGACGACTGCTCTATGTATTTGCATATTAAAAAAAGTAATCTGCAGATTTGGTCTAGATCAATGGGATGCTGAGAATAATTATCTGTGCAGATATAATCTTGTTTTTTAAGATATCTCTTTGTGAATGAGAAATGACGACTGCTCTATGTATTTACGCATATTAAAAAAAGTAATCTGCCGATGTTGTCCAGATGAAGGGGTTGCTGGGAATAATTATCTGTGCAGATATGATATTGATTTTTAAAGATATCTGTTTGTGAATGTCAAATGTCAACTGCTTTATGTATTTACGTCTATAACAAGACCTAATCTGCAGATTTGATCTAGATCAAAGGGTTGCGAAGAATAATCATCTGTGCAGATATAATTTTGTTTTTTGAAGATATCTGTTTGTGAATGAGAAATCACGACTGCTCCATGTATCCACGCATATCACAATACGTAATCTGCAGATTTGGTCCAGATGAAAGGGATGCTGCGAATAATGATCTGTGCATATACGATCTGGCTTTTTGATGATATCTGTGTGTAAATAATATGTCTACTGCTCTATGTATCCATGCATATCACAAGATGTAATCTGCAGATTTGCTCCAGATGAAAGGGATACTGCGAATAACCATCTGTGCAGATATAATCTGGCTTTATGAAGATATCTGTGTGTATATGTAAAATGCCGACTGCTCTATGTATTCGCGCATATCACGAGACGCAATATGCAGATTTGGTTTGTATAAAAAGGAAGCTGCGAATAATCTTCTGTGCAGATCGGAATAATCATTCGTGCAGATATGATCTGGTTTTTTAAAGATATTTGTTTGTGAATTCGAAATGACGATTGCTCTAAGAATTTACGCATACCACGTGACGTAATCTGCAGAATTGGACCGGATAAAAGTGATGCTACGAATATTTATCAGTGCAGATATGATCTTATTTTTGAAGATATTCGTATGTGAATGTGAAATGACAACTGCTCTGTGTATTCACGCATACCACGAGACGTAATCTGCAAAAATAGTCCGAATGAAAGGGGAATTGCAAATAATCATCTGTGCTGATATGATCCTTTTTATGAAGATATTGGTTTGTGAATGAGAAATGACGACTGCTCCATGTATCCACGCATACCACGAGACGTAACCTGAAGATTTGGTTCGTATAAAAAGGCAGCTGCGAATAATCATCTGTGCAGTTCCGAATAATCATTCGTGCAGATATGATCTGGTTTATTAAAGATATTTGTTGGTGAATGAGAAATGACGACTGCTCTATATATTCAAGCATATCACAAGACGTAATCTGCAGATTTGGTCCAGATGAAAGGGATGCTTCGAATAATCATCTGTGCATATACGATCTGGCTTTTTGAAGATATCTGTTTGTGAATGTAAAATGTCAAATGCTTTATGTATTTACGTATAACACAAGTTCAATCTGCGGATTTGGACCAGATGAAAGCGATGCTGCGAATAATCATCTGTGCAGTGATAATATTGTTATTTAAGATATCTCTTTGTGAATGAGAAATGACGACTGCTCTATGTATTCAAGCATATCAGAAGACGTAATCTGCAGATTTGGTCTAGATCAATGGGTTGCGAAGAATAATCATCTGTGCAGATATGATTTTGTTTTTTAAAGATATCTGTTTATGAATGTAAAATGTCAACTGCTTTATGGATTTCCGCATATCACAAGGCGTAATCTGCAGATTTAATCTAGATCAAAGGATTGCGAAGAATAATCATCTGTACAGATATGATCTTGTTTTTTGAAGATATTTGTTTGTCAATGAGAAATGACGACTGCTCTATGTATTTACGAATATTAGAAGACGTAATCTGCAGATTTAGTGTAGATGAAAGGGATGCTAAGAAAAATTATCTGTGCAGATATAATCTTGTTTTTTGAAGATATCTGTTTGTGAATGAGAAATGACGACTGCTCTATGTATTTGCATATTAAAAAAAGTAATCTGCAGATTTGGTCTAGATCAATGGGATGCTGAGAATAATTATCTGTGCAGATATAATCTTGTTTTTTAAGATATCTCTTTGTGAATGAGAAATGACGACTGCTCTATGTATTTACGCATATTAAAAAAAGTAATCTGCCGATGTTGTCCAGATGAAGGGGTTGCTGGGAATAATTATCTGTGCAGATATGATATTGATTTTTAAAGATATCTGTTTGTGAATGTCAAATGTCAACTGCTTTATGTATTTACGTCTATAACAAGACCTAATCTGCAGATTTGATCTAGATCAAAGGGTTGCGAAGAATAATCATCTGTGCAGATATAATTTTGTTTTTTGAAGATATCTGTTTGTGAATGAGAAATCACGACTGCTCCATGTATCCACGCATATCACAATACGTAATCTGCAGATTTGGTCCAGATGAAAGGGATGCTGCGAATAATGATCTGTGCATATACGATCTGGCTTTTTGATGATATCTGTGTGTAAATAATATGTCTACTGCTCTATGTATCCATGCATGTCACAAGATGTAATCTGCAGATTTGCTCCAGATGAAAGGGATACTGCGAATAACCATCTGTGCAGATATAATCTGGCTTTATGAAGATATCTGTGTGTATATGTAAAATGCCGACTGCTCTATGTATTCGCGCATATCACGAGACGCAATATGCAGATTTGGTTTGTATAAAAAGGAAGCTGCGAATAATCTTCTGTGCAGATCGGAATAATCATTCGTGCAGATATGATCTGGTTTTTTAAAGATATTTGTTTGTGAATTCGAAATGACGATTGCTCTAAGAATTTACGCATACCACGTGACGTAATCTGCAGAATTGGACCGGATAAAAGTGATGCTACGAATATTTATCAGTGCAGATATGATCTTATTTTTGAAGATATTCGTATGTGAATGTGAAATGACGACTGCTCCATGTATCCACGCATACCACGATACGTAACCTGAAGATTTGGTTCGTATAAAAAGGCAGCTGCGAATAATCATCTGTGCAGTTCCGAATAATCATTCGTGCAGATATGATCTGGTTTATTAAAGATATTTATTGGTGAATGAGAAATGACGACTGCTCTATATATTCAAGCATATCACAAGACGTAATCTGCAGATTTGGTCCAGATGAAAGGGATGCTTCGAATAATCATCTGTGCATATACGATCTGGCTTTTTGAAGATATCTGTTTGTGAATGTAAAATGTCAAATGCTTTATGTATTTACGTATAACACAAGTTCAATCTGCGGATTTGGACCAGATGAAAGCGATGCTGCGAATAATCATCTGTGCAGTGATAATATTGTTTTTTAAGATATCTTTTTGTAAATTAGAAATGACGAATGCTCTATGTATTCAAGCATATAATAAGAAGTAATCTGCAGATTTGGTCTAGATGAATGGGATGCTGAGAATAATTATCTGTGCAGATACGATCTTGTTTTTTAAGACATCTCTTTGTGCATGAGAATTAGCGACTCCATTATGTATTCGCGCAAATCACAAGAAGTGATCTGCAGATTTGCTACGGATGAAAGGGATGCTGCAAAAGATCATCTTTGCAGATATGATCTAGCTTCTTAAAGATATCTTCTAGAATGTGCAATGTTGATTGCTCTAAGTATTTACGCATATTAAAAAAGGTAATCTGCAGATTTGGTCTACATCAATGGGTTGCGAAGAATAATCATCTTTGCAGATATGATTTTGTTTTTTAAAGATATCTGTTTATGAATGTAAAATGTCAACTGCTTTATGGATTTCCGCATATAACAAGACGTAATCTGCAGATTTAGTCTAGATCAAAGGGTTGCGAAGAATAATTATCTGTGCAGATATAATCAGGTTTATTAAAGATATCTCTTTGTGAATGAGAAATGACGACTGCTCTATGTATTCAAACATATGAGAAGACGCAATCTGCAGATTTGGTGCAGATGAAAGCGATGCTGCGAATAATCATCTGTGCAGATATAATCTTGTTTTTTGATGATATCTGTTTATGAATGAGAAATGACGACTGCACTATATCTTTACGCATATCACAAGACGTAATCTGCAGATTTGGTGCAGATGAAAGCGATGCTGCGAATAATCATCTGTACAGTAATAATCTTGTTTATTAAAGATATCTCTTTGTGAATGAGAAATGACGACTGCTCTATGTATTCAAGCATATCAGAAGACGTAATCTGCAGATTTGCTCCAGATGAAAGGGATACTGCGAATAACCATCTGTGCAGATATAATCTGGCTTTATGAAGATATCTGTGTGTATATGTAAAATGCCGACTGCTCTATGTATTCGCGCATATCACGAGACGCAATATGCAGATTTGGTTTGTATAAAAAGGAAGCTGCGAATAATCTTCTGTGCAGATCGGAATAATCATTCGTGCAGATATGATCTGGTTTTTTAAAGATATTTGTTTGTGAATTCGAAATGACGATTGCTCTAAGAATTTACGCATACCACGTGACGTAATCTGCAGAATTGGACCGGATAAAAGTGATGCTAAGAATATTTATCAGTGCAGATATGATCTTATTTTTGAAGATATTCGTATGTGAATGTGAAATGACAACTGCTCTGTGTATTCACGCATACCACGAGACGTAATCTGCAAAAATAGTCCGAATGAAAGGGGAATTGCAAATAATCATCTGTGCTGATATGATCCTTTTTATGAAGATATTGGTTTGTGAATGAGAAATGACGACTGCTCCATGTATCCACGCATACCACGAGACGTAACCTGAAGATTTGGTTCGTATAAAAAGGCAGCTGCGAATAATCATCTGTGCAGTTCCGAATAATCATTCGTGCAGATATGATCTGGTTTATTAAAGATATTTGTTGGTGAATGAGAAATGACGACTGCTCTATATATTCAAGCATATCACAAGACGTAATCTGCAGATTTGGTCCAGATGAAAGGGATGCTTCGAATAATCATCTGTGCATATACGATCTGGCTTTTTGAAGATATCTGTTTGTGAATGTAAAATGTCAAATGCTTTATGTATTTACGTATAACACAAGTTCAATCTGCGGATTTGGACCAGATGAAAGCGATGCTGCGAATAATCATCTGTGCAGTGATAATATTGTTTTTTAAGATATCTTTTTGTAAATTAGAAATGACGAATGCTCTATGTATTCAAGCATATAATAAGAAGTAATCTGCAGATTTGGTCTAGATGAATGGGATGCTGAGAATAATTATCTGTGCAGATACGATCTTGTTTTTTAAGACATCTCTTTGTGCATGAGAATTAGCGACTCCATTATGTATTCGCGCAAATCACAAGAAGTGATCTGCAGATTTGCTACGGATGAAAGGGATGCTGCAAAAGATCATCTTTGCAGATATGATCTAGCTTCTTAAAGATATCTTCTAGAATGTACAATGTTGACTGCTCTAAGTATTTACGCATATTAAAAAAGGTAATCTGCAGATTTGGTCTACATCAATGGGTTGCGAAGAATAATCATCTTTGCAGATATGATTTTGTTTTTTAAAGATATCTGTTTATGAATGTAAAATGTCAACTGCTTTATGGATTTCCGCATATAACAAGACGTAATCTGCAGATTTAGTCTAGATCAAAGGGTTGCGAAGAATAATTATCTGTGCAGATATAATCAGGTTTATTAAAGATATCTCTTTGTGAATGAGAAATGACGACTGCACTATGTATTCAAACATATGAGAAGACGCAATCTGCAGATTTGGTGCAGATGAAAGCGATGCTGCGAATAATCATCTGTGCAGATATAATCTTGTTTTTTGAAGATATCTGTTTATGAATGAGAAATGACGACTGCACTATATCTTTACGCATATCACAAGACGTAATCTGCAGATTTGGTGCAGATGAAAGCGATGCTGCGAATAATCATCTGTACAGTAATAATCTTGTTTATTAAAGATATCTCTTTGTGAATGAGAAATGACGACTGCTCTATGTATTCAAGCATATCAGAAGACGTAATCTGCAGATTTGGTCTAGATCAATGGGTTGCGAAGAATAATCATCTGTGCAGATATGATTTTGTTTTTTAAAGATATCTGTTTATGAATGTAAAATGTCAACTGCTTTATGGATTTCCGCATATCACAAGGCGTAATCTGCAGATTTAATCTAGATCAAAGGATTGCGAAGAATAATCATCTGTACAGATATGATCTTGTTTTTTGAAGATATTTGTTTGTCAATGAGAAATGACGACTGCTCTATGTATTTACGAATATTAGAAGACGTAATCTGCAGATTTAGTGTAGATGAAAGGGATGCTAAGAAAAATTATCTGTGCAGATATAATCTTGTTTTTTGAAGATATCTGTTTGTGAATGAGAAATGACGACTGCTCTATGTATTTGCATATTAAAAAAAGTAATCTGCAGATTTGGTCTAGATCAATGGGATGCTGAGAATAATTATCTGTGCAGATATAATCTTGTTTTTTAAGATATCTCTTTGTGAATGAGAAATGACGACTGCTCTATGTATTTACGCATATTAAAAAAAGGAATCTGCCGATGTTGTCCAGATGAAGGGGTTGCTGGGAATAATTATCTGTGCAGATATGATATTGATTTTTAAAGATATCTGTTTGTGAATGTAAAATGTCAACTGCTTTATGTATTTACGTATATAACAAGACCTAATCTGCAGATTTGATCTAGATCAAAGGGTTGCGAAGAATAATCATCTGTGCAGATATAATTTTGTTTTTTGAAGATATCTGTTTGTGAATGAGAAATCACGACTGCTCCATGTATCCACGCATATCACAATACGTAATCTGCAGATTTGCTCCAGATGAAAGGGATACTGCGAATAACCATCTGTGCAGATATAATCTGGCTTTATGAAGATATCTGTGTGTATATGTAAAATGCCGACTGCTCTATGTATTCGCGCATATCACGAGACGCAATATGCAGATTTGGTTTGTATAAAAAGGAAGCTGCGAATAATCTTCTGTGCAGATCCGAATAATCATTCGTGCAGATATGATCTGGTTTTTTAAAGATATTTGTTTGTGAATTCGAAATGACGATTGCTCTAAGAATTTACGCATACCACGTGACGTAATCTGCAGAATTGGACCGGATAAAAGTGATGCTACGAATATTTATCAGTGCAGATATGATCTTATTTTTGAAGATATTCGTATGTGAATGTGAAATGACAACTGCTCTGTGTATTCACGCATACCACGAGACGTAATCTGCAAAAATAGTCCGAATGAAAGGGGAATTGCAAATAATCATCTGTGCTGATATGATCCTTTTTATGAAGATATTGGTTTGTGAATGAGAAATGACGACTGCTCCATGTATCCACGCATACCACGAGACGTAACCTGAAGATTTGGTTCGTATAAAAAGGCAGCTGCGAATAATCATCTGTGCAGTTCCGAATAATCATTCGTGCAGATATGATCTGGTTTATTAAAGATATTTGTTGGTGAATGAGAAATGACGACTGCTCTATATATTCAAGCATATCACAAGACGTAATCTGCAGATTTGGTCCAGATGAAAGGGATGCTTCGAATAATCATCTGTGCATATACGATCTGGCTTTTTGAAGATATCTGTTTGTGAATGTAAAATGTCAAATGCTTTATGTATTTACGTATAACACAAGTTCAATCTGCGGATTTGGACCAGATGAAAGCGATGCTGCGAATAATCATCTGTGCAGTGATAATATTGTTTTTTAAGATATCTTTTTGTAAATTAGAAATGACGAATGCTCTATGTATTCAAGCATATAACAAGAAGTAATCTGCAGATTTGGTCTAGATGAATGGGATGCTGAGAATAATTATCTGTGCAGATATAATCTTGTTTTTTAAGATATCTCTTTGTGAATGAGAAATGACGACTGCTCTATGTATTTACGCATATTAAAAAAAGTAATCTGCCGATGTTGTCCAGATGAAGGGGTTGCTGGGAATAATTATCTGTGCAGATATGATATTGATTTTTAAAGATATCTGTTTGTGAATGTAAAATGTCAACTGCTTTATGTATTTACGTCTATAACAAGACCTAATCTGCAGATTTGATCTAGATCAAAGGGTTGCGAAGAATAATCATCTGTGCAGATATAATTTTGTTTTTTGAAGATATCTGTTTGTGAATGAGAAATCACGACTGCTCCATGTATCCACGCATATCACAATACGTAATCTGCAGATTTGGTCCAGATGAAAGGGATGCTGCGAATAATGATCTGTGCATATACGATCTGGCTTTTTGATGATATCTGTGTGTAAATAATATGTCTACTGCTCTATGTATCCATGCATATCACAAGATGTAATCTGCAGATTTGCTCCAGATGAAAGGGATACTGCGAATAACCATCTGTGCAGATATAATCTGGCTTTATGAAGATATCTGTGTGTATATGTAAAATGCCGACTGCTCTATGTATTCGCGCATATCACGAGACGCAATATGCAGATTTGGTTTGTATAAAAAGGAAGCTGCGAATAATCTTCTGTGCAGATCCGAATAATCATTCGTGCAGATATGATCTGGTTTTTTAAAGATATTTGTTTGTGAATTGGAAATGACGATTGCTCTAAGAATTTACGCATACCACGTGACGTAATCTGCAGAATTGGACCGGATAAAAGTGATGCTACGAATATTTATCAGTGCAGATATGATCTTATTTTTGAAGATATTCGTATGTGAATGTGAAATGACAACTGCTCTGTGTATTCACGCATACCACGAGACGTAATCTGCAAAAATAGTCCGAATGAAAGGGGAATTGCAAATAATCATCTGTGCTGATATGATCCTTTTTATGAAGATATTGGTTTGTGAATGAGAAATGACGACTGCTCCATGTATCCACGCATACCACGATACGTAACCTGAAGATTTGGTTCGTATAAAAAGGCAGCTGCGAATAATCATCTGTGCAGTTCCGAATAATCATTCGTGCAGATATGATCTGGTTTATTAAAGATATTTGTTGGTGAATGAGAAATGACGACTGCTCTATATATTCAAGCATATCACAAGACGTAATCTGCAGATTTGGTCCAGATGAAAGGGATGCTTCGAATAATCATCTGTGCATATACGATCTGGCTTTTTGAAGATATCTGTTTGTGAATGTAAAATGTCAAATGCTTTATGTATTTACGTATAACACAAGTTCAATCTGCGGATTTGGACCAGATGAAAGCGATGCTGCGAATAATCATCTGTGCAGTGATAATATTGTTTTTTAAGATATCTTTTTGTAAATTAGAAATGACGAATGCTCTATGTATTCAAGCATATAATAAGAAGTAATCTGCAGATTTGGTCTAGATGAATGGGATGCTGAGAATAATTATCTGTGCAGATACGATCTTGTTTTTTAAGACATCTCTTTGTGCATGAGAATTAGCGACTCCATTATGTATTCGCGCAAATCACAAGAAGTGATCTGCAGATTTGCTACGGATGAAAGGGATGCTGCAAAAGATCATCTTTGCAGATATGATCTAGCTTCTTAAAGATATCTTCTAGAATGTACAATGTTGACTGCTCTAAGTATTTACGCATATTAAAAAAGGTAATCTGCAGATTTGGTCTACATCAATGGGTTGCGAAGAATAATCATCTTTGCAGATATGATTTTGTTTTTTAAAGATATCTGTTTATGAATGTAAAATGTCAACTGCTTTATGGATTTCCGCATATAACAAGACGTAATCTGCAGATTTAGTCTAGATCAAAGGGTTGCGAAGAATAATTATCTGTGCAGATATAATCAGGTTTATTAAAGATATCTCTTTGTGAATGAGAAATGACGACTGCTCTATGTATTCAAACATATGAGAAGACGCAATCTGCAGATTTGGTGCAGATGAAAGCGATGCTGCGAATAATCATCTGTGCAGATATAATCTTGTTTTTTGAAGATATCTGTTTATGAATGAGAAATGACGACTGCACTATATCTTTACGCATATCACAAGACGTAATCTGCAGATTTGGTGCAGATGAAAGCGATGCTGCGAATAATCATCTGTACAGTAATAATCTTGTTTATTAAAGATATCTCTTTGTGAATGAGAAATGACGACTGCTCTATGTATTCAAGCATATCAGAAGACGTAATCTGCAGATTTGGTCTAGATCAATGGGTTGCGAAGAATAATCATCTGTGCAGATATGATTTTGTTTTTTAAAGATATCTGTTTATGAATGTAAAATGTCAACTGCTTTATGGATTTCCGCATATCACAAGGCGTAATCTGCAGATTTAATCTAGATCAAAGGGATGCTAAGAAAAATTATCTGTGCAGATATAATCTTGTTTTTTGAAGATATCTGTTTGTGAATGAGAAATGACGACTGCTCTATGTATTTGCATATTAAAAAAAGTAATCTGCAGATTTGGTCTAGATCAATGGGATGCTGAGAATAATTATCTGTGCAGATATAATCTTGTTTTTTAAGATATCTCTTTGTGAATGAGAAATGACGACTGCTCTATGTATTTACGCATATTAAAAAAAGTATTCTGCCGATGTTGTCCAGATGAAGGGGTTGCTGGGAATAATTATCTGTGCAGATATGATATTGATTTTTAAAGATATCTGTTTGTGAATGTAAAATGTCAACTGCTTTATGTATTTACGTATATAACAAGACCTAATCTGCAGATTTGATCTAGATCAAAGGGTTGCGAAGAATAATCATCTGTGCAGATATAATTTTGTTTTTTGAAGATATCTGTTTGTGAATGAGAAATCACGACTGCTCCATGTATCCACGCATATCACAATACGTAATCTGCAGATTTGCTCCAGATGAAAGGGATACTGCGAATAACCATCTGTGCAGATATAATCTGGCTTTATGAAGATATCTGTGTGTATATGTAAAATGCCGACTGCTCTATGTATTCGCGCATATCACGAGACGCAATATGCAGATTTGGTTTGTATAAAAAGGAAGCTGCGAATAATCTTCTGTGCAGATCCGAATAATCATTCGTGCAGATATGATCTGGTTTTTTAAAGATATTTGTTTGTGAATTCGAAATGACGATTGCTCTAAGAATTTACGCATACCACGTGACGTAATCTGCAGAATTGGACCGGATAAAAGTGATGCTACGAATATTTATCAGTGCAGATATGATCTTATTTTTGAAGATATTCGTATGTGAATGTGAAATGACAACTGCTCTGTGTATTCACGCATACCACGAGACGTAATCTGCAAAAATAGTCCGAATGAAAGGGGAATTGCAAATAATCATCTGTGCTGATATGATCCTTTTTATGAAGATATTGGTTTGTGAATGAGAAATGACGACTGCTCCATGTATCCACGCATACCACGAGACGTAACCTGAAGATTTGGTTCGTATAAAAAGGCAGCTGCGAATAATCATCTGTGCAGTTCCGAATAATCATTCGTGCAGATATGATCTGGTTTATTAAAGATATTTGTTGGTGAATGAGAAATGACGACTGCTCTATATATTCAAGCATATCACAAGACGTAATCTGCAGATTTGGTCCAGATGAAAGGGATGCTTCGAATAATCATCTGTGCATATACGATCTGTCTTTTTGAAGATATCTGTTTGTGAATGTAAAATGTCAAATGCTTTATGTATTTACGTATAACACAAGTTCAATCTGCGGATTTGGACCAGATGAAAGCGATGCTGCGAATAATCATCTGTGCAGTGATAATATTGTATTTTAAGATATCTTTTTGTAAATTAGAAATGACGAATGCTCTATGTATTCAAGCATATAACAAGAAGTAATCTGCAGATTTGGTCTAGATGAATGGGATGCTGAGAATAATTATCTGTGCAGATACGATCTTGTTTTTTAAGACATCTCTTTGTGCATGAGAATTAGCGACTCCATTATGTATTCGCGCAAATCACAAGAAGTGATCTGCAGATTTGCTACGGATGAAAGGGATGCTGCAAAAGATCATCTTTGCAGATATGATCTAGCTTCTTAAATATATCTTCTAGAATGTACAATGTTGACTGCTCTAAGTATTTACCCATATTAAAAAAGGTAATCTGCAGATTTGGTCTACATCAATGGGTTGCGAAGAATAATCATCTTTGCAGATATGATTTTGTTTTTTAAAGATATCTGTTTATGAATGTAAAATGTCAACTGCTTTATGGATTTCCGCATATAACAAGACGTAATCTGCAGATTTAGTCTAGATCAAAGGGTTGCGAAGAATAATTATCTGTGCAGATATAATCAGGTTTATTAAAGATATCTCTTTGTGAATGAGAAATGACGACTGCTCTATGTATTCAAACATATGAGAAGACGCAATCTGCAGATTTGGTGCAGATGAAAGCGATGCTGCGAATAATCATCTGTGCAGATATAATCTTGTTTTTTGAAGATATCTGTTTATGAATGAGAAATGACGACTGCACTATATCTTTACGCATATCACAAGACGTAATCTGCAGATTTGGTGCAGATGAAAGCGATGCTGCGAATAATCATCTGTACAGTAATAATCTTGTTTATTAAAGATATCTCTTTGTGAATGAGAAATGACGACAGCTCTATGTATTCAAGCATATCAGAAGACGTAATCTGCAGATTTGGTCCAGATGAAAGGGATGCTGCGAATAATCATTCGTGCAGATACGTTCTGGCTTTATGAAGATATCTGTGTGTAAATATAAAATGTCGACTGCTCTAAGAAGTTACGCAAACCACGAGACGTATTCAGCAGATTTGGACAGGATAAAATTGATGCTGCGAATATTTAACAGTGCAGATATGATCTTAATTTAAAGATATTTGTTTGAGAATGAGATATGACGACTGCTCTATGTATTCACGCATACCACGAGACGTAATCTGCAGATTTGGTCCAGATGAAAGCGATGCTGCGAATAATCATCTGTACAGTAATAATCTTGTTTATTAAAGATATCTTTTTGTGAACGAGAAATGAGGACTGCTCTATGTATTCAAGCATATCAGAAGACGTAATCTGCAGATTTGGTCTAGATCAATGGGTTGCGAACAATAATCATCTGTGCAGATATGATTTTGTTTTTTGAAGATATTTATTTGTCAATGAGAAATGACGACTACTTTATGTATTTCCGCATATAACAAGACGAAATCTACAAATCTATAGATTTGGTCTAGATCAAAGGGTTGCGAAGAATAATTATCTGTGCAGATATAATCTTGTTTTTTAAGATATCTCTTTGAGAATGACAAATGACGACTGCTCTATGTATTCAAGCATATCACAAGGCGTAATCTGCAGATTTAATCTAGATCAAAGGGTTGCGAAGAAAATCATCTGTGCAGATATGATCTTGTTTTTTGAAGATATTTGTTTGTCAATGAGAAATGACGACTACTTTATGTATTTCCGCATATAACAAGACGAAATCTACAAATCTACAGATTTGGTCTAGATCAAAGGGTTGCGAAGAATAATTATCTGTGCAGATATAATCTTGTTTTTTAAGATATCTCTTTGTGAATGACAAATGACGACTGCTCTATGTATTCAAGCATATCACAAGGCGTAATCTGCAGATTTAATCTAGATCAAAGGATTGCGAAGAATAATCATCTGTGCAGATATAATCTTGTTTTTGAAGATATTCGTATGTGAATGTGAAATGACAACTGCTCTGTGTATTCACGCATACCACGAGACGTAATCTGCAAAAATAGTCCGAATGAAAGGGGAATTGCAAATAATCATCTGTGCTGATATGATCCTATTTATGAAGATATTGGTTTGTGAATGAGAAATGACGACTGCTCCATGTATCCACGCATACCACGAGACGTAACCTGCAGATTTGGTTCGTATAAAAAGGCAGCTGCGAATAATCATCTGTGCATATACGATCTGGCTTTTTGAAGATATCTGTTTGTGAATGTAAAATGTCAAATGCTTTATGTATTTACGTATAACACAAGTTGCAATCTGCGGATTTGGACCAGATGAAAGCGATGCTGCGAATAATCATCTGTGCAGTGATAATATTGTTTTTTAAGATATCTTTTTGTAAATTAGAAATGACGAATGCTCTATGTATTCAAGCATATAACAAGAAGTAATCTGCAGATTTGGTCTAGATGAATGGGATGCTGAGAATAATTATCTGTGCAGATACGATCGTGTTTTTTAAGACATCTCTTTGTGCATGAGAATTAGCGACTCCATTATGTATTCGCGCAAATCACAAGAAGTGATCTGCAGATTTGCTACGGATGAAAGGGATGCTGCAAAAGATCATCTTTGCAGATATGATCTAGCTTCTTAAAGATATCTTCTAGAATGTACAATGTTGACTGCCCTAAGTATTTACGCATATTAAAAAAGGTAATCTGCAGATTTAGTCTAGATCAATGGGTTGTTTGTCAATGAGAAATGACGACTACTTTATGTATTTCCGCATATAACAAGACGAAATCTACAAATCTATAGATTTGGTCTAGATCAAAGGGTTGCGAAGAATAATTATCTGTGCAGATATAATCTTGTTTTTTAAGATATCTCTTTGTGAATGACAAATGACGACTGCTCTATGTATTTACGCATATTAAAAAAAGTAATCTGCAGATGTTGTCCAGATGAAGGGGTTGCTGGGAATAATTACCTGTGCAGATATGATCTTGATTTTTAAAGATATCTGTTTGTGAATGTAAAATGTCAAATGCTTTATGTATTTACGTATAACACAAGATGCAATCTGCGGATTTGGTCCAGATGAAAGCGATGCTGTGAATAATCATCTGTGCAGTTATAATCTTGTTTATTAAAGATATCTGTTTGTGAATGTAAAATGTCAACTGCTTTATGTATTTACGTATATCAGAAGACGAAATCTGCAGATTTGGTCTAGATCAATGGGTTGCGAAGAATAATCATCTGTGCAGATATAATTATGTTTTTTGAAGATATCTGTTTATGAATGTAAAATGTCAACTGCTCTATGTATTCAAGCATATCAGAAGAAGTAATCTGCAGATTTGGTCTAGATCAATGGGTTGCGAAGAATAATCATCTGTGCAGATATAATCTTGTTTTTTACGATATCTCTTTGTGAATGAGAAATGACGACTGCTCTATGTATTCACGAATATCACAAGACAGAATCTGCAGATTTATTCCAGATGAAAGCGATGCTGCGAATAATCATCTGTGCAGATATAATATTGTTTTTTGAAGATATCTGTTTATGAATGAGAAATGACGACTGCACTATATATTTACGCATATCACAAGACGTAATCTGCAGATTTGGTGCAGATGAAAGCGATGCTGCGAATAATCATCTGTACAGTAATAATCTTGTTTATTAAAGATATCTCTTTGTGAATGAGAAATGACGACTGCTCTATGTATTCAAGCATATCAGAAGACGTAATCTGCAGATTTGGTCTAGATCAATGGGTTGCGAAGAATAATCATCTGTGCAGATATGATCTTGTTTTTTCAAGATATTTGTTTGTCAATGAGAAATGACGACTGCTCTATGTATTTACGAATATTAGAAGACGTAATCCGCAGATTTAGTGTAGATGAAAGGGATGCTAAGAAAAATTATCTGTGCAGATATAATCTTGTTTTTTGAAGATATCTGTTTGTGAATGAGAAATGACGACTGCTCTATGTATTTACGCATATTAAAAAAAGTAATCTGCAGATGTTGTCCAGATGAAGGGGTTGCTGGGAATAATTACCTGTGCAGATATGATCTTGATTTTTAAAGATATCTGTTTGTGAATGTAAAATGTCAAATGCTTTATGTATTTACGTATAACACAAGATGCAATCTGCGGATTTGGTCCAGATGAAAGCGATGCTGCGAATAATCATCTGTGCAGTTATAATCTTGTTTATTAAGATATCTCTTTGTAAATTAGAAATGACGAATGCTCTATGTATTCAAGCATATCACAAGGCGTAATCTGCAGATTTGGTGCAGATGAAAGCGATGCTGCGAATAATCATCTGTACAGTAATAATCTTGTTTATTAAAGATATCTCTTTGTGAATGAGAAATGACGACTGCTCTATGTATTCAAGCATATCAGAAGACGTAATCTGCAGATTTGGTCTAGATCAATGGGTTGCGAAGAATAATCATCTGTGCAGATATAATCTTGTTTTTTACGATATCTCTTTGTGAATGAGAAATGACGACTGCTCTATGTATTCACGAATATCACAAGACAGAATCTGCAGATTTATTCCAGATGAAAGCGATGCTGCGAATAATCATCTGTGCAGATATAATCTTGTTTTTTGAAGATATCTGTTTATGAATGAGAAATGACGACTGCACTATATATTTACGCATATCACAAGACGTAATCTGCAGATTTGGTACAGATGAAAGCGATGCTGCGAATAATGATCTGTACAGTAATAATCTTGTTTATTAAAGATATCTCTTTGTGAATGAGAAATGACGACTGCTCTATGTATTCAAGCATATCAGAAGACGTAATCTGCAGATTTGGTCTAGATCAATGGGTTGCGAAGAATAATCATCTGTGCAGATATGATCTTGTTTTTTCAAGATATTTGTTTGTCAATGAGAAATGACGACTGCTCTATGTATTTACGAATATTAGAAGACGTAATTCGCAGATTTAGTGTAGATGAAAGGGATGCTAAGAAAAATTATCTGTGCAGATATAATCTTGTTTTTTGAAGATATCTGTTTGTGAATGAGAAATGACGACTGCTCTATGTATTTACGCATATTAAAAAAAGTAATCTGCAGATGTTGTCCAGATGAAGGGGTTGCTGGGAATAATTACCTGTGCAGATATGATCTTCATTTTTAAAGATATCTGTTTGTGAATGTGAAATGTCAACTGCTTTGTGTATTTACGTATATAACAAGGCCTAATCTGCAGATTTGATCTAGATCAAAGGGTTGCGAAGAATAATCATCGGTGCAGATATAATTTTGTTTTTTGAAGATATCTGTTTGTGAATGAGAAATCACGACTGCTCCATGTATCCACGCATATCACAAGACGTAATCTGCAGATTTGGTCCAGATGAAAGGGATGCTGCGAATAATCATTCGTGCAGATACGTTATGGCTTTATGAAGATAACCTTGTGTAAATATAAAATGTCGACTGCTCTAAGAATTTACGCAAACCACGAGACTTATTCAGCAGATTTGGACAGGATAAAATTGATGCTGCGAATATTTATCAGTGCAGATATGATCTTAATTTAAAGATATTTGTTTGAGAATGAGATATGACGACTGCTCTATGTATTCACGCATACTACGAGACGTAATCTGCAGATTTGGTGCAGATGAAAGCGATGATGCGAATAATCATCTGTACAGTAATAATCTTGTTTATTAAAGATATCTCTTTGGGAATGAGAAATGACGACTGCTCTATGTATTCAAGCATATCAGAAGACGTAATCTGCAGATTTGGTCTAGATCAATGGGTTGCGAAGAATAATTATCTGTGCAGATATAATCAGGTTTATTAAAGATATCTCTTTGGGAATGAGAAATGACGACTGCTCTATGTATTTACGCATATTAAAAAAAGTAATCTGCCGATGTTGTCCAGATGAAGGGGTTGCTGGGAATAATTATCTGTGCAGATATGATATTGATTTTTAAAGATATCTGTTTGTGAATGTAAAATGTCAACTGCTTTATGTATTTACGTATATAACAAGACCTAATCTGCAGATTTGATCTAGATCAAAGGGTTGCGAAGAATAATCATCTGTGCAGATATAATTTTGTTTTTTGAAGATATCTGTTTGTGAATGAGAAATCACGACTGCTCCATGTATCCACGCATATCACAATACGTAATCTGCAGATTTGCTCCAGATGAAAGGGATACTGCGAATAACCATCTGTGCAGATATAATCTGGCTTTATGAAGATATCTGTGTGTATATGTAAAATGCCGACTGCTCTATGTATTCGCGCATATCACGAGACGCAATATGCAGATTTGGTTTGTATAAAAAGGAAGCTGCGAATAATCTTCTGTGCAGATCCGAATAATCATTCGTGCAGATATGATCTGGTTTTTTAAAGATATTTGTTTGTGAATTCGAAATGACGATTGCTCTAAGAATTTACGCATACCACGTGACGTAATCTGCAGAATTGGACCGGATAAAAGTGATGCTACGAATATTTATCAGTGCAGATATGATCTTATTTTTGAAGATATTCGTATGTGAATGTGAAATGACAACTGCTCTGTGTATTCACGCATACCACGAGACGTAATCTGCAAAAATAGTCCGAATGAAAGGGGAATTGCAAATAATCATCTGTGCTGATATGATCCTTTTTATGAAGATATTGGTTTGTGAATGAGAAATGACGACTGCTCCATGTATCCACGCATACCACGAGACGTAACCTGAAGATTTGGTTCGTATAAAAAGGCAGCTGCGAATAATCATCTGTGCAGTTCCGAATAATCATTCGTGCAGATATGATCTGGTTTATTAAAGATATTTGTTGGTGAATGAGAAATGACGACTGCTCTATATATTCAAGCATATCACAAGACGTAATCTGCAGATTTGGTCCAGATGAAAGGGATGCTTCGAATAATCATCTGTGCATATACGATCTGGCTTTTTGAAGATATCTGTTTGTGAATGTAAAATGTCAAATGCTTTATGTATTTACGTATAACACAAGTTCAATCTGCGGATTTGGACCAGATGAAAGCGATGCTGCGAATAATCATCTGTGCAGTGATAATATTGTTTTTTAAGATATCTTTTTGTAAATTAGAAATGACGAATGCTCTATGTATTCAAGCATATAACAAGAAGTAATCTGCAGATTTCGTCTAGATGAATGGGATGCTGGGAATAATTATCTGTGCAGATATAATCTTGTTTTTTAAGATATCTCTTTGTGAATGAGAAATGACAGACTGCTTTATGTATTTCCGCATATAACAAGACGTAAACGGCAGATTTGGTCTAGATCAAAGGGTTGCGAACAATAATTATCTGTGCAGATATAATCATGTTTATTAAAGATATCTTTTTGTGAATGAGAAATGACGACTGCTCTATGTATTTACGCATATTAAAAAAAGTAATCTGCCGATGTTGTCCAGATGAAGGGGTTGCTGGGAATAATTATCTGTGCAGATATGATCTTGATTTTTAAAGATATCTGTTTGTGAATGTAAAATGTCAACTGCTTTATGTATTTACGTATATAACAAGACCTAATCTGCAGATTTGATCTAGATCAAAGGGTTGCGAAGAATAATAATCTGTGCAGATATAATTTTGTTTTTTGAAGATATCTGTTTGTGAATGAGAAATCACGACTGCTCCATGTATCCACGCATATCACAAGACGTAATCTGCAGATTTGGTCCAGATGAAAGGGATGCTGCGAATAATCATTCGTGCAGATACATTATGGCTTTATGAAGATAACCTTGTGTAAATATAAAATGTCGACTGCTCTAAGAATTTACGCAAACCACGAGACTTATTCAGCAGATTTGGACAGGATAAAATTGATGCTGCGAATATTTATGAGTGCAGATATGATCTTAATTTAAAGATATTTGTTTGAGAATGAGATATGACGACTGCTCTATGTATTCACGCATACTACGAGACGTAATCTGCAGATTTGGTGCAGATGAAAGCGATGCTGCGAATAATCATCTGTACAGTAATAATCTTGTTTATTAAAGATGTCTCTTTGTGAATGAGAAATGACGACTGCTCTATGTATTCAAGCATATCAGAAGACGTAATCTGCAGATTTGGTCTAGATCAATGGGTTGCGAAGAATAATCATCTGTGCAGATATGATTTTGTTTTTTAAAGATATCTGTTTGTGAATGAGAAATCACGACTGCTCCATGTATCCACGCATATCACAATACGTAATCTGCAGATTTGCTCCAGATGAAAGGGATACTGCGAATAACCATCTGTGCAGATATAATCTAGCTTTATGAAGATATCTGTGTGTATATGTAAAATGCCGACTGCTCTATGTATTCGCGCATATCACGAGACGCAATATGCAGATTTGGTTTGTATAAAAAGGAAGCTGCGAATAATCTTCTGTGCAGATCGGAATAATCATTCGTGCAGATATGATCTGGTTTTTTAAAGATATTTGTTTGTGAATTCGAAATGACGATTGCTCTAAGAATTTACGCATACCACGTGACGTAATCTGCAGAATTGGACCGGATAAAAGTGATGCTACGAATATTTATCAGTGCAGATATGATCTTATTTTTGAAGATATTCGTATGTGAATGTGAAATGACAACTGCTCTGTGTATTCACGCATACCACGAGACGTAATCTGCAAAAATAGTCCGAATGAAAGGGGAATTGCAAATAATCATCTGTGCTGATATGATCCTTTTTATGAAGATATTGGTTTGTGAATGAGAAATGACGACTGCTCCATGTATCCACGCATACCACGAGACGTAACCTGAAGATTTGGTTCGTATAAAAAGGCAGCTGCGAATAATCATCTGTGCAGTTCCGAATAATCATTCGTGCAGATATGATCTGGTTTATTAAAGATATTTGTTGGTGAATGAGAAATGACGACTGCTCTATATATTCAAGCATATCACAAGACGTAATCTGCAGATTTGGTCCAGATGAAAGGGATGCTTCGAATAATCATCTGTGCATATACGATCTGGCTTTTTGAAGATATCTGTTTGTGAATGTAAAATGTCAAATGCTTTATGTATTTACGTATAACACAAGTTCAATCTGCGGATTTGGACCAGATGAAAGCGATGCTGCGAATAATCATCTGTGCAGTGATAATATTGTTTTTTAAGATATCTTTTTGTAAATTAGAAATGACGAATGCTCTATGTATTCAAGCATATAACAAGAAGTAATCTGCAGATTTGGTCTAGATGAATGGGATGCTGAGAATAATTATCTGTGCAGATATAATCTTGTTTTTTAAGATATCTCTTTGTGAATGAGAAATGACGACTGCTCTATGTATTTACGCATATTAAAAAAAGTAATCTGCCGATGTTGTCCAGATGAAGGGGTTGCTGGGAATAATTATCTGTGCAGATATGATATTGATTTTTAAAGATATCTGTTTGTGAATGTAAAATGTCAACTGCTTTATGTATTTACGTCTATAACAAGACCTAATCTGCAGATTTGATCTAGATCAAAGGGTTGCGAAGAATAATCATCTGTGCAGATATAATTTTGTTTTTTGAAGATATCTGTTTGTGAATGAGAAATCACGACTGCTCCATGTATCCACGCATATCACAATACGTAATCTGCAGATTTGGTCCAGATGAAAGGGATGCTGCGAATAATGATCTGTGCATATACGATCTGGCTTTTTGATGATATCTGTGTGTAAATAATATGTCTACTGCTCTATGTATCCATGCATATCACAAGATGTAATCTGCAGATTTGCTCCAGATGAAAGGGATACTGCGAATAACCATCTGTGCAGATATAATCTGGCTTTATGAAGATATCTGTGTGTATATGTAAAATGCCGACTGCTCTATGTATTCGCGCATATCACGAGACGCAATATGCAGATTTGGTTTGTATAAAAAGGAAGCTGCGAATAATCTTCTGTGCAGATCCGAATAATCATTCGTGCAGATATGATCTGGTTTTTTAAAGATATTTGTTTGTGAATTCGAAATGACGATTGCTCTAAGAATTTACGCATACCACGTGACGTAATCTGCAGAATTGGACCGGATAAAAGTGATGCTACGAATATTTATCAGTGCAGATATGATCTTATTTTTGAAGATATTCGTATGTGAATGTGAAATGACAACTGCTCTGTGTATTCACGCATACCACGAGACGTAATCTGCAAAAATAGTCCGAATGAAAGGGGAATTGCAAATAATCATCTGTGCTGATATGATCCTTTTTATGAAGATATTGGTTTGTGAATGAGAAATGACGACTGCTCCATGTATCCACGCATACCACGATACGTAACCTGAAGATTTGGTTCGTATAAAAAGGCAGCTGCGAATAATCATCTGTGCAGTTCCGAATAATCATTCGTGCAGATATGATCTGGTTTATTAAAGATATTTGTTGGTGAATGAGAAATGACGACTGCTCTATATATTCAAGCATATCACAAGACGTAATCTGCAGATTTGGTCCAGATGAAAGGGATGCTTCGAATAATCATCTGTGCATATACGATCTGGCTTTTTGAAGATATCTGTTTGTGAATGTAAAATGTCAAATGCTTTATGTATTTACGTATAACACAAGTTCAATCTGCGGATTTGGACCAGATGAAAGCGATGCTGCGAATAATCATCTGTGCAGTGATAATATTGTTTTTTAAGATATCTTTTTGTAAATTAGAAATGACGAATGCTCTATGTATTCAAGCATATAATAAGAAGTAATCTGCAGATTTGGTCTAGATGAATGGGATGCTGAGAATAATTATCTGTGCAGATACGATCTTGTTTTTTAAGACATCTCTTTGTGCATGAGAATTAGCGACTCCATTATGTATTCGCGCAAATCACAAGAAGTGATCTGCAGATTTGCTACGGATGAAAGGGATGCTGCAAAAGATCATCTTTGCAGATATGATCTAGCTTCTTAAAGATATCTTCTAGAATGTACAATGTTGACTGCTCTAAGTATTTACGCATATTAAAAAAGGTAATCTGCAGATTTGGTCTACATCAATGGGTTGCGAAGAATAATCATCTTTGCAGATATGATTTTGTTTTTTAAAGATATCTGTTTATGAATGTAAAATGTCAACTGCTTTATGGATTTCCGCATATAACAAGACGTAATCTGCAGATTTAGTCTAGATCAAAGGGTTGCGAAGAATAATTATCTGTGCAGATATAATCAGGTTTATTAAAGATATCTCTTTGTGAATGAGAAATGACGACTGCACTATGTATTCAAACATATGAGAAGACGCAATCTGCAGATTTGGTGCAGATGAAAGCGATGCTGCGAATAATCATCTGTGCAGATATAATCTTGTTTTTTGAAGATATCTGTTTATGAATGAGAAATGACGACTGCACTATATCTTTACGCATATCACAAGACGTAATCTGCAGATTTGGTGCAGATGAAAGCGATGCTGCGAATAATCATCTGTACAGTAATAATCTTGTTTATTAAAGATATCTCTTTGTGAATGAGAAATGACGACTGCTCTATGTATTCAAGCATATCAGAAGACGTAATCTGCAGATTTGGTCTAGATCAATGGGTTGCGAAGAATAATCATCTGTGCAGATATGATTTTGTTTTTTAAAGATATCTGTTTATGAATGTAAAATGTCAACTGCTTTATGGATTTCCGCATATCACAAGGCGTAATCTGCAGATTTAATCTAGATCAAAGGATTGCGAAGAATAATCATCTGTACAGATATGATCTTGTTTTTTGAAGATATTTGTTTGTCAATGAGAAATGACGACTGCTCTATGTATTTACGAATATTAGAAGACGTAATCTGCAGATTTAGTGTAGATGAAAGGGATGCTAAGAAAAATTATCTGTGCAGATATAATCTTGTTTTTTGAAGATATCTGTTTGTGAATGAGAAATGACGACTGCTCTATGTATTTGCATATTAAAAAAAGTAATCTGCAGATTTGGTCTAGATCAATGGGATGCTGAGAATAATTATCTGTGCAGATATAATCTTGTTTTTTAAGATATCTCTTTGTGAATGAGAAATGACGACTGCTCTATGTATTCAAGCATATCAGAAGACGTAATCTGCAGATTTGGTCTAGATCAATGGGTTGCGAAGAATAATCATCTGTGCAGATATAATCTTGTTTTTTACGATATCTCTTTGTGAATGAGAAATGACGACTGCTCTATGTATTCACGAATATCACAAGACAGAATCTGCAGATTTATTCCAGATGAAAGCGATGCTGCGAATAATCATCTGTGCAGATATAATCTTGTTTTTTGAAGATATCTGTTTATGAATGAGAAATGACGACTGCACTATATATTTACGCATATCACAAGACGTAATCTGCAGATTTGGTGCAGATGAAAGCGATGCTGCGAATAATGATCTGTACAGTAATAATCTTGTTTATTAAAGATATCTCTTTGTGAATGAGAAATGACGACTGCTCTATGTATTCAAGCATATCAGAAGACGTAATCTGCAGATTTGGTCTAGATCAATGGGTTGCGAAGAATAATCATCTGTGCAGATATGATCTTGTTTTTTCAAGATATTTGTTTGTCAATGAGAAATGACGACTGCTCTATGTATTTACGAATATTAGAAGACGTAATCCGCAGATTTAGTGTAGATGAAAGGGATGCTAAGAAAAATTATCTGTGCAGATATAATCTTGTTTTTTGAAGATATCTGTTTGTGAATGAGAAATGACGACTGCTCTATGTATTTACGCATATTAAAAAAAGTAATCTGCAGATGTTGTCCAGATGAAGGGGTTGCTGGGAATAATTACCTGTGCAGATATGATCTTCATTTTTAAAGATATCTGTTTGTGAATGTGAAATGTCAACTGCTTTGTGTATTTACGTATATAACAAGGCCTAATCTGCAGATTTGATCTAGATCAAAGGGTTGCGAAGAATAATCATCGGTGCAGATATAATTTTGTTTTTTGAAGATATCTGTTTGTGAATGAGAAATCACGACTGCTCCATGTATCCACGCATATCACAAGACGTAATCTGCAGATTTGGTCCAGATGAAAGGGATGCTGCGAATAATCATTCGTGCAGATACGTTATGGCTTTATGAAGATAACCTTGTGTAAATAGAAAATGTCGACTGCTCTAAGAATTTACGCAAACCACGAGACTTATTCAGCAGATTTGGACAGGATAAAATTGATGCTGCGAATATTTATCAGTGCAGATATGATCTTAATTTAAAGATATTTGTTTGAGAATGAGATATGACGACTGCTCTATGTATTCACGCATACTACGAGACGTAATCTGCAGATTTGGTGCAGATGAAAGCGATGATGCGAATAATCATCTGTACAGTAATAATCTTGTTTATTAAAGATATCTCTTTGGGAATGAGAAATGACGACTGCTCTATGTATTCAAGCATATCAGAAGACGTAATCTGCAGATTTGGTCTAGATCAATGGGTTGCGAAGAATAATCATCTGTGCAGATATAATCAGGTTTATTAAAGATATCTCTTTGGGAATGAGAAATAACGACTGCTCTATGTATTTACGCATATTAAAAAAAGTAATCTGCCGATGTTGTCCAGATGAAGGGGTTGCTGGGAATAATTATCTGTGCAGATATGATATTGATTTTTAAAGATATCTGTTTGGGAATGTAAAATGTCAACTGCTTTATGTATTTACGTATATAACAAGACCTAATCTGCAGATTTGATCTAGATCAAAGGGTTGCGAAGAATAATCATCTGTGCAGATATAATTTTGTTTTTTGAAGATATCTGTTTGTGAATGAGAAATCACGACTGCTCCATGTATCCACGCATATCACAATACGTAATCTGCAGATTTGCTCCAGATGAAAGGGATACTGCGAATAACCATCTGTGCAGATATAATCTGGCTTTATGAAGATATCTGTGTGTATGTGTAAAATGCCGACTGCTCTATGTATTCGCGCATATCACGAGACGCAATATGCAGATTTGGTTTGTATAAAAAGGAAGCTGCGAATAATCTTCTGTGCAGATCCGAATAATCATTCGTGCAGATATGATCTGGTTTTTTAAAGATATTTGTTTGTGAATTCGAAATGACGATTGCTCTAAGAATTTACGCATACCACGTGACGTAATCTGCAGAATTGGACCGGATAAAAGTGATGCTACGAATATTTATCAGTGCAGATATGATCTTATTTTTGAAGATATTCGTATGTGAATGTGAAATGACAACTGCTCTGTGTATTCACGCATACCACGAGACGTAATCTGCAAAAATAGTCCGAATGAAAGGGGAATTGCAAATAATCATCTGTGCTGATATGATCCTTTTTATGAAGATATTGGTTTGTGAATGAGAAATGACGACTGCTCCATGTATCCACGCATACCACGAGACGTAACCTGAAGATTTGGTTCGTATAAAAAGGCAGCTACGAATAATCATCTGTGCAGTTCCGAATAATCATTCGTGCAGATATGATCTGGTTTATTAAAGATATTTGTTGGTGAATGAGAAATGACGACTGCTCTATATATTCAAGCATATCACAAGACGTAATCTGCAGATTTGGTCCAGATGAAAGGGATGCTTCGAATAATCATCTGTGCATATACGATCTGGCTTTTTGAAGATATCTGTTTGTGAATGTAAAATGTCAAATGCTTTATGTATTTACGTATAACACAAGTTCAATCTGCGGATTTGGACCAGATGAAAGCGATGCTGCGAATAATCATCTGTGCAGTGATAATATTGTTTTTTAAGATATCTTTTTGTAAATTAGAAATGACGAATGCTCTATGTATTCAAGCATATAACAAGAAGTAATCTGCAGATTTGGTCTAGATGAATGGGATGCTGGGAATAATTATCTGTGCAGATATAATCTTGTTTTTTAAGATATCTCTTTGTGAATGAGAAATGACAGACTGCTTTATGTATTTCCGCATATAACAAGACGTAAACGGCAGATTTGGTCTAGATCAATGGGTTGCGAAGAATAATTATCTGTGCAGATATAATCATGTTTATTAAAGATATCTTTTTGTGAATGAGAAATGACGACTGCTCTATGTATTTACGCATATTAAAAAAAGTAATCTGCCGATGTTGTCCAGATGAAGGGGTTGCTGGGAATAATTATCTGTGCAGATATGATCTTGATTTTTAAAGATATCTGTTTGTGAATGTAAAATGTCAACTGCTTTATGTATTTACGTATATAACAAGACCTAATCTGCAGATTTGATCTAGATCAAAGGGTTGCGAAGAATAATAATCTGTGCAGATATAATTTTGTTTTTTGAAGATATCTGTTTGTGAATGAGAAATCACGACTGCTCCATGTATCCAAGCATATCACAAGACGTAATCTGCAGATTTGGTCCAGATGAAAGGGATGCTGCGAATAATCATTCGTGCAGATACATTATGGCTTTATGAAGATAACCTTGTGTAAATATAAAATGTCGACTGCTCTAAGAATTTACGCAAACCACGAGACTTATTCAGCAGATTTGGACAGGATAAAATTGATGCTGCGAATATTTATGAGTGCAGATATGATCTTAATTTAAAGATATTTGTTTGAGAATGAGATATGACGACTGCTCTATGTATTCACGCATACTACGAGACGTAATCTGCAGATTTGGTGCAGATGAAAGCGATGCTGCGAATAATCATCTGTACAGTAATAATCTTGTTTATTAAAGATATCTCTTTGTGAATGAGAAATGACGACTGCTCTATGTATTCAAGCATATCAGAAGACGTAATCTGCAGATTTGGTCTAGATCAATGGGTTGCGAAGAATAATCATCTGTGCAGATATGATTTTGTTTTTTAAAGATATCTGTTTATGAATGTAAAATGTCAACTGCTTTATGGATTTCCGCATATCACAAGGCGTAATCTGCAGATTTAATCTAGATCAAAGGATTGCGAAGAATAATCATCTGTACAGATATGATCTTGTTTTTTGAAGATATTTGTTTGTCAATGAGAAATGACGACTGCTCTATGTATTTACGAATATTAGAAGACGTAATCTGCAGATTTAGTGTAGATGAAAGGGATGCTAAGAAAAATTATCTGTGCAGATATAATCTTGTTTTTTGAAAATATCTGTTTGTGAATGAGAAATGACGACTGCTCTATGTATTTGCATATTAAAAAAGTAATCTGCAGATTTGGTCTAGATCAATGGGATGCTGAGAATAATTATCTGTGCAGATATAATCTTGTTTTTTAAGATATCTCTTTGTGAATGAGAAATGACGACTGCTCTATGTATTTACGCATATTAAAAAAAGTAATCTGCCGATGTTGTCCAGATGAAGGGGTTGCTGGGAATAATTATCTGTGCAGATATGATATTGATTTTTAAAGATATCTGTTTGTGAATGTCAAATGTCAACTGCTTTATGTATTTACGTCTATAACAAGACCTAATCTGCAGATTTGATCTAGATCAAAGGGTTGCGAAGAATAATCATCTGTGCAGATATAATTTTGTTTTTTGAAGATATCTGTTTGTGAATGAGAAATCACGACTGCTCCATGTATCCACGCATATCACAATACGTAATCTGCAGATTTGGTCCAGATGAAAGGGATGCTGCGAATAATGATCTGTGCATATACGATCTGGCTTTTTGATGATATCTGTGTGTAAATAATATGTCTACTGCTCTATGTATCCATGCATATCACAAGATGTAATCTGCAGATTTGCTCCAGATGAAAGGGATACTGCGAATAACCATCTGTGCAGATATAATCTGGCTTTATGAAGATATCTGTGTGTATATGTAAAATGCCGACTGCTCTATGTATTCGCGCATATCACGAGACGCAATATGCAGATTTGGTTTGTATAAAAAGGAAGCTGCGAATAATCTTCTGTGCAGATCCGAATAATCATTCGTGCAGATATGATCTGGTTTTTTAAAGATATTTGTTTGTGAATTCGAAATGACGATTGCTCTAAGAATTTACGCATACCACGTGACGTAATCTGCAGAATTGGACCGGATAAAAGTGATGCTAAGAATATTTATCAGTGCAGATATGATCTTATTTTTGAAGATATTCGTATGTGAATGTGAAATGACAACTGCTCTGTGTATTCACGCATACCACGAGACGTAATCTGCAAAAATAGTCCGAATGAAAGGGGAATTGCAAATAATCATCTGTGCTGATATGATCCTTTTTATGAAGATATTGGTTTGTGAATGAGAAATGACGACTGCTCCATGTATCCACGCATACCACGAGACGTAACCTGAAGATTTGGTTCGTATAAAAAGGCAGCTGCGAATAATCATCTGTGCAGTTCCGAATAATCATTCGTGCAGATATGATCTGGTTTATTAAAGATATTTGTTGGTGAATGAGAAATGACGACTGCTCTATATATTCAAGCATATCACAAGACGTAATCTGCAGATTTGGTCCAGATGAAAGGGATGCTTCGAATAATCATCTGTGCATATACGATCTGGCTTTTTGAAGATATCTGTTTGTGAATGTAAAATGTCAAATGCTTTATGTATTTACGTATAACACAAGTTCAATCTGCGGATTTGGACCAGATGAAAGCGATGCTGCGAATAATCATCTGTGCAGTGATAATATTGTTTTTTAAGATATCTTTTTGTAAATTAGAAATGACGAATGCTCTATGTATTCAAGCATATAATAAGAAGTAATCTGCAGATTTGGTCTAGATGAATGGGATGCTGAGAATAATTATCTGTGCAGATACGATCTTGTTTTTTAAGACATCTCTTTGTGCATGAGAATTAGCGACTCCATTATGTATTCGCGCAAATCACAAGAAGTGATCTGCAGATTTGCTACGGATGAAAGGGATGCTGCAAAAGATCATCTTTGCAGATATGATCTAGCTTCTTAAAGATATCTTCTAGAATGTACAATGTTGACTGCTCTAAGTATTTACGCATATTAAAAAAGGTAATCTGCAGATTTGGTCTACATCAATGGGTTGCGAAGAATAATCATCTTTGCAGATATGATTTTGTTTTTTAAAGATATCTGTTTATGAATGTAAAATGTCAACTGCTTTATGGATTTCCGCATATAACAAGACGTAATCTGCAGATTTAGTCTAGATCAAAGGGTTGCGAAGAATAATTATCTGTGCAGATATAATCAGGTTTATTAAAGATATCTCTTTGTGAATGAGAAATGACGACTGCACTATGTATTCAAACATATGAGAAGACGCAATCTGCAGATTTGGTGCAGATGAAAGCGATGCTGCGAATAATCATCTGTGCAGATATAATCTTGTTTTTTGAAGATATCTGTTTATGAATGAGAAATGACGACTGCACTATATCTTTACGCATATCACAAGACGTAATCTGCAGATTTGGTGCAGATGAAAGCGATGCTGCGAATAATCATCTGTACAGTAATAATCTTGTTTATTAAAGATATCTCTTTGTGAATGAGAAATGACGACTGCTCTATGTATTCAAGCATATCAGAAGACGTAATCTGCAGATTTGGTCTAGATCAATGGGTTGCGAAGAATAATCATCTGTGCAGATATGATTTTGTTTTTTAAAGATATCTGTTTATGAATGTAAAATGTCAACTGCTTTATGGATTTCCGCATATCACAAGGCGTAATCTGCAGATTTAATCTAGATCAAAGGATTGCGAAGAATAATCATCTGTACAGATATGATCTTGTTTTTTGAAGATATTTGTTTGTCAATGAGAAATGACGACTGCTCTATGTATTTACGAATATTAGAAGACGTAATCTGCAGATTTAGTGTAGATGAAAGGGATGCTAAGAAAAATTATCTGTGCAGATATAATCTTGTTTTTTGAAGATATCTGTTTGTGAATGAGAAATGACGACTGCTCTATGTATTTGCATATTAAAAAAAGTAATCTGCAGATTTGGTCTAGATCAATGGGATGCTGAAATAATTATCTGTGCAGATATAATCTTGTTTTTTAAGATATCTCTTTGTGAATGAGAAATGACGACTGCTCTATGTATTTACGCATATTAAAAAAAGGAATCTGCCGATGTTGTCCAGATGAAGGGGTTGCTGGGAATAATTATCTGTGCAGATATGATATTGATTTTTAAAGATATCTGTTTGTGAATGTAAAATGTCAACTGCTTTATGTATTTACGTATATAACAAGACCTAATCTGCAGATTTGATCTAGATCAAAGGGTTGCGAAGAATAATCATCTGTGCAGATATAATTTTGTTTTTTGAAGATATCTGTTTGTGAATGAGAAATCACGACTGCTCCATGTATCCACGCATATCACAATACGTAATCTGCAGATTTGCTCCAGATGAAAGGGATACTGCGAATAACCATCTGTGCAGATATAATCTGGCTTTATGAAGATATCTGTGTGTATATGTAAAATGCCGACTGCTCTATGTATTCGCGCATATCACGAGACGCAATATGCAGATTTGGTTTGTATAAAAAGGAAGCTGCGAATAATCTTCTGTGCAGATCCGAATAATCATTCGTGCAGATATGATCTGGTTTTTTAAAGATATTTGTTTGTGAATTCGAAATGACGATTGCTCTAAGAATTTACGCATACCACGTGACGTAATCTGCAGAATTGGACCGGATAAAAGTGATGCTACGAATATTTATCAGTGCAGATATGATCTTATTTTTGAAGATATTCGTATGTGAATGTGAAATGACAACTGCTCTGTGTATTCACGCATACCACGAGACGTAATCTGCAAAAATAGTCCGAATGAAAGGGGAATTGCAAATAATCATCTGTGCTGATATGATCCTTTTTATGAAGATATTGGTTTGTGAATGAGAAATGACGACTGCTCCATGTATCCACGCATACCACGAGACGTAACCTGAAGATTTGGTTCGTATAAAAAGGCAGCTGCGAATAATCATCTGTGCAGTTCCGAATAATCATTCGTGCAGATATGATCTGGTTTATTAAAGATATTTGTTGGTGAATGAGAAATGACGACTGCTCTATATATTCAAGCATATCACAAGACGTAATCTGCAGATTTGGTCCAGATGAAAGGGATGCTTCGAATAATCATCTGTGCATATACGATCTGTCTTTTTGAAGATATCTGTTTGTGAATGTAAAATGTCAAATGCTTTATGTATTTACGTATAACACAAGTTCAATCTGCGGATTTGGACCAGATGAAAGCGATGCTGCGAATAATCATCTGTGCAGTGATAATATTGTTTTTTAAGATATCTTTTTGTAAATTAGAAATGACGAATGCTCTATGTATTCAAGCATATAACAAGAAGTAATCTGCAGATTTGGTCTAGATGAATGGGATGCTGAGAATAATTATCTGTGCAGATACGATCTTGTTTTTTAAGACATCTCTTTGTGCATGAGAATTAGCGACTCCATTATGTATTCGCGCAAATCACAAGAAGTGATCTGCAGATTTGCTACGGATGAAAGGGATGCTGCAAAAGATCATCTTTGCAGATATGATCTAGCTTCTTAAATATATCTTCTAGAATGTACAATGTTGACTGCTCTAAGTATTTACGCATATTAAAAAAGGTAATCTGCAGATTTGGTCTACATCAATGGGTTGCGAAGAATAATCATCTTTGCAGATATGATTTTGTTTTTTAAAGATATCTGTTTATGAATGTAAAATGTCAACTGCTTTATGGATTTCCGCATATAACAAGACGTAATCTGCAGATTTAGTCTAGATCAAAGGGTTGCGAAGAATAATTATCTGTGCAGATATAATCAGGTTTATTAAAGATATCTCTTTGTGAATGAGAAATGACGACTGCTCTATGTATTCAAACATATGAGAAGACGCAATCTGCAGATTTGGTGCAGATGAAAGCGATGCTGCGAATAATCATCTGTGCAGATATAATCTTGTTTTTTGAAGATATCTGTTTATGAATGAGAAATGACGACTGCACTATATCTTTACGCATATCACAAGACGTAATCTGCAGATTTGGTGCAGATGAAAGCGATGCTGCGAATAATCATCTGTACAGTAATAATCTTGTTTATAAAAGATATCTCTTTGTGAATGAGAAATGACGACAGCTCTATGTATTCAAGCATATCAGAAGACGTAATCTGCAGATTTGGTCCAGATGAAAGGGATGCTGCGAATAATCATTCGTGCAGATACGTTCTGGCTTTATGAAGATATCTGTGTGTAAATATAAAATGTCGACTGCTCTAAGAATTTACGCAAACCACGAGACGTATTCAGCAGATTTGGACAGGATAAAATTGATGCTGCGAATATTTACCAGTGCAGATATGATCTTAATTTAAAGATATTTGTTTGAGAATGAGATATGACGACTGCTCTATGTATTCACGCATACCACGAGACGTAATCTGCAGATTTGGTCCAGATGAAAGCGATGCTGCGAAAGATCATCTGTACAGTAATAATCTTGTTTATTAAAGATATCTTTTTGTGAACGAGAAATGAGGACTGCTCTATGTATTCAAGCATATCAGAAGACGTAATCTGCAGATTTGGTCTAGATCAATGGGTTGCGAACAATAATCATCTGTGCAGATATGATTTTGTTTTTTGAAGATATTTGTTTGTCAATGAGAAATGACGACTACTTTATGTATTTCCGCATATAACAAGACGAAATCTACAAATCTATAGATTTGGTCTAGATCAAAGGGTTGCGAAGAATAATTATCTGTGCAGATATAATCTTGTTTTTTAAGATATCTCTTTGAGAATGACAAATGACGACTGCTCTATGTATTCAAGCATATCACAAGGCGTAATCTGCAGATTTAATCTAGATCAAAGGGTTGCGAAGAAAATCATCTGTGCAGATATGATCTTGTTTTTTGAAGATATTTGTTTGTCAATGAGAAATGACGACTACTTTATGTATTTCCGCATATAACAAGACGAAATCTACAAATCTACAGATTTGGTCTAGATCAAAGGGTTGCGAAGAATAATTATCTGTGCAGATATAATCTTGTTTTTTAAGATATCTCTTTGTGAATGACAAATGACGACTGCTCTATGTATTCAAGCATATCACAAGGCGTAATCTGCAGATTTAATCTAGATCAAAGGATTGCGAAGAATAATCATCTGTGCAGATATAATCTTGTTTTTGAAGATATTCGTATGTGAATGTGAAATGACAACTGCTCTGTGTATTCACGCATACCACGAGACGTAATCTGCAAAAATAGTCCGAATGAAAGGGGAATTGCAAATAATCATCTGTGCTGATATGATCCTATTTATGAAGATATTGGTTTGTGAATGAGAAATGACGACTGCTCCATGTATCCACGCATACCACGAGACGTAACCTGCAGATTTGGTTCGTATAAAAAGGCAGCTGCGAATAATCATCTGTGCATATACGATCTGGCTTTTTGAAGATATCTGTTTGTGAATGTAAAATGTCAAATGCTTTATGTATTTACGTATAACACAAGTTGCAATCTGCGGATTTGGACCAGATGAAAGCGATGCTGCGAATAATCATCTGTGCAGTGATAATATTGTTTTTTAAGATATCTTTTTGTAAATTAGAAATGACGAATGCTCTATGTATTCAAGCATATAACAAGAAGTAATCTGCAGATTTGGTCTAGATGAATGGGATGCTGAGAATAATTATCTGTGCAGATACGATCGTGTTTTTTAAGACATCTCTTTGTGCATGAGAATTAGCGACTCCATTATGTATTCGCGCAAATCACAAGAAGTGATCTGCAGATTTGCTACGGATGAAAGGGATGCTGCAAAAGATCATCTTTGCAGATATGATCTAGCTTCTTAAAGATATCTTCTAGAATGTACAATGTTGACTGCCCTAAGTATTTACGCATATTAAAAAAGGTAATCTGCAGATTTAGTCTAGATCAATGGGTTGTTTGTCAATGAGAAATGACGACTACTTTATGTATTTCCGCATATAACAAGACGAAATCTACAAATCTATAGATTTGGTCTAGATCAAAGGGTTGCGAAGAATAATTATCTGTGCAGATATAATCTTGTTTTTTAAGATATCTCTTTGTGAATGACAAATGACGACTGCTCTATGTATTTACGCATATTAAAAAAAGTAATCTGCAGATGTTGTCCAGATGAAAGCGATGCTGTGAATAATCATCTGTGCAGTTATAATCTTGTTTATTAAAGATATCTGTTTGTGAATGTAAAATGTCAACTGCTTTATGTATTTACGTATATCAGAAGACGAAATCTGCAGATTTGGTCTAGATCAATGGGTTGCGAAGAATAATCATCTGTGCAGATATAATTATGTTTTTTGTAGATATCTGTTTATGAATGTAAAATGTCAACTGCTCTATGTATTCAAGCATATCAGAAGAAGTAATCTGCAGATTTGGTCTAGATCAATGGGTTGCGAAGAATAATCATCTGTGCAGATATAATCTTGTTTTTTACGATATCTCTTTGTGAATGAGAAATGACGACTGCTCATATGTATTCAAACATATGAGAAGACGCAATCTGCAGATTTGGTCTAGATGAAAGCGATGCTGCGAATAATCGTCTGTGCAGTTATAATCTTGTTTTTTAACATATCACTTTGTGAATGAGAAATGACGACTGCTCTATATATTCAAGCATATCACAAGACGTATTCTGCAGATTTAGTGTAGATGAAAGGGGTGCTAAGAATAATTATCTGTGCAGATATAATCTTGTTTTTTAAGATATCTGTTTGTCAATGTAAAATGTCGATTGCACTATGTATTTACGCATATTAAAAAAAGTAATCTGCAGATGTGGTCCAGATGAAAGTGTTGGTGAGAATAATTATCTGTGCAGATATAATCTTGTTTTTTAAGGTATCTGGTTGTGAATGAGAAATGACGACTGCCTATGTATTCAAGCATATCAGAAGAAGTAATCTGCAGATTTGGTCTAGATCAATGGGTTGCGAAGAATAATCATCTGTGCAGATATAATCTTGTTTTTTACGATATCTCTTTGTGAATGAGAAATGACGACTGCTCTATGTATTCACGAATATCACAAGACAGAATCTGCAGATTTATTCCAGATGAAAGCGATGCTGCGAATAATCATCTGTGCAGATATAATATTGTTTTTTGAAGATATCTGTTTATGAATGAGAAATGACGACTGCACTATATATTTACGCATATCACAAGACGTAATCTGCAGATTTGGTGCAGATGAAAGCGATGCTGCGAATAATCATCTGTACAGTAATAATCTTGTTTATTAAAGATATCTCTTTGTGAATGAGAAATGACGACTGCTCTATGTATTCAAGCATATCAGAAGACGTAATCTGCAGATTTGGTCTAGATCAATGGGTTGCGAAGAATAATCATCTGTGCAGATATGATCTTGTTTTTTCAAGATATTTGTTTGTCAATGAGAAATGACGACTGCTCTATGTATTTACGAATATTAGAAGACGTAATCCGCAGATTTAGTGTAGATGAAAGGGATGCTAAGAAAAATTATCTGTGCAGATATAATCTTGTTTTTTGAAGATATCTGTTTGTGAATGAGAAATGACGACTGCTCTATGTATTTACGCATATTAAAAAAAGTAATCTGCAGATGTTGTCCAGATGAAGGGGTTGCTGGGAATAATTACCTGTGCAGATATGATCTTGATTTTTAAAGATATCTGTTTGTGAATGTAAAATGTCAAATGCTTTATGTATTTACGTATAACACAAGATGCAATCTGCGGATTTGGTCCAGATGAAAGCGATGCTGCGAATAATCATCTGTGCAGTTATAATCTTGTTTATTAAGATATCTCTTTGTAAATTAGAAATGACGAATGCTCTATGTATTCAAGCATATCACAAGGCGTAATCTGCAGATTTGGTGCAGATGAAAGCGATGCTGCGAATAATCATCTGTACAGTAATAATCTTGTTTATTAAAGATATCTCTTTGTGAATGAGAAATGACGACTGCTCTATGTATTCAAGCATATCAGAAGACGTAATCTGCAGATTTGGTCTAGATCAATGGGTTGCGAAGAATAATCATCTGTGCAGATATAATCTTGTTTTTTACGATATCTCTTTGTGAATGAGAAATGACGACTGCTCTATGTATTCACGAATATCACAAGACAGAATCTGCAGATTTATTCCAGATGAAAGCGATGCTGCGAATAATCATCTGTGCAGATATAATCTTGTTTTTTGAAGATATCTGTTTATGAATGAGAAATGACGACTGCACTATATATTTACGCATATCACAAGACGTAATCTGCAGATTTGGTGCAGATGAAAGCGATGCTGCGAATAATGATCTGTACAGTAATAATCTTGTTTATTAAAGATATCTCTTTGTGAATGAGAAATGACGACTGCTCTATGTATTCAAGCATATCAGAAGACGTAATCTGCAGATTTGGTCTAGATCAATGGGTTGCGAAGAATAATCATCTGTGCAGATATGATCTTGTTTTTTCAAGATATTTGTTTGTCAATGAGAAATGACGACTGCTCTATGTATTTACGAATATTAGAAGACGTAATCCGCAGATTTAGTGTAGATGAAAGGGATGCTAAGAAAAATTATCTGTGCAGATATAATCTTGTTTTTTGAAGATATCTGTTTGTGAATGAGAAATGACGACTGCTCTATGTATTTACGCATATTAAAAAAAGTAATCTGCAGATGTTGTCCAGATGAAGGGGTTGCTGGGAATAATTACCTGTGCAGATATGATCTTCATTTTTAAAGATATCTGTTTGTGAATGTGAAATGTCAACTGCTTTGTGTATTTACGTATATAACAAGGCCTAATCTGCAGATTTGATCTAGATCAAAGGGTTGCGAAGAATAATCATCGGTGCAGATATAATTTTGTTTTTTGAAGATATCTGTTTGTGAATGAGAAATCACGACTGCTCCATGTATCCACGCATATCACAAGACGTAATCTGCAGATTTGGTCCAGATGAAGGGGATGCTGCGAATAATCATTCGTGCAGATACGTTATGGCTTTATGAAGATAACCTTGTGTAAATATAAAATGTCGACTGCTCTAAGAATTTACGCAAACTACGAGACTTATTCAGCAGATTTGGACAGGATAAAATTGATGCTGCGAATATTTATCAGTGCAGATATGATCTTAATTTAAAGATATTTGTTTGAGAATGAGATATGACGACTGCTCTATGTATTCACGCATACTACGAGACGTAATCTGCAGATTTGGTGCAGATGAAAGCGATGATGCGAATAATCATCTGTACAGTAATAATCTTGTTTATTAAAGATATCTCTTTGGGAATGAGAAATGACGACTGCTCTATGTATTCAAGCATATCAGAAGACGTAATCTGCAGATTTGGTCTAGATCAATGGGTTGCGAAGAATAATTATCTGTGCAGATATAATCAGGTTTATTAAAGATATCTCTTTGGGAATGAGAAATGACGACTGCTCTATGTATTCAAACATATGAGAAGACGCAATCTGCAGATTTGGTCTAGATCAATGGGTTGCGAAGAATAATCATCTGTGCAGATATGATTTTGTTTTTTAAAGATATCTGTTTATGAATGTAAAATGTCAACTGCTTTATGGATTTCCGCATATAACAAGACGTAATCTGCAGATTTAGTCTAGATCCAAGGGTTGCGAAGAATAATTATCTGTGCAGATATAATCAGGTTTATTAAAGATATCTCTTTGGGAATGAGAAATGACGACTGCTCTATGTATTCAAGCATATCAGAAGACGTAATCTGCAGATTTGGTCTAGATCAATGGGTTGCGAAGAATAATCATCTTTGCAGATATGATTTTGTTTTTTAAAGATATCTGTTTATGAATGTAAAATGTCAACTGCTTTATGGATTTCCGCATATAACAAGACGTAATCTGCAGATTTAGTCTAGATCAAAGGGTTGCGAAGAATAATTATCTGTGCAGATATAATCAGGTTTATTAAAGATATCTCTTTGTGAATGAGAAATGACGACTGCTCTATGTATTCAAACATATGAGAAGACGCAATCTGCAGATTTGGTGCAGATGAAAGCGATGCTGCGAATAATCATCTGTGCAGATATAATCTTGTTTTTTGAAGATATCTGTTTATGAATGAGAAATGACGACTGCACTATATCTTTACGCATATCACAAGACGTAATCTGCAGATTTGGTGCAGATGAAAGCGATGCTGCGAATAATCATCTGTACAGTAATAATCTTGTTTATTAAAGATATCTCTTTGTGAATGAGAAATGACGACAGCTCTATGTATTCAAGCATATCAGAAGACGTAATCTGCAGATTTGGTCCAGATGAAAAGGATGCTGCGAATAATCATTCGTGCAGATACGTTCTGGCTTTATGAAGATATCTGTGTGTAAATATAAAATGTCGACTGCTCTAAGAATTTACGCAAACCACGAGACGTATTCAGCAGATTTGGACAGGATAAAATTGATGCTGCGAATATTTACCAGTGCAGATATGATCTTAATTTAAAGATATTTGTTTGAGAATGAGATATGACGACTGCTCTATGTATTCACGCATACCACGAGACGTAATCTGCAGATTTGGTCCAGATGAAAGCGATGCTGCGAATAATCATCTGTACAGTAATAATCTTGTTTATTAAAGATATCTTTTTGTGAACGAGAAATGACGACTGCTCTATGTATTCAAGCATATCAGAAGACGTAATCTGCAGATTTGGTCTAGATCAATGGGTTGCGGAGAATAATCATCTGTGCAGATATAATTTTGTTTTTTGAAGATATCTGTTTATGAATGTAAAATGTCAACTGCTTTATGTATTTCCGCATATAACAAAACGTAATCTGCAGATTTGGTCTAGATCAATGGGATGCTGCGAATAACTATATGTTCAGATATAATCTTGTTTTTTAAGATATCTGTTTGTGAATGAGAATAGACGACTGCTCTATGTATTTACGAATATCAGAAGACATAATCTGCAGATTTGGTCTAGATGAAAGCGATGCTGCGAATAATCGTCTGTGCAGTTATAATCTTGTTTTTTAAAGATACCTGTTTGTGAATGAGAAATGACGACTGCTCTATGTATTCAAGCATATCACAAGACGTAATCTGCAGATTTGGTCTAGATCAAAGGATTGCGAAGAATAATTATCTGTGCAGATATAATCTTGTTTTTTAAGATATCTGTTTGTCAATGTAAAATGTCGACTGCACTATGTATTTACGCATATTAAAAAAAGTAATCTGCAGATGTGGTCCAGATGAAAGGGTTGCTGAGAATAATTATCTGTGCAGTTATAATCTTGTTTTTTGAAGATATCTGTTTGTGAATGAGAAATGACGACTGCACTATATATTTACGCATATCACAAGACGTAATCTGCAGATTTGGTCCAGATGAAAGCGATGCTGCGAATAATCAGCTGTACAGTAATAATCTTGTTTTTTAAAGATATCTGTTTGTGAATGAGAAATGACGACAGCCCTATGTATTCAAGCATATCACAAGACGTAATCTGCAGATTTGGTCTAGATCAAAGGGTTGCGAAGAATAATTATCTGTGCAGACATAATCTTGTTTTTTAAGATATCTGTTTGTGAATGAGAATTGACGACTGCTCTATGTATTTACGAATATTAAAAGACATAATCTGCAGATTTGATCTAGATGAAAGCGATGCTGCGAATAATCGTCTGTGCAGTTATAATCTTGTTTTTTAAAGATATCTGTTTGTGAATGTAAATTGTCAAGTGTACTATGTATATACGTATATAACAAGACGTAATCTGCAGATTTGGTCTAATTCAATGGGATGCTGCGAATAATTATCTGTGCAGATATAATCTTGTTTTTTAACATATCACTTTGTGAATGAGAAATGACGACTGCTCTATGTATTCAAGCATATCACAAGACGTAATCTGCAGATGTGATCCAGATGAAAGGGTTGCTGAGAATAATTATCTGTGCAGTTATAATCTTGTTTTTTGAAGATATCTGTTTGTGAATGAGAAATGACGACTGCACTATATATTTACGCATATCACAAGACGTAATCTGCAGATTTGGTCCAGATGAAAGCGATGCTGCGAATAATCAGCTGTACAGTAATAATCTTGTTTTTTAAAGATATCTGTTTGTGAATGAGAAATGACGACAGCTCTATGTATTCAAGCATATCACAAGACGTAATCTGCAGATTTGGTCTAGATCAAAGGGTTGCGAAGAATAATTATCTGTGCAGACATAATCTTGTTTTTTAAGATATCTGTTTGTGAATGAGAATTGACGACTGCTCTATGTATTTACGAATATCAAAAGACATAATCTGCAGATTTGATCTAGATGAAAGCGATGCTGCGAATAATCGTCTGTGCAGTTATAATCTTGTTTTTTAAAGATATCTGTTTGTGAATGTAAATTGTCAAGTGTACTATGTATATACGTATATAACAAGACGTAATCTGCAGATTTGGTCTAATTCAATGGGATGCTGCGAATAATTATCTGTGCAGATATAATCTTGTTTTTTAACATATCACTTTGTGAATGAGAAATGACGACTGCTCTATATATTCAAGCATATCACAAGACGTATTCTGCAGATTTAGTGTAGATGAAAGGGATGCTAAGAATAATTATCTGTGCAGTTATAATCTTGTTTTTTAAAGATATCTGTTTGTGAATGTAAAATGTCAAGTGTACTATGTATATACGTATATAACAAGACGTATTCTGCAGATTTGGTCTAGATCAATGGGATGCTGCGAATAATCATCTGTGCAGTTCCGAATAAACATTCATGCAGATATGTTCTGGTTTATTAAAGATATTTGTTTGTGAATGAGAAATTACGACTGCCTATGTATTCAGATATATCATAAGAAGAAATTTGCAGAATTGGTCTAGATAAATAAGTTGCTGCAAATAATCATCTGTGCAAATACGATCTTGTTTTTATAAGATATCTCTTAGTGAATAAGGAAAGTCGATAGCTTTATGTATTCACGTATATCACAAGATGTAATCTACAGATTTAATCTAGATCAAAGGGTTACGAAAAATAATCATATGTGCAGATATGATCTTGTTTTTTACAGATATTTGTTTGTGAATGTAAAATGACGACTGCTCTATGTATTCAAGAATAACACAAGACCTTAGCTGCAGTTCTGGTCCAGATAAATGCGATGTTGCAAATATTTATCTGTTTAGATATGATCTTATTATTTAATGATAACCGTTTGTAAATGAGAATTGACGACTGCTCTATGTATTCAAGCATATCACAAGACGTATTCTGCAGATTTAGTGTAGATGAAAGGGATGCTAAGAATAATTATCTGTGCAGATATAATCTTGTTTTTTAAGATATCTGTTTGTGAATGAGAAATGACGACTGCTCTATGTATTCAAGCATATGACAAGACGTAATCTGCAGATTTAGTCCAGATAAATGCGATGCTGCAAATAGTTATTTGTGCAGATATGATCCGGTTTACTAAAGATATCTGTTTATTTATGTAAAATGTAGTCTGCTCTATGTATTCAGGCATATCACAAGACGTTATTTGCAGATTTGTTCAAGATTGATAAGATGCTGCAAATAATCATCTGTACAAATATGATCTTGTTTTAATAATATATCTGTTAGTAAATAAGGAATGACGACTGCTCTATGTATTCACGCATATCACGAGACGTAATCTGCAGATTTACTCTAGATAAAAGCGATGCTTCAAATTATTATCTGTTTAGATATGATCTTATTATTATTTAAAGATAACAGTTTGTAAATGCGAATTGACGACTGCTCTATATAATTACGAAGACATAATCTTTCTTATTTTAGAATACGAACACTGTCGTCAATTTTTTTTCACAGAAATTCACGCATGTTTACATGTGTTTCTAACCAACTTAACCATCAAAACAGCAAATTATTCATTAGATAGGTCGCTCGCGCAATTTTCAAGAAAACGATTTTTACATTTTAGCTCTTTAATTGAAAACCACTTGATGGAATCGTTTAATATTTTAACAGCAGATAGCTTTTTTATAGTGAATCAACAAATAAAATTTTGAAGCATTTGACTACATTTTTTTAAAAATATAAGAAATCAAAAAATTTTCAAAAAAAAAATTGAAACCTTGATATCTTACGAACCATAGGGGTTTGAAAGCTGTGCAATAAACTTAGCCAAAACACATAAAATAACTACTTTTTCCGAAAAACTCAAGTGCAATAAGGCCTTTTTGCGTCCGTAATCGAGGCACAAAAAAAAACTCTTTTTTTTCAGTTTTCAATTTATTACTGAAAAAATAAGTAGTCAAATCACTTGAAATATTAATGGGGTATAGTTTGATACGTGACCCATTGACATAATTTTTTTTCGCGAGGCTATAACGTTTAGTTTCAGAGATATGTATTTAAAAAAAAATCGCCTTTTTCATTTTATCTGCCGAACAAATCGGTCAATCCCGAGCACCAAACGAGGAAAAGTAGGTAATTTTATTCTCTTTCAAATTCATTATAGCTGAATTGTTTGTAACAATGGGATGATTGAAAAAAACGCAAAATAGTGTTTTTTAAAAATCAAAAAATGGCCATAAAAAATTTAGTTAAGAAATTAAAAAATAACTGTTTTTTCCGAATTCAGAATCCAAAAATATATATGCATTTCAAATTTTATTGATATTGACAAAGTAGTTCCAGAAATATTACGGTATACGTACACACACATCCATACGGACATTTTCCAAAAACACTTGATTTGAACTTCTAACACACTAAAAAGTATTTTCTAGAAGTTTTAAAGAAACTCAAAATTTTACTATTACAAAGCTTCCTCTAGGAGGAAGCAAAAAAAATAAACGCAATTAATTAATTAATTTTTATATTTTTGACACACACACACACATATATATATATATATATATATATATATATACTATGGTCTTTGCAGCAAAACTGAAATGAATTAGTCTTCGACGAAAATTCAAATGCGTCTTTGTTGAGTGCAAAGTGCCAATCTACAAGGATACATTTAATTGTGACATTTTTGATAAATTTCTATAATTTAATGATTTAGTGATTTTGATGCATAAATCGCCGCAATTTTTTTATTTTTCCAACTTAATCGCAAGTTTGACAGAGAGTTACAAAATCTTAGGTGAAGTAATCATTGATCAACTAGTGAATTTAGGATAGGCAAAATATAATACGAATAAAGAAAATATAATAAGAATAATAGTACCGTACGATATTTTATGACTCAATGTGCGTAATGCGAGATTTAGAGAGTGCATTTTTGCACGAGCATGCGGTAAATCGAGATTTACGCCAGGGCGTGTGATACAGTGATAATGTTTACCGCAATAAGTCAATAATGTTATAGCTGCAAACGTTTTGCGCATATTAAAAAAGTCACGTCCTTTAGTTGACGCAAAAAAATTGAAGTACCATGAAAAGGTACCGCTATATTAGTGGGTCCAAAATCCGAGAAAATCCGATAGCCGCTTGCAGCGTGTGTAAATAAGTGCGGCTGTTATGTAAGGGAAGAGCTGAGCTGTGCGAGCATGCTGCCGCTGCTTTCGTGACGATCGGTCTGTCGCCCCGTCGTGACGGTCGCCGCTCGCTGATTCACTCCCCAGTAAAATGTGTACCCGGCGAGCCTATAGAAGTATTCACTTCAAGACTCTCAAGATACTTACTACGTAACTAGCTGTGACCGTTTCATTTTGTTTGTTGGTAAACAATTAAAATTTTCTCTTTACGTATTTTATTATAACGTCATAAAAACACCATAAGTACAATGAAACGGTCATGGCAAGTTACGCAGTAAGTATCGTGAGAATTCTTCCTAATTGATCAGTATATAATTTAACTTTAAGTTGAGTAAGCCCTTAATTGACCAAAAAAAAAATTTGTTGCTTCATTATGTTTAAATATAATAAACTTGACTTTGGTGAATTGATCTCAGTTCTTTTTTATTTGTTATTTTGTTGCAGAATATATGAAACGCACCCAACCTTTTACTTTTTCAAAAGTTAATTTTCTTGTTCATGTTATTAAAGGCTTGTTTTTGAAAAAGTTAAAAAAAAAAATGTGTAAAAATCCGAAGATAGCTGTTTTGATTGGGAACAAACTAGTGAACTTAGAAGACAGCAATTATAAAATGAAGAAAACTGCTTTAAACTATGAAAAAACTTGTCTTCACTTATTAATAGTTATTGATTTTACACCTGAAAAAAATCCAACTAAAGTAACTAGCTAACTAAATAAAACTGAAGACAACAAAAGATTACTGTTATTTGTGACTCAATTTCGACGTTTTTCTGCTATCATCTGCAGTTCATAAGGTTTTTTTTTTAATTGTTTTTATTTTTATTTTTCGTTAGGGATTAAAGATATCGTTATCATTTAATATCGTAAATATCGTATTATGTGTTACATTTTAGTACAGAATATAAATGTTATAATTATTTTAATTTCACAATTCACATTATTTTATAAATGTAAATAAAAAAAATTATTAATTAATATTATTTTATTGTTAGATTTTGTTAATATAATTAATACTGTCATCAAATAATTACAAAGAGTTTAAAAACATTTTTTAATATTCAAAATTTATTTCTATTTTATTCTATAATTTTTATGCCGGTCCTGTGTACTAATAGTTATAACTACTTTCATAGAATGTTGGCTATATTGAATATAAAAAAAAACTTTTTTCAAAAGTGAACATCTTGGCAAGGAAAGGGGTAAAAAACGTAGTGAAATATCTAAATATAAAAATGTCAAGTAAATGTTTTTTTGCTATACGCATTAAAATATCATTTTTTGGGAAAACATAATTTTAACTTTAGTTTTATGTCTTAATGCGTATAGCAAAAAAACATTTACTTGACTTTTTTATATTTATATTACACTACGTTTATTAGCTTTTTTCTAGCCAAGATTTTCACTTTTGAAAAAAGTTTTTTTTTTGAGAGATATCACATCTTTTACAAAGCATATTCTTCTTGCTATTGTACTTCATTAAATCTTGATCTATTCGATAGACAACAAGCTACTATTGGTTCAGACATTGATCGCATCGCGCATATAATCGTATAGCAATATATGCATATATACGTATAGCATTACATGCATATTATAATCGCGTGTCGCCGAGTAGCAGACGAAAGTCGGTAAAGTAGATTAACTACTGTAACCACTGGTGTATAATACCAAATATACTCACTGGAAGTCACGTGACCAGAGGAGACGAAAAATATCGGGAGAGGATGGAAACTCTGAACGAAATGAAATATACCGAGCAAATTTTCAACTTGCAATATTAAGTTAATAACTTAATATTCTTGAATGAACCTTTTATACATGAAAAATTAGGATAATCTATTTAAGTAGACATCAACAGATTGCGCATACGCGCAACAATAATGATTTCAATGTAATCGAGGTTTTTTTTAAGGTTAGGAACACCTAATTTCAAAGTATATAGGGTCGCGCCGTCGACAAATCGTACTTCGTACTTTTTCTTGCAAAAGCGGCGCTATCGCGCCCCTTGATATTCATTTATACTCGATGATAGTTAATTCTTATGAAACGTCTCCAAAGTCGTGCTTTTGATTGGTTAAAATTTATCAATCTGGCAATCCTATTTAAGCATTTCAAAAACGTTCCACAAGAATTAACTACCATCGAGTGTACATCTAATATTTATAAGTATATTTAATGATGACACGTCAAATAATCAAGGGAATGTCGGCGCAAAAGCTTCGCAAATCCACCACGGAGTATTTTGTATTTTTAAACTTCTAGAAAAACAGAAAGTCTGATTGAATTTTTCTTTCGGTAGAACGATTTATTAAACTTAACTCTACGGCGCTACAGACTCAGTTTTTCATTTGCAAGCTTTATTTAAAAAGTTTTATATAAAATTAGATTTTAAGGTTAGCGCTGCGATCGCATGAGTACGATGAAGTTTGCGTAAACATCTGTTCGTGTTTCCAAGATTTTAGAAAAACAAAAAGTTTGATCGAAATTTTTTTTTGGTACAACGATTCATTGAACTTATTGTAGATCACTCAAAAAATTAATATTCTTACAGATTGCTGCAATTTTGTGAATATATTCTAATTAGTGCCCTCTATAAAGTGGTAAAATTTTGTATCCCCTAAGCGGTATGATTTTTTAAGATATCGGGTCTTGAAGTTGTGTATTTTAACATGGGAAGCATAGGCTAGGTCTAAATTTAGTGTACATTCTGTTTAATTGCGAAGAAAATAAATCTTACATCTTTTTGAAAAACTAGGTCATGATGTAAAATCATAATACAAATCAAGAAAATGAAAATTTGATAGGGCAAGCGGTGCTTTTTGAAAAGTTACAGCAATCGAAAGTTTCAATTCTATGCTATCAGTATATCTATATATACGTGAAGTGTTTCTCATTTTTCTAAGTTTTGAGGATATTTGATGCTCTAAACACTTTCTATCAATAATTTGATATACAATACTAAAAATTCTAGAGTTTTCACACTTGATAACACTGCATAATATTTTAAAAAATTAATTCTCTAATTCAACCTCGAATTGAGCACCACTGGACCAAGTGAACTACCTTAACACTACGGCGCTAAAGACTCGGTTTTTCATTAGCAAACTTTATTCAAAAAGTTTTATGTAATAGAACAACAGTGTTTTTTGGGACGACATCCCCTTAAATCACAATTAACTTGTTAATCGCGAGCGAAGCGAGCATTTTTTGCTAGTAATATATTACATGCCTAGGGAGGAAAAAACTTGGACAATCCATATCTTGCGTAAATTGTCACCCGAGCCGAAGGCGAGGGTGGCAAACACGAGATATGGGCTGTTCAATTTTCCTCCCATGGTGCGTATACTATTTTTCATCACACCAGCACCGAAAATGCACATTCCTCTCTAGGCACCCGGGTTAGGAATGTAGTACTTTCGGTGCAGGTGCGGAGAAAAAGTCTTTTCTTAACACGTGCATGAAAAAGACCCGTTTCCATACCTCTAAAGTAAATGGCAAGCTGCTCATTTCGAGCGTGCGGGAGTGAATGGCTATTCCCTAAAAAACACTCAAAAATAATCAAATTTTTGAAAATTTTTGAAAAATATTGATATTTTTTTAAAGAGAATGGTTTACGACTCAAAATGCGTAACTTACCATTCAATCTATATGCATGAAAACGGGTCTTTACAGGCACTTGTCAAAAAAGTACAGTGTGCAACAAGGGGGGAAAGCGCAATTTCTACCTCGGGTGAAAATTGAGCACTCGTTTTTGTCTCGGGCGCTTTCGGCGCCCTCAACTCCAACTCGTGCTCAAATCTCACCCTCGTTAGAAATCACGCTTCCCCCCCCCCCCCCCTAGTTGCACAATATTCTATTTCCTTCCAAGGAAGTAGTTTTTTTCACTCTGCAGCCTATCCAATGAATGTGTGTGTCTAAATAAGTATTTTTAAAATTTTGAAAATTTCAAAAAATTTGAAAATCTCGAAAATTTCAAAAATTTTAATTAATTTTCCCCCCTAGTTGCATAATATACTATTAAAGGAAAACTTAAGTAAATGTTCTAAAAAACGGAATTGAATAGAGCTGTGGCATAGCTTGACTTGCTGGTTCGCCGAATTTTCATTGAATCTAGTAAATACAATTTTAAGTGAGTGGTCAGCGAATCTCTACACACTTTCGAGGAGATGACTACGCTCCTCACTCAGATTAAATAATATCTGAATTCAAAGTCACTGCAACTACTTTCCGATCATCCTATGAATTTGTCTACCCTGACATCATCAAAGCTATCCACGGATTAATAGGTATTGACACTATTGCTGACAGTTAATTCGTCAAATGTACGGATACTTCTGGAGCCGAAATTTTTTGGAGTACGTGTAGGAGCTGGAAAACAGACTAAAATGGCGCATCACTCAACCACTTGTCGAAGTCGGTGATCCATACCTTTTCTACATGAATCGATAGCCATCTTACAATTGACCTTTAGCTTGTATTATACAAGTACACCCTGGGAATGTTAGGCTCATCCACGTAGTTCAAATTCAGACAGCCACTTCTTTTTTTACTCAGCCAATCTCTAAAATCAGCATTTCGCTAATTAGCGAAGAAGACCTTAGCCACAGTCAAGCAAAAGTGTGCAGAATTTTCTGGATAGAGGAATCACTTTCACAATAACATGCTTACTCATATGCACGATACTCTGCGCTTGATACGATTAAGCTCTCACTTGACTCTCACTTTGACGCACTTTGCTGAATTCAGGCATTTTTTTCAAGCCACAAGTCAGACGACACATACGTACATGATTTTCAGCTGAGTTTGTTTGTTCTTATCAAATTGGCATAAAAGTTTTATTTGTGGGAGTTTGTAGGGACGCTAATCATGTAGGAAGTTCATATTGGTTAGGTCAGTGTAACGATCGCGTTTTCCCTGTCGCTGGGTTTTCAGTCTGGAACCAGGATTTGGAAGGGGAAAAGGTGATTGATTACTCTGTGTGTTGTGTTTAAGAAACATAATGCTATATTTAGACTAGTATTTACAACTGTGGGCTGTTTATGTTAGAGCCCACCTATAACAGAAATTAAATCACGCAGGTATTAGAAAGATTTCACCTTTACAATTCGAGTTACAATGTTAGGATAGAACAGCGCGGTTACAATGTTACAGTGCGGTGTTAATCGGTGCGGTTTGTGTAATTATAAAAACATTCAGTCGCAGCAAATTCGTGTGCTAGATTATGGAAGCAAGCTGTCGGAAGCAGAGAGAGAGAGAGAGAGAGAGAGAGAGAGAGAGAGAGAGAGAAGGGCCGCATAGTCGGCAACTAGTCTGAATTCAGAGTAGTCGGATGGCGAGTCGAGCGCCGTTGTGGGAACTCACCGGTTCACGTCCGCTGATTGGCCGGGCTGGAGCCGAGAGAGCGTATGCCGCGAGCGACTTCTTATTCGGCTGTCAACGAAGACGGACGTCGAGGTTCGAGTAGAGCATTTCCTGAGTGTTCTTGTGTCAAGTTAAGATTCGTGTGCGTAGAGCGTGTCGAGGTCGTAACGGCGAGAGCAAGGTTTACTCGATCGTGGTAATCCGGAGAGGTCATGAGTGAGTGAGTACGAGAGAGCCGGGTGAGAGATGTGCGTGGTGAGAAGGAAGACGCTCAGCCTTGTCCAAGGCCAGGCCGAAGCAACGTGGACCAGGAGGAGAAGCTGATCCAGCGACGCCTGACCAGTCCAGAAACGGAAAGAAGCGAAAATGCAAAGAAGAATAGCAAGTTGAAAAAGAAGATGCGGTCGAGAAAGAAGTCAAGACGATAGCGAAAGGACGGCCGGAAGCAGCCGGAGGACCGCAAGGTTCGTACGACCTTCTGTAAGTTCGACTTATGCAGGTCATCTTCCTGGCTACTGTGCGATCGTTCCGAAAAAAAGTAAGAGAGAGAGAGAGTACGCGAATCGAGAGTTCATGGGTGCGTAAGTTGCGTAAGTGTGAAATTATCTGAATTGTAAGGAAAGTCAAGGGGCGTGGCCAGATTGTCGATCGCGAACAAGGCATAATATGTTGTTCCGTTCTGGGAATCGCACGCGCGTTAGTCAAAAGAGGGGAAGTTGCCAGGCGATCGAAAAGACGCCGCGACTCGGTGGAGGCCTGCTTTACCGGCGGGTTGAAGACTAGGTCAGCGAGAGTGAGAAAGAAAGAGAGAGAGAGAAGGGTCGAGCGCGTGTGCATGCATGAGGCGAGCGCGAGTGGGCGACGGAGCCGACAGCCGAAGGGCATTTGTACAATAATAAGCGAATAAAGCAATTTCTAGTTAAATTAGAGAATTGTGATTTCTCTTCACACACCGCGGAAATCCGAACTGCAGAATCCTCACCGAACTGCTTCCGAGTTCATGAGAACATAAAAGTAATAGTGTCGAGGCTTCGGGACGGGGCTGGACATTGAGTTTTTCCCCCAGATCAACCATATCACAGTAGTAAATTGACACTGATTCTAGTAAAGTGTCCACCAGATGGCTACGTCCTTTTCTTTTACGCAAGCGGAAAAAGACGTGGCTGTTTACTCATACATCCGTTTTATACCTAAACGACAGATGTGTAAGGAGTTTTTCAAAGCTTACTGGAAACGGGAATCAGGAGCTGTTTCGAAAACCCCGTATCTCAGGATCCACTTTAAAACGAGCATATTTTATTTTATAATTCTTACTAAATAAATGGATTAAAATATCTGAAGAACATTTGAGAAAATAAAAAGTTTTATTCATAATTGTCTCAAATTATTTTCGGCTTTTTGACAACGTGTATATAGCAAACAGATCCTGAGATATAAGGTTATTCCTCTCGACATTAATATGGAAACAAATGCCTAAAAATTGATATCCAAACTATTTTTAGTAATGTCAAAAGTACAGATAAAATGTACGTATTACGAAACAAAAAAAAATTAACTTACGTGCTATTTGATCTTTTGTTAGCTCATCCTGTAACACACAAATGTCAATATTGAGTATTGCAAGAGCATGAAAATCTACATCTACATAATATTAAATTTTATATTTTAATCATTTTTTTTAATCTCACAAGACTTGTGAATATATGTTTTTATTGTATTTCTATGCAATAGATATGTAGATAAATTCTACCAGAAAAAATTTTACATTTTCTCTTTTTATACACATTCCGTTATACATACACATTCCATCGACCGCTTGGCTCCTTCTTTGGCACGTAGCTTCCTCCAACTAAATTTATTGTTTCAATAGACAAAATATTATTCGAGTATACAGTATATTAATGCTTTTTCGAAATATTTTTAATCTTATTTATTTTACTAAAGAAGCAATTTTCTTAGCACAAGACTATGGTAATCAGAAAGATCCAATTTATTAAAACGAAATGTATAAAAGAAGTAGATCGAACATCGGTAGGTAGCCCGCAACTATCCTGCAATCGCACCGACTATCTGTTCAACGGCGCTGTTCCCGTCCATCACCTGTCACAATATAAAGTTATATAATTTTCAAAAAAAAAAAAAAATGTAAACCTCAAAAATGGGGCGTAATCGTTTTTTTGACAATATGTGCTAGACATTGAAAAATATAACCTACTGGCTTGATAAGGTCGCAAACCGGGGCTGAAACGTTACCGAAAGGAGAAAGAGGAGTATTATTTTGATTTTCCTCTTGGATTGTCCTCACGAGTGATTTTTCTTCAACTTACTGTTGGCTGATCCTAGCAGTTTCATTTCTTTCAATGGCAGCAGAAACATTTCCTTATCATAATCCATCGTTCTCCAACCGACTCTATTTGTCCCTGTACTCGCGCTGGATCTCTGCTCTGATTTTCTTACCTCCATTATTATGGCCTTGTGATCGTTATTTGTTTAGTGTTCACTTACGGTCCTCGTGTGAATTGATAATCTTAGGCATCTACTGGCAAAGGTCAGGTCTACAATAGATCCTGTGTCTCCTCTTCTGAAGATGTGAGTGCAACCCTGGTTAAATAACACAAGATTTAGAAGTGTAAATGCTTCCAAGAGCACCCGTCTTCTTTGATTAGTTCTTTGACTGTCCCATTCTAAGGTCCATGCGTTAGAATCACCTGCAATAATGACTGCACTAGCAGCAGATGCCTCGCTCGGTTGTATCATTGCAACAATTGTAACAAGAAAGGGAAGTGTATTTATACGCGAGGTTTCCTATAAAACTATTACAAACTTGTGAGAAAATCACTGCATGAGGTTGGTTTAATAGCAGCAAAAATCTCCTTGACAACTCCGCCGCTTACTGATAAAACTACTTCTGATACAACAGTTAACGCAAACTATTTTTTAAACCCACATTTGATAATTTTGATAATTGAAATACACGAAGTAAATATTTTGAGTAAAAAGAAGTGGGATACACCATGGAACCTTAAATGTTCCCTTCGTGTACCACAATAATGAAAAATTTGCAATTTTTTATTCGATAAAATCCAAATCCAACTTTTTTTGTTTGTAACACAAATTTTTAACTACTGGGTTGCATGGAAGGAACATTTGGAATAAAAATAAATTGATTAAGTCAATAATTTAAATGTTTTCTTTTTAAATGGCAATGACTTGAAATGCTTAATAGATCAGAACCGAAATTTATACTCTCTTTCTGAAGTTTCAAGTAAGTGGCAATCGTGCTACCAACATCGAATGAAGTTACTTGATCGAAAAGAAAAAACAGTCACGACAGTAACTTTAGAGGTTTATTTAAACAGTTTTCCCTGTTGAAATTATTCAGCTGGATTAGCATTGGTTAGGTATCAAAATTATTCTATAAGAATATTTTAAATTTTCTGTGTGCATGCTAACTAAATTATTGATGGAATTTTTTTTTATTTTTGCAGTTAAAGGAAGATTTTCAAACATTTGTCACATATTTAGCAAATGATAGTTTAATGAATCAGAGCAATATTTCTGAATATCCTTCATTGTTCCCTGATAATCGGACAAATATAGCAACAAAAATTCTTTCAAAGAATACAAGACTAAAAGTTCCTGAAGTAACGTCTTTCTACGCTAAATATGAACAATTAATTAGAGCAGGTAGGGGTAAACGATATTTGTCATTTCTATTTTATAGTTTTTAATTCTAATTTCGTCATCGTTGAATTAATTGTATTGATTATTTCAGGTACTCATAACGATATCTTGGCATTACTCTTATTACCTTTGATCATTAAAGCTACAAAATCGTACAAAGTTGTCGAAGTTGTGGTCACGCTTACCAAAAAACAAATTGCCGATATTTTTATTTTGCACGTCGAGATACGCAAGAATAAATCTATTTAATTTTATACCACCATTAACATATGAAGTATTTCGTCCGGTATTTGTATTTTGTACGGATCCCGTCGGTCGTAAGAATATACCCGAGAAATTTTAACTCACGACAACAGAAACGGACCTTGCTAAAGCTAAGAGTCACGCCCTCCAGATAAAGTCGTTCGAACAAAATCTTGAGATGAGTGAGATGTTCTTGAAAATTGGCTGATAAACAAAGCCAATCGTCGACAAAATCGACGAGGAAATCTTCACAGCCTCTGAGCGTCTGCTCAGCACTCGATAGAGCAGTACCGCTAACTTTGGTCCCAAACGGAACAACGCAAAAATGATACGTACTCCCTCCGAAGAGGAAACCTGTATATGGACGAGAATCCTTATGGAGAGGGACTTGCCAATAACTTGAGCAGTCATGATCGATCTCTAACCGGTCGTTTAGTTCAAGTGGTGCAAGACAGACTCGGACGGAGCTATCCTTTTTATACACCGGTACTAAAGGACTGAGGTATTGCGTGGTAGAGCGCTCGATAATACCTTGAGCTTCCATTTCCTTAATGGCAATACCAACAGGAGTACGATCCCGGACAGCTACTGGGTGTGGCCGGCGGGAGAAGAGTGATTGATCCCTGACTTTGAATTTATAGACGTATGAAAGAAAACGTCCAGGGGTTTTACGGAAAATATCGCGATATTTGGCTATCAGGGCGCCTAAACTCATGAATTCGGCTTCAGAGTGCCCCGGAATAGTCTTTAACTTTTCGTCAATTTCGTCGTCCGTCAACATGTCTGATTCCTCGACGGGTTAGACATTCAACGATGGCACAGAGGTGTGATCGTGATCCAGGCCCTGACGAGAAATGACAAGGAGAGAGTTGACTTTGTTTCTGTCAATTACTGGGAAATCGCATTCTACTGTGGTCGAGGACTCAGGATGCACGAAAAATGCGGAATTATTCCGAAGACCAATAACTACACCAAGGTGATCCTGGAAATCAATTCCCAAAATGCACGGACGAGATCAGATCAGCTTGGTAATGACAATAAAATTAGAATCAATTGAGAAGCTTTGTAATTCAACGCGAGCGCGGAATTGTTTTTTTAAAATGATTGACTTTTCTCTGGTAAAGCCGATAGCTTTGACGTCCGTAAGCGGAAAAGTCGGAAAATCCTTAAAATCGTAGATGTATCCTTCGTAGAATTTTGAGGAGACGCACGCGAGCTTACTTCCAGTGTCTAACAGCGCGGTTGTAAGCACATTGCCTATCTTAATTTGTATTTCTGGACACAGTGGCGGTTCTGGTTTCTTGAAAGGGGTGCTAAAATTCTCCTCATTAGTTAAATATTCGCGCATTGACTCGAGTATTAGATTAGAGGAAAGAATTACTTTATCGAGCGCGCAGATTGTTTGTGAATTTTGACATGAATCCGTTGTGTTACCCGACGGCTGGCAAATCGACGGTCGATCCGAGATGCATGACACAACGTTTACTCGTTTCCCGACTCAGATGCATCTTCTAATTCCGGTACAGTTTCCAGCGAAATTTCGCTTATTGAATGACCACGGGAGTTATTAAGCTGGGCGTTATCTCGACTGGTAAACGGACGGTGATTACGAGCGTGACTATTCGACGGCGGTGTTGTATTTGACCTATTATCGAAAACGCGTAGGGTCGAGGACCGTACAAAATCATTACCTCGAGAGTTATCGGATTGGCCTGAAAAACTAGGGCGGTTACGTGGATTAATGTCCATCCGACGGGCGGAGGTGAAAACTGAATTCAACGCGCTCGCTTGGTCCATGGTGTCTAGTAAGTGGACTAACGCATCAATGGTGGTAATCTCTCGAGACATGATGGCTACCTGCTTCGGTTCGTCGAAGTGGCGAGAGAAACACTCGACCGCTGCTTCCTCCGAGGGTGGGTTCGAGAGTGCCCGAACCATATTATGCAGACGAAGCACGTACTCACTACGACTTAAATTATTAGTTGTTTGATATGAACCGAATTCAAGTTCGCGCTTTATCTTGGCTTGGGTCGCGTTGTTCCAAAAGCGTTGGAGAAAGTGCCTTCTAAAATCGTCTAAAGTATTGACACGATCGCGAATATGCTCCCACCAATCTGAGGCTGTACCACGGAAAGCTTGCTCGATTAAATATCTCGCGGCGTGCTCCGTCGTTCCTATTGCTTCGATATAATTAAAAAAATTATTCAAAAACTGGATTGGTTGCTCGAAAGGTGCTCCGGAGTACGTGGGAAGGTCAATCTTCACGTGCGAGGCGCCTCAATCGTCATTTGCACTACCTAGTGACTTTGTTTTTGCCTCGATTAGTTTGATCATTTCTTGCCGGTTAAGCTATTTTTTTTTTTCTAACGCGCGTTGTCCTCCCACGACATCAGTGAAACGTTCCTGGTGTGTGAGAAGGCGATTGTGTATCACGCGCGAATCATCCCAAGCTTCGTTTTGAGCCTTGGTGAGATCCTCACACTGTTGCGAAAGGTACTTAATATCCGTCGCATTTTGCTCGATCGCTTTACCCCGAAGGTTAACCTGGTCAGTGAGACGAGTGTCCCATTGTATCAAACGTTGACAGAGCTCGTCCACCTCCCTGACCCATGAGCTAAGCAGCTCAGTGCGTCTCTTTAAAGCACACTCGCGATTATACATGGATTGAAAAAGCTGAACCAACTCAGTTTGAAATACATATTGAGCATTATCCGCGGCTAGATTACGGTTGTCCCGAGAGGATATCCGGAGAGTCTGCAGGGGCAGACGCTGAGCCGCTTTCGTCGCCTTCCGACGGAGGGACTGATCTAAGCTCAGCTGGAGAAATCGCGCCCGATCCTGGGGGTATAAACGGACCGAAAAATTCCTTATCCTCAAAAGCATCTGTACGCGGTTCACTTTCAGCGCCGGCATCGCTACTATCAAGAGCTGCTGTGTTTGGTGGATTTGGGGGCCCGGGAAAAGTACGCGTGGTTCTCGAGGGATCTCGTACGCGACTGCCTTGACCCCGACCTCGCTTCGGGATAGTACCGGTTGGTTGATTCGTAGGTACCTTCGACATACTGACAAAAGAATGAGAGAGAAAAACAGATCGTGCAACACAAATACGGTCAAAGTAAAACGTTACAATATTGAAGAAAAGGTCGAACTCGCGTTATGTGTTCAGAGATGAAATTTATTTTGTTTGTTTTGATGACCTATACGCACTCACGTCTCAGTCACCTCTGCTTAAAGCCATGTGTCCCACCAGGGGTACCATTGAAAGATTCTTATTTTGCGTCTCTATCGTATACAATATTTTTTATTATAATAAATCGAGACACATGGCGCAGGAGTGAAAGGACGGGAAATATAAATAAATTGACACAAGAGCATAGTATATTTTGCAAAAAGTGATAGTTATGTATTTTATTTTTATTTTAATTAAATATTAATGAGTCGTAGTATCTAATGAAGTATTGATTGATGAAAGTAAATGGATAATAAATAAATAAAGTAAGATAATAGCAACTCTTGATCATTTGTTCTGAAAAGCAAATAACGTCGGATATACGCGATTTAAAGGGAAAATGAATAAGGATACTTGAATGCGAAAAAGTAATGAATTAATTCTGTGGCGTGATGCGTAGTTCTGAACGCATGCTCAACGCCCAGATCTACGTAACTCCGTGAACACAAAATGCAATAGGAAAGAACATAAATGAATTGAAAAGAAAGCACGCTCCGTTTCGCGCTGGGTTTTGTTAGTATGAATTTCTGACACATATAGAGATGAAATGACGACGTGCGTCCTGGGGCAACCGGCAGGTGCTTGACGTAGCCAGCCCAGTCGGACGGTACACAGCTGTATTTTTATGCCCTTTCGGAGGCTGATTAGTGTGTTAATCTTTATGCAGGAGACGAGCTGTAGCTTGTCTCCAACAGTTTGGGCTTAACGCCTTATTCCTGGGTGCACGTTAGTACTATAATCAATAAAAAAAAATACGAGAGTTTCCTCGGGAAGGAATCGCCCGATATTACCTATACCAGGCAGGGTATTATAATTCGCAGTTGGTCACGGGACGCTACAACCTCAGGTCTCACTAGCACGGCGTCAGGGCGAAGAAAGTAACTTGCGCTGCGTCGTGGCGTACTTTGTGAAAGTTCAGGTGAGAATGACTATGGCTTCCGCACGACGCGAGCATGTACGAGAACGTGGCGCCCGACAAGATAAACTCGGTAACGCATTTACATATACGCAATGCTCTTACCGAGTTTATTCACGCGCAGACGCGACACGAGAGCACCCGAAGGAAACCGAAGCGTACGCGGCATGAGAGAGCGACAGAGAGAGAGAGAGAGAGAGAGAGAGAGAGAGAGAGAGTTAACCTGGTCAGTGAGACGAGTGTGAGAGAGACCCGGGCGAGCTCCGAAGCGAGAAAGTAGGCGGGGCTAGCGCGCACTGGCGTACTATGTACTGTCGGCTCTCGCGCTTCAGTACAGGCCCATATCTACAAAAAATAAAATCTAGAGCGCAAGTGCCCGAATGGTTCTGACTCGGCGCACAGTGGGAGAAAATGGACAAAATTCGAGCCACGCGACATTTTTAATCGTAGAGCCATGATTTTTTTTAAACTCTTTAAAAAGCATCAAGTTTAAGCTACAGGTGCGGAAATTATTGTATCACCTTCCCCTAAACCCATGCGACCGCTAGAAATCACCCCTACCAAACCACAAGCAGGCTAACTAACATAACCCTGGGAACAGAAAGTTAAATCGCTTTATTTTTTCTAAAAATAATAAAAACCCACTCCACAGGCTAGACCGGAAACGCGCAGAATTGTATAACCACGTAATTCAAGACATTATTACAAGTAAATTAGTCACATTATTTGTTAGCTGTAATTGTTGAATGAACTGCTATTAGGCATCTGCGTTGAAACAGATTTAAGCCCCTTTAGTCAAGGTTGCCATTTAGCCATCGAAAAATCGTATGATCAATATTTGTATGTATTATACTATAATCTAATAAATTCAAAAATAAACAATTAACCATAAAACACTGATATGATCAATAGATTTAATTATATTAAATTATACTATAATATAATAAATTCGAGAAATCTTCAAAAAATTCTGATAGAATTTCAACGTATTTTTTTATTTAATCTAAGAACTTTTTCTTCAGTAAATTTTTTTCTAAAGTCTATCATTCTCAAGTAAAAAATTCTGGAAATTTTGCACGATTTTCCCGTGTTAGTCGCCATTTTATGTGCTTTTTCCTTTTTATTCAAAATTTAAACTGTGACACTGAAGTTTAAGTCTCGAGGACACGATTTCTTCGCTCTAAACATTAAATCTTAAATGATTTCAATGTGAAAAATCTACATGAATAAAGATTTTTTTTTAAACCATGTTTTATTGCTTGAGGTTTGGTAGGGGTGGTTTCTAGGGGTTAAGCAGGTTAGGGTAGGTATTTAGGTGATTAGCTGGCTTCTGGTGTGTGGCTTAATTATTTTGAGAAAAAATAAAGCGATTTAACTCGCTGTTCCCAGGGTTAGGCTAGTTACCCTGTTTGTGGTTTGGTAGGAGTGATTTCTAGGGGTTAAGCGGAGTAGGGGTAGGTATTTAGGTTATTAGCTGGCTTATGGTGTGTGGCTTAATTATTTTAAGAAAAAATAAAGCGATTTAACTCGTTGTTCCCTGAGATAGATGAGTTAGACTGCTTGTGGTTTGGTAGAGCTGGCTTCTAGGGGTCGCATGGGTTTAGGGGAAGGTGATACAATAATTTCCGCACCTGTAGCTTAAACTTAATGCTTTTTTAAAGAGTTTAAAAAAAAATCATGGCTCTGCGATTAAAAATGACGCGTGGCTCGAATTTTGTCCATTTTCTCCCACTGTACGGCGACGAGACGGACCAAAAATTCAAAAATTTGCTTCCGCATATCCATGGAGCAGCAATGGCCGGAAACTGGACCTTGCACTTTATGTAAAAAAAAGAGATAGAAATTTTAAAATCATAAAAATTTTATTCATTTTGGAAAATATGTATTATCTAGCAATTTAAAAAGTCTGTGTAAGAAGTTAGAAACATTAATAAATTTAGTATCACGTTGTAACGTATAAAAATAAAAGTTTAGTTGTTCACCTATGAATGAAATGAAACGGGCATGGCAAGTTACGTAGTATCTTGAGAGTTGTTTGTAATTAATCAATATATTACTTAAGTTTAAATTAGCAATCATTTGACTCAACCCTCAATTAAACACAATGATTTTTTGTTTGCTATATTATGAATAATAAACTGATATGGTTAGAAACTTGACTTTTTTATTGGCCTCAGTTGTTTTTTAATCTGTAATTTCATAGTAAACAAAATGATATTATTATGTTACATTATTTTATTGACATGCATGATAATATGCCATACATCAAACTCGCCTAACCTTTTTACTTTGCTTAAAAGTTTTTTCTTCTAGAGATTTCATGTTTTTTGAAATCGATTTTATTGAAGTACCATCAATTTGTTCTAAAAATAAAATGAATGACAATCCGCAATGATAACTAACCCTACTGAAAAAAATCAGATGACAATCAACTGATAATCAGCTGATAATCAGCTGATAATCAGCTGATAATCATGCCGAAACGTCAACTGATTATCAAGTGATTTCAGCTCAATATTTTTATTAAAGCTGATGAATATAAATATGCATTTATATGAAAACCAAAATATTGGAGCTCACAGCCAGAGTTTTCATGTTATCATCCTGATGGATGATAAGATGAAAACTCAATGAATGAATTACTGGCCCTCATTATGTGAAATTTATAAATTTTACTTATTTTAAACAACTTATAATAAATATATTAAAGATTACAAATTTTGAATGATTATCACCTGATTATCACCTGATTATCATTAACATTTTATCTCATATAAATGCATATTTATATTCATCAGCTTTAATAAAAATATTGAGCTGAAAACGCTTGATAATCAGTTGATGTTTTGGCATGATTATGAACTGATTATCAGCTGATTATCAGTTAATTGTCATCTGATTTTTTTCAAACAATAATAGGCAGCAGTAAAAAACTTCCCTAACAAAATTTAAATTCCAATAGATAAAATATTGTTCAAACCTACAGTATATTAATGATTTTTAAAATACTTTCAATCTTAATTATTTTACTGAAGAAGCATCCGTCATAATATCAAATCATATAATTTTCATGACAAAATTTAAATCTCAATATTTCAAGTACTGTAGGGTCCTCATAACCGTATAAAATCATAAATTTTCTCAAAACATTCTAAACCCTAGTTAGCGAGTTATAAGGTTTAACAAAAATAGTAATTTTCAGTTATACAGGGTATACAGGGTGAGAGACAAAGAATTTTAATCTTCATACCTTTTAAACTAATCGGTTTCGTAAGCTGCAAACAGAACCTAGCCGAGGTGAGCAAAAGATCTATTTTTTCTCGAAATTTCAACTTTTCGATGTCCTACGATTATGGGAATAAAAAGACTTTAATTAAGTTGAAATTAATTAGTCTTTTTATTCCCATAATCGTACGACATCGAAAACCCATTTTTTTTTTTTTGGTTTTCGATTTTTAGCTCAAAAACTAGTCGCGAAAATGGCTTAAAATTTCTACAGCAAATAGATATTATCGTTTTTTATTGTCATACAATTTTTTAAAACGTTTAAAAATGTGGTTTTGAAGATATTAAATTTTGTTTAAAAATCACTTTTTTATAATAATCGAACGGAACAATCTGCAAAATCTTCCAAAAATGGCCATAAAATGGTGAGAATCATAAGAAAAATGTTCCCGAATTTAGAATCAGAAAATATATATGCATGTCAAATTTAATTACGATCGGTAACGTCCTACCAGAATCATAACGACATACGTACATCAACGCATCCACACATACACACGCACACACACACATCCGTATTTTCCAAAAATACTACTTTTTAACTAAAACTCAAAATACACCATCAAAACACATTTTCCACATGTTTCTACACAAACTCCAAAAATTACTTTACAAGAAAGGAAGAAAAATTTTGCTTTTCTATATTATTCTAACAAGTGCATTAAAGCCTTGTCAAAAAATAGGCACGTTCGCCCCGCTCAACACAAACGAAAAAACACGAAAATACATCCTCGTATTACAAAAAATATGGTATGCGCCAAGAGCTAAGTGTGCTTTTTGACCTTGTATGGTTGCACTACTCATTTTTAGCTCGCAAACGCACTCGCTTTTGGCTTGTGCTAGCTCGCCTCGATTCGTACTGCTAACTCCACACGCGGTCAAAAAAAGCCTACTTTATGCCCTAAGTGCACAATGTACTATTTTATCTATAAGTAAAATTTGATGAATTCATTTCTTTGTAAGCTAAGGTAAACAATTATAAAAAATATAGTACAGGGATTTTTATATTTTAAATAACATAAGGCATGAAATAGTATGGTTTATTATAATCAGCAACTACAACTGTGTATGAATATTTTTTGCAGACTTTATGCAAATTGAGCAAGTTTTATGTAATCTTTTTATGGCTGCTGTGAAGAGTTTGAGTTTTAAATACTATTGTAAAATACTTCAATATTAACAATTGATGCGTTGTCTAGGTGCCATTATTCGTATAATAGTACCAAAAATAAGTAAAGCTGATTCATTTTAATTTTCTATTTTATACTATGAAGCTGTTATTTTGTAGCTTTATATGTCTTATTTTTGGTAATATCAGCTATAAGCACTTATTCGGTATGTAACTCTCTTTTGAATTGTAAAGTACATCACACTATATATAATAGATGCTTTATTTTAGCAGGTGCAATACGCAGAATGCTTATAGATGGCTGCTGACAGTATTTCTTGATTTTTTTAAAAGGGTTTTTTAATTTTTTGCAGCATCATCAATTTTTTAAGCATTTTCTATACAGTGCACTATAATTTATTGTATATATCTAAGTACAAGTACTAATTAAAACATATACTGTATTTTTTGTATGATAAATGAAGGATAAGATTTCGCAATAGAACAATAAGAAATATTAAATTATTTTAGATCCAATATTTTTAAAATTTTGTTTATTTTTCTCACCATTTTCAAATTTAACTCATGTGATATTTACACAAATTAATCGCACTCGTTTATGTTTCACTAATGATTTGCAGAAGAATTTCTTTTCACATATGAATTATAGTAGCTTTAGCATTTGGGTAGATTATAGTATTTGTAGAATAATCGGTCACATAGTACTATAATACACATGAATAATTTTCTAGTATCTTCACTGAAAATATCTGAATTATGCGTAGTCACTAAATGTATATTACACATATACATCTCCATTTTTTCAAATTGATTAGAACTAGATACCAGATACAGAAATAAAACACTTTTTATTCTCTCGAAAAAAAAAATTTAATCACGAATGTTCCTGAATACTGATATTTTGTACACGATGTATTTTAATTTTGCACAATATTTGTATTGAATAGAATATAGAAGAACTTCACTGATATTTAACCACTTTTGCTTACTCCTAAGAGGAAGCTTTGTGATAGTAATATTTTCAGTTTTGCTGAAACTTCGTAGAAACGAATTTGCAGGTGTTTGGAGTGCGTTTTTAGAAAATGTCTGTGCGGATAGCTGTGTGTGTGTATGTACGTATACCGTCATAATTCTGGAACCACGCGATCGATCGTAATAAAATTTGGCATGCATATGTTTTCTGATTCTGAATTCAAGAAGATTTTTTTTATGATTCCGACCATTTTATGGCCAAATTATAGTCATTATTTGATTTTTGAAAAAATATTTCTGCTTTTTTTTATCAAGTGGCGCCCCGGTGGCAAGTATAAGTTTGTATACACTGTGCTGTCGGGGAGCAGCGCGACCCTATTATACTTTGAATTTGCTATTTAACCTAAATGTGTTTTATTGTCTCTAATGATTTCTTGTCTGATATGTCTTCGATGCTTATGTTTGAGTAATGTATCTTGAAGATTTTAATGAGAAATTTCTAATGATCAAATATTTTGCTTAAAAAATTTCTCTATTAGCAAAATAATTATGACCAAAAATTAATTTGCGATAATTTCTTAAAATTTTGGACATGTGATTCTCAACTTTTTAAGTAAAAACAATACAAGCATATGTTATGAGATAATAGGTTATAAGGTTAATAAGCTGTTTCTATTTACACACATATAAAAATATCTTTACATGTAATTGAGTCGGTAATTAATGCAAAAGATCAGCACGTGTATGGTGCGTAAGAGTATTTTTTACGTCTGGCGTAGTCTGGTGTACTTAGTATATACAAAAGGAAGAAGTTGTTAAGTAAGGTCACCTAAGCATTATCACGAAGAATATGTGAGAGACGAGGATCAGATTTTCTAGGCTAGAAGTTGCCATTTGTAATCGTGGATTAATCTGTGACTATATGCAACTGAAAGAGGCTCACGCAGTAGAAGCGTGCATCGGAACTCATGTAACGATGTAAAACATAGCCTAAAACAGTGCGGTCCCTACTGCAAAAAACCAGATGACAATCAACTGATAATCAGCTGATAATCAGCTGATAATCATGCCAAAACGTCAGCTGATTATCAGGTGATTTCGGCTCAGTATTTTTAATAAAGCTGATAGTTATAAATATGCGTATATGTGAGATAAAATGTTGATGATAATCAGGTGATAATCATTCAAAAGTGGTAACCTTTAATATATTTATTATAAGTTGTTTAAAATAAGTAAAATTTATAAATTTTACTTATTTTGAACAACTTATAATAAATATATTAAAGGTTACAACTTTTGAATGATTATCACCTGATTGTCACCTGATTATCATCAACATTTTATCTCACATAAACGCATATTTATAACTATTAGCTTTATTAAAAATACTGAGCCGAAATCACCTGATAATCAGCTGACGTTTTGGCATGATTATCAGCTGATTATCAGTGTATCGGAGCTTGTTGGTGTACGGGTATGAAGACTCGCTATATAATCGAACTCTCTTAAATCAGTCTGTGTGCGTGGTTATACGTTTGCTCAAGAGCCCTCGCGCTTCCGATAGTGTACCGCTCGACAAGAATTATAATGTGTCTAATAAGCACCGAGAGCGCCAGCCAGGATGCGATGCAAGCTCTCGCGTAAGTATACCATACACGATGTGTGAATATTTGGTACAGAGTAAAAACAGCAGCGTGCTCTATATCAACTGTGGGAACGTCTCAGCACCTTTGGCTCACAACGATGGAATAAAAACTAGGCACTGGTCAATCGTTCCAGGATATGCTGACTGCGATATGCGACTTGCGACATGCGCAAGTGTGAGTTAAAATAATAATTTCGAAAAGTGCCACTATCTTATTTTTCATAACTATCAGTTATGATTGATTCTAGCTTACCTGCTGATCTTTAATGCTTGACCTTTTCAAAACTGATTTCACTACATTCACTAACGTATATATTTATGAGAATATATAGAGAAACTTTTGTTAGCTACAAACATTTGACAATTTCTTTAAGAATATAGAACATTTTTTTTAACTTGTTTTTTTTTATAGCGATATTTTAGTTTTGAGAGTTCAGTTTTATCTGATAAAGTTATTGAAAAATTAATTAAAATAAATTGCTTGATATGTACCTTTAAGAAAATGAAATTACCTATCTTTTTACTGTAGAAAATTTATACAATCGTTCGCGGTTCTTTTATCATCCATCAAAAAGCGCAGTTTATTAAAATCGTCTTTACTGAAAAACAAAATGTCAAACCTTTTTAAAAATCAACATGATTATTGAAGATTATTAGAACTATACACTACTATAATTTTAGGTCATTTCATGAGCCAGATCTATAGAAAGCTGAAAAAAGTGGTTTTTCTATAAAATTTGATAACTGGAGTAAAAAGAGAGCAGCGTTTCGCTCGTTTATGGGGAGTGCTGCTCTCATAAGTCCATCACCCGGTCAGCTGCTAAGGTGTTAAGGCAGCTGCCTTCGAATAGCATGCTCCTACCGAACGGTCGCGGCCGAGGCATCGATGGTAATCGCGGGGGTAATCCCCGTGGATCTTCTTGCGACTGAACGCAAGCGGATCTACGAGGCTCGCTTAGCGTCGAATAGCATCTCGATCGCCGCGGAAGAAAGAGAAAAACAATGCGCAATTGGCAGACTAGGTGGACCGAATGTCCAAAGGCTAGGTGGACTAGGATCCTTATTAAAGATGTATGCCCGTGGGTGGACAGGAAGTGGGGAGAGGTTAACTTTTACCTTACCCAGTTTCTCTCCGGTCACGGATACTTTAGAAGCTACCTGTTCACGATGAACAGGGTGGCATCTCCGGGGTGTAAGTACTGCGGTGACAAACGGGACGACGTGAGACACACGTTTTATGACTGTCCACGCTGGGCCGAGAAATGTAGAGTACTAGAGCTGACGATATGGGCGTTCACGCCCGAGACTGTAGCTGAAACGATGCTTGATAGTAAGCAGAACTGGGATGAGATAACGGCGTACGTGGAGACGGTTCTCCGCGCGAATAACAATGACGGTTGCTTACAAGACTAGTTGCCGGCTAGAATAGCTTAAGACAAGCGACCCCCCGAAGGAATGCGAAAGCGGCTACCGGGGGTGTTTTCACGGCCTTCTGAGAGCGGGAGTTTCAGTGAGTATGCCTGGTGTTGTCCCACACCAGGAGAGCCTCACACACGGAGAGTCTCGCACGGCTCCTGTCATGGTGCATTATGCATTCCTCCAACTCTCCGGAAAAACAAAAAAAAAATCTTACACGCATTGTTACATTAATGGATTACACGCATTTTATAATGAATTATTTATTTAATAACTTGAATGATCTTGTATACTAACCATCGCAGATTCTTACCACTTGCGAGTAGTAAAATCCGGACGCCACCTGACGACGAGTCATTCTTAATCGTTTCTTAGTATAATCCAATCGTTTTGCATAATCGCAATGGATCTTTATTTTTGGTATAAAATTTGATCGTATCTAAACGTTTTCAATCTGTTGCAAATGCTCTTTATATTTTCTGAAATTCGCTGGATCATAATGTAGTGTTATCGTTTTTAATCTAGATTAATTTAATGGTTCTTAACATATAATATTAGTAGAAGATTTCAATACTTTTTAATTGTTTATTGTTCAATACAATAAAAATGTTGTGGAAATGATAAATGTGAAAAATTTTGAGTAATTGTGTTGGAATGTAAAATAATGTGGGAATTAAAAATTTTACATTAAAATTTGGAGCATCACTAACATGAAAGCTATCATAATTTTTACAAATTTACATGATTTTTCAAAATGTTTCACATTTTTACAAATTTACATGATTTTTCAAAATGTTTCACATTTTTACAAATTTACATGATTTTTCAAAATGTTTCACATTTTTACAAATTTATATTGGCAACTCAGAAAAACGTTCTTTTTATAGTAAGATTTGTGCACAGTATTTTATGTTTTCTCACAATTGGGCATATAATATCTTCGCTTCCTACGAAGACTAGCACGTTTCGCGTCCTTGCCGCAAAGACTAGCACATTTCACGAAAACACTAGTGATTCCGGGGTTTTATGCTCAAACAATAGATGATATTTACGGACTCTAAAGTAGTACATAGTAATATTCACATGCAAAGAGTCAGCTGGTACAAAAATTATTAAATTATCATAAGTATTTCTTATACTACAAAGAGCATTAATTTGAGCCGTAAAACGTGCTATTTCGCGGCAAAAACTGAAAAGTGCTAGTCTTCGCGGTGAATAACCAAATGTACTAGTCTTCGGTGCAAGATCTGAAATGTACTACTCTCCGTAGGGAGCAATGATGTATTATCTCACATTTACAAAATATTATTATATTTAAAGACTAAGATGTACAGTTTTAAAGCACTCACATTTTTGAGAGTGGAGTAATGCAACTTCTATCTAGGAGCTCTAGATCGCCAATCAGTGAGTCTAGTAAGAACGCTTCGTAGTTTTTGGCATTTAAGTATAAGAATGCTTTCAAACGGTGTCGGTGTTTCGGGTCAGCCATGATGGGTCACAGGGAGTGCGCGCCGAGTTTTTTATTGGTGTAATTCGGATTTATCAACTAACAATCACATAGAATAAAAAAAGATTATCAATTTTAATTCCGTTATAAGTAGTTAAAAATGATTTCAATGATTTGCATTAGATACGATCAAAAACGATAGAATTGTGTATTATTTGCTATTTTAATAATGTATATTGAAAACGATTAAAATTATTTCAATTATTATGCTATTAGAAACAATTTTATTTGGCTCATCATTAAATATAATTAACTAACAAACACTCAGATATAAATAAAATTTATTACTTTTAGTTATAATATAGTCTTTTAAAAACGATACGATTACTTTGGATTAAACCTGACATTGCCGCATTATTTTCAGCGATTTCAAGGACATTAAAATAGATTAAAATTGATTAAATAGAATTGTTAGTAATAATGCAGATCGAAACGATTAAAATAAATGCTAAAATAAGCACTAATTGCTATACGATTGAAATGTAATAAAATTGATTCTTCTAAAATGATCTCGAGGATTAGAAGTATTAAGAACGATTAAAATGTGATTAAAATTGATCAAAATTTATCGCTTTTAATCTTCAGCTATTAGAAGAGATATCATGGTGAGCCCGATCATTTATTTAACTAACACCTCAGAAAACTACACTTGTTTCTTAATCATTCGCAAAGTATTTCATTTGTTATATTTTAATTTGCACCACAAACGCAAAATGTCATGCGATATTGCCCTTATTTTACTATTCTTGAGTATAGTTAAAAAATTTTTATACTGTTTCATTACACGTTAAGATTAGTGAATAATTTTGCGTTGATTCTCATGTGATATTAGTACAATAATTTCTTTAATTTTACTTTGATTACTCAGTGCACCACGCCCGTTACTTTATAAATTTATTTTGAAAATCAGAAATATTTTAAATTCAATAAAGCTTTAATTGGGAATTGACGTTAGTAATGTATTGTAACGGTTGCCAGTGCAATTAACGCACGTTGAGCACGTTACGACGTCTCTCCGGGACAGAATCAACATTCGGTATAATATTTCTGTTGTTACACCCTGCTAAAAATATGCGATTGAATTCGATTAAAATTTAATCGATTTTAATCCATTCAATCGACCAACTAAATTTGGTGGATTAAATAAATTCCTATCGATTCTAATCGTTTTTAATTACAATCGGTTTTAATACGAAAAATAAGTATTAAATTTAATATATTTTTATCGATGTTTATGTAGTAATTATTTTAGTGCAGTTAAATTGTAATTTTTGTTTACTAATTTTAATCGATTTTAAAATCTCTAATCATTACTAAATCATCTATTGATCTTAATACTAGTTTTATGAATAGCTTTGAATATATTTTAATCGACTTTAGTAAACAAAAACAATTACTATTCTTGTTATATCATTTAAATCTTATTTTGTCAATCTATTTAAATTGATTTGAAAATCACTATTTATTACTAAATAGTTTATCGATCCCAATACTAGTTTTATGAATAGCTCTGAATATAGCTTAATAGACTTTAATAACCAAAACGAATACTATTCTTGCAATATCATTTAATTGTTATTTTGTCAATCTATTTAAATCGATTTGAAAATCACTATTTATTACTAAATAGTTTATCGATCCCAATACTAGTTTTATGAATAGCTCTGAATATAGCTTAATAGACCTTAATAACCAAAACGAATACTATTCTTGCAATATCATTTAATTGTTATTTTATCAGTATATATAAATCTGTTCGAATGGTACTTTATTACGAATAATAAAAATAATAATTATTTTTCTAATATGATTTGTTATTGATTTTATCAATACATTTGAATGAATTCATAAGGTAATTCGTTTATATAATATTTAATCGATCTCGATACTTTTTTTACGGTTAGATTCAATTATCCTTTAATCGATTAAAATAATCAAAAAAAGAATCTCTGCTAAAAATACTAGATTGATTTAATCGACGTTTTAAATTATCGATATGAATATGAATCAACTTATTAGTCGACATTAGATTAGTTATATTTTACAAATAATTTTGATAACATTTTAAGTGACCTTAATTATCAAAGTTTTGTAATATCCCTTATGAAGAAAAAACCTTTATATTTCGATTAGAATCGATTAAATTCATTGCGAAACTAGTCGATTTTAATCAAACTTATGATTCTTAATATAACCGCTTAGTGTCCCTGGTAGAAATGACCCTAAGAACTGGCCATTTATTAGGTAGTAACTAGGTTAAATCCGGTTAAAGCCTAAGAACTGGCCAGTTACTAGCCTGTTCTTAGACTCATTTCTACCAGGGGTCGCTTCAAATGTTCATACTCGCAAGTGACAAGATTTCTTCTCCGTTACTATACAGGGTGAGTCATTTTAATCTTTAATCTGAATTATCTCGTTGGCAAAGCATGCCAGCGAAAAAAGTTTCGGATAAAAGTTTTAGGATTTTTCCCTGGCTATCTGATGATGACCTTGACAATGTCATTGAGCGTGACCTGCAAGGTCATTTGAAGGTCAAGTCGAATTTTCAAATAGAAACCCCTACTTTTGGCACCAGAAATGGAAAGAGCGGGAAATTTTACGTTTGAATATGACCTTGCCTTGACCTTGAATTCAATGGTCAAGGTCATTGGTCATGCCGATAACAGTACAACTGGTTAGATGAACTCGAATGCATTCAAGGAGAAAATGTTACCCACAAAAGTTTTCAGTTTTCTCCCCGGCTGACGAATGGTCATCTTGACCCTGTCGTTAAACAGGATCTTCAAGGGCATTTCAAGGTCAAGTTGATTTTTTGAAATGGAAACCCCTACTTTTAGCCCCATAAATGAAAAGAGAGTGACATGCGTTCAAAAATGAAAAAATTTTCAATATTTCCAGAAATTTTCAATATTTTCTAAAATTTTCGTAATTTTTTCAGTTTTCAAAAATTTTCAAAGTCATTCCATTATTTTGTCTTAGTGTCAATTTTCAAAATTCTTGATGTAGTTAAGTCATTCCATTATTTTGTATTAGTGTCAATTTTTGAGAGTGAACTACTCTTAACAGTTATGTAGATAGCAAATTAGTGCAGAAAAGCTTAATCGTGTTTTTTACTTCTTGTAAATCGATAATTATTATTGAAAAAAATCTGTTTCCCTGTTTACTGGTCTGTAACAAATTATTTTGATTTTGATCATGGCTGATTATGTTCCCAAAGAAATCGTTGATATGATCATGATTTTGGGAGAAAGTCGAAATAATTATGCAGCAGCTGCCAGACTTTATGCTGAACGCTATCCCAATAGGAGACACCCAAGTAATGTTACTATTCAAACCTTAACTCAGAGATCTCGAAATGGAGCTTTTGTTCGTCAACGCCGTCATCACGAATACGACGAAAACGATCCTCGTGTTATTACCATTCTAGCGATTATTCATCTTGATCCTCACATTAGTACTCGACAAATAGAAAGAGAAATAGGTATATCTCAATCAACAGCATCCCGAATATTGAGAGCGAGAAGATATCATCCTTATCACATAACATTAACACAACAGTTAACTCCAAATGATATGATTTTGCGAGTACGTTTTTGTCGATGGGCAATACGAATGATTCAACAAGATCAAGACTTTTTCAGGCACGTTCTTTTTTCAGATGAATCAACATTCAGAAACACTGGAGAATTGAATAGACATAATTGCCATTATTGGTCAGATGAAAATCCTCATTGGTTCAGGCCCATAGACAATCAACACCGCTGGAGTGTTATGGTCTGGTGTGGAATCATCAATGGCTATTTGATTGGTCCTTATTTCTTTGAAGAGAACGTGAATGGGGTAAACTTTTTGAGATTACTTCGAGACATTTTACCTGAATTACTAGAAAATGTAGACCTAGCCATAAGGCTAAGAATGTGGATCCAATTAGATGGAGCACCACCACATTATGCACGCATTGTTCGTGATTATTTAAACACCCGCTACAATGGCAGGTGGATTGGGCGAGGTGGCCCAGTTGCCTGGCCCCCTCGTTCACCTGATTTAACCCCTTCCGATTTTTACTTATGGGGATATCTTAAGAATGTTGTTTATGCTCAACGGCCAACAACGCGAGATAATATGATCGAACCCATTCGTACAGCTTGTGCAGCAATCCCTCGAGATGTTCTACTTAGAACCATAAGACAATTCAGAGCTCGACTTGATCTTTGCATCCAACAAAACGGCGGTAATTTCGAACAATTAATCAATGGTTAACTCCAGTTAACATTCCATAAAAATACCAAACAAATAACAAAAAGGGAAAAAACAAAAAAAAAACAAAAAAAAAATAAAACAAAAAACAAAAACTGGGATGCTAAATCCGTTTGACAACCTCCTTGATGATGCATCCTGGGTTCGGCTGATGTCAAAGGTAATTTCCGCACAAAAGATGATTTGTTTCCAAAATCACATGTTCGAACGTAAAATTTCCCGCTCTTTCCATTTCTGGTGCCAAAAGTAGGGGTTTCTATTTGAAAAAATCGACTTGACCTTCAAATGACCTTGAAGGTCATGCTCAATGACATTGTCAAGGTCATCATCAGATAGCCAGGGAAAAATCCTAAAACTTTTACCCGAAACTTTTTTCGCTGGCATGCTTTGCCAGCGAGATAATTGAGATTAAAGATTAAAATGACTCACCCTGTATAAGAAAGGTCAAATGCTGTAGAAGACTACAATTGATTTGAATAAATACTTTATTAAAATCGATTGGCTTTATTAAACGACACATTATTAAAAGAAATTCATGTCAATTCAAATCGATTAACATCACGATATACACACCAGTAAAAACGATTGCATAGTTGAATACAGTACGATTGAATAATATTAAATGTTATTCTGGATATAAAAAATCATTAAAACCGTTTTTCTAGTGAACACAGATACATTGGTTCCGATTTAAATAAGCATTGAATCAATTAAGTGAATATCCTAATACTTATGTATTCTAATCCGGTTTAATCGATATTATTTTATCGTTTTAAATCGATTTTAATGCCATAAATATATATTACACACGCAGTAGCCTGAATATAATCGCTTTCAAATGTAAAACGCAGGATTATGATACAGACTTGGAATCGATTCATTTTTCCATCGATTTCAATTGCATATTTTTAGCAGGGCGTAGCTGCTAGACAGATGGAAGTGCTGCCACTGTCGTGACTGAAGATTAAGCCCGTTACACGAAAAAAGCAACAGAAACAAATAAATACTGACCCACCATGTTAAATAAGTATTATCCCGTAGTGCAGCATTTATCAAGAATAGTTTAGTCTGTTTCCTTAGCTGGAATAATGCTATTGCAGAAAAGGTCCCGTTGATTAATATTTTCTAATCATATTATTAACTTATAAATTTTATGTTATTATCATTACAATCCCTAAAATCTTTTATATACAAATCGTTGGTCATTAAAATTCAACATTACTTTTTGCTGCAGCAGATCAATAAAAGTATTCGATTGAAACTAAGTAGTTTTATTTAGATTATGCAATTAACGAATCTGAAAAATTGATCTGTTTCATAAGAACACGAATTTCTTCTATAAAGCGTGGTCAGTATATTGAAAATACCACCCTATTGATAAATCTTAGGTAAGATCTTACATAAGATCTCACGTGAGATCTCACCTAAAATCTCATGACAAAATCTCATCTGACCAAGTGCGTGAATTAACTAAGTCCCACAGCTGAAAAAATTCTAAGTTCAGTAGGGAAAAAATTATTTTTAGAACTATCTTTTTTATGCATTTTAGACGATTTGGAATCGTTCTACATATTTGCTAAATGTACATTTCGAAAGTTTTTATTCATAAAAATTTTAGTTATAAATAACTATACATCTAATTTTTATACAAATATTTTACAAATTGTGTAGAAACGTGCTACTATAACAATTTTTACTCAACTGCTTTGGTTCACACTTTTGCAGTGGTCTCTATGGCTGTGGCGGCTTAAAAAATCACATGAGTACTATAATATGAAAACCATAAATCTATTAGTTAAGATAAAAACCACTTGCTTTATTGTTTTATTAAGTTGAAAAAAACATACATGAAAATTTTCAGTCCTCCGACTGTGATAGGTTTCGAGCAACTTCAAAAACATTATTCTTGATCAATTCCGTGTACTTGTTTTACAATTTGTTTTTTGTGTTTCTCGAAAACTATCACCGCTACAGAGCTAAATATTTGTATGCAAGTTAGTTTCAAAACTAAACAATAAATCGAGTGGTTGTTATTTTAACAAATAGGTTTATCTTTCACATATTAGTACGCATATGATTTTTTTGAGCCGCCACAGCCATAGGGTCCACTGGGAAAGTGCGAACCAAAGCAGTTGAGTAAAAACTGTTATGGTAGCACGTTTCTACACAATTTGTAAAGCATTTGTGTAAAAATTAAATGCATAATTCACTATAGTGCATACTAAACCATAATATCAAATATTCAGTATATTACCTCTGAACAGATCTTACCCTGACATGTGAATATTTTTATAGAATCACGTCACTGGTTATAAATGACACATAGAGATCGACTGTTCTTTGTAATAGAGGATAAGTACAATTTATTTTGTGCTTAGCATACTATGACGGTAGCCTCCTCCAGCTGTTCCAATTCCGTAAACAAGCGATAACAATCTAAGCATAATAACATGCGACTATCATCCGTTGGATGAAATTGGTTGCAAATAACTTTTTGTCTAATAACTTTAGACTCGCACGAAAATGGTGCTAGCAGAAAGAACATTTTCTGCTGCGACATCATTCGTCTCCGCTGTTGCCCTAGAGTCGAGCGTATCAGCTGATGTCTGGGTTTTGGCTTTGAATTCAAAGTATTCTTTACAGCCTCGGTTCTGTGGTGTTTGTGCTTGTTGCTTCGTGGGTGAATTAGGTCCACAGCTCCTGAATTCAGAGCTCGAAGACTCACAAACGGACATCGATGAATAAAACTCCCCGTGCTGCAGACACCTTGGGCAGTTCGTCCGCTTATATCCCGCCAGCTTGCATTTATGGCATTTGAGGATATGCGGCTCCGGACAAACGCGAGCGCGATGCCCTACGACATCACAGTTCCAACAGCTCCCTTTGAAAGGTTGAGAAGTCGGTGCTTTCCGAATCCCTAGATTCGCACGTTCATTCTCCACACGCGCATTACGAAACGATCGATTTGGCGTATATTTTTCTCGTTCACACGTCTGTGAGCAAGATTTTCGACTGGTGTCATCACTACCGGTATCAGAGACACTTGATGCGGGTCTCACCTTGTGATCCAGCTTACTTCCGGGTGAAGGATTTCTGCGAAGAGTTGCAGAAGTGCAGCCGTTGTGACCTTGTTGACTTGCATGCTGTTTGTCTCGATCGAAGCTAACTTTCGGTCGACGTTTATTGTCACACTTGTTGCTAGAACTAGCCTGCTGCTGGTGAACATTGTGACTAATTTCCTTCCGTTTGGACGAACGGGAAGTTGCACTCGTGCTGTTAATCTTAGCAATGACGCGCGATTCCTTGTCACAATTATTCCGACGACGCTTTTTAGCATGCTTGGACCTCGTGCAGTTACTCTTGTCGTCCCGGGACTTACAGGTTAAACACCCGCCCGAATTTATGAGTGACTTCACTAAATCCGTGAGTAACTCAATCTTCTGTGTGAGCACCGCAAGCGTTGCACTGCTCTGACATGGCGTACAAGAACACGATATTTTTCCGGCTGCTTGGCAACTACATTGTAGCATGGATTGCCCTTGCAATAGCCTGTGTTCTGAAAGTGATGAATCGTCTGCCAAGTTAGACTGATTCATTTTAGAAGTTGACTTCTTTGAACCGTCGGACGCTGTCACTGATTCTTGATCGTCCATAACTGAGCCATAGTTCAAGTTAAACAAGTTCTCTATGGAAGTACACTTCTTCGTAAGGTCGGACGTATTCACAGATTGTTGTTCGTCCCAATGACAGTTGAGCCTGTTGTGCGAATTTGCCACTGTTGTATTTTCACAAAATGAATTATGATGGTTGGGGGTGCAAGGATTATCCAACTCTTCCTTCGACCCTTGTGTAGAAGAATTCAGTAATGGTTTCGTTGGTACTCTAGCATGACTTGCTGATGACTTCCTCTGCTTCCCAACCTTAGCTTCCACGGGTTCCTCCAAGCGTGGTAATTCTTGTGCACGACTAAGACTCGGTATACAGGAATCGGATTTGTTTCTTGTATTAATTCTCTGTCGATCGCTGATTCTCCGAATCATCGGAGCGATACCGTTCAAGTACGTCATACGACGTGCTTGACGAAATTTCCCTTCGTCGTAAGAATGGTCCAGCATAATTACAGCTGTGAAGTCCGTTGGCCTATAATCGCCTGCGAGGTAATAAACTACTCGCTGGACTTTCTCCTCTCTGGAACCTGTTGTTTTTAAATTAAGGTAGTCGAGAGATTTTGACAGTGGCGTCTCGTCCTGAGTTGAGATTAACTCCCTCAGAGCATCCGACCGAGTTCTGTAGGCTGTCAGATGTGTTTTACTATCAGACGCTACAATTAAGTCGGAGGATCCCCCCTCGCCTAAAACACATCTATCCGGTGAAACGGACGTCGAATCTTCAGACATCATCTCCGTTGATGGTACGCTATCTGTATCAGTCCAGTCTTCTTCCCTATCTGGTGAGAATGTTACACCTGTTTGTGACGACCTACTAGATTTTCAACTCATTTTCCGTAATTACTTAGTTAATACGCGAAGGTGAAGAAAATAATAATGTAGAAAGAATTGAGTTTCCAATTACCAGTTTTTCAGTGAGCTGTCAATTTGACTGAATTTAGCGAACCAGAAAAAAACTACTCTTTCGGTTATTTTATTTCGATTCAATTTTTATCAATTTAAATCATCTGAATCACGAAAAAAAAATTTTCTCTGCGTTTGTGTAAGATAATTTAGATAAAATTTCACTGCCTGGCTAAATAAACAAAAATACTCTAAGGTACGTGTCCTCAAATTATTCAATTATTGAGTAATCAGCTGTGCTGATCAGATATGATAATGTGATCTTGTTAGAAAAACAACAAAGATTATTTTTAAATTATCATTGCAACTATAATTTCCGATTTACTCAGCCATGCGGTTATCCATACTAACACGACCGAATTCCGAAAAAGTACTTTCCAAATTAAAATCTGTTTATTTAAGCCTTATATCCGAACGGATGTGTACACAAAAAAAAATTGACAACAACGCAAAAACTAAATTTTCAATGATTCGATGAATAGCAGTCTGTTGATAGCAAGAAGCTTCCGATTTTGCTGACTATTGTTTACCGCTAGATCGCATTAGATAGAGCTATATCGGACTATTCTGTTATTGTATACGGCTGTCTATCAAATTCGCCGCTTCACACGATTGTGTTGATAATATTTACAATTGGAATACTCTAATCTATTCTCTTCGTTACAATGATAACACCTAATTCACTAAGTATTTAAGATCCGTGTTTACCGCAACCTGGGATGTTAACGAACAACTCAATAAAATTATCACAACAGTACTTGAATCTCGAATTTATATACAACATTTATTCAGACGCAAAAATGTTCGATCGCTTGTATTTCGACAAAGAAATTATTTTCGCTGCCGACTAGCTATTTATGTCCTACAGAAAATCGTCCAAAAATTGCATATCATCACGAATATTCGTAAAAGCAAAAGAAAACTAGTAAGCAGCTTAGGAGACGTACTAAGCTCAGTTGAGACTACAACTACGCTTACTTAGCTATGCGTGATTTATTATAGTACTAGCTATACGTTCGATCGAACGTTTAATTCGACGGCTAAAACGAAAATAACACTCACAGCACAACCGAAAATAGAAATTTCATTACTGTATAAATGTGAATTTTCGTGGCATTAGACATAAAATTTATGTGTAACAATCATCTCGAAAATACAAGCTTTAACGATCAAATCTTTGAGCGTATGTAATCGCAAAAATCATGCGTAGATAATTTTAAGTTGCTAAACACTAAATTTAAACATTTACGATCTCAAATTACGGACGGTCGTGTGCGATCCTCAATTAACCGTATACGCTCAAAAAAAGCACAGTTCAATTCTGATGAAAACGGACATATACATCAAGTTTTCTGCGGTCCGTCTCATTCGCACACATACCACTACGATTCACGAGTCTTATATAGTTGCTTGCCGCGCGCGGATGTAAACAATACCGCGCGATCGGCCGTCTTCACTCTATACATAAGTATACCGCTCGGCCGTTTGGCTTTTCGCTGCTCTGCGTGATAAATTCACGTGAGTATTTGAATTTTCGCCGCACGGATTTATTTTACAATTCGTAATTTGTATAATTCGCGTACTTTTTACTTCAATTGCCACTGTAGTTGGGCGCCATTTATGACGGTAGCTCGGCCGTCATTATTATTTTAAATTGTTTGTGGGTTATGCTACTATTCACCGATTCCGTCGGCTGTGCAGAAGGCACTAAATTCTACCGACTATAATCTATCCGCGCACGGACGTAAAGACGTATGAACACGCGTCGGTGACAGTAGTACTCAGGACGTGGATTCAAAAGGAGGAAAAGTCCATGACACTCGCGGATTATTGTAAAACTTAGATTAACTGTTTATTGGTGCTTGGCTTACACAAGCGCGCCAGACGGGCGCATGCCAGCTACCTGCATGTAGTCGAGGTGAGAGAGAGAGGAGGCTTAAAGTCGACCGAGTAAGCGAGAGTTGATAAGAACTAGTACTTACAGATGTACGTGGCCGGCACGGCCGTTCTAACCCACGCGAAGATGGTTTCGGACGGATTGTCCTCGGTTCGGTTGACCTCGCAACCCTCGCACACAATAGTCTATTCGCGAAACGGAGCGGAGCGAAGACAGACTCGGAATGGCTCGCTAGCGCGAGCACAGATTTACCTATGCCCTCTGATACACTGTTGTCAACTCTTGACAGCAGTGTGCGAGCAGGTGGCAACATTGTACGTTGCTGAATTTAAATCTCTTTCGATGCTTATTCTCTCTCTGTCTCTCTTACTCTCTCACATGCTGCGCCTTTAGTAGCTGTATAATCATTCAAAATTTGTAACCTTTAATATATTTATTATAAGTTGTTTAAAATAAGTAAAATTTAGAAATTTCAAATAAAGAGGGCGGGTACTGGTGTTAAAATTTTTATTTTTTAACAATTAAAAAAAAATTTGTTTAAATTAAATTATTGAAAAACAAAAATATTGGAGCTCACAGCCAGAGTTTTCGTGTTATCATCCTGATGGTAACACCAGTACTGGCCCTCATTATTTGAAATTTATAAATTTTACTTATTTTAAACAACTTATAATAAATATATTAAAGGTTACAAATTTTGAATGATTATCACCTGATTATCACCTGATTAAACATTTTATCTCATATAAACGCAGATTTATAACTATCAGCTTTATTAAAAATACTGAGCTGAAATCACCTGCTAATCAGCTGACGTTTTGGCATGATTATCAGCTGATTATCAGTTGATTGCCATCTGATTTTTTTCAGTAGGGCAGAAAGTCAGCCTAAAGATTCATATGAAAATAAATCATGTAAGTTTCTATTTGTATATATTATTTTCATGAAATAGAATTACTCATACGATAGATGAGATAATTACAAAATGAATTACTAAATTTTCATTATTTTGTTTTTTTCTTATTTTCAGCATCACCAACTTTTGCAGTAGTAACATATCCATGTGGTACATTGTACAGTTAGTGAATGATGAGGAAATGCATATAATTCCGGGATTTTGGATGAAAGACGACAAAACTAGCACTGCGTGGCCCCCTTATAGTTGTTCGTTTGAAGATGTGCAAACATCTACTCAGGATAGAGAAAAGCCAAAGAGTGACTGGACCAATCGTAATATTGCAAAAATATTGAAAAAGTCAGGTACTTACTCTGTAATCAAAAATTGTATTCAAGTGTCCAGCAACAGCTGATTATTAAAGTATTGGTTTTTTTTCGTTTTAAATGTAGTAACTTACAATTCTTCCTCGAATTGGATCAAGGAGCAGAAAAACCATCAGGAACAGAAGAGCGAATTCAAAAGTCCTGATTCCAATCATGACCATGGCATAAGGGAAAATATACCCCCTACACATAGTAAGTTGCAAATTCTTAATGTATGTATCAGTCGTAGGATAAATAATATTCGCCAACTTACGAATTGTGACACCGCAGATTTATTAATCGAAACTTTATGAAATAACTATTTTCGTTCATCACCGAGCCCTCAATGTGTAATGCATATAGACTGTGTAGTTTGGTGAATTTTCAGGTAGCAGAAAGCCTGCATTGCTTTTCAAATGCTATTTTTGCCAACGATAGTCTCTATATGCATTCAGGGCTCTGGTTCCAAGTTCCAGATCTTGATGATGAATAAAAATAGTTATTTAATTAGGGTTAATATTTATACCTATATATGTATTTCTGTGTTCAATTAGTTATATTATTATTATCAATAATCTTTTGTTTATAGAGTTTGTTGAAATGGAAAGGAGCTCAATGGAAGCTGACAACGAAGATCCTTTTATTATAGTTATTATAAGGAATAGTGATGTAGAATACCCAGCAATAGTTCCAAAGTCTTGGATATGTGATCAGGGTAAAACAGTAAAATGGCCTCCGAAGTTCTCAAACCCCAATATAATTGCATAAAAACAAACTCCTAAAGAAGATTGGTTTCAATGCAACTTGAAAGATGTTTATTGGACTACGGGTAAATTGAATGCTATATAAAAAAAAATATATATAAATACTCTTACTATAATAACATATTTCAATTACTAGATACGTTTGATTATGACGAGGCCATTCAAAAAGTTAAAATAGCAGAAAATTTGTCTGGCGCAGAAAATGTTGAGGAAGCATTCAGAGAACAGCAAAACCCTAGAACAAGAAGGAATAGAGCTGTAAAAATATGTGAAAGTAGTGAGGATAAAATAAATAGTAAAAGAAGAAAACTAAAGAAAGTAATAGGAAATAATAAAAAAGATAATTTTGGTAATAATAACATCGCTGCATGAGCTGTCTCCATTGTTAATAACCTCGCCGAAATCCGTAGTAAATAGTCAAGATAGTCAGGGCTTCAACAAAATCATACCGTCGGGTATTCAAAACCAAACGGAAACTATCAATGAACCTTTTGAGAAAGGTAAAAAAACATGTTTAAATGTGATTATGTATAAAAATATATTATTTTTGTCATTTTAGAAGATTCTGTTTTGATCAACTCAAAAGAAGAAAAAGAAGAAGACGAAGAAGTAGATAATAGGTACGTGTACAATAAAAAAAGGTACGTGTGCAATAACGATTTAAATGCATTTTAATTTCATAGTAATTTCATTGAATCATTGTACTTAGTACTTGAAAAATATTTTTTTTCAGTTGTTGTAAATACTTTCGAAAAAAAAGAAAAATATTGAAAATGAAATGAACTTAAATAATAGCAAAGCAAAGCCTGCAATAAAATGTATAGATAACATTACAAATCAAAAAAATCTCCCTTTCAGTTCAATCGCCAATTTTTTAATTGCAAAACGTACTTGTAGTTCAGGCAAAAACTCTTTATCAAAGACTTCATCTTTTAATTTAAATACAAAAGGTAATAATTAAATATTTATAGCCTGTCAATTGTCTATTTTCTAAATATAATCGATAATTGACTAAAGCAAACATTTCTTTCAATAATTTCAAATTTATTTCTAGTAAATCATGGATACATTGTCAACGAACAACTTGGCGATAAACATTCAGAGGTTTTAAAAAGTGATCCTTCTGGGGGTCCAAATGATGAAGATGCATTGAATGTTGAGGATTTGAATGAAATTTTAGGAGATTCAAAGGATGAACATTCAAATGATTCGAGAATTAATGATGATTCAAGGTTCAAGCCTCCTAGAATTGATGAACATCCTGAGGCTTCAAGAAAACGAAAACTTACAGGGTGTTCAGAGGGTTTGAGTACCAATAAACGTACAGGGGGTTCGAGAACGAAAGAACGTTCAGAAAGTTCAAGAACTGAGTCCACAGCACTAAAAATTAGTGAGTAATAATACTAAAAATTTTACCGGTGTCATCAATATGTGAAATAAGTGTACATAAATTTTCATTTAACATTTTTTAAATCGTATTTATAGCTATATTTTTACATTTTTTTATTCAAGTGTTAGGATGGCCAAACGCAAAAACAGATTTATAAATAATTATTATGTAAAATCACCTATCGGAAATTGCTTTTGGCCTTTCTAACAACATGAAATGTTTATAATTAGAAGATAAACTGAAATGAAAATGTTTTTCAGATGAGAGTAATTTTAAGCCTGAAGAATTTATTAATTTACCTATGGATAATAAATTAAATGTGATTGGAATTAAGTAGATACTGATTTTATTCATGATACGCAAAACATTATTGGATAATTTATAAAATTATCAGTGCAACAGCATCAGATAATTTCTAATCAAGCTATCTGTACGACTTCAAACGTCCTGTAATAGTTGTAACAATAATGCTGCTCGTGGAGATATCAATATGAACGATACATTATTAATCAGAAGTCATTTACCAATAGAAGACCCAGACGTCTTTGATAACTTTGACAATGATTTGCAATCAAATGCGACATTTAGAAAAATTGAGAGTATTATGTTGACATTTGTAAACGTGATATTTTGACTAAATTCAATGTATGATCCAAATGATATAATTTTGATCTTAAAAAAGATTTTTTTTTAAATATTCAATAATTTTTAATGTTTTAGTGGAATCACTTGCAAGCATATACCAATAAAAACGACTGGAAAAAAACAGTGTGTGACATTATGACCAATGTGGTGACCGATATTGTGCAAGATTTTTATAGCTTTACAGGACGAACAGGAAAAAAACCGTTTAATCAGACTCTCCTATACTCCATGATTGAAAGTAATATTATTTATTGCAATCACTTGCTCAAAATTTAAAATATTAAAATTTATATTCTACAAATTATTATTTTATTCTGTAGTTGCGACAACAAGAATTGTAAATAAAAATTGTCGACCAACAATAAGTGAACTACAAACATATGTGAGCAACCATTTGAAACAAGCCAAAAAACGAGCTGGTGGTTATGGTAAGGCTAATGTTAAAATCTTAATTTATTTAGTCAGTAAATATTTTGTACTTAAGTGTTATCGTTTATTTTAGAAAACAAACGTGGAGATGGATCAAAAAAAGGAAAAGCCAAGTCATCAAACCGACAAAAGAAAAATGCTAAAAAAGAAGATTTAAAGAAACTAGTATTATCTTTATTACCGGATGGTTCAAACAGTGATGCAAATGATTCCGTTTAATGCGAAATAATGACTTCAAAAATATGTTTAATAACATTAGATTTAATAGTTAACTTAGTTTTAACTTAAGTTTATTTCACTGCTGGTAAAATGCAAAACCTTTTCCATGGTTCTCTATAATTAATTACTTAACTTCTTTATATTGTCAAAAAAAATTATTGTAGTTTATTTTTAATAACAAGCTAAGTAATTATAATGTATTGCGAGAGCGATTAAATTAGTAAATAAGTATTACTGTTGTACTATAGAAAATTGCATGTATCTAGTGATACAATAAAGTAATTACATGTAGAATATTTAAAAAATAAATATTTATCTTCATTACAGAGTAGTGAAATATAAGTAGCATGATTGATTGAATTGTTTTTTTTACGGTTAAAATTATGATTAAAATATTGTTCTTATTATAATTTGTATTATTATTATTATTAATTTTTTAATGCAATAATGATTGTTATTTATGATTGTTATAATTTGCTATGTATAATCTAATATTAAATGTATATACATATATATATATATATATATATATATATATATATATATATATATACATGGTGATAAAAGCAATATAAGTGACTTGCTGCTGTCAGCCATAGCAGGGCAGCACAAATTTTGTGAACGACATTCCAAAGTAGTGGTTGACAAAGACAAGCCTCTACCGATCACAGGATTACAGGATACGGGCTGTGCAATACTATATTGTTATGATGCGTGTGCTTTAAAAAAAAATGAGTGATAGGAAAGTAACAGGATTATAAGATTCACGAAGACATAAGAAAGGGAAGGTTTATTTAGGAAAAAGGTAAAAAGAAGTAGGATGAAAACATTCTAAAAATTTAGTCTAGGCATGGTATAGAGTTTAAATGAAAAAAAGTTAGTTCAAGCAAGTATGAGCAAGTATGTGGAATATAAGGATATTTTGAAAATTTAATCTAGGCGTTGTGCAGAATATCGTATATTTAGTATATATGTGGCCACACGCACTGGGCAGAAGCGCCGCCAGCGCAAGCAGACGCTGCGGCCGAGACCCGACGTCTTCGAAGCATTAGTTGTAAAAACCGGAGTGTTTTATTGCTGCGCCTATCTTGTGTCCCATCCTTCAGCAATAGCGCGTGAAATCCAAGGAAGAAGAGACTCTCGCATTCCAAATATATAGTGAGTTTGACTGAAAAAAGTTGATTCAATCAAAGTAGATAAACAACGCGGATACGGGCGCCCCCCACCACGCCACCCTCAGCACACCTGTGCAGGTGAGAATAGGCCCCGCTCTCATGGAATGTTCTAGAAGCTTTTGACGTCATCGCTAGAGACTATTGCTTCAAAGTGCTGCAAGTGCCCCCGAAAAACAGAAGTTCCTATCAACAATCGCGTTTCTCAAGGGCTTTAAGGACAAGCTAAAATGTTTACTGAAACGTGGTGAAGGTGTGCGTGGACGACGAAGTGATAGAGTAAAATGGCAGGATTTAGAGGTAGCATTCAACGATCGTATGAGATCAGGATTGATTACAAACTTGAAACAGTTAGATATAGCAGCATTTATGAATAGCTCTCAAGTTTTATTTCAAAGCTGAATCAAGACTGCTCTTAAGAAAGAGACTGCTGTGAATGTGTATACTATATTGGCAGCTGAATACGTCATCACCAAAGCTGACAAAGAAATTACGGAGATAAAATATTTCAACACAAAGGCTGAAGCTATTATTCAAAATACCAATCTCAAATAGTGGTTTAGTTTGAATGTTCAGCAGTCTATCCAGCGAGATATGGACGAATTCCAGGAACGTGGCTCAGGATGGACACTTCGAGCAATTCTTAATCTATGTGTGCACATTAATAAATATAATGCATTGAGAGGTAATTCATATGTAGAACTACCATACGCAATAAAAAGGAAAGAAGCTTGTGTCAACGTGGAGAATTTCGATGACGCCTGTTTCAAATGGGCTATTCTTTCAGCATTACATCCAGCAAAGAAAAGTTCTGATAGGGTATCATCATATAAAGCTTATGAAAACGACCCGATTTTCAAAGATTTACAATATCCTGTGCTACCAAAACATATACCTAAGTTTGAAAAACAAAGTGGTATTTCGGTTAATGTTTACACTTTAAAAAAAAAATGGAGGAGCATAAAAGTTGTACCAACGCACTTGACATCATGTAAAAAAGAAAATCATATTAACCTTTTACTGACACAAAATTATTATGTAGATGAGAAAGAGGAGGTTGATGACTTATAGTTTATCATTACGTTTGGAATAAGGATTTGTCTCGCTTAGTATCCAGACAATTATCAAGACAACACGTTAAACTACACATCTGTAATCGATGCTTACATTATTTCCGAACTGAATCACAATTACAGTCACATGAACGTGATTGGTCACTACTAAATAAATGTCGAGTAAACTTGCCAAATACCAAAAATTCGATTCTGCAATTTAAAAATTTCAATAACAAAGAAAAAGTACCATTTGCAGTTTACGTTGATTTCGAATGTATCCTCAAAGATATAAAAGATGGAAATGCTTATCAGCAGCATGAAGCTTTTAGCATATGATATTATATGAAATGCAGTTACGATGATTCACTCTCGTATTATCGTAGCTATAGAGGACCTAATTCTGCAAAATGGTTTGTTGACGAGCTTTTACAACTTGCTGAAAACATTGAAACAGTATTTTGGTGTCACATACCTATTGAGACATTGACTTGGGAGCAAGAGCAGTCTTTCCAGCGAGCTACATCTTGTCATATTTGTGAGAAAGTTCTGGAGCTTGATAGAGTACGTGATCAATTTTCACGTAATAATAACAACAATAGCGCCCCGATGACAAGTACTATACTTAAATGTGTTTCAGATATCGAGGAGCAGCCCATGAGAAGTGTAACTTGAACTATCAAGATTCTCGCTCTGTTCCAGTGATCTTCCACAACCTGACTGGATATGATTCACACTTTTTAATCAGAGATATTGCTCAATGTATACCTGGTAGAGTCAATCTACTGCCTATAAATAAGGAGAAATTTATATCATTTACGAAACACATTGATGGTAGTGATGTCAATTTCAAATTTATCGACTCTTTTCGATGTATGGCATCGTCACTAGACAAGTTGTCATCTTACCTCGAAGATGTGAATATTCTCAAGCAAGAGTTTAACAAAGAAAACCAGCTGACTGAAGAGAAATATCAATTGCTAAGGAGAAAAGGCGTTTTCCCTTACGATTATGTGAATTCATTGGAAAAACTCAACGTTTCCGAGCTACCGCCAAAAGATGCATTATACAATAAATTAAACAACATTTCAGATGAAGATTATAAACATGCACAAAATATTTGGAATAAATTCAATATTTCAAACTTAGGTTAATATTCAGACCTCTGTTTGAAAACAGATGTACTGCTGCTAGCTGAAGTTTGAAAATTTTCGCATCAGCTGTCTAAAAGCATACGGATTAGATCCAGCACACTATTATACAGTACCAGGCTTAACTTGGGACTCAATGCTCAAATATACAAATATTGAACTAGAGCTATTCACTGACATTGACAAAGTAATGTTCATTGAGCGTGGAATAATAACATTTACATGGGTACCGACTATGATGCTGATGAATATTCCAAATATTTAATCTATTATGATGTTAATAATCTGTATGGATGGGAAATGCAACAATCACTACCATATAGAGGCTTTAAGTGAATGACAGAGACAGCAATCAGTCAAACCGACTTTTCCAGCATAGGTGATGATTCAGTAATTGGCTACATTCTCGAAGTGGACTTGGAGTATCCAGAGCAGCTTCACGACGATCATAGAGACTTGCCTCTATGTCCTCAGCACATGAAGCCACCAGGTTCAACGTACTCGAAGCTCATGACGACTTTACACTCTAAAGAGCGATATGTTTTGCATTATCGAAATTGAAAGCAAGCTCTGACTAATGGATTGCAACTTCAACGAATACATAGAGTCTTACAGTTTAATCAGAGGCCATGGCTAAAAGCGTATATAGATTTGAATAGTAGCATGAGAAAATAAGCAAAAAATGAATTTGAAAAAAATCTTTACAAGTTAATGAATAATGCAGTATTTGGCAAAACTATGGAAAACGTGAGAAAGCGAGTTGACCTGAAAATAGTTACCAAATGGGACGGCCGGTACGGTGCTGAAGCTCTTATTAGTCAACCTAATTTTCATAGTCGCAGCATACTAGATGAAAATTTGTCAATTATAGAACTGACTAAAACTGAAGTTAATATGGATAAACCTATTTATGTTGGACTCTGTGTACTCGATTTATCAAAAACGTATATAGCCTTCACTATGATTATATGAAAAAGCAGTTCGGCGATGATTGTAAGCTGCTGTATAGAGACACGGATAGTTTAATATACGAATTACGTAATATAGATAGATATGAAGTTATGAAGCGGGATATTGAACATTTTGACACTTCGGAGTATTCGGAGAACAATACCTTTGGAATGCCACTGGAAAACAAGAAAGTAGTTGGCTTAATGAAAGATGAGTGCAACGGACGCATAATGACTGAATTTGTTGGTTTGCGCAGTAAAATGTACAGTATTCGAGTGGAAGGCCAGGACAAGGTGAAAAAAGTAAAAGGCGTGAAAACTGCTGTAGTACAAAATTCAATAACTTTTGACGATTACATACAGTGTTTACAGAACATGTCTACGCAGTCTCGTGAACAATGCATTATTCGTTCTCACACGCATAATGTATTTAGTGAAAAACAAGTAAATTAGCTTTAAGCCCACACGATGATAAAAGGTACTTGCTACGAGCTGAAACTGATACTTTACCTTGGGGCCATTATAAGATTATGCAGACAGATTAAGAATAAATTGTATATAATGTTAGAATAAAAAGACAATTTGTAAACATTTATTTATCCAACTATTGTGCGTATTATCAAACCCTAACCATTTTACATAAAGCTTATTTCCTCGTTTTTTCAATACTTTCTCTACAAGATAAACATCTGGATAGTATGGCTTTAAGCAATTCCTGTTCGTAAAAACCACCAGCGATGGGTTGATCTCGATAGTCCTTCAGCTTGTACGTTGGCACTGGATACGTTAGCACAACTTGACTAATGGTGAAAATCTCTGTCGACTAGTTGGGTGTATAACCCTTCTCAAATACTTGCTTCATTTTGCTCACTCGCACCTTATCTCTAACCTTAAATTTGGCTTTTTTCTGCTTTCTTGGTGAGAGAAACGTTGAAGGACTTGAGTTTCATTCTCTCTGCTGACATCTTTAGGTTTCATACCGATGGTGCGGTGCTTGCTGTTATTGTACTCCGTCAGTAAATCAGGTAAGATATCGAGCCATTTATAATTACCTCGTAAACTAAATTGCATCCACTTCTTGTTCTTGAGTGTGCGATTGAAGCGCTCACAGATTGAAGCTTTGAGATTGCTATATGTCGAGTAGAGATTAATGCCATAATATTAATGCTATAGCTGTTTCATAAGGCTTTCAAACGAGGAGTTGTAAAATTCTTTGCCTCGATCGGTATGGAAGTTCTTTGGCACACAACCCTGTTGCAGAATAGACTTCATTGCTGCTGCAACTTCCTTGCCAGTTTTCTGCTTCAAAGGAACAGCCCAAGCGTACTTTAGGAAGACATCGATAACCGTCAGCAGGTACTTGTAGCCTTTGTTCTCTTGTGCATAAGACTGCGTCTCCACCAGATCAGCTTGCCAGGTCTCGTCCAAGCCACGCATTATAAACCGTCGACGCTGATAATTACGCCGAGCTGGTTTATGAAGTTCCTCTACTAGTCTCGCCTTTTGATGTGTCATTATTATTCTGAGAATGTTTAAGCAGAATCTCATACAATTCACTTATAGCTAAATCTATTTTTCTCAGTTTTTCAGCATTCTCATCTTTTGCGATTTGTACAGCTAATTCTACAGCATCAATCGATTGTCTCAGATCACTTGTGATCTCGTGAACGCTGCGTATCTCCGAATTAATTGATCGCTGAAGGACTGCTAAATTCACTGCATTGTTAAGCTCTAGGGGTTCTGCTACGTTACATAATCTTCTGCTTCCAATTTCGAAGTGTCCGTCGGCAGTTAGTTTATAGCCAACACCAAGGGGGCCACGACGACCTTTAGAGCGATTCGACTGACGTCCAAACACATCGACGCTCATCTTGCTACTGACTTCAACGTGCTCGCGACTACGGTTAATATATAATTTTAGCTTCTCGCAACTCTTCGACGATGGAATGGATTTAATTCAGATGACTATTATTTCCAGCTAATCGTTCTGCCATGAGCAAGCGTAGATGATCAACTAGTTCGTTGGGATCATCCCAGTATATGTAGTCCATGAGAGTTCTTTTTCTTGCAACTTTATATCTTGGTAGAAGCCCACCACCGGTCTTGCTTTGCACTTTGAAAAGTGGAGGAATTATGTTATTATATTTCTTACTGTTCTGTTGACGTATAGGCTGGTTGTAACTGTAATATTTTCTGTGTGCGTTTCTAGCTTCGAGAATATTTTTATAATTTTGCAAATCATCTGGCTTAAACAAAGCCTCATCTGGATGTAGTCTAAAAAGCAGCTCTTGCAGTCCTTCAGTTTTTGTATATTTTTTATTCAAAACAATTATATTATTTCTGGTGATTTCTATAGGCGAATCACCAATCTTGAGTATTTGACCCTCTTGACGAATTACAAACACGTGATCAAGATATCGTTGGCGATTTTGCATCAACGCTAACAGATACTTATTGTTCATTTCCGTGTCTTTCTCATGACGATTTTCTTTTAACGATAGCAAATGCTTGTTCTTTATTTTACTGTCTTTCTCAATCTTCTCGTTCTGACTATCCTCTTGAGCACTTTCAAATGAAGTATCAGCTGTTTCATTCAGTAGCGTATCATCCTCATTATCATCTTCATCATTAACATCATCGTCGAAACTTTTTTCTTTTTTTAACTCTTGTTTAACATCTGGCTTAACCTCTTCTTTCACTCTCACCAGTTTCTCTAGTGGATCTAATATGGGCTTAAAAGTCTCGCCCAGAGCTTTTTCCATGCTAGCTTTACCTTGCTTCAATAATCTATGTTTGCGTCTAATTGCTTCTCTAGCTTTGGTAATTCGCTGAAGAACTGCCTTTTCACGTCGAAAGTCTGCCATGTTGACTCTTTGACGAATCACAGTCTACTGCAACTACTCACACCTGCTATACGTTATATATTTGTGGCGAAGCAATCAAAACCTTTTCTATATCGTCCATCATTGATGGGCTCCTTGTCGATAAAAAGGAATCCATGTTTACTCTCTTTCCAGCATGCTGAGCATAAAGCTTTGAAGTTTGTATATGTCATATCTGGATTCACATGATCATCGTATATGTGTCTGAGATTTACGTCATCTTGACGAAAAACTACTAGCACATTTAGGTTATCACGCACCAAATGTTTCGGAATGTGAGCGCATGATTGACAGAGATAGAAACAGTCTATCGTAAACCGTGATTGAAGTAGGGAGTACGTCGTCAGGTGACACAACTGTATCATGTTCACTGTAGTGAAAGTACTGTATACCAGGTAGAGGTCGCAAAAGCTGCTCGAGAAATTTGTACTTGGGCTGTTTCAGCCACTTTGAATAGATGTACACGTTCTCAAACACGAGTCCATTGGGATGCGTTATGAGAGCGAGCAGTGTATTGGTTTTACCACAATTTGATGATCCACAAAATACTGCTCGAATATTGTCAGGCAGTAATTCCCCGTGACGTTTTTGCATTTTTTGCTGCTCTGTTAGAGTATCGAAATTCGACACCGGTAGCTTGATTTTTTGTTGCTGGAAATTCATGTGAACGCTTCGTCAGCTCGAGAGCGACTATTGCTGTAGCTATAAAAAGCGCGTTTATAATGTTTTAAGATCAGTCGAGAGCTGTACTCTCATGCATCATGATCCTACATAAGCAGCAACGACGCAAATGTCGTGGTTTAGTGCATGCACTTATCAATAAGCTCCCAGTCGAGTTGCATCTCCCAGGATATCAGTACTGCGGCCTCGGCACTAAACTAGCAAAACGTCTAGCACCTGAAGATCCTGGAATCAATACTCTTGATAGAGCTTGCAAAGAGCACGATATTGCCTACTCACAGAATCGAGGAAACGTTGAAGCAAGAAACGCTGCAGAAAAGGTTTTAGCTGCAAAAGCCTGGGAGCGAGTCCGAGCGGCAGACGCAGTAGTTGGTGAAAAAGCAGCTGCTCTCGCCATAGCAGGCACCATGAAAGCAAAATCTAAGTTTGGAATGGGCCTTAAACGGCGACAAATAAAAAAAGAAACCATCTATTTCACTGGCTAAAGTGATCAAAGCTGCTTCCACTTCTGCTGTTCCAAGCAACAACTCTCACGCTATCATTCGTAGCGCTCTGAAGGCTGCTCGCCAAGCTGTAAACAAGGCTGGGGGCAAGAAAAATATACGTATTCCACGTATGCTGTCAGTCCCATCCAAAATCGGAGGATTCCTACCATTTCTCATTCCGATATTTGCCAGTTTGAGTGCAACAGGTGCATTAGCAGGTGGCGCTGCTGGTATCGCTAAAGTAGTGAACGATGCTAGCGCCGCTAAACGACAACTTGTCGAAAGCCAAAGACATAACAAAACAATGGAAGCTATTGCGCTCGGTGGTAAGGGTCTCTATTTGAAACCTTACAAAGAGGGCTATGGTATGTACTTGAAACGTGGGCAAGGTTTAAGAAAAAAAATCTTCAAATTGCCGCAACGCGCGCACAATTAAAAATTCCATATTTTCGGGGTGTTTACATGCGAAATGCACTACCAGCGAGTGGACCACACTATCGCGAATCAGCAATCGTCAATCTCGATGATAAAAATGGACCAGGCACGCATTGGGTCGCCTATCGAAAACGAGACAACCATGTAGTGTATTTTGACAGTTTTGGTAATTTACAGCCACTTCGGGATCTTATGGAATATTCGAATGTGAGCAGAGTCAAATACAATCAGGAGTGTTATCAAGATTACAATAGCTACAACTGTGGATATCTATGCCTAAAATTTCTTCTTAAATGATATATAAGTGTTGATTCTGCTTCGGTTTCAGTCAGTTTAGTTCGAGTAGTCATGGAAGATTCACTAACACTGAGCCTCTCTGGAACTTCAGCCGTATTGGAAGCTCAATATTTTCCACCGCTTGAACTTTCACCTAACAAAAATTACGTTCTCGGACTTGTTGACATTCAATTCAATACCAAACATCGATACAGGCAATAACAAGTTTTATGTGGGAGGAGAAGTGATACTTTTGCCTACAGACAGCTACGAGATTGAAGACATTAATTAGAGTCTGAAAGAGGCGCTTACACCAAAAGGCATAACCCTCAAAGTCAAGCCAAATAACAACACCTTTCGTTGCATGATCAAGTGTAATCGATCGATTGATTTCCAGCCAGAAGATTCTAGCGGCAAATTATTGGGTTTTACGAGTCGCGTATTGTCGCCAAATACTGATTACGAATCCGACTTGGCAGTAACCATTCTCACCAGACACGAATTCTTTCCAGCTGTCTCACCAGGCTACAAGATTATCGAAGTACCATCGCCAATTATTTACCTACCATTCACTGTCAAGACTATAAATAACTTGCAGCTCCACATCGTCGATCAAGACGGTCATTTAGTTAATTTTCGTGGCGAAGTCATAACAAATAGATTACACATCAAATCAGTCTGAGCATTATGGGTATTGTGTACAATACTAAAGTGGGTAAAGGCTATAATAGTAACTTCCCATACCGTCGAGCAGCTAGTCATCGACGACTGCTCAAAGCGCTAACACGTCAAAACATAGTTTCTAAGAAGTCTAGGTTTAAGAGTTGTCCTTGGAAAAAAATTAGTTGCGTAATATTTTGCTGCTTTCTGCGAAATGGAAGAGGTGCTAAGCGTACAGTCACCTGTCATATTTGACGAATCTGTTGCGCATTACGAGATTCATGTGCATCAGCCCTATACTGTATCGAATTTCAATAACAGCGATGAAATTCGCATTGGTATACAACATCAAGATCTATGTGTACTGCCTTCGCGCAGTTCACTAAATATATGCAGAAAATTACAAAGACCAGATGGCACTGCCATCGAGGGCACACGATTTGTGTGTTCGGGACGACTGGATGCATGCAAGAGAGAGAGAGAGAGAGAGAGAGAGAGAGAGAGAGAGAGAGAGAGAGAGAGAAAGAGAGAGAGAGAGAGAGAGAGCGAGAGAGAGATTAGATTAGATTTATTTTGCGTACATTATATTGTACGATTGTAAGTTTACAGCATTACAAGTGAGAAAAGAAAAAAACAATAGATAATAGATTATAGATTGAGGCATGTTTAGAGTATGTATAGTGTGAGAGTGTGGCGATGGTGAAGGTGGAATGAGCGAGAAAGTAGGTGTGTGCGTGTGCGTGGAGTATGTACGAAATTATGTGTTTTCGAGTTGAAAGAAGTGATCCTTAGCAAGTTTTCTGAAAGTGACGGTGGATGAAGTGTTTCTGATGTGTGATGGCAGGTTATTCCATAAGTATGAAGCGCTGATATGGAACGAGTTCCTCAGCGTCTCCGTCGCGAAAGCAGGAATTTCCAGAGGTTTTACCTCGCCCCTCACAGGCCGGAGTGTGACGTGGAAGTCAAAACAGGCCAGTACGTATGATGGTACGACCGAGTTAAACATTTTAAGTAGGAAACAAGCTGAGAAGTACTTCCTGCGTCCGGCAGTGGTTAGCCACTGCAGCTCCCGCCTGTATGGGGAGATGCGCTCATATCTCCTTACACCATAGATGTACCGAATTCCCGTATTCATGAGCCTCTGTAGTTTTAAGTCGAGTTCCTGCGTCAGGTCACAGTATACAAGAGAACAGTAGTCGATGATCGGAAATAGGAGCGCTTGCACAAGATGCTTGCGCAACCTGAGATTGGTACTCTTTCTGAAAAAGTAGAGCTTGTAAATTAGCGAGTGAGCACGCTTACACACTTGTGTAACGTGCTCCTTCCACGTGAGTTTAGAGTCAAGCACCAATCCCAGATTACTCACAGAGGATTCAAAACTGACCTGGACACCCCCGATATTAATGAAAGTGTTAGCTGTTAAGGGAAGTAAATTTATGTAGTAAGGGGAGCCCAGGACTATTGCTTTGGTTTTATTAAGATTGAGTTTAAGCCTGTTTTGCGCAGCCCAGCCCATTATCCTCTCAGCATTAACACTCATCTTGTTTGATAAAGAATCGAGCTCTTCGAGGTGGCATTGACTGTAAATTTGCAAGTCATCGGCATAGATAAGATGGGAAACATCGGAATCAAGGTAGAAACCGATGTTGTTGATGTACAATGCGAACAACAAGGGACCTAAGACGGAGCCCTGCTGGACGCCGATGCTAAAACGCCGCAAAGAGGAACGCTCGCTATTGTCACCAACGACGGCCTGCTCTCTCCTAATGAGATAGAAAGCTATCCACCTTAGAGAAGCCGAAGGTGGATAGCTTTCTCAGGAGCCGGACGTGACATACAGTGTCAAACGCCTTGCTAAAGTCAAAGAGGAGGAGAAGCGTCACTTTATTTTTGTTTATGCCGACCCTGACATCATCAGTTAGCTTAATTAGGCCAGACTGACAAGGAAAGGTACCCAACCCGAACTCACCGATTTTGATGATTTTCATATATGTTGTAGAACATAAAAAAATAAGAGACACGTATTTTTTTTTATCGGCTAATTTTCACTTTTAAGGGGTAAAAACCTCCCCTAAAGTTAACCCCCAAAAAGAGTTTTTTTTAAATATCTCGGCTTAAAATTACTATTTTTCAATGAAACAAATTGGAGGTTATTTCTTACAAAAAGAGCAAGTATTTCATGGTGATTTGAAGAGTAAGGGTAGCATCCCCTATTTTTTAGGGGTTGAAAACATATATTTTTTGGCATAATTTTATAATAAAAATGTTTAAACCGACTAAAAAAAATTGGAAAAAATGTTTAAACATCCTTAATAACAAAATTTAGTTGACGTCTTTCGGTGTTTTCATAAATATTATCCCTAAGGGGGTAAACCACCCCTAACACAAAATAACTGTAAATATGTAATTCAATACATAATATTTCGTAGAAAGTTTGTATATAGAGGTTTTCGAGGTCGCTGATTACAAATCTGTTATCAGATTTTGAAAATTCAAAATGTCGGAACCAATATTGCGGACGGAAATATCGAAAAAAAATTTTATATAATAAAAAAGTTTTAAACGACTAAAAAAATTGGAAAAAATTTGTAAACATCTATAATAAACAAATTAAGTTTTTCGATTTTTTCATAGATACTACCCTTTAGGGGGTAAACCACCCCTAACATAAAATAACTATAAGTATACTTCAATCCATAATATTTTGTAGAAGGTTTGTATATAAGGGTTTTCGAGATCGCTCTTTGCAAATCTGATATCAGATTTTGAAAATTCAAAATGGCGGAACCAATGTGGTGGACGAAAATGTCGAAAAAAAATTTTAACTTTCATAAAAACTTGTTATAAATGTGTGATCTTTCAAGCCTGTACATGTGAACTAAAGAGCCTTAAACCCTAAACCCCTAAAGAACAAATAGGCTAAATGGTTGTGCTTTTTAACCAAACCACCTCAAATTCCTAAATTTGTAAACAAGAAAATTCTGTGTGTGAAGCAGTTTTATAATTTCCGTAGAAATTGTTATCAGAATGTTATTGAATTCCTTTATTGTAAATTCAACTTATAATGTATTTTTGTTTATAATATTAGAGTATAATAATAATCTACAATCTTTTATCTTTTGCCATAGTGCATTTTTTGTATTGAGCATAAAATATATTATTTTACGATGTTTTTACAATAATGGTAGTCCTCATAAAAGTGTTTAAAGCACAATGCTTTTTTGCACCAACCACATCGTACAATTGCAATGTTTGTGCACCCTTCTATTTCACAATGTGTTGCACAAGACTTTCCAAAACTGAAATCTATAGGATTATCAAATTTATCTGGTTTTTCATTGATGTAACCGCTTTTATACCAGGAATATTTAAACAAATCTATATATCTCGGTGAAGACAGTTGGTTGTGAACCAATGATTGAAGTTTAATTATATTATTTCTCACATGTAAATTCATATCATGATCCATTAACATTACATTATCAGAAAATGTTCGGACAAAGTTTTTCCAAATACGGAATCCATAGACATCAAGTGGTTGTATTTTTCCTGTGGTTCCAGTTGGAATTTTTTTTATGTTAATAATTTTATTTTGTGGCATTGTTTCTTCTTTAACTTTGTCACAATGACCACTCCAAGAATCAAGTAATAGTATTGAGTGATGGCCTACATAGGGATAAAATATTTTTTCCAACCAGATTTTGAAGTGATCTGCAATTAAACGACTTACTAATTAACTGATCAACGATATTACAATGTAAAAATTGTTATTAGTTCCCTTACTTGTTGTTAATTTTCCAGATTTGGATGCTTCCACGTACACGTTTTCTGGTCTAAATATGTTTTGTTCTACAATAGGGCCAAACTTGCCACTTGGTTCCTTTAAAACAAGAAATAGCGGTGACAACAGTTGTCCAGTAGCTGATATTAGTGGCTGTATAGTATAACTATGCGTTGTTGCTGAAATTGACTGTACCAGACATTGCACTTGCTTTTCTCCTTCTACTGCTAATGTTCTTCCAGAATGCATTTCTAGCTGAAATCCGCTCTGATCTGTATTATACAAATTTTCGAGTCCAATCCTTGGTATACACGATTTAACGTCATCGATAAATGCTTCAGCTTTAGCCGTAAGTTCTGCACTACTTTCTAGTGTTTTTCTTGTTATGAACTTATTTATTTTCCTAGAAACTATTCGGTGTGCTTGCTTAAATTTGAGTAACCAATGTTTAGAAGCTTTGAATCTAATATCATCAAAACCAATTTCTTTTTTAGCTTGTAAGGCTCATCGAATTATATCTTCATCATGGATAATTGAATCACTGTCGAGAGCTGCTTGAAAATTATCCAGGGTATACTGACAAATTTGTGCTACTTTTTCTCTATACGTGCCACCTTTATTAATTGAATGAGCCCAACGACGTAGCTGACTAATAGATGATACTTTTTTGAATCTGTTTTGCACTGTTTTGATACTTAAATTTTGCTTCGTTTTGCTACTTCTCCAAAATTCTACAGCTCTTTTTTTGTATTCAAAATCTAGTTCTTCATTATCTGCTGTACATTGATTTGTTGGTGCTATATCCGGATCAGGAAAATGATGTTGCACTTCATCTTCAATTATTTCCGCATTATGGTCTTTATACTCTTCTTGAAAATCCAAAGAGTCATCAGTAATCATTTCTACATCGTTGAAATCATGTGTTGCATCTATTAAAATTTCTTTTATTTTTTCGGCCAACTCTGTTTCGTGATAATTCGTGACACTATCTGGTATGTTTAACGCTTGAAAGTATGCTAATAATAAGTTTAGAACGTTTAACGGATTAATTTTCATTTTTCAATCTAAAATGAAAACAAGCGGTAAAATTTATACAAGCTGTGTTTTTGCATGTAAGGCACGACTGCTACATTTCTACCAGAATAAAACGAGTGAATGTAAATTGAATCAAATCATTAATTTATGCATTGGAGAAGAATTCTCGTTCCACTTTGTGATGTTCGGAAAACTCTATTTTTGGTTTTATTCAACTTTTATTCACTTTGAAATTGAATAATGTAAATCTATATAAAATCACTAAAGAAAATTTTCTACAACTGTATGATACCACTGACAAACAAAAAGACGTACTATTCGTACTTTCCGGCATCGAACTAGAATACCCACAAAACTCACTCACTGCCTAAAAAATAACACAGGCAGCTGAGGAAACACTCGATGAAAACAATCTAAAAAAAGAACATACTGATTCGCACATATTGTCAACAACTTTTATGAGTGAAAGACATTTATCTGTGGAATTATCATTGAATGTACGATAACATTCATTAAACTAATGAATGCATATAAAATTCCCTTTCAATAACAACATGTTCTTTAATTGCAAATGAAGTTCGAGTATTAATATTCTTTTATGTATTTTTACCAATAACAAAAATTATCATACTAATATAATAATAATAATAATAAGAAGAAGAATAAGCATAATTGCAATAGCAATAATAACAGTAATACTCATAATAGCAATGATAATGAAAAATAATAATAATAATTAGAATAATGTTTATTATTAAATTTAGATTTTTTGATAAATTCATTAAATCGTAGCAAATAGTATTATTATGGAATTCCAGACTGTAAATATTTTACTATAGATACAATAATCATTACTTCGAGAATTCATCTAAAAAACTTTCGGCTTACGAAATAATTGTAACAATGAAAAACTTCCAAGTTTGACAACATGAAATTACTTTTGAAATTATGCTAATTTATAAAAGCAGAAAAATAAATAATCTTTGATTGAAACATAAAACGAGACGTTATTTGTTACATACAAAATGATAGAATAAAATATCGGTAATATGTCTATACTCGTGTCTACGGTAAAGCATAGGCCTTCGGCTTGTCTGGAGGTTAGGGGTTTGGAGTCGTTTGGTTAAAAAGCACAACCATTTAGCCTATTTGTTCTTTAGGGGTTTAGGGTTTAAGGCTCTTTAGTTCACATGTACAGGCTACAAAGATCACACATTTGTAAACAAGTTTTTTTGAAAGTTAAAATTTTTTTTCGACATTTTCGTCCACCACATTGGTTTCGCCATTTTGTATTTTTAAAATCTGATATCAGATTTGTAAAGAGCGATCTCGAAAACCCCTATATACAAACCTTCTACAAAATATTATGGATTGAAGTATACTTATAGTTATTTTGTGTTAGGGGTGGTTTACCCCCCTAAGGGGAAGTATCTATGAAAAAACCGAAAAACTTAATTTGTTTATTATAGATGTTTACAAATTTTTTCCAATTTTTTTTAGTCGGTTTAAACATTTTTATTATAAAATTATGCCAAAAAATATATGTTTTCAACCCCTAAAAAATAGGGGATGCTACCCTTACTCTTCAAATCACCATGAAATACTTGCTCTTTTTGTAAGAAATAACCTCCAATTTGTTTCATTGAAAAATATTAATTTTAAGCCGAGATATTAAAAAAAAACGCTTTTTGGGGGTTAACTTTAGGGGAGGTTTTTATCCCTTAAAAGTGAAAATTAGCCGATAAAAAAAAATTCGTGTCTCTTATTTTTTTATGTTCTACAACATATATGAAAATCATCAAAATCGGTGAGTTCGGGTTGGGTACCTTTCCTTGTGAGTGCTGTGGCCAGTGCAGAAGCCTGTTTGAAAGTTGTCTAGTAAGAGCCTTAATTCAAGGTATTGTGAGACTTGCCTGTGCACCAGCCACTCCAGGGCCTTGGAGAGAAAGCAGAGAAGTGAAATCGGACGGTAGTCAGTCAGGGCTGTTGGTGAACTAACTTTGTTGAGTGCACGCACAAGCGACAATTTCCAGGCAGATGGGAAACAGGGTTCGCTCAGAGACAGGTTGAAAATATGACTTAGTAGGGGTGCGAGAACTGGCAATGCTTTTGAGATGACAATCTGAGAGATTCCGTCGCTTCCCCTGGCCTGAGTGTCGAAGTGTGATACTGCAGCCAGCACATCCGATTCCGTTATGGTGCTGAACTCGAAATGCTCCGAGAGGTCAAGATTTTCCAGAGTGAGAAGACAATCCCCAACAGCAGGAGCTAACGGATCATTGGAGATCGAGCTGAAATGCTTGTTGAGTTCATCTGTGCTGAAACGAGATGGTGAAGGGGCCTTGGTGGCAGAAATTCCAAGTTTCTCCAGCTCTCTCCAGATCTCGGCAACATCAGTCAAGGTTGTGAATAGTAATAATGCAGCCTGGCTTCCTCGACTTGTTTGTGTGCATTGTATCTAGCTAGCCTATATATGCGGAGATCCGAATCAAGCCTGGAGTCCCTGAAACGCCTGTAAAGTCTATCTCTCTCAGATACAAGGTCACGAAGAGCCGTGGTGAACCACGGGTGACGTTGTCTTCTTGGTGTCACAGTCCGTAATGGGGCGAGATGATTAATGGCGTTAGTGAGGTTAGCGTTAAGTGTAGATATGGATTCATCGAGTGATGAAGAGGTGAAGGATGATGATGACCAGTCACATGCGCTAAGAAAGTCCCTTAGCTTCTCGGCGCTGATTCCTTTAAAGTTTCTGTAAGAGTAGGTATTAGGTACGTATCGTGGAATCTGTACGTCTAGAGTGGCCGTGATAAGGTCATGTTGATGAAAGGTGAGTTTGAGAGAGAGAGAGAGAGAGAGAGAGAGAGAGAGAGAGAGAGAGAGAGAGAGAGAGAGAGAGAGAGAGAGAGAGAGAGAGCTAGATTATTATTAAGTATAGAAAAATTGTATTAAGTTTATACTTTTTATTAGTCATTTTAGAGCTACATACCCCTACGGGTAACTTTTATCATTGGCAACAAAGCGACGTTTAGAGTAGACAGGTTCACAGACTTTACATTCCGAGCGTGTGACCAAATAACGCAACGCTGTACGTCTAATTGCATCCAACAAACAAATGTCGGTGGTATTTCGCCACTCACAAGTTTACGCACACATTCAACATTAATCTTTTCGGATGCTGATGCATTCAATAGGATACCTTTGATCTTACATACACACGATTCACAGCCGTCAGGTGTTAGATACTTATAGGCATAAAATTTTGTTTCGCCGGAGACAAAGGATGTAATGTATGTGCCTAACCCATAGCCCGCCAACTCGTCAGTGAAGTGCCCTAAAAATGGTCCCGTTGACGGCTTATACTCGCATCCATTCTTTTGGCTCACATACACTATGGAATCTGTGTCATAGTACAGCACGCGTTCTCGTAGTGGCTCGAGCTCGGAGGAAAGCTTGAGCCGAGCCAGAGCAGTAGTGTAAGCAGCGATAACCATGTTGTACTGTGGTGACGGCTCAATTTTAGCATCCTTGTCATTATTTACCCAATTAACGTAGAGGATTTCATCGTTGGCCGGCAGTATAGAATTAACAACTTTATCGGGGCTAGTTAGTAGCTCGAATAATCTATTACTACCTCAGTTTTTGTCATGTTTTCGCGTTGCCCAAACTTGTCTCACAACGACTTAAGACATAGCTTTGCCACGGAGCGTAGACCAACATTAAATATTATCCGACTTTTGTCGAGTTTTATGCCCTCCTCTTGCTCAAACTTCTAAATATAGCGATCTATTACTTGCTCATCATTATTTCTACACTCTGGTGGGTATCCAGAAGCATAGGTCTTTTCCGCGAAGAATTTATAAATGTACTCGTGAAAGAGACCACCTTTACACAACCGCTTGTCGAATTGTGTAATTTTATACGACCATATTTCAAATACCTTAGTAATTACGTCACTAAATTTCACGGCTTTTTTAAGCTTGTTGGCCACCCAGGTACCGACAAAAACGCGCGCGTTCACTTCTTCGTGTTTACAGTCTTCCTGACACATGGGCTCGGCACACGATTTACATAGTGGAAATAGGGTAATCAAAATTTCTCGTCGGTAACACCTCGCACATCAGCAGACCGTCAATCTGGCTGATGTCGTTGTTGGGGCCAACTACACACGCACACTTAATTTCACCCACATAAAGTTTAGGATGGCCGACGGGATAGCGACCATGTTTGCAGATGTACGGGTATAATGAGCATCCAACAACATATTAAATTTTTTTATTCTCGCGAATATCGTATGATTTTATCGTTTTACTTGTGCGACCACCGAAAAAAGCATCTCGCGGATTAAGTGGTGTATGCCAGTCTTTTGTGACCTCTTTTATATACGTCATCATCTGCTCGATGTCGCTGTACTCGCGATCAAAATCACACTCCCACTTCTCAATAAGACGATACCCGTGCCACCGAATTTTTCCCGAAACTCTAAGTATTCTCTCGTACTGCTCGTCCATACTTTCGCTATTCACGATTGACATATCATGACCATGCCAATAACACCCGTGGAACTGAAGTACGATTCTCATTGTTTTCTAACACGCAAAATCCATCTACCACATTCGCAAGGCGAGACCGCACGAGCACGGAGCGCGGCAGCCGGCAAGCGACTCGGCGACGACGCGCCAGGTGGTTAAACTTGAAATGTATGATGTCACTGATTCGGACTATGTAGATTTATATTAGTAGTATATGGGCTGGTATGGAGAGACTGGGCGTGGCCTAGAGTGACGTCACCAGTCCCGTGGCTGGCGCCAGTTGTTTATGTAAACAGAGGCCCATGTTTATATCAACAGTAGCTGATAAGGTTAATAAACATGATTTACGACCACTACTGTCATAAACAAAAAGTCGGTCATCGATGGGTGACTTTTATTTGTTTATTAATAAATAATTATAAATAATTTTTAAACAAAAGCTATATCACGCATACGATGCCAGCCCTCCCCCTTTTACCCCAAGCAGACCCGAGCGCGACTCTCTCTCTCTCTTCATCTTCATTGTCTTCGCCTGCACCCGCATCTTCCAAGGTAACTCTGTCCGAGGGACGCAAAGTTCATCAGGGCCTTCATAGATGAAAACTCCCTTCAGTCGGTTCCATATGGTGCCACGCACCACAAGCCGGAATCTGACACCTGGCTTGATCTCTGCCTAATCGACGAGCAGGATCGCCTGCTTGCGCACTGGAAGACTGACACACCTTTCATAAACGGACACAACCTTATAACAGCCACACTCGTCGTACAGATGCCACGACACGTACCTCTAACTTATACTTACAGAAACTACAAAGGCATCTGTGCCGAGAAGCTAAGGGACTTCCTCGGTGCGTGCGACTGGTCATTGCTCGCCACGTCATCACTAAACGACTGCATCACATTACTAAACACTAACCTAACAAACGCTATAAATCATCTCGCCCCATTACGTACAGTGATCCCAAGACCAAAACGTCACCCGTGGTTTACCACGGCTCTTCGTGACCTCTTGAAAGAACGGGACCGACTCTATCGTCGCTTCCGCAGATCACGTCTCCCTTTGGACTTGTTCCTTTACAGACTTGCCAGGGATGACGCTCATAGACAGGTTGAGGATGCCAGGCTGAACTATTATCATTCACGGCTGTCATCCCTGACTGACGTCGGCGAGATCTAGAGAGAGCTTGAGAGACTTGGAATCACCACCTCCAAAGAAAAACCACCTTCTCGCTTCTCCATTGAAGACCTCAACAAGCATTTCAGCGGTGTGTCCACCGATCCGCTAACCCCCGCTGTTGAGGATTATCTGCGCAAGCTCGAGAGTCAGAACAGCCCCGAACATTTCAATTTTAGGGAGATAACGAATCGGACGTAGCAGCCGCGATCATTCACTTTGACTCCTAGGCAAGTGGCAGTGATGGCATCCCACAGGTTGTAATTCATAAGGCACTGCGAGTATTGTCGCTCCCATCCTCTGTCATATTTTCAACCTGTCGTTGAGCGAACCCTGTTTCCCATCTGCCTGGAAAAAGTCACTAGTGCTCGCGCTAAACAAAGTCAGTTCTCCAACAGCATTAACTGACTATCATCCGATCTCCCTACTATGCTTTCTGTCCAAAGCTCTGGAGTGGCTAGTTCACAGGCAAATCTCTGAACATCTTGAATCGAGGCTCTGCCTTGATAATCTTCAAACTGGTTTCCGCTCCGAACACAGTACACAATCAGGCCTTATCAAGCTGACCGACGATGTCAGGCTCGGGATCAACAAAAATATGGTAACACTCCTGCTTCTTTTCGATTTTAGTAAGGCGTTTGACACTGTGTGACACGTCAAGCTACTCAGCAAGCTAACCTCTTTCGGCTTCGCTAAGCAAGTCATCCGCTGGCTCGCCTCATACCTAACAGGCAGAGAGTAGGCTGTCATTGGTGACAATGGGGAACTTTCCACCTTTCGCCCACTCAACACTGGGGTACCGCAGGGATCCGTCCTGGGTCCTCTGCTGTTCTCGTTGTACATCAATGATATCAGCTTCTGCCTCGACTCCGATATATCTCATCTCATATATGCGGATGACTTGCAGATTTACAGCCAATGCCGCCTGGAGGAGCTCGACTCCTGTTCCGAGAGGATGACTGTTAACGCCGACAGGATTTCAGGCTGGGCTGCACAGAATCATTTAAAAATAAACGTTCGCAAAATGCAGGCAATCGTCCTGGGCTCTCCCTACTACATAAACGCTTTGCCAACTTTTGCTAATACCTATATCAATATAGGGGGAGCCCGGGTCGAATACCAATCAACTGTGCGCAGTCTAGGGTTGGTGCTCGACTCTAAGTTAACCTGGAAAGAACACGTCACACAATTGTGTAAACGTGCCCATTCACTAATGTACAGACTCAATTTTTTTAGAAAGAGCACTGATCATCGACTGCGCAAGCACCTTGTGCAAGCATTATTATTCCCTATCATTGACTACTGTTCACTAGTGTACTGCGACCTGACTCAAGAACTAGACACAAAACTACAGAGACTGGTAAACGTGGGAATCCGTTACATCTATGGTGTAAGAAGGGACGAGCACATCTCCCCCTACAGGCGTGAGTTGCAGTGGCTCACCACCACTGGACGTCGAAAATACTTCATGGCCTGCTTCTTAAGGAAGCTCTTTAACACTGCCACTGCAGCCTATATCATGGCCTTTTTCGACTTCCATGTTGCACTCCGCCCTGTGAGGGGGGAGGTGACCCCCCTGGACATACCTCCCTTCGCCACAGAAACGCTGCGGAATTCATTTCAGGTCAGCGCCTCATATCTCTGGAACGCTCTACCATCTCATCTGCGGAACACAAACTCTGTCACACTTTTTAAAACACTGGCTAAACGCCACATCTTGGCTCAGGACAACATCGAGTCCTAGTCGACTCTCTCTCACTCTCCACATACAGCTCGCATCTTCCCATCTCGCCCTCATCACATCACATTCTATTGCACGTTCCATCTCACACACATCTATCACCCAAACTAAATTAAAAACACTATATATAGAAATTACTAAAATGTAAATATTGTACAATATAATGTACAGAAAAATAAAATAAATTAATCTAAATCTAAAATCTCTCTCTCTCTTTCGCTGTCTACTCCATACCGGCCCCGAGCTCGAACGCACGTGCGCGACTCTCGCTATACCAGCCCGTAGCCCCCCTCTCCTTTTACACTATAGTAGCCCCGAGCTCTGACGCGGTGGCTCTCTCTCTCTCTCTCTCTCTCTCTCTCTCTATCTCTCTTTCCCCTCTCTACGCCATACTCGCGCGCTACCTGTCTCTCGCGTATACCTGCTGTTTGGCTTTTATTGCCCTAGCGCCGACTCTGATACTTTCTGCGCAGTAAAGAGAGAGATTGTTCCACGTATATAATTTATATGGTGGCCCTGAAAAGGGCCGACTGTTTTTTAAAATATATTGTTATATCCGAGTCAGTTCACACAAATAAGTACACACTATTTATAAAAGAACACACAAACTCAGACTCTTTATTTAATACGTAGAATACGTCTAGGTATTTTGTAATAATTTTTATGAGAAATTTGACTCGGATGTTAGCAAATATTTTATAGGTCTTGAGCTGAAAATTTTAACAGGTACTGTAATTTAATTCTAAACATTTGAAAAAATATTTGTGCAAAACTCCAGATATGTAGCTTCATGGATTTGGATATCGGCTATTAAAATTATATGGCTTTTATTTACTAGTTTATATTTACTTAAGCTACCAACATAACTTTGTAAGATGTAAAATAATGTTAAGTATGATTTAATTAAAAAATAATCAACAATACAAGCCTTCATTAATAAATCATTTTCTTCTTATATTGAATAAGTGTTATTATACTATATGATATTAACTTCAAAAGGTTAAGTATACATGCAAAGCGCTTTATATGTATATAAGCGAAACTGGTTAGTTTGTATAAGTAGTTTTCATCTTAGAAAATATGCCAGCCAGATTGGTTAACATTTTACTAGGAAAATATCAAGACAATAAAAAGTTATCTTGTCAAAAATATTTACATCAAATTTTACATAAAATTTTATGTAAAGATTTTAAACCACTTAATGTAATATTTCACATAAAATTTTACATATTGATCTTTACGTACAATTTTATTTAAAATTTTACGTAAAGTTTTACAATTTAATTGATTTATATAAAATTGTACACGTAAAAGTTCTAAATTATTAGATAAAATTTGATGTAAAATTCGGTGTAAATATTTTTAAGAAAGTATTATTATTAAAAAATGTTGTAATATACCAGAGAGATAGTTAAATGTAAAATTTCATAAAATTTATGCACTGATTAAGTTTTTTTTATGAAATTATACAATTAAAATAGAAATCTAAATTAAATATATAAGTTTTTGTGGGAAATTTGAATTTTAATCTATCAATAATTTTGTGTTTATATTGTAATATCAATTCTTTCAGAGTATATGGAACTCAAAAATGTTAAAAAATGTACAAATTTATGTGGAATAATAATAAAGACATTATTATTTTAAGCAACGTTTTCGAGGAGTTGTAAAGATTGCAGGACAATCTTCGCCAACAAGGAGAAACGTTGCGTGAATTGCAGCAAAATAATCGAGGTGAATTCAATAAACAACAATAATTATATAACTTGTAACTTATAACTACATGTATTTAAATAAAAAATAAAAATAAAAAAAGTTTTTTTTTAATATATACGCAGAATGCGGTTATCTTCAAAAATGGTCAAAAATGTTTTTTTAGATCTATATGTTGAATGCTAAGCACTCTACAAAAAAAGTTAAATTAAGAAGTTGTAGATCTTTGAAAAATACAACTATTTTCTATTGACATGATATCATGAAAATGCTTATAACTCAAGTTCGTAACTAATCGGTTTCCTGTAGCAAAAAAAAATCAATTATTTATCATAATACTTTGCGGCTCTACGCTCTATATGAAAATGTTGAAGATAAAAGTTGTAGTTATTCTTAAAACACGGCCTTTTACGGTGACAAACTTGCTTACTTTCTATTTATCATTTTCTTTAAGTTGCAATTTGTTAGTTCGCAATGGCCAGTGCAATTGTTGAAATTGTTGAGTTAATGAAATATATCAATCGGGGAAGTAGAGCATTTGAAGAAGATTGCAGTATCTTAAATTCTAATTATATTCTATTATGTGGGCTTTGTAGTAATTCAATGTGTGATGTTGCGCTTTTTATAACTGATTCCGGTGAGGCAAACAATCAGTTTACACTAGTTTTTACTTCAATCTCCGTACCGCGGACTTTTACATCTACAGAAGGGGACAACGTGTAGGTCTAGGAACAGGTATGCCTGGCGTGGCAGAGGTGTTGAAATAAAGTTTATTACACAATGTTTATTCTGAATAACAATAATCGTATATTCTGCAACCGCCAGTATGGATCAGACTTAGTCTGATTACAAGTTACCCGTAATAATTCAGCTTTGAACTCGGTGCGTGACGTTATTCGATGATGAACGAACTCACCAAAATAAACATGATAATCCCCGGTTACTGGTTTGACGAACAAATAACGTACTTTTACTAGGAAAACAACCAAGACCAACCGTGCTTCCGTGACTCTAAATTCCGTATTTAAATCGCCCAAAATGGCGTCGGCGTCGCGATCAAATGACGCGGCGTCCGTCAAGATGGCGTTCGGTCGTTATAGTTGCCCTCTGGAAATCGCTGGTGTTTATTCGCTCGTTGTCGTCTTTCCCGCAGTGGGAATATTTGCGGAAAAGCGCGAAAATCTCCTAAAACGTCGCGAAAACCACCGCAATAAGGGATACTTCGGTGGCGGTACGAACAACGGTTATTCGTAAGGCGAAACCGCGACATACTTTTCTAAACGAATTTTTTGCGCTCAAATTCACTATATATATTGAATATACTATATTCTACACTACACCTAGCCTAAATTTCTTAAAATCCTTATATTACACTTCATACTTCTCTAAACGAACTTTTTGCGCTCAAATTCACTATATATACTGAATATACTATTTCTACACAACGCCTAGACTAAATTTTCAAAATAACCTTATATTACACATACTTGCTCATACTTGCTTGAACTAACTTTTTTCACTTTAACTCTACACCATGCCTAGACTAAATTTTCAAAATGTTTTAACTCTACATCCTTTTACCTTTTTTCTGACTAAACCTTCTCTTTCTTCTATCTTCCTGAATCTTGTAACCTTTCTTATCACTTCTTTTTTTTTTTAAAGTACACGCATAATCACCATATATTATTGCACAGTCCGTATCCTGTAATCCTGTGAACGGTAGAGGCTTGTCAACCACTACTATATCATGTCGTACACATAATGTGTGCTGCCTTGCTACGGCTGACAGCAGCAAGTCACTTATATTGCTTTTATCAATATATATATATATATATATATATATATATATATATATATATATATATATATATATATATATATATGTATATACATTTAATATTTGCATGTTACTTAAAATTTTGAATTGATGAAGTTTTTATTATATTCTTGCGTCCACTAAACACTTACATATGTGTAGATGTGTACATAAATATACAACTACCGCATATAAACACAAAATCTAAAATGATAAATCTTTAATCTTGCTTGCTCTGAATATAATAATATGCCTCAGAATTATAAAAATACATATAAATTATAAAAATATAAATCATTATCTCAATAATATATGGTTACTGCATCAAAGAATCGCCTTCTTAAACAAATATTGAACAACCCTACTGAAAAAAATCAGATGACAATCAACTGATAATCAGCTGATAATCATGCCAAAACGTCAGCTGATTATCAGGTGATTTTGGCTCATTATTTTTAATAAAGCTGATAGTTATAAATATGCGTTTATGTGAGATAAAATGTTGATGATAATCAGGTGATAATCAGGTGATAATCAGGTGATAATCATTCAAAATTTGTAACCTTTAATATATTTATTATAAGTTGTTTAAAATAAGTAAAATTTATAAATTTCAAATAATGAGGGCCAGTATTGGTATTACCATCAGGATGATAACATGAAAACTCTGGCTGTGAGCTCAAATATTTTTGTTTTTCAATAATTTAATTTAAACAAATTTTTAATTGTTAAAAAATAAAAATTTTTGGCGTGATTATCAGTTGATTGTCATCTGATTTTTTTTCAGTAGGGAAGATACTTTTACTAAATTGTAACTAGATTATACATAGCAAATTATAACAATCATAAATAACAATCATTATTGCATTGAAAAATTAATAATAATAATAATAAAAATTAAAATAAGAACAATATTTTAATCATAATTTTAACCGTAAACAAATTTTTATGCAATTTTTGACTATAATGAAATATCAATGACATATTATACTTTGCAATAAAATGCAACAAAATCATTTATATACAAGATAAACAATAATTTTAATAAATGAAAAATAATATACTTTACCAGTCAAGAGGCTGGTAGTAAAATTCATCTGCTACAAACATTATAAGCATTGAAGAACCTGCAACAATAAAATAAATTCCACAAAGTAAATGTTTAATAGAAAAAATTTTAAGCAATAATTTTTGTTTTTAATTTATAATAAATTACTTATCTAATAATTCCATTGAAGTACTTTATTGAAAGCAGGATACACATTCCTGGAACACTTGTGCAATTTACCAAATTGTAATCATATTTGCACATATATCACTAATAATAAGAAAAAAATAATAACTATTCAACAATATGAGTATGCACCAACAATATATGTAATACAATTCACAATTTAAAATTGAAAAGTCAAAACAAACTAAAATTTAAAATACTAATTAAATATAGAGTGTAAACTTCAATATTAAAATTGAACAAACGATCCGAATCATAAACTACATAAATATTCGGGCGTCCAAGCAAAAGTGGCACACCTAGCGGTAGAATTTAGAAGTACTGAGAGTTATACCAAAACAATCAACAATGTAGCTACCTTAACAGATAAACTAATTGTTTAATCTGTCCCCACTGTTGTCATAAATCAGTGCAACCCAACTGTTCAATTGAATCTTTGTTTCTCCTAATAATATAGATAAATTGCTTTAAAAATTTCAATAAAATGCATCAATTTCCCATTTACTTGCTGATTTAGAAGTAAAAAAACACCTACAATTGCACTGCCCAGAATTTCCTGCCTGACAACTATAATGAGTGTTCAGAGTCTTACTGTTATCATTATTAGTGGTGATTTGAATATTTATTTCATGTGGGTAATCAGTTAGCGAACTAGAGTTTAATCACAAATCAAAGTATTTATCCACTTACACATTTTGAACATTTGCGACGTGTAGCCTGCTTCACTACACGTGTACACTAGTACTAAATTGTCTGCGCAATCAATGTTGTTCCCTGCTGCAATTTATCATGCAGCAGAGGAACAATAACATTGATTGTCGTCGCGCCGAGTAAAATAACCTCACCTGCTAGCCTCGTAGAGCATCGGTAACTCCCCTGCGGGCTTGGCAAATGAATATGCCCTGCACGGTACCGCCGCCGCGGTCCGTCAGGTGTTGTCGGGTACCGTTGTACCGACGCAGCCAGCACGCACCTGCTCCTGTACACACTAGGAGTCGCGTCGCGACACGAGTAAGCGGATTCGGGATGAGAACGGTGCGCGGCACAAGGCGGACTGACGAGTGCGCATCACGGCCGCGCATCTGTGAGCGTACCGCGGTAGCTCGGTGGGACGATCGAATGGGAGAGCGAGAGCGCGCGCGGAGAAAGGGGCTCGCGCGCGAAACCGAGTATCATCGCGGAGTCGGTGAGACTAGTGGGGGGAGCGCGCATATACCTCTAGCGCGCACCACTAACCGAGCCATACCACCGCACTGGCGCGGTCCAGTGCGCTAGTGGGAGTCCCGTGCACAGCGACTGCACGATGCCTTGAATATAACTTCAGACCTAGATACCGCGTCAGGACGATATGACATGTTCGCGCTGTCTCTTTCTCGCTCGTTAGACGCGGCCAGAAGGGAGCGTCCGTGCGTTTGACGCCGGCGGTGTCGCGCCGCCGTTAATTAATATAGGGGGCGCGGATTCGGGTTTTCCGGGAACGCGCAGGACTATTAGGGTGAACGAGACTTCCTTCTAGAACACAATATCCTCGACTAATAAAGGACGCACTTGCTACCACCAACCCCATTTCAACAGATCCAGAGCGAGAGATAGAGGAAGTCGCCGGACAGTAGGAAGAAGTCGGAGTCGAAGAAGAAGATTAAGTAAGTTGTTGTATATTCGGCACGAGGGCCACTAATTGTTGGTTGTGGATGTATTGGTTGGGGTACGCGACGCGGAACGAAATTACGTGTGTCGAGAACGAGAGAATACTCGTTTCGGGCCGTTGGGACGCGGTCGATCTAACTGGATCCCGCCATTTTAATAAATCGTCGACTAATTGGGTAGCGCCGCTGTTGATCGCCAAGCGATCCAGCTTCGAACAAGGGGAATTACTGAGCCGTTGTAGAGTCGATAAACGATCCAGTAATGGTCTCTGGTGTTGGGTAGCGCCGCTGTTGATCGCCAAGCGATCCAGCTTCATCAGGAAGAACCATCGAGCCGCTGTCGATCAACAGATCCAGCAATTAGGAGAACACTAAGTCGAGACGCCGTTGGCCTTTTAAGTCCGGCAACCCGAAATTCCCGTAAAATAGTTGCGTGGCATCGTCGAGCGGCTGTAGCGTTATCCTCTCAACGAGTAGTAGTCGCGGTTTCGCCTTACGAATAACCGTTGTTCGTACCGCCACCGAAGTATCCCTTATTGCGGTGGTTTTCGCGACGTTTTAGGAGATTTTCGCGCTTTTCCGCAAATATTCCCACTGCGGGAAAGACGACAACGAGCGAATAAATACCAGCGATTCCCAGAGGGCAACTATAACGACCGAACGCCATCTTGACGGACGCCGCGTCATTTGATCGCGACGACGACGCCATTTTGGGCGATTTAAATACGGAATTTAGAGTCATGGAAGCACGGTTGGTCTTGGTTGTTTTCCTAGTAAAAGTACGTTATTTGTTCGTCAAACCAGTAACCGGGGATTATCATGTTTATTTTGGTGAGTTCGTTCATCATCGAATAACATCACGCGCCGAGTTCAAAGCTTGCTGATAAAATTGCTGATAAAATATATAGTATACAATAATAACGCAATATGCCATTCTACTTCTGCAATTATATTTCAATTTAGGTATGTATACGGCACAGAGGGGACCTGCAATGTATAACTACCATTATTTATAAATTTTTATGTAAAGAAAAAATACAATTTTAAATAAATTTAAATTATCTTATTAGTACGATAACGTTTTATTAATTAAATTGATATTAAAAAAAAATTATTAATTTGTATTCCTAAAATTCAAGAAGTTTCATTGTATACTTTTTTTTCATAAACGATTAAGAAGTAAATTATACCTATATTTATTGCAGGCCCACCGTATACTTACCTAAATTGAAATATAATTGCAGAAGCAGAATGGCATATTGCGTTATTATTCTATACTATATATTTTATCAGCCAGTAGAAAAAAAAAGATTTGCTGAGACTCGTACTCGAACCCGAGTGCATAAGAATACCAAGCAACAACGTAGACCGCGCCGCCACAATCATCGTTGATGGAGAAAAACTGAAAGTAGCATATGTTTATCGGGAGGCTGGGGTGGCTTGTTAGTTTAATTTAGCTTTGTTTAAGCTTAAGCTTAACGTGTTTGTGTCGGTTTAACCATAATCCGTCTAAAAAATTAAAGTTTTTAATTATGAGGGTTGATTTCATAAAGACGATCATGGCCACTGACATTAAGGGCTTATATTAAAAAAACCTTTTTTTATTTTTATTTTTTATTTAAATACATGTAGTTATAAGTTACAAGTTATATAATTATTGTTGTTTATTGAATTCACCTCGATTATTTTGCTGCAATTCACGCAACGTTTCTCCTTGTTGGCGAAGATTGTCCTGCAATCTTTACAACTCCTCGAAAACGTTGCTTAAAATAATAATGTCTTTATTATTATTCCACATAAATTTGTACATTTTTTAACATTTTTGAGTTCCATATACTCTGAAAGAATTGATATTACAATATAAACACAAAATTATTGATAGATTAAAATTCAAATTTCCCACAAAAACTTATATATTTAATTTAGATTTCTATTTTAATTGTATAATTTCATAAAAAAAACTTAATCAGTGCATAAATTTTATGAAATTTTACATTTAACTATCTCTCTGGTATATTACAACATTTTTTAATAATAATACTTTCTTAAAAATATTTACACCGAATTTTACATCAAATTTTATCTAATAATTTAGAACTTTTACGTGTACAATTTTATATAAATCAATTAAATTGTAAAACTTTACGTAAAATTTTAAATAAAATTGTACGTAAAGATCAATATGTAAAATTTTATGTGAAATATTACATTAAGTGGTTTAAAATCTTTACATAAAATTTTATGTAAAATTTGATGTAAATATTTTTGACAAGATAACTTTTTATTGTCTTGATATTTTCCTAGTAAAATGTTAACCAATCTGGCTGGCATATTTTCTAAGATGAAAACTACTTATACAAACTAACCAGTTTCGCTTATATACATATAAAGCGCTTTGCATGTATACTTAACCTTTTCAAGTTAATATCATATAGTATAATAACACTTATTCAATATAAGAAGAAAATGATTTATTAATGAAGGCTTGTATTGTTGATTATTTTTTAAGTAAATCATACTTAACATTATTTTACATCTTACAAAGTTATGATGGTAGCTTAAGTAAATATAAACTAATAAATAAAAGCCATATAATTTTAATAGCCGATATCCAAATCCATTAACCTTTGCCATCTGCATTATATTGAAGCTACATATCTGGAGTTTTGCACGAATATTTTTTCAAATGTTTAGAATTAAATTACAGTACCTGTTAAAATTTTCAGCTCAAGACCTATAAAATATTTGCTAACAACCGAGTCAAATTTCTCATAAAAATTATTACAAAAGATCTACTAACTCTTACCAATTATATTTTTGGTTTCCAGTGTATTTTTACATTCAGAAGGATACAATAACTTTGTCTCTTTTCTCAATGCAATAATGAAAATCTTCACTTTTAAAAATTGCAATTGAATTTATCTCAAATAATAGACTTTTAATACCTGTACAAAAATACACACTTACATACAATTCTATGCACTTTTGTATATTTATATACATTTTTTTCTATACTAGAAATACTGCACGATTTTCACATTTCGCAATAAACCATAATATTCACATGAGTGTCCAAATAACAATTTAAAATATGTCATCTGAGATCAATTTAACTTTAAATTTCATTTCACTATCTATTTTATGTATATTTATGTATATGAGTTTTCGAATAAAAGTAAGTATCCTGTTCAAAACTTCTTGTAACTATTAAAAGTGAAAATACTTATTAATGCATTAAGAAAAGAGACAAAGTTATTATAACTTTCTGCATATAAAAATACACTAGAATTTAGAAATACAACTAGCTAGAAATAGTAGATCCTCTAAAAAAATGCTAACAAGAAATTTGACACGACAAATCCAAAATTTATCATAGGCCTCGATCTGAATATTCCAAAGAAGACAATTAAGTAAAAATTGTTACGGTAACTTATATTTGACTAATTTTACTAATCTATGTAAAAATTCAACCATCTAACTTTAATATAACGCAAATAAAATAATAACAATTGATCATCACCTTCACATAGCTTCCATTTACCTATTTCTTCTAACTTAAGTTATCAACATTACTTTTTAAGAGATAAACTAATTTTTTACGCTTTATTCTGCTGCACACTGACAGTTTAATACACCTATTAAAGTAATTCAAATTCATGCATATTCTCAGATTATAAATTTTTCTACTCCACTAATCCTATGAATATTAATTGACTTTTGATAATAATATTTTAATTCTTTTAAAAAGACAGTAACATTCTTATCAATGAAAATTAATAATTTATACTTCAAAAATATACTAATTGTCATAGTTATAAGACAAAAAATCACTATTCTCTTTTATAAAATCAAATTAATATCGAATATTACCAAATTTTGATAAAATACTTTAATCTGATTACAAAAATAATAAAGTAGTTACTCTTATTAGTATTCTCATCATAAAATTCTAAAGTAACCTTATTATTTCTAGTTATATCACATTTTAATTTTGTTATCTTATACAACTGTAGAGCTACAAAATATTTATATTATTTGAATAAAAACGAACAGATTAAATATTAAAAAAATATATATATAAAAATTCATATAATTAATTTTTCAATCACACATTTTTTAATAGAGTTGAAAAAATATTAAATAATCAATAAGAACTCTTATAACCCAATTATTGTTAATATTAACAATAACCAAATACCAAAATGGAAAAAAAATAATTCCAGATGGTAACTGCTTATTTAGAAGTTTTTCATTTGCATTATTTAATACTCAGGATCAACATGAACAAAGTAGAAATACAATTGTCGATTATGTATTTAACGATTGGGAAGAAGTACAATATACTCTGTCAGCAACCGATATTTTTTATAGATACAAAAATAAATATGATTATCGTCAGAGAATGAGTAGATTTGGTACAATGGGAACAGATTTTGAAATAGGAATGTTTGTGAGAATTTACTACAGAACTGTGTTTTTATATGAACTTGAAAATGGCCAAATAAATTTAATATTTAGAATCAATAACAATGAAAACAGTGACATAGATACTGTACAATTACTATTTTCAGGAGATAGAACTACAGGATACTTCGATTGTATAATAAATAATGTACCTATTAACACAACATCTTCAACTACTAATATTCGGCATACAAAACTTGAACAAATGATAGAAAAATCACAATTAATATCTGCAAATGAATTGAATATAAAATGCAAAAAAGTTAAATCAAAACATATTCTTGTTAAATCATTAAATGATGAAAAAGAACAAACAAATTTGAAGAAATAAATCTTACAAAAAATGATACAAATAACTGCGTAGAAGGCCAGATTTATTTTTAACACTATCAGCTGCAGAAACGCAATGGTTAGATCTCATTCGCATACTTGTAAAATTTTTAGAGAATAAAAATATAACAAATGAAGATGCCGAAAAATTGACTTGGCAAGAAAGAACTAAACTAATTCAATCAGATCCAGTTACATGTGCTAGATATTTTGATCATAAAATAAGATGTCTATTAAAAGTTTTAAAAGCAGAATCTGGACCGTTTAAAAATCATCCAATTGCAGACATGTATCACAGAATTGAATTTCAACATCGAGGAAGTCCTCATGTTCATGCCATGATTTGGTTAAAAAACGCACCAAAATACGAACCAAATAATACATTATCAAAATCTTTAGTTGAAAAATTTATTGATCAATATATTACATGTGATTCTAAAAATGAGCTAGTTAAAGATTTTATAAAATATCAAGGTCATAAACATGCAAAAAATAGTAAAAAAATTGTTAATGGTATACCAATATGCCGATATAACATGCCTGGATATCCAATGAGAAAAACTACCATCCTAGAACCACTTGAAAATTCTCAAAATAATAATAATAAAAAACAATTACAAGAACAATATGTAAATATCAGATAATACTTAGATGGTCTAAGTAAAAATATTACGCAATTCGATAACATAACATTTGACGAATTTTTAAACAATTTGTCTATATCAGAAGAGGAATACTTGAAAACTATACAATATCACATAAAACAACCAATACTTTTACTTAAACGTAATGTTTGTGACATAAGTACTAATGCTTATAACCCTACAATATTAAAATTACATCAGGTAAATATGGATTTACAAAGCATATTAACTCCATATGGTTGTGTATCTTACGTTGCCAACTACATTAATAAATCCCAGGAGGTATGGCAAGCACACTAAAACAATGCTGATTTAATTACAAAAGGAGATATGACAACTAAGCAGCAATTACGTACAATAGCTAATTGTTTTATAAATAAAAGTGAAATTTCAGCACAAGAAGTGATATATCATTTATTGTCCATGACATTATCAAATTGTACAAGAAATTCAATTTACTTAAATACATCTCCCGTAGTAGAACGTACAAAAGTCATAAAACAAAAATACGAACTGTATCAACTTGATCCAGATTCTACAGATATAATTGTACCAGGATTATTAGAACACTATCAACAACGGCCTTTAGCATTAGAAAATATTTGTTTGGCTGATTTCGCAGCTGAATATGATTACTTTAAAAGTAAACAAAATCGAATTGAAGACAACGACAACGACTTTAATAATGAAGATAATCCAGGTCATGAAAATAATGAAGAAACATATCTGACAAAAAGATTACCATTATTAGACTATTCCGGGTGTATAAAAAAGCGATCAAAAACAAAAATCATTAGATACAGAAAATATAATATACATCAAGATGAACCAAATTACTATCGAGAACAGTTAATGTTGTATAAACCATGGCGAGAAATTGAACCCGATATAATTAATGCTAAAATTTTGTATAATGATAATATAGATTTAATACAAGAAAATAGAAAAAAGTACGTGTACGAAATTGAAATAGATTATGATAACATTTTATAAAACATACAAATAGATGAAGAAAATGAAAATATTACTCATGATAACAGACCATCAGAATTTCTTATATTTGAAGCAGCTGAAAATGAAACTGATATAGCAATTGATATTCTGAATGACCCAGTAAAAAAGCAGAATGATTTATTGTTCCAAAACTCACGACAGACACGGAATACCGTGAATTAATCAAGAGCTTAAATAAAGAACAATACGAATATCATATAGATTTATTACACAAATTAAAAACGAAGAATCAACAATTCTTTGATTTTATAAGCGGAGGAGCAGGCGTTGGTAAAAGTAGATTAATTAAAGTTATCGTGCAAACATTACTTCGTTTTTTTATAAAAATGTATAAAGAAAAAGCAGATTCTTTATTTGTCTTACTTTGTGTACCTACCGGAAAAGCAGCGTTTAATATTGGAGGAATGACTCTTCATTCAGCATTCAGCTTACCAGTGAATCAAATTACGATGAACCATCTAAATACAGATACAGCGAATACGCTTGTTACAAAATTTAAACATTTAAAATTATTAATCATTGATGAAATAAGTATGACAGGTCGACGAATGTTTTCACAAGTGAACCAAAGATTACAGCAAATATTTAGATCTAATGAACTATTCGGCGGTGTATCACTTATAGCTTGTGGAGACTTCTATCAGTTAAAACCTGTTATGGATGGCTGGATTTCCAAACCACAAAACACAACTCTAGAAATCATACAAGGAGCTTACTTGTGGTCAAAGTTCAAAATCTATACTCTGAAAGAAATAATGCGCCAAAGAGATGATCAATTATTTGCTGAAGCACTAAATAATTTAGCAACAGCTTCAACAAGAACTATAGACGATGATTTATTTAAATCGCGACAAATAAATAATATTCAAAATATTATATACCAGAAAACTGTATAAGGTTATTTGGTACTAATAATGCAGTGAACCATTACAATAATACATTTTTAAATTCGTTAAACACAGAAGGATGTATCAGTGATTGTATTGACAACTGCATAGGAGAAGGAACTGCAGCTGCAAAAACAAAATTATTAGAAAATGCAAAAATGTTACCAGCTCAGAAAATGCAAGGATTATCAAACAAATTACTATTGAAAATAACAGCCAGATATATTTTGACCAATAATGTTGACACCGAAGATGGCTTAACCAATGGAGCAACTGAAAAATTAAAAAACATCCATTATGGATATTACGTTTGTATGAAAACCAAAAATAAAATAAACATGCCATTATAAGTTTATATTGAATTTGATGATGAGCATGTAGGAAAGAAAATGAGATCACAATATTTCGAAAAAATGAAAAGTGAGAATATTCCCATGAATTGGACACTAATTAATAGAGTTTCACGATCTGTTAATATAACAAAAACATCAGCGTTACAAATAAACAGAAATAAGTTTCCTTTACAACCAGCAGAAGCAATGACAATACATAAATCGCAAGGATCCACGTATAAAACTGTATTTGCAAATATTGATAATATCAAAGACAAAAGAATGCTATACGTAGCATTTAGTCGCTTCTGGACTATTTCTAAAAAACACCCTGATAAAGTTGAAAACGAAATGCATCGTTTGAATCATGAAAGTCCTTTATTACTTTCATTAAACTTTATAAAAAATCATAGAAATTTAAATACTATAACTTATATTTATCAAAATGTAAGAAGTTTGAATAAAAATATTGATTATATAAGATATGATAGAAATTTCATTAATAGCGATATAATATCACTTGTTGAAACATGGACATTAAGTAAAGACGTAATAGATATCGATGATTTTGAAATTATTTCTAGACAAAACTGTATAGGATCCATAAGGAAATCATATGGTTATGTAACATACTTTAACAAAAAAATTAACTACGAATCCATAAAATGTTTTTACGAAAGAACGATTTCTGTAAATAAATGTTATGTATCATTTACGGGAATTAACATCGATAGGTATAGCCTAATTACTGTTTATAAATCACCCAAATATTCATATTTTCATTTTACAATGAATTTAATAAATATTTTCGAAGAAATTAAAAAACAAATTACATCAGGTATTATTTTTATAGGAGATTTTAATATTATATTTTAATATTATGTCAAATCATGGTTTAAAATTAACAATATCAGAAGACTCTGTAACAACAGATTACTATACGACAATTGATTTGTGCTTTAGTAATATTCCTTTAAATGTTAACATTTTTGAAAGTATTTACAGTTATCACAAGCCATTATGGTTTGAATTACAAATAAATAATATGTGAATGAATAATTAAATTCGAATACAACAATTCTTTGATTTTAAAGTAGCCATTTTATTAATGATACGACCCAACGAGATGAATAATGAAATCATATTAATTACAATAATTGAATTATTCATATTTATATACTAGATAACATTTAAAATTCAAAAAGTAAAATCAACTGAATTTATAGCCCAAGCATTATTCCTTCGAAAAAAACAGGCTAAACTTGCCTGATATATGTTGCATTGCAGGATTTAAATATATATAGAATAAATTAGCAACTATAAATTCAGTTGATAATATTTTATATGATTTCATAAAAAAAATATATATTAGATTCTTATTTTAAAAATAAAATATAAAATGTATTAATCAATTAATAATAATTAAGATAAAATTTTAGTAATCAAACAAAATATATTTTATTTAATATACCATCCTGTAGTGCAACATTTATCAGGAATAGTTTAGTCTTTTTTTTTTAGCTGGAATAATGCTATTGCGAGAAAAGTCTCGTTGATTATTATTGTCTAATCGTATCATTAACGTTTACATTTCATATGTTATTATTATTACAATCCCTAAAATCTTTTATACACAAATCAATTGTCATTAAAATTTAACATTCTTTTTTACTGCAGTAAATCAATAAAATTATTCGAATGAAACGGAGTAGTTTTATTTAGATTGTGCAATTGACGAATCTGAAAAAATTAATCTGTTTCATAAGAATACGAATTTCTTCTATACAACATGTTCAGGTGTTGTATAATATCAACGTATACGTATGGTTTAGTGAGTGTATTGTTTATATAAAATATATATTTCTTGCAGCAAGGAAGGTCTTCGCCACGTCACAACCGGTAATCAGAACAGCAAAAAAAGACGATGTCGGGTGCGTTTTATTTAGAGTACGTACGTTCGTTTTTAACATGTGTAGTATATCTATATACATCAGTATGTACTACACATGTTAAAAACGAACGTACTTTCCTAAATCAAACGCACCCGTCTTCTTTCATCGTCAAGACTTACCCCATTACAGTTTATCAATAATATTTTAATATCTGCATACTTTATGTATGTGTATGCGCGCACGCGTGTGTGTATGTATGAATATGTGTATGTGTGTATTCATCGGCGAACCTTTAAATATCGGCGAGTGCCTTATGTGAAAAGCAAAGCGTTTCGCTTTTAGCGATTTTTCTTTTTACTAATACTCTCCACTCTCTTTTTGCTTTGATATACTCTTTCCTTCCCTTTCCCGACTTAATCGCTTTGCCCAACTTCTTTACCTCTGCTTTTTTAAGTCTGCATTCTTCATCCCACCAAGTGTTTTTCTTTCTTTTCTTACCGCCTACCCTTCTCCTTCTGACTGCTTTTTCCAATTTTCTTTTCAATCCCGACCATTCTGTTTCCTTCTTGCCTTTGCCTAATTCTTCTCTGAACTAACCTATGGCTTTTTCATTCCATATTGTTCTTTCTACGATTCCATCTTTCTCTTCTTCTGTTTTCCCGGGTAATTTCCCCAACTCTATCTCTATTGCGTTGTGGTCCGATTTTAGCCTATAAACGATGTTAATTTTGCCTACCCCTCTTTTTCCTTCCTCATTTTTTATCACATAATCTATCACTGAGCATCCTGCTCCTCCTATGTATGTATATTCTCCCGTTTCGTTTCCTTCGGTATTACCATTTAATATACAGAGTCCCATTTCTCTTGTTTTGTTTTAGAAGTTCTTCCCCATCTCTGTTTATCTTTTCATCTTTCGATTCCCTGTTCTCTTCTTCGTTACCTTCTTCGTCGAGTCCGCCTCCTTCCTGACCCGTTCTTGCATTCATATCTCCACACCAAATCAATTTCTCGTCCCTGGCGTTTTCCGTCATCCCCTATATCTCTTTAAAGTTTTCTTGTTTTTCCTCTCTTATGTATGTGGTACCTATCCACCATATATCTCTTTTCCCTAATATTCTCGTCCCTTTTTCGTTTGTCTTTTCTTCCATCCACTCTACTCTCTCTGTTTTTGTTCCCTGTTTTACCCCCATCACTACCCCCCCCCCCTTTCACTCTACCTCTTTCTCCCCCTTTCTTCGCATTTCTGACTCTGACTTCATAACCTCCTAATTTCTTATCCCAGTATTTTCCTTCTTTATATTCCAGCCACGTTTCCTGCAGAGATATTACATCAAACCCTTTTATATATCCCCAGGTCCTCTCATCTATACCTTTTATTCCCGCTACATTACAACTAATTATTCTTATGTTCCCTTCCTCCTCGCTTTTCTTCCTCTCCTGTCCTTTTCTTTCTCTATATTCCTATACTTTTTAGCCCTTTCTCTATTTTTCTGTTCATTTTTCCTCCAGTCCAATATATTTCTGCTCCCAGTTCTCGATCATCTTCTCCCTTTCTACCTTTTCCTTATCCATTTTCATACTCATCTTCTCCACTTTTTGTAGGATTATATCCATAGTGTACTTTAACGACCCGATTGCCTCTTCTTCCATCTTCTCTTTCTCATTTGGTGATCTTTTCACATCCCCTCCTTTTGCAAATGCGTTTCTTTCTTCTGCCTCTTCTCCAGTTCTTTCCTTCTTATTTTTCTTGACGTGTTCTTCTGGACTTCTCTCTTTTCTTTTGAGCCCTGTTTCTTCTTTACCTTTTAAGCTGCCCTCTAATTGTCTCTGCTTCAACGCATTCTCTATTCTTCCTCCCCTTCTCCCTCCTCTCGTTGAAGCTGCACTTTTTGAATTTCCCGCCTCTTCTATTGATTTCACTATACTGTGGCGTTCTAAATCCCTGTCCCTCTACTTCTGTTCCGTACTCCGTTCCGCCGATTACTCTCTCTCTCTCTCTCTCTCTCTCTCTCTCTCTCTCTCTCTCTCTCTCTCTCTCTCTCTCTCTCTCACTCTCCTTCCTAACCTCTCAACTTTGACTCCTTCTTTCTCACACCTCTATCTCACTACTCTGACCCGTTTTTTCACCGATTTTTTGTACCCTTCTCAGATGGGGCTTTTCTCTTCCTCCTCGCACCTACTCCCTCTCTCCCACCCCTCTAGTACCCACACTACAGCTTCTCAAATGCACACACCACTCTACACACTTCCTCTCACAATACGCTCCAATATGGCACTCTATGAAATTCATATATTAGATAATTTGTTTTCCAAATTACGTGCTGTATGTGGTTATCCCACTATAGGTTGCTGTCAAAAACAATTCCTAAATATTTAAAATTATTCGCTCCAGTTATGGCCTTCTCAGGAATCTTGACTTTTAGTTGGTTTGGTATACTTGAATACAGTTGTCAAAATTCATACAAGCCGTGTTTCATATATTTAAGGACAACTTGTTTACTACCAGCCACTCGGGTATCACACGCAAGAAATTATTCATAAATAATTCTAATTTGGGTTATGATCTAATTATCGCCAGTAGCTATTATATATTAGAACCTCCCGAGGAATGTCCATTTATATCATTCATATACAGTATAAAAAGTGGTACCTCAAAATATCTTTATTTTATCAAAAAACGTTATTGTAAATGGATTCTTATTAATATAAAGAGTTGACCAACGTAGTGAAGAAAATAAGTAGGAATATGGCAGAATAACTTCCGTATTTTTCTTGTTCCAGCTTATTTCTAAATGCGGCGTAATCTAACATAATGCAACAACCACATTTTTTCTAACGAAATCAATTTAAATTAAATAAATTATGAAGATTATTTAAGTTTATTTTCCGAAAAACATACTAAACAGATTATGTAATAGGTAATTGTTCTCAATAGTGATGCTGCCTTTGTAGGTTAGGTAGTCATAGTCATAGTTAGTTAGACGGAGGTGATCTGCGGCGGCTCCTGCACGGGAACGTGCCAGTCGAGCACTCAGGCGAAGCCCATTGTGCTGTGCCTCCTGTACCTAAAGAAATTACTTTATAAACCCTTGTTGACCTTATCTCCTCTAACCCCAACATGGGAACACCCCACACCCTCTGTCTTGAGCCCGCGAAAGCTGGGCATTCACACAGCAGGTGGTAGGTGGTCTCTGTTTCGTGCTCGCACCATCTGCAGCTCCCGGAGTCCCTTATTCCTAGGTTCCACAGGTGGTATCCTACCCTCCAAAGTCCCGTCAGCCAGTCAACGGCCAGTCTCAGCCTGTTCCTGCTTAAGCCCTTAATGGTCCGCAGCCACTCCTCGGGTATGCTGCCGCCCATCAGAGCCCTAGCCGGTCTTAGCCCTTTGGCGTTAGTCTATTTGTCGCTCAGTTGCGAGTTAAGCCAGACTTTGATTGCGCTGTTTACCTCGCAGGTATGAACAGCGACTGCGCACCTTCTTGCTCGAATGCCGTCCGCGTCACTACCCGCTAGCCTGTCTGCCTTTTTGTGCCCACCACGCCTGAATGTCCTGGTACCCACACTACTCTCAACGCGTTGTGCTTCACCAGTGATTCTAGCGCCTGTCGGCACCTTAGCACCTCTTTTTAAAATTTCTATTCAGAAAACACGCAAAAATTAAATAAATTGTGCACACATTTAAAAAAAAAACGTAGACGATCGGGATAAAAAAAATTAGTTTTTAAGTTTGTGCGAAAGGAGACTTCTCCCAAAATTTCAGCCCGATCGGTCAAAAATTACGTGAGATATCGCATCTCACACATTTTTCGATAACAAAACTATAAGGTACTTCCGTGTCGCGGTCGTGCCTAAAAATTAGAAAATAAAAACAAAGATTATAAAAACTGCAAAAAATGCATAGCAATGAACTAAAAATGGAACAAAAATATGTATAAATAGCGTGAAAAATTGGTTTCAGTGCTCATTCTGCTCTGAACTTTAAAAGCGGTAAATCGTAAATATTAGATATTTTAATCGATAAATTTTTTAGAATTTTCTAATTTATTTTTTCATTCAAAATATTTCAGTATCAGAAGCTAACTAAACGTTTGGAAGCAGCTGCGCACCAGCCATCTTTCGACGCTAGCATAGCTGTCATCATTGACTCAGGGGTCACCCGAGCCTGAAGGTACCGCTCGAGTCACTCTCGTTCCATTCAGCGAACAGTTGCAGAAGACATGCTCCGCATTTTCGTTTGCTTCCAAATACACTGGGCTATTTGAATTATCCTCTATCTTGAAACGGTGTAGGTAGGCTCGAAAGCACCCATGTCCGCTCAAAAACTGCGTAAGGTAGTAATTCACTTTCCCGTGTCATCTATTGGTCCAGCCAACAATACATGGTATGAGGCGGTGCGTCCCTCGCCCATTTCCACTGCTGTCCCATCGTCTTTGCCACTTAGCTAGGGTTTGTTCCTTTGCGGATTTCACTACGCAGGTTTTCTTTGTATATATTCTTTCGTTCTGTTGCTAGAAACTCAATAGGCGGCATACTTGAAATAACGCACACTGCATCTTCTGATACTGTTCGGTAGGCAGAAGCGACCCGTAATGCACTTCTCCTATAATCTGTTGACAGCTTTCGTGCATAAGATTTCACCAACATAGCGTCCGTCCATATTAGGGCACCGTATAACATAATTGATGTAGTTACACTGGCTAGGAGTAACCTTCAGCCCTGCGTTGGCTCACCTACATTTGGCATTAGTCGCGATCGTGCAGCACCGACTTTTGCTGCCTTATTGCTCGCCCTCTCAAGATGCTGCTTAAACGTTAGTCTGGCGTCTATGGTGATTCCCAGGTACTTAATGGTCGGCTGAGAGTTTATTTTGTGTCTGTCCACTGACAGCGTTATTGTCTCTATTTTCTTTTTACTGGATATGAGAATAGCCTCTGTTTTATGGCTAGCAAGCTCAAGTCCAGTCTGCTTTAGCCAATCGTGGATTATACTTACTGTGTCGTTAGCGATTTCCGTCACCTCTTCCTTTTGATTTGCTACTACCACTACTGCAATGTCATCTGCAAACCCTATAAATGTTGCACCTTCGGGTAGCTCTAGCCTAAGTGCGCCATCGTACATGATGTTCCACAATAGTGGGCCAAGCACTAACCCTTGTGGGACCCCTCCGGTTACTTGATAGGTTTTCGTGCCGTTCTCTGTGTCATACAAAAGGGTTGTGACTTTCAGGTAGTCAGACATAATCCTTCTTATATCTGCGGGTACCTCTTGTTTTCATAGTGCCTCCTGTATCTTGCCCTAGCTGGCTGAGTTGAACGCATTTTTAACATCCAGTGTAATAAAAGCACAGTACTTCTTGGATCCTTCTTTCCATCTTTTTCCTTCTGTTGCAGTTATAGCGGTGTCAACTACTAAGCTTATGGCATCAAGAGTGAAGCATTTTATCCTGAAGCCGTATTGATATTCTGCAAGTCCGCCTGGTTTTTCAATGACTTGGTCCATTAAAACGCCGATTATGCGCTCTAAGATGTTGCCTGGGGTGTCCAACATGCAGAGTGGTCTGCTTCTTCCAGTTCTTAGGAAACGTCCCTTGTTTAAGACATGAGTTGTACAAGTCCACAAAGACATCGGGGCGTGCCTGTATAGCTTGTTTCAATGTAATATTGGGTATGTCATCTAGGTATAGAACCTTGTTGTACCCGATTCTTTTGCATACAGCCAGTAATTCCTTTGTGGTGATTGCAGGAATGGTTTTGTCATTCGCCTCCGCTGCAGGAATAGCTGTTACTTCCAGTTGAAGGGAGAACAGTGTGGTCACAATACGATTCAGCAATTCCGGGCTTTTAGGAGGGGGGGTATAACCTCCCTTTATCTTCTTCATTACCACTTGGTACGGTCGCCCACAGGGGACCAGCTCAACCTCGTCCTGTAACTCTTTCAGGCACTGTCGTTTATTCTCTCGGATTTTCCTCTTGAGTATCCGTTTAGCATTCTTCATTTCTTTATTTAGGGCGTCTATTATTTCTTTACCACGACCAGTCTTGTAGTATTTCTTCCTAGCCCGCTGCTCCCGTCTTCTGGTTCGATGACACTCTTTGCGGGCCGCGTCGATTTCTTTATTCCACCAGTATACTGGCGGTCGTCTATTGTTGGGAGTTCTCCTTGGCATCGTTGCGTCGCAGGCTCGGGTAATATTTCCCATTACCTGCTCGACCTTATCATTCGCAGATCTAGATAGCTGTATTTCTTCTAGAGCCAGCAGGAATGTTTCCTTATCATAAACCTTCGTTTTGTAACCGACTCTTTTTGTCGTTGCCCTCCCGTTGGATCTCTGTTTTGATATTCTTATCTCTGTTATTATCGCTTGGTGGTCACTGTTTGCGTAATAATCGCTCACCATCCACGATCTAACTGAGCCAATCAGGCAGCTGCTGACAAACGTGAGTACTATGATAGACCCTGCGTCTCCTCTTTGAAATGTGTAAGAACATCCCTGGTTAACTAAGACCAAGTCAAGGAGGGCGAATGCTTCCAAAAGCGCTTGTCCTCTTCCGTTCGTCCTTTGGCTGCCATACTCTACTGCCCAGGAGTTGAAATCGCCTGCTATCAGTACCGGTTTTCTTCCTACAGCATCCTGTACTATTTGGTCCAACAGTTGTCTGAATTGTTCTATTGACGTGTTGGGTGAAGCATAGCAGCTGTAAATGTGCACGCCTGCGAACTTAGCGCGTACGAATCCTTCATTACATCTTGTCATTTTTTCCTGGAAAGTGGCGTCTCCGCATGCCCATATCGCCGCTTTACCAGTACTGTCTATATCCCACGATGGTTTGTCCAGGTTTCTGTGTTGTTCACAGACGATGACTATGTTGATTCCTGTCTCGCGGACATACTGGCTTAGTAGGTCCTATGCAGTCGCGCAGTGATTCATATTCAACTGCACTATTTTCAGTTTCTTTGTCTGTCAGTGGCTTCTACTGCAGCTCGGTAAACTGGACATGCATAGCTACTAGTGGCGTGGTCACTCTTCCCCCCTGAGCCTCCTTTGCAGAGTACACAGTTAGGTTAGTTCTTACACTCCTTTGCTTTTTGCCCATCTTTTTTACATTTAAAGCAATTCTTACTTCTGTCTTCAGTCAGTGTGCACTTTCTACCGATATGGCCAAAAGCTAGACATTTACAACACCTAAGCGGCTTGTTTTTGTGGTTAGCTACCCGGATCCTACAGTTGAACCATCCTATTCTGATCTTCTGTAGCTTAGTGATCTTAGCCGCTATCTGAGCTGGTACCCGTATCACTGGAATCTGCGTGTCACCATACGTCTTTTGCAGAGATCTTATCATAGAGACTTCTATGATGTTCTCCTCGCCAATTTCCTTCTGTAGTACTTCTAGTACCTCCTCTTTTGAGGTAAGCATGTCCAGATCTCTTACTTCAATGGTTTCTTCTTCCTGGAGTGCTTTTATTATGGCACCTTTCACTAGTACCGCTTTAATTGCTTCTTGGGAGCCTGAGGTTTTGACTTCTTTTGTACGTTGAAGCTCTATCAGAAGATCACCTGCAACTGTTCTGCGTATTTTATTTACGCTATTACCCAGTGTGTTAAGTGACGTAGCCGCTTTCATTTTGGACAAAATGTCTGCATAGCTCTTTCCTTCTGCAGCCTTGATGATTAAAGCATCCGGTCTATGAGATCTTGCCCGCTTCTGTTCATTCTTGCTGGCCCTGTTCTGGTTTGCAACGTCAGGGACACTTTTATCCTTTTTGCTTGCCTTTTTCTCCTTTTTCTTTGACTTCCTTGTGACGACTTCCTGCCACGCTGTCTTTTTAGCTTTAGGATCTGAGACTTGGGGTTACCTGGGTTTCCGTCACCTGTGTTCCTGGGCGCTGGCATTGCAGTAAGTTATCTTCTACGATGCAGAGATTTTTATAGCTCGCTCTTATGGATTAGGCAAGGTCTTTAATTTGCTTGTGCATATTGTGTCTGCCCCTGACATACTCCATCAGTTTATCGATTCTGCTACCAAGGCAATCCAAGTGCGCATTCCTGTGCATTATGCATGCAGCTCTCTTATCTCTGTCTGCATCAACCTCCATTTCCATATCACCTGCGTCTCTACATGCAGCAGTGGTCAAGTGATAAACCTCTGCGGCTTCTAGGTGAGTATGGCTACCCTCAAAATCCATGGATCCAGCGTCGACCACCGGAGCTTTCACCCGATCGGAATCGACGACGGGACTGGGCACTGTGGCTTGACCCGCTTGGGGTAGTAATGTTATTAACTCACTATCCGTGTTTGATTTATCTTCGGGGTTTCTTCCCCTAGCCTGTTTGGTCCGCGGAGCATATTTTATTTCTGCTCCACCCTTCGACCGGTTGAGGAGACCTCGACGCGCCGATGAGCTTTCCCCTATCCGCCACCCAGGGGACGCGCCACAACGGGGTATCGGCATCCCGTGCAGGCGTGTGTGTGTGCGTGTGTGTGTCTGTGTGTGTGAGAATGTAGACTGAGAAAAAAAATTAGATTTTAATCCGAGTTTATTTGTTTATTAATAATACACTTTGCGTTTAACAGGGTTGAAACTGTCAATCTTTCGATATAACAATGAGTAAATAAATATAATTACCTAAATTTTTATTTAACTAACTTTAACTGTTAATCTATTAAAATATAATTAGAGTTAAATATAAATTTAATAGTTGTAATAATCAAGTATAATAAATCATATCAAATATGCAATAGTTTAAAGTTAAGATTAGTAAATAATTAAAATAAATAAGAAATATGATTCTAAAATATACGCAATATGCATAAAATATCATAACAATGCAAGCACTGTCGGACCAATAGTTTTTTCGCAATTGCAATTTCATTTTTTTTAAGCATTTTTTTGTCGAGAGCCTTCTTGCTCTTTAAATGATCAGATTTTAATTCTAATACCAGCATTCAAAAGTATTTTTGATTTATGACTTTCTACAGTTTACACGTATACTTTTAAGAAAAAGATTTAAAATATTTTGGAAGTTAAGATTACTAGCAAAAAACGCTTGCTTTGCTCGCGATTAACAAATTAATTGTGATGATATTTAAGGGGATGTCGTCCCAAAAAACACTGTTTTTCTATTACATAAAACATTTTGAATAAAGTTTGCTAATGAAAAACCGAGTCTATGGCACCTATGGTAGTGTTAAGGTAGTTCACTTGGCCCAGTGGTGCTCAATTCGAGGTTGAATTAAAAAATTAATTTTTTTAAATATTATGCAGTGTTATCAAGGTGAAAACTCTAGAATTTTTAGTTTTGTATATTAAAATATTGATAGAAAGTGCTTAGAGCATCAAATATACTCAAAACTTAGAAAAGTGAGAAACACTGCGCGCATATACAGATATACTGATATCATGGAATTGAAATTTTCGATTGCTGTAACTTTTCAAAAAGCACCGCTTGCCCTATCAAATTTTTATATCCTTCATTCGTATTATGATTTCACATAGTTTTTGAAAAAGATGTAAGATTTATTTTCTTCGTAATTAAACAAACTGTACTCTAAATTTAGTCTTAGCCTATGCTTCCCATGTTAAAATACACAACTTTAAGACCCGATATCTTAAAAAATCATACCGCTTGGGGGGGGGGGGGGGTACAAAATTTTACCACGTTATAGAGGGCACTAAATAGGATATATTTACCAAATTGCAGCACTACCTTAAGTTTACTCAATCGTTCTACCGAAAACAAATTTCGATCGGACTTTTTGTTGTTCTAAAATCTTGGAAATACAAACAGATGTTTACGCGTATTTTGTCGTACTCATGCGATTGCAGCGCCAACCTTAAAATCTAATTTTACATAAAACTTTTTAAATAAAGCTTGCAAATGAAAAACCGAGTCTGTAGCGCTGTAGTGTTAAGTTTAATGAATCGTTCTACCGAAAGAAAAATTCGATCGAACTTTCTATTTTTCTAGGAGTTTGAAAATACAAAATACTCCGTGGTGGATTTGCGAAGCTTTTGTAATACATAATACGATATTTACTTTTATATTAAATGATAACGATATCTTTAATCCCTAACGAAAAATAAAAATGAAAACAAATAAAAAAAAACGTTATGAACGTTATGCAAATGATAGCAGAAAAATGTCGGAATTGAGACACAGATAACAGTAATCATTGGTTGTCTTTAGTAATATTTACTTTGCTAGATACTTCAGTTGGACTTTTTTAAGGTGTAAAAGGTATATTTTGCATGAAGTTCATAGGATTTTCCTATGGGTCGCTGGCGATTTTTGTATAATGAGTGCTCAGACGTTTTTCGTATTTCTCACTTGCCTCAAACCTGTCTATTTTGTTCAAAAAAAGCATGCGTTTATCAGGTATTATTTCTTAGTGCGTTCATGCAATATACCCAAGTTCGTTTTCTCCGTGTAAACTTTTCGCACTTGCTTCTATGAAATAGTTGTACAATGACTATACTATATTTTAAACCATCACTGAGCAAATGTATCTATATATACGTATATTTGATATTTTATCCCTCTGCATAACCTTAAATCTTAAGAAAATATGAATTGTTTTCACTTTAACTATATTAAACACTTGCACTGTAACTGTATATTATCATACTCATCACCATGTATATATACGTATACTTTTACTAATTTTTATACAAAGTGACCTTACATTACACTTCATACTTTTTAAAAAAACTTTTTGCACTCAAACTCTATATATATATTGAATATACTATATTCTACACGACGCCTAGCTTAAATATTTTAAAAAACCTTATATTACATGTCATACTTGATTGAATCAACTTTTTTACTCAAACTCACTATATATACTGAATATACGATATTCTGCACAACGCCTAGTCTAAATTTACAAAATATCCTTATTACACATACTTGCTCATACTTGCTTGAACTAACTTTTTTCACTTAAACTCTACACCATGCCTAGACTAAATTTTTAGAATGTTTTTAACCTACATCCTTGGTAGAAAATTTGCTCCATATCTGCGCAGAATCTGGCGAACTTTATCCTGGGTGGCCAGAATATCTTGGAGAATCTGGGCAAAATCTACTTCCAGTGGCGAAGGTACTCGGCCAGAATCTGGTGGCGAGCAAAATAATAGTAAGGATTTTGAAGTTATACATTAATTAAAACGAGTTTTCTCCTGGAGTTTCGATAGAATAATTAGTCGAAATTCGTTACTCGCGGGTTTTTGAGGTCGCAGAACACGAATATCGTGACGGCAACGCTCCTCGAGGTACCTGGTACCCGAGGTGGCCAGTATCAACGTCGTCTCCTAGAGTTTCACGGATAATTAATAATATATTTTGTCGAGACTCGCTAAATGGGGATTTTCTAGGTCGCTGAACACGAATGTAGCGACGACAACACTCCCCGAGGTACCTGGTGCCCAGGGTAGGCAGTATCAACGTCGTCTCCTAGAGTTTCATGGAAAATTAAAAACATATTTCGACGAGACTTGCTAATTGGGGGTTTTTGAGGTCGCAGAACACGAATATCGTACACGAAGACAGAATATATATATATATATATATATATATATATATATATATATATATATATATATATATATATATATATATATATATACATTTAATATTTGCATGTTACTTAAAATCTTGAATTGGTGAATTTTTTATTATACTCTTGCATCCACTAAACACTTACATATGTGTAGATGTGTATAACATACATATACAACTACCGCATATAAACACAAAGTCTAAAACGATAAATCTTTAATCTTCCTTGCTCTGAACGTAACACTATGCCTCATAATTATAAAAATACATATAAATTATAAAAATGTAAATCATTAACTCAATTATATATAGTTACTGCATTACAGAATCGACTTCTTAAACAAATATTGAACAAGATACATAAATAACAATCATTATTGCATTGAAAAATTAATAATAGTAATAATAAAAATTAGAATAAGAACAATATTTTAATTATAATTTTAACCGTAAACAAATTTTTATGCAATTTTTTACTATAAATAAATATCAATGACATCCCGGCTGAAAATAATCATATGATAATCATATGATACTTTCGACCGAATCCTCATATGAGAATCATATGAGTGTCGTATGATATATGGTAAATTCTCATAAAAATAAATAATCCTTCTACCCCTATTCGATACTTATTAATTATATCTTTCTTTGTACTGTTGATTTGTAAGTTGCATCGAGAATTTATTTTTTCATAGATATTACATTGAAAAAAATCCGGACTTGTGGAGATTTGAACCCTGAACCTCAAGATTATGAAGCAAGCATTTTACCACCGAGCCATTGTGATCTTTGATATTGTCGATTACTTTAGTAGAATGAAATAGTTATTATAACTTATGCGCCCTTGTATGTTTTAGTTATTATTACTCAATTACTATTAGTGTGTTTTAATAAAATAAACTCATTATAATTAATTAAAAATCAATAAAGCATACAAGTACGTGTTAGATAATATAATGACTATTTGATTTTACTAAAGTGATCGACATCAAAGATCACGATGGCTCGGTGGTAAAACGATTGCTTCATAATCTTGAGGTTCTGGGTTCAAATATCCACAAATCCAGAATTTTTTCAATTTAATATTTATGTAAAAATAAATTCTCGATGCAACTTACAAATCAGCAGTACAAAGAAAGATATATAATTAATAAGTATCAAGTAGTGGTAAAATAATTATTTATTTTTATGAGAATTTACGATATATCATACGACATTCATATGATTCTCATATGAGGATTCGGTCGAAAGTATCATATGATTATTATATGATTATTTTCAGCCAGGATTATACTTTGCAATAAAATGCAACAAAATCATTTATATACAAGATAAATAATAATTTTAATAAATTAAAAATAATATACTTTACTAGTCAAGAAGCTGATAGAAAAATTCATCTGCTACAAACATCAGAAACATTGAAGAACCTGCAACAATAGAATAAATTCCACAAACTAAATGCTTGATAAAAAAAGTTTTAAACAATAATTTTTGTTTTTAATTTATAATAAATCACTTATCTAATAATTCCATTAAAGTACTTTATTGAAGGCAGGATACGCATACGTGGAACACTTGTGCAATTCAACAAATTATATACATACTCTCACATATATCACTAATAATTAGAGAAAAATAATAACTATCAAACAATATTATTATGCACCAACAATATATGCGATATTATTTACAATTTAAAATTGAGCGATGTTTATACAAATAATACACGGGAAAAACATTTTATTTTACTTTTGTTGTATTTTGTAATATTACAATAATATATAACTGTATGAAATACAAAAAAAAATTTTATTTTCAAAATGTATCCCTATTTTTTACAAAATTAATACTTAATCAGATTATCAACAGCACACACGTATTCAACATCATGCACTCAGATAACAGCGCAAATTCGACTAATAGAAGCAGTTAGAATTACAGAACAATTTTGTGATATTCTTTCTATTTTTTTTTTTTATTTTTTACAATTGTTTGCAAAACTACACATAACTATTTTATGGCACAACGTATATTCTTTTCTGGAGTTACTATCTACAATGAAATTGTTAAGTTTTACAATTTTTCCATTATCAAGCATCGCAATTAAATTATTTAACCGGTCATTATCTTTAGTATCATATAAACACCCATTTTTAACCATCCTTCTGTACATCTGTGTACTTGTGCGTGACAATTCTGGTAACTCAAGAAATTATTCGTCTCCAACAACATCTTCTCTTCTACCAAAATATGTATATATGTACTTTCAAACGTAAATCGTAATCGTAAATCGTAATCTCAATACAATTGTATGAAATCATTCATCTTTGGACAAGTTCTCGTAGGATAATCATACTATGGTTCATATTTACAAATCGAACTATTTGTTGTGTTGCCCCTTTTGCACACCTTATAGCCCTTAATAAATTACGATTTTATGATTCAAAGGAGAAAGTGGAGATAGTCTACAGAGCTACCCAGTTAAGGACACTTTCGCCTAAGTGCAATAATTGATGAACATTAAAAGTCATCATTTTAGTAGAAAAAATAGATTCTGTCTGTGCCACAAACATATGTAATATTTCATCAGCATGATCGAGCTCGTAAAGAGTAATATTATCTTCCAGTAATATGTTTAAACTTTCAACCAAATGCATCCAGTGTTCTAGCTTCTGTTTGTTTAATACTTCCTGAAAAACTGGAACACTACTAAACAGAATAAAATGTTCCCATTCCCGAGCACTCCACTCGTCCCTGATGCTCAGAGGCCGAGTCAATCGTGAAATTTGAGATGGAAATTCAATGTGTTCGAGTGTTCTATCTAAAAGTTTTATTTCTTCTGCAGGGATAGAAGACAAAAATTCTTTGGTAAATTGTTTACCCACTCCTTCCTAAATGCAATGCATGTAATCCGGAACAAATCCCCGAATGATTTTAAATTTTTGTAAATTGATGAATGGCGATGGATATTTAATACCAAAAACAGGCATGTCTGGATCGACATTAAGCATTTAGTTTACCGTAGTCTTATCATCACGTGGATTTGGCGTGTATTCCATTGTCGGGTATCTCATGCTACCAAACATATATTTACCGCAATGTTCACACCAACTACATCCATACGTGCCATTGAATTGTTTTATTCCATGAACTGGAGCTCGAGCTATACTGTTCACACAACATACTAAATCATATAACTTAATTGAGTGTTCTTGATTGCTTATTGTATAACTGATCCCAACGGATGATAACACATTTGTTTTATCCACAAACGGGTCTAAAAACACACTCATTTCCGGTTTATTTCTATTAATTCATAACCCACAACACAACGAATTCTGTAATATATCTTGAATAGACAATTCATTTAACATTAAATAGATGGGCCAAATAGAATTGAGAAGATTTGAATGTAGGCACACCATCGGTATTAAAAATTGCAGTAACATAATTTTTTTTTTCGTCCTCTGGTAGGAAATTAACGTATTCACGGTAGAGCTTACCATTGTAAATGTCTGCAATACTAGTATTACAAAACTTTTCGCCATTCATAACACTGTCGTAATAATTTTCATAAATGTGTTATAAATCAGATATTGCTTCTGATGGATCAATAATTACAAAAAAACTTGAATTACAAGCTTTAGAGAGATCTACATCAACTTGACAAACAGGACAATTTTTAAATGTCTTTACTTCATCAAATTTGCCTATATACGATGAACATTCATGACATACTGCATAAAACTCAACATTGTCTTGACTATTTTAAAACTTATCAATCATGTATTTAGAATTTGGTAATATGGGTTCTGCGGAAATTTTATTAACAAATTTAAACAAATTTACTATTCCTGACATAGATAAACTATTGACCATACTATAATCCATTATTATAAATAATATCTAGGGCTCCTATTCATACAAGTCTTAATTTAAAAAAAAAACCATCACTCTATATATATTTTTTTAAATTTTTTGGTTTGTTTGATTCACATAAACTCTCACTGCATTCTTTGATAAAAAATCTGCCTCAGTGGTTAATAAATTACTAACCTGAAAATTATACATTCATAAAATTTTACTTTTGGATCTATCATGAAGTAACTAATTTTCGTGTGCCCTAAACCAGGATCTGCTAGTTTTTTTAGAAGCGATAAAAAATTAAATATAGCTTACTACTGGTTTTTTAGAAGAGTTTTGGACATCGACGAGATTTCTATCTTCCGGGCGATCAAAATTTATAGTTTGAATGTTTTTATTTATTTGGTCGACCAGGATCCTGAAAATATTGTACTCATTTGTAAAGAAAGCTGATAATTTGTTATGCTACAATGAAAAAGTTTGTTTTTTAGCAATAAAACAATTATTTTTTGATTTCAGAATTTCAGTTTTTAGACAATACGGATATAACTATTGGAAGAGAAAAACAGAAATTTAATGAATAGCGGTAAATAACCTAAATAAATTGTGAATTGTCGCGCGGGAAGCCCCTTAGGCGTAGATTCCCGCTTGTTCATGTTTTGTAATTCGAATAGGAAGAGGTATGGGAGAAAAATACAGAATTCGATTTGAGCGAAAACGAGAGATATTTAATACGCTCAGAATGAGAGGGGAAAGCCGTCCGGCATAAAACCCCTCTCGAAGATATCACAAGCTGCGGAACCAAGAAGTGTGGACTGTGAGTGTGTGTGTATCGTGTACTTGATCGACTCTCAAAGAGAGTTTTCACTTCGTGTCAGCGTCGCAGTTCCGCTGACTCAAGTCGGTAGCGCAGTTCTACCGACTTGCACGATTCGACGCGCGCGTAACCACGTTCACGGAACCGGTCGCGAGTCAAGCACGGCGTGCCAGCTGAGATAGAGCGAAAGAGAGAGAGAGAGAGAGAGAGAGAGAGAGAGAGAGATCAGCGGAAGCACCAGCACCACAACACTTCGGCGGACGTTTTCGTACGAGCAAAATTCGCAAGGTCGAAATCGATTTGTCGCTTAGCTAGACAGCGTGAGCTGTCAACGGCTTGGCGTCTTATCGAGCACTGAACTCGGCGCTCGTCCGACCGCGCGCGACACGAGGCCGGCGGCGCTGTCGGCGAGCGCAGCAAGTCGCGAAGTCGCTTACTCAACTCGAGCACGGGAGATGACGCAACGGGTTCTACGTCGACCTCGCGGAGTTCGCTCGACGCCGTTTTCACGGCGGAACTCTTCTCCTCGGGTCTCGACGGAACAAATTGGTATCCATGAAATGTTTTTTTGTATGGGTTTTTTAACTTTTATCTAACTATTCTAATTCACTTAACAATCCTTAGCCAGTAATTTAGGTCAAAGTTTGACAAAAATAATATGTCGCTTGCCCACAACTGATAAACGAACTCACCAGTGGATTTTATTTTTTACTGGACACGGACTGACTGAAAACTACTGATGTTTAACAGCGTTGTATAATATTACAATAAAAAATGTTATACTCACTTCAACCTCCATTGAGATACTTGTGGAATTTCCGTTTGTTCAGGAAAATTTGGTATTCGTTCATTGTTCAAGTTATGCACCTGTAATGAATTTACATAATGAAAAAAAAATATTAAAAAACATTCTACTGTATAAGTGTCAAAAATTGTAAAAAACAAGCCTAAGTATCTTTCATGCAAGAAATTTTGTTAATAATTCAAATACATAAAAATGTTTATGACGAATGGATTAATTTTATTCAACAAATAAAGAAAGGCAAAATAAAGTTTTTACTTTTTCAGTACGAGCGTATAAATATTTTTGTATTCAAAAGTATTCTGAAAATCCTTGCCCATTAACAATTAATTTATAAGTTTTTACATTGACAGTTCATACTAAGAAGTACTTTTTATTGCTCTAATATATAAGTTTGTAGATTTATTATTTGAATACAACAACAATCGTGAATATGTAAAATTATAAGTTAGAGTTAAAATTAATTTCGCATCAAGTATATAAATTAATTAGTATCTTAATATAAATAATTTAGTAATATTACGAGACTCGACTTTCAGAAAAAATTAAATTAAATTGAGTAAAGGTAAAGTAAATTGAGATAAAGGTTAATATTATGTCTGTATAAGTTAAACTAACCTGCTCATGTTCAGTGTCATTGACTTTTTATCTAAAACTATGCAGTGTCGATCGACAAATAGCTTCATCCCCAAATTGATGAAACATCTTATATTCATCTCTTATTTTTAAGAAATAATTTAACGCCTCTTATGCAATTTCTGTTATACAATTTATAACTGCTTTATAGTAAATTGTATAGCACTGGGGTGGCGCACATACACACACACGCACACGCGCGCGCACATACACGCTTCACACGCACGCGCACGCGAAGACTCCAGTGTTCGTGCCTCGAACGATGCGGCCCGGATTAGTACTCGGTTTTTCCGGCCCGGCCGAGCGCATTAGGACAGATAAGTCCTCCGCATGGAGGAAGCAGTAAAACGCACGGGCCCGCGCTCGAACCTTTTATTGCGGTCACCCGCACCTTGATGCGGGCGGCTAAAGCTTGCCGACGCGGGGAATCCCCCTTGGGCCAGCCACCTCCGCAATCGACGCGCTATCCGGACCGCGCGCGCTCCATCCCTGCCAATCCGATCAGCGATCGGTACAGGAGGCAGAACGATCGAGACGGTCGACGGCCGACGCTGGAGCCGACCAAGACAGTTCAAATGGAGACAGGAGATGAGTCGCATGACATCCAGTCCTTGTCACGCGAATATCAACAGCGAATAAACACACACTTCCAAACACCAAGTTCTGCGTTAGTCACGATTTCTTCACTTCACATTCTCCTTCACTCTCCTGCGCAACCTCACTCGCAAAGTGGTGACCTCGGCGTGATCCGGCAGTGCGACGCACGTAAACGCACATCCACCGGACGAATCCAATTGGCGAGCATCGGCGCGAAAAGTGATACGAGTTCAGTTAAAAACGCCAAAATGACGGAATCAGCGACGCAGAATGCCTCGAACACCGAAGCGCAGCAGCAGTCGGTCACTGATTTCCTGCTGAAAGTCAGCCGGATTGCCTTTCGCGCACCTCCACATGTGCCAAACGAGCCCGAGATGTGGTTTAGCCAGTTGGAGCGCAGTTTCACCAGCGCAGGAATTTCCGGTGAAGCCAGCAAATTTAGCTACCTCTGTTGCAGCTTGGATCCGCGGTACTCAGTGGTCATCAAGAACCTGATCATCATTCCACCGGCTGAGACGCCTTACACGACGACGAAGGAGGAACTTCTTAAGCGACTGAAAGTGTCTCAAGATGCCAAGTGCTCGGCGACCGTAAGCCTTCGGAATTTCTACGACATTTGCGAGTCTCTACTACGCACGCTGTAGCTCGGGCGTTTGTCTACGAATGTGCAGTTGATCCTGGCCACCCAGCAGGATACGCCGCTCGATAAAACTGCACAACTCGCCGACAGCATCGTGGAGACGATGCGCGGCGCAGCGACAGTACACCAGCCACAGATCGCCGCAGTGACGCCGCAGCCCAACTTGCTGCTCAAGGCGCTGACGACGCAGATCGCCCAGCTTACAACGGCGTTTCGGCAGGAAATCGCCGCTGTAATACACGCTTCACACGCACGCGCACGCGACGACTCCAGCGTTCGTGCCTCGAACGACGCGGCCCGGGTTAGAACTCGGTTTTTCCTGCCCGGCCGAGCACATTAGGACAGATAAGTCCTTTTCGCATCGAGGAAGCAGTAAAACGCTCGGGCCCGGAACCTTTTATTGCGGCCACCCGCACCTTGATGCGGTCGGCTAAAGCTTGCCGGCGCGGGGAATCCCCGACGTCATAAAACAGTAAACGGTCGGCCGCTTGGGCCAGCCACCCCCGCATCCGACGCGCTATCCGGACCGCGCGCGCTCCGTCTCTGCCAATCCGATCGGCGATCGGTACAGGAGGCAGAACGATCGAGACGGTCGACGGCCGATGCTGGAGCCGACCAAGGTAGTTCAAATGGAGACACGAGATGAGTCGCATCACATCCAGTCCTTGTCACGCGAATATCAACAGCGAATAAACACACACTTCCAAACACCAAGTTCTGCGTTAGTCACGATTTCTTTACCTCACATTCTCCTTCACTCTCCTGCGCAACCTCACTTCCAAAGTACATTACTCCAATTTTTTGAGACAAAAAGTATTTTTTTTTTTTTTTGTTTGGTTTATCCAGAGAGTTGGATACTCCCCGTGTGTGGGACTCTCCTGACGCGAGACTATCGCCAGGCATACCCACTAAAACGAGGGGGGTCGCCTGTCTTAAGCTATGCTAGTCGTCAACTAGTTTTGTCATTATTTTTCGCGCAAAGAACCGTCTCCACATACGCCGTTATCTCGCCCCAATTCTGCTTACTGCCAAGCATCGTTTCGACTACAGTCTCGGGCGTGAACGCCCCTATCGTCAGCTCCAGTACTCTACGCTTTTCAAGTGGGGGCAATCAAAAAACGTGTGTTTCACGTCGTCCCGTTCGTCACCGCAGTACATACACCCCGGCGTTGCCACCCTATTTATCGCGAACAGGTAGCTCCTAAAGTATCCGTGATCGGAGAAAAATTGTGTAAGGTAAAAGTTGACATCCCCCATTGCCTGTCCACCCACGGACCTACATCTTTTATAAGGGTCCTAGTCCATCTAGCCTTTGGACAATCGGCCCATCTAGTCTGCCAATTACGCATTGTTATTTCTCTTCCTTCCACGGCAATCAAGATGCTACTTGACGCTAAGCGAGCCTCGTAGATCCGCTTGCGTTAGATCGCAAGAAGATCCACGGGGATTACCTCCGTGATTACCATCGATGCCTCGGCTGCGACCGTCCGGTAGGAGCATGCTATTCTAAGAGCCCCCCTTCGCTGTACCGCCATAATCTTCTTCCAATACTTATTCATAGTCATAGCGTCGGCCCACACCTCTGCTCCATATAACAAGATAGAGTTAGTGGTCGCCATGAGTAGCCGCCTAGGCCCACGGACGTTAGCCATGAGTCGGCTAAGTTGCGATATCCTAGTCGGGGCTTTTTTACAGACGCGATCTAGGTATTCCCCGTAATTTAGCTTTGTGTCTACAGTTATTCCTAGATACTTGGCTGATGGTTTCGTCGTTATAGTCTCGCCGCCTACCTACATAGGTATGATGGTTGGTATCCGCTTTCCTGTCAATAATACAATTTCGGTCTTATCAAGCGCTAAAGTCAATCCGTGGTTCGCCATCCACCATAGCACTCTGCTCATGATCGCGTTTAACTTCGCTTGCGCAATGCCCACATCCCGTGCTGTTATAACCGCGGCCACATCGTCTGCGTATCCAACGAGCATCAAGTCTTCCGGCGTTTCGAGTTTTAGAAGCCCGTCGTACATGATACCCCAGAAGTCTGGACCTAAAATCGAACCCTGCGCTACTCCTACAGTTATAGGTCTTCTTCTGTGCCCTTCTTTCGTTTCATACTCGATACACCCAGTCCCTCAGATAATCTTCCGTAAAACGCATAATGTATCGTGGCATACCGAATGATTCTAAGGCAGCAAGTACGTCGTTCCATATTGCCGAGTTGAACGTGTTTTTTACGTCTAACGTAACTAGAATCACAATGTCTCTAGTCTCGTGTCTAACTTCTTCTACTTTCTTTACCGTATCTGTTACCTCTCTGGTGGATCGACCTTTTCTAAAGCCATACTGCTTATCGAAAAGGTCTCCCGCTTCGCGTACGGCCCTTAGTATTCGCGGTTTAACCAGTGCTTCCCTCGTCTTTCCCATTGTGTCTAAAAGACTTAGTAGCCTATAGGAGGTGTCTGTATCCGCTTCTTTTTTCGGTTTTTCAATCAGTACAAGTCTCGCTCTTTTCCACCGCGAGCTAAAAACTCCCTGTACCAGGCACTGGTTGTACATCTTCAAGAGCAACTCAGGCCGTTGCGACGCGACGATCCTGAGCATTTCTGCAGGGATGCTATCCAGTCCCGATGCCCTGCCACTCTTAAGGGACGAAGTTGCCGCGATGAGTTCGCCTTCTGTTAAAAGAGGTATCTCGTCTGCCAGTATTTCCGCCGCTTCTGTCTGGGGTCTGATGGGGTGTGTGGGAAACAGCCCATCGGTTACTTTTTCCATCGTTTCAACTTCTATAGGAAAGCACTTTATCTGTTGGGTCGGCACGTTGAAGAGATGGATTTTAACATCCTCTTCGCCACAGTCCGTCACGGCCGCGATAGCACTGTTGACCTCTTTCTTTGTCGTAAGTCCATCGTTGTCCCTGATCTATAGTGTTATCTTGGAGATCTTGTTTTCAATCGTGCCTACTTGTCCGATTGCGTCTTGGATAACTTTCTGCAATGACTTGATTTTGTCGTTGCTCTTACCTACCCCCACTAGAACGCCACCTTGTCTTGTTTGACGGACGAACTTGACCTCTGTGTTTAGTTCTTCCGGCTTTACATGTGCCTTCATCTAACCCAAAATGTCAGCATAGGTTTTGCCACTCTCCGGCTTTATCAGAATGGCGTCTGTTCCTGACGTGGAACCTTCTCTTCGCTCTTTTTTGGTTGGGTCTGCTCCGGTTTGTCCTTCTGTTTCTTTTTTACCATCCTGCCAGCAGCTACTTCCTATTGTGTCTGTCCATGAGAAGTCTGTCCGTTCCCCTCGCTGTCCCTACTTGTCGAGGAAACACTTACATCCTTCTTGTCTTTTTTGGCGGGGGTACCGCCGCCTGCGTTGGATGATGCTCGTACCCTTTTCTTCGACTTTGCCGTTTTTTGGGCCTTTGCATTGTCCGCTCTAGGTTGTTGAAGGGGCTGCCTCTTCACAACCACTGCCGCTTTGATCAACATTGATTCTATTGAGGGTAATTCATATTTAATCTTAGAGTTCACGCCCTTCTGCTTATCCAGGGTTTTGGTCATTTCCCTGGTCATATCTCTCCACTCCCTTATCTTGTCACGCAAGCTTGCATGGGCTTGTAGCCATTCCCTTGTGGTCTGGCTCTCTTTACCTACCGTTCCACTCTCGTATCGGTAATCTGCAGCACTCATGGCGCTACCTATACTGGTACTGCTGCTTGATTTGTGGATTGGATATCAACCGTCTTGCGTTGTTGGAACCCTTAAGGTTTCAACTTCCAGGTTCTCCTGTGAGTTTTCCCCGAGTTCGTTTGTGGTTCCCATATTATAAGCATTTTTCTTCATCCCGGCATGTGTCCGACGCCCTTGATTTCCCCGTCGTGGGGGCAACTGACATGGCCCTAACACATGACTGTAGGCGGTGCCAGACTGAGTACATCATATCAGGGTATAGCACGCGCTATCGCACTAGTCCACCTCCACTATTTCGAGCCTCCCACTCCGAACAAAGGTGCTCGGCTCTCTGGAGAGTTTCCGGCGGATGTCACACAATATCACGCACTCGCTTGAGCCGGTTGACCGATACTAGCAAGGTAACCGGCCTTCCATCTTGCTGTAAGCGGGAGCCGAAGATGGTTCGGGTCACTTCGGCACGCGACCGTGGGTCTTAGAGAGACCGTTAGATCGCTTCTCCATCCAGGATCTCCTTTTGGCAGCTTACGGGTCGCACCGCACGGCAAACGCGGCGGCCTGATTTGGTCCACGGAGCATATTTTATTTCTGCTCTACCCTTCGAGGTGTGTTCCTCGGCGAGCACTCCCCCATCCACCACCCGGGGGACGCGCTACATGCGGGGTATCAGGCTTCCCCGCGTGGGACACACATACATACATATTGTATTATATTAATATATGTATATATATATATATATATATATATATATATGTGTGTGTGTGTGTATACATACACACACACATATACGCGCACCCCATAACCCGAGACTGGATGTTGCACCCTGCCAGTCGAAGGCGAAGGATCACTTAAGACTTACGAGTGTAAGTCAAGACAACAAAAGCCGTGATCGATGCGCGCCGATCTCGAGTGGTTCGCCCCTATTAGTACTCTCTCGGAGTCCAGTCATATTGTGAGTTTCTCGTATCCACCTAGTGATCGGGTGGCGAACTACTATTGGCGCGCTGTGCGATATACGTGCTGGCGTATTCGTCACAAAAGAACTACTTAAGCAACAGATAGGCGTGACTTAAAAGCGGGTTTAAGCCACACTGTACTATAGATAATATCATGATTCCAAAACTACTTAGTATTTTTTCAAATTATTAAATTTAGCTTTGAGATTTTTTCTTTGCAACAAACATTGTTTATTTGAAGATTTTTGCGACAATAACCTGATAGTAAAGCTGCTTAGATTATAATAAAAAAATATTGTAATTTAAATTATATTATCTAACATATTCACACCTTAAAAGTAATAATGCCAGTGTTTCATCGATAGACTATAAGACAACGGGACGGCAAGTAAGCATTAAAAGAATAATTTTGAAAAGTACAACTATCTTATTTTTTTATATAAGATGAAAATCCGCTTTGTGTTTAAATGATTCTTCTATATACTTAGGAGGAATTAACTTGATTTTTTATGTTTATAATTTTGCTCATTTTTTTGTACAAGATGATTTGGATTAGTTTTAGCACATTCAGATTAGATGTGAGAGAATCATGAAACACAAAGCAGATTTTCACCTTTAAGTTATAGTGAGATTGATTCTTCTTGTAGTAAGTAATGATTTTTGTCAGTATGCTGATTTTTAACACTTGACATTTTTAAAACTGATTTCACTACATTCATTAGCGTATATTGATTGTGTATTATTGATCAAAATACAGAAAAACTTTTGTAAGCTATAAACATTAGACAATTTCTTTAAGGATTGCATAACTTTTTAGAGGAGAAATCATAATTATAATAGTAAGATACAGAAGAGCGAGGATAATGTATACATTAAAATAGGTCTAATACACCTAATCGGTTAACGTAGGGCCACCAACCTAACTGCTAACTGACATTTTACTTCCGATCATACTCACTATTTTCTAGTTTTAAAGCTAACTGTTCTTAAAACAATAATTTCTTACTATAAGTTTTTAAAATCCTTAAAATTTTTAGAGTAGAGTACATACAAATGTAGATGCGCTTCAGGTTTTAAAGATATGACAAAAAATGTATGTGTAGGTTCAGGTATGCTGTTTTACTTACTTTGAAGAATCAACAATATGAAAAATAAAATATGGTACAAACAAACAATGTGTTGATGCGTGGATATTTAAAGTTGATGTTAAAAAAAATTGATGTTCTTAAAAGATTTTTTACAGAAAGAGGTGTTTTTTACATGAAACTGATTTGGTAATAAAACAAGTTAATTTAAAATAGATTTTTATTTAGTGTTCAATTTTCACATTGGATAGATTGGTTGTACAATTAATGTTTAATATCTTTGCAACAAAAATCATTATATGTGAGGTTTATTGTACGACTTCGATCAAATTTTTAATCTTCGAACGAATATTACTGAATTTTCTTTTCAGTTATTTTTGCTAAAAGTTTTTTTATCTCAGCAATCGCTCTTCCAGGATTCAGGCCCTAAAATGTTATAAACATTTTATTATTCTGCATACAAAAATATAATTATCGTTTATCAAATAGTATATAAGTAAGTAATGGATAACAGGTATAATAATTTCTTTGTTTAAATAGGTATACTAGTATCCTTGGGATGATATGAAAGCATCTATGTATAAAATAGATTATGGTCGAGAGATATGTATGTATAAGTTAAAATGAACAAAAATTTACTATGAAAACCTAGTTAAAAATCCAAAAAATAATATGATTAATCATATAATGCTGGATGTGATTTATCACGCTATTCAAAAGAATCATATGATGCATCGTATTATTTCTCACAAAAATTCGGGAATATCATACGATGAATTCCATGTTTCTTTTCTATTGGGAGAAATTGTAAAAAGAAGGATACACCTTAAATTAATAATATTTGCATTTGCTTCCTCCTAGAGGAAGCTTTGTAATAGGACGCGCTAATCGGAAAATTCGGGGAAGAAGGGTCGGCAGGTCCATAGGAATCCGCGAGAGCACACCGTGACGTGCGCGCCGGTAGACAATTGGAAAGGCGAGGCGGGTACATCGTCTGCAACTGCAAGTCGGGGGCCATGGCCCCGACTGCCCGGTAAGCTCGTATGGCTCCCCCGGGTAAAAGGAATGAGCTTTTCTTAACACGTGCATGAAAAAGACCCGTTTCCATGCATCTAACGTGAATGGCAAGCTGTTCATTTCGAGCGTGCGGGAGGGAATGGCCATTTCAGCGGGAGGGAATCATTCCCTTCCGTTGCAGCGGGAGAGAATCATTCCCTCCCACTACTTAAAAACAGTCAAAATAAATCAAATTTTTCAAAAATTTTGTAAAATTTTGAAAATTTTGAAAAATTTTGAAAATTTTTGAAAGAGAGTGGCTTACGACTTAAAATGCGCAACTTACCATTCACTCTATATGCATGAAAACGGGTCTTTACAGGTACTTGTCGAAAAAAGTACAGTGTGTAACAAGGGGGGGAGGGCAATTTCTACCTCGGGTGAGATCTGAGCACCCGTCTCAGGCACCTGCGGCTCTAATCTCACCCTCGTTAGAAATAGCCCCCCCCCCCCCCCCCCAGTTGCACAATATACTTTTTGTTGCGCGTGTGTCTGAGTGAGTAAGGCAAAGTGAGCCTCTGTTTGTAGAGGCAGGTGTTATCGGCAGTAAGCCGACGTTGTAAATAATAAGGAGCAAATAAATGAGCGAATATATATATATATATATATATATATATATATATAATAACTAATCTTTTTCCATTGTAAGACCGCCATTGATATAAAAAATTCTTGAGCAAGTGGCGTTTACACCATTCATTGAGAATAATTTGCGCGGTGCTAACGCATTTAGAGTGAACGGATTCAGAAAATCAGTTGAGTCTACTAAATTATCGTCATTTTCACTTTCAATTTTATCATCACTATAAAATACAAAACGTTTACTATCAATTTTATCAACTATATTTCACTTAATTCAAATATATTACAATTTTAAGGTGATAAGATTACTTTGTTTTTCAACAATAAATTATTCAGATCAATGTAATGTCCACGAAAAATATTGATATTTCTGTAATAACGATAATCAGCGTAACTGGGGAGCTATCAGAGAGAGATTCTAATCGTTAGTTCTGAGCGACAAAACCAATTCCAACACCTTTCCTAACCACTTTCCAGTCCGGATAAAGACCCTTTCTTTGCTGCCGTCAGCAACCAAGAAAACCGAAAGATGTCAACTTTATTTTTTATTATGCATATTCGCAAATTGTTTCCAAGTTTTGTTAATCTTCTAAAACTTTTTTTTGAAAAAATAATGCCCAAAAATATATGTTTTCGACCCCTAAAAAATAGGGGATGCCATCCTTATTATTCAAATCACTATGAGATACATTTTCTTTTTGTAAGGAATAACTACCAATTTGTTTAGTAAAAAATATTTATGTTAAACCGAGATATTCAAAATAAACGCTTTTTGGGGGTTAACTTTAGGAGTCACTTTCACCCCTTAAATCGTCGAGTGAGCACAAACGAAAAAACAAGTGTCAAATATTTTTGATGTACTACAACATATTAAACATTATTAAACCAAAAATTATTAAAATCAGTAAGGTCGGGTTGGGGTAGTTTCATTGTCAGTTCTTCGGGAGATGACATTTCAGCATTAACAACTGGACACTTCTTGATTGGGGCTCCTTCAGTCTCTCCGCCAGAGCTATTTCTAGAGATCAATGAGCCTAAATCAGTCAGTTCTAGGTTGGCTTGTATGTGCTCATGAGGAACCATTTCTGGTGCAGATGGAGGCAGGCGTATTTGGTCCAACTTCAGGAGAGGCCGAAGTGGCTGCACCTGAACCATAAGTTCCACATCAAAGATCTGGTTCTCTTTCTCCCTACCAACAAAGTGACCCCTTGCGATAATCACCCGTATATTTCCTGGCCCGGATGGACTATGTCATGTAGCCTCAATTCGCACCTCCACCGCTGAATACAGCAAGCTCATTTTGCTTCCGATAAATACAGCAGCCTCGGTAGAAGCCGACGACGTCAACGTTAACACGGCGGACGATTCTGATCCTTGCTCATGACCCCTTTATCGAGAGGAAAAAGAGAGAAGATATATGTGACGAATTTCAATATATGACTAGCAAAAATATATCATATATCGAGTTATTTTTCTTGGATTTATTTATAAAACTAATAAATCCAGTAAACTATCACCCGATTTTATATTTTAGAATATTAAATTATACAAGTGATTTAATACAAACTTTACTTATTTTTATTTACAAAATGAGCCATGTTACGTTATAATCGAATGAAAAATAAATTTTTTTAAGAAAATATTCATGTTTTTTTTTAATTTACAATATCAACGCTATTAGCAAATTAAATTTTTTTTTAAAAGTTAGTTGTATTTTTTTAAGTATATAAAACTAATTAAAACTTTTGCATGCAAACAAAATTTTGAAGCATGCTGATTGACCCGGCGAAGTACCAAAAGAGTTGCTAAATTCTATGAATAACGGATTATAAGGGCTATGAGAAGTTTATTTCACAGATCCTAATGTATTTAGTTACATTTTTTATATACTTTATTTGTAAATTTTTCTAGAAAATACAGTATACAAATTTTAATAATATTTATGCTTTTTTAGCCGCATTCAACATTGATAAAAACATAGTTTACAAATTTTTTTGGATTGCCTTTTGATGTTTATTGTTTAAAATTTTGTATTGATGTCCTTTTCCGCTTCTTGTACCTCTATATTTTTCTACAATTAAACAATTAGTTTAATTATACGAAAAATTTTCTTAAAGATGTAAAATATTTTGATCATTATGTAATATATATTACTTTTATGATTATGCAAATTATTTTTTGCATTAAATGAATCCATTGTTGAACTTTGACGTTGATGATAATCTAAATCATACAGAAATAAATCATTTCAAATATAAATATTTAGGTGATAAATAATCTTCGTAGAAAATTGGCAATTAAAGTTGCTGGTGGAAAACCTGCTTTTCAAGTATTGGCAATAGTGCAATTATTAAGCAAAGAATTAATCGTGCGAAAATCTCTATTATTAAATTTTAGCATAACGCTAATCTCTCAAAGCGATATTGATATTTTAATATCCTAAGTATATTTGTTATTATTAAAGGAATACAAATAATCTTATAGAGGTCTAAAAATTTTTAAATTTCTATAAAAATTCCTTATAAGTTTTGTTGCAATGAAATGACTCTATAGCCTACTGTATTTTCGGTTCCTAATGCATTTCTATATGCAGAAAGTGATGTTTTCCCTATCTTTTATATTAGTAGATTAGTGAGAATGTTTACTTTTAAGAGTAACGAGTGATTTTGAAACAAGTCTGATGTTTGTTTTTAAATTTTGCTTTTGCTCATATTCGATAACTAACATGTCCTAGAGTGCTCATGATTTATATTTACATTTAATTTGCTATTTTAAATAGATGTTCATAATTAAATAGATTTTCAGTTCCATATTGAAAGTATTTTAGTTAATAACAATTCAAATTTGATTATTTCTTTAGCTTCGCAAATCCGCCACGGGATATTTTGTATTTCCAAACTTCTAGAAAACCAGAAAGTCTGATCAAATTTTTCTTTCGGTAGAACGATTCATTAACACTACAGCATTACAGACTCGGTTTTTCATTTCAAAGCTTTATTTGAATAGTTTTGTGTAAAATTAGATTTTAAGGTTGGCGCTGCAATCGCATGGGTACGACGAAGTACGCGTAAACATCTGTTAGTATTTCCAAGATTTTAGATAATTTTAAAACAAAAAGTCCGATCGAAATTTTCTTTTGGTAGAACTATTCATTAAACTTATTATTTATTATGACGCAATAAAAAATAATGAATATTTTACAAACAGAACTGAAAGAAATGTAACATTTACTCAAACTTTAAATATTGTAGGTCGAATAGCAAACATACAATTCAATAAAAATCTAATTACAGAAAATTATTTAGGTTCTATGTCTATGAGATTTGTGGATATTGCAATGCAAAACATTTTGCTTTTGAGTATATTCAAAATTAATTTTCTAATTGTTGTCACAAGAATACAATAAATTTACCAGAAAATCCTTGTTACCCAAAAGAATTGAAGTTATTTGTTACAGGATTTTCAGCTGAAAGTATTAATTTTCGTAAAAATATACGATCATATAATAATTTTTTGGCGTTTGCAAGTTTTGGAGCTAATTTCGACAAATTATCTGGTATGGGTCCGCAAGTTATTAGAATTTGTGGTCAAGTATATCGCAATGTTTATGCTTTTCATCAAAATGAAAATGATACACGAAAATATGGTCAATTATATGTTCTGGATAATGAAATGGCAACGACTCATCGTAAAAATAATAAAAGTAATTGTGATGCAAAATTAGATTTACTAAGTCAATTAAACCGTTTATTGAGAAAATTTAACCCATATTCGAATAACGCGTTTTTAATCCATCCGAAAAACGCGTTCTCGATGCACGTGTTATACAAAATATTTAAGTCCTCGTGAAGAGATTATTAGAATATTGTTTACACAAAATTTCGCATGTTATAAAAGAATAAGCTATTCACGATAAAGATCAACAATATGTATATTTCGAAAAAGGGAAGGAAGACAAAATTAAGAATTGCATAATAGAAACGATATTTACCGCATTTTTTAAATTATATCAAACTGATCTTGATGCAAGAAATTATTTGTATTCTGATATACCAATACATTACACATTTGACGAAAAACTAAAAACATGGAACAAAAAGAAAAAATGTATAATAAACCAATATTAAGCAAAGTGTATTTAGTAAATCCGAAAGACTGATTACTACTTTTATATGTTAAAGGGTCAAACTCATTTGAAGATTTACGTACTGTTAACGGAGTTTTATATCTTACATTTTATGAAGCTGCTATAGCAAAACAGCTGATCAATGAAGATGAAGAGTGGGATAAATGTTTACAAGAAGCAATACAAATACAGTTTCCAACAGTACTATGTGAATTGTTTGCTTTTATCTGTATTTTTTATAACGCTATAAATGAACGAGAATTATATGAGAAATATAAGAGTAATTTTTATAATCCTAAATATGAAGAATGTGCAGGTGAAAATATAGCACTAAATGCAATTGATAAAGTAATGCAAGCTAACGATTTGACGTTAAGTGATTTAAATTTGCATAATGTAACATTGAACATTAAAGAATTTGATAATGCAACATTTTTGTATAAAGAAACTAATCTGCTAAATGAATTACAAAAGAAAACCCAGGCCCACAATAAAAAAAAATTCTAAGGCCCAAAAACTTGACCACGGTACTTATATGTTTTTGGGATCGCTGAATCCGAATCCAGGGTCATTTTAACCCCATCAGATCTTAAGTCAAGGTCAAATAGGGGTCAAATTATCAAAATACATTAAGAAAAGACTAAATTATGGTATCTTGGGGTTTTTGGGGTCACTGAATGCGAATCCGGGGTCAGATTAAACAATCAGATCTTTCTCAAGGTCAATTGAAGGTCAAATTATCGAAATACATTAAAAATACACTAAAACCATGGTATCTTGGGATTTTTTCGGGCGCTGAATCCGAAACCGAGCTTATTACAACCCTATCAGGTCATGGTCAAGGTCAGTTGAAGGTCAAATCATAAAGATTCATAAAAAGTAAAATCAAACCATGACATTTAGGGGTTTTTTGGGTCGCTGAATCCGAATCCAGGGTAGGTATAGTCCCATAAGGTTATATTTATGATCAGTTCAAGATTAGTTCAAGGTCATGGACGTAAAGAGAGTGAAAAAAATAGTTATAAACTGAAACAATCCAAAAGGTAATGTAAACCATAAAGCAAAGAACAATATATATGCAAGTACAATCGTATCCTTTAAAACTATATCATAGTTTGCTGCTCCTTCATTTACTTTAAATTTGTTAGAAGTATATGCAATGCAATAAAAGACCCGTAAAAATATTAAGCCCATTACTCTTTTTTATGGTAACGAACTATTTTATTGGCAAATGATCTACGAAGTGGATTACGCTTCCGCTTCTCCGATGTTGATGGTAGATCTCTTTTTAACGACCAACAGTAATCTGCTAACATATTTACGTCCCATCTTCCTTGGTACCTGCGCTTCATTGGTGAAATCTCTCTCCCTGCTCTTCGCTGTAATCACCTAGGTTTTCTGGAAACTCATCAAAATGCGAATATAAAAAGTGTAATTTTAGATTCATTAGGCAGTCTTGATTTTTGTAACTATTTACTAAATTTAAAACTATTTGTTCGTAATTTGGGCGCTTATGATTTCCAAGAAAATTTTTAATTACGTCCTCTAAACATAACCATGCTTCTCTCTCTGTATGATTCATTTTCGTAACAAAAATTTCATCATTTATCATCTTACGAATCTGAGGGCTATCGAAAATTCCTTCATTTACTTTAGCATCACTTAATTTGGGAAACTGATTTCGAAGATACTTAAAGCAGCTACAATCTTTGTCTAAAGATTTTACCCATTGTTTCATAAGTCCCAATTTAATGTGCAGAGGTGGTATAAGAATTTTTGATGGATCAACAAGTGGCTTTTCTTTTATATTCTTAGAACCCGGTTCGAACTTTTTTCTAAGGGGCCAGACACTTTTTATGTAATGATTCTTTCTATCCCTACGATCCCATTCACATAAATAGCAAGGATATTTTGTGAATCCCGATTGTTGCCCCAGAAGTATTGTTATGATTTTAAGATCCCCACATATTTGCCATTTATGATCATTGTATTTTATTCGGTCTAATATTACTTTCATGTTACAGTACTCTTCATTCAGTATTACCGAATATCCTATGGGAATGGCTGCATAAACATTTGTATTGTGTAACAGAACGGCTTTTAAACTTCTCGTCGACGAATCGATAAACAATCTCCACTCGTTAGGGTTGTATCATCCATGTTTAAAGCAATTCATCAACCCAACTATATCTTTGCAGTAAACTAAGGAAAATTCTTCATCTTTAGCGAAATAATCACGATATTTCTTATCTCTGTCTTGGTAGTAAGAAACTTGAATTTTTCCAGCTTCATTAGTATTTTCTTTTAGCCATGAAGCCAAGTACTCCGCCCCATCCTTTGGTAGGCCCAAATCGCGTATGAATCATTCACTTTTTCTTGTGTAAGTGGACCTTTCTCCTTCTTAGCATTATAGGGGATGTATTCCTCGTCACTTGTATCACATGTAATAGCAACGTCATTGTCTTCATCAGACGATTTTTCTTCTTCCGCAATAACATCTCCTTCCTCCATTTCTTCTTCTATCATTTCATATTTATCATGTCTTTCTAAATTTTCCTCAAGATCCATACTTCCACTTACGTACGTACCCAGTGGATCTTCTCTTTTATCAATTGACGATTCATATATAGGTTTCGCGACACTTTCAACGTTAGCGTAATTAACGTGCGACTTGATTTTACTATTAACTCCATGCAAATTCGTATTAGAAAAATAACAGTCTTCTTTCCTTAAAGGTTCCTTCCATATCGTAGGCACTTTCATTTTTACTTCAGTTTTACCATTTATGCCTTTCTGTAGCATTTTCCTACATATTCCGCATATGATTTCAGGAACCCAATCAAATTCGTCAATTTTCATGTATAAGTCAAACATGTTCTTGTACTGCTCTTTAAGATTTTGATTGATTTTTCTTCTATTTTTTGGGGTCTCATACTTGCCACAAATGTAACAAAAACTATCCCGTTTTGCTATAAGGCATTCTTGGTCACCAGACCTCAAGTGATAAATTCTTGTAGTATTCTACTCTTCGAAAGCCAAGTTTCCCACTAACAAAGAGCTGCGATCGCTCGATGACGACACCTGCGGGCCCGCTTGCTCACCCTGACCAGCCGCCGATACTGGGGTTCCGAATCCCTGCATCGTAATTTTTTGCTGTTCGTCTGCCATGACGGCTCTAAAGCCTTCACCCAGGGGTTTAGCCGACCGAAAAAAAGAATCGGTCGTTTCCCACCGTCACCACGTGGAGGTACCCTGGGGGCAAACAAACAGCATATTCATATCCGTTCATATCAAGTAGGAAATACAAGTGATACAAGTGAGATGAAGATTACTGTAACATGACTTTGGAAACTTTTTGGGAAAGAAGACCTTAACACAAACCCAAGATAGTCAACATCAATCGTCTTGGGACTTACACTGAGAGAGACACCCGATAATGAAGACTGCCTAATGAATCTAAAATTACACTTTTTATATTCGCATGTTGATGAGTTTCCAGAAAACCTAGGTGATTACAGCGAAGATGGGACGTAAATATGTTAGCAGATTACTGTTGGTCGTTAAAAAGAGATCTACCATCAACATCGGAGAAGCGGAAGCGCAATCCATTTCGTAGATCATTTGCCAATAAAATAGTTCGTTACCGAAGCTCACCGCGCTTTCTCCGCGTCTAGGGTTTCTCGACTGTTGACGGCGACGACGATGCCGTGACCCTTCCCCGGTCTAACCCTGCCGAGTTCGTGAGCGAAGGAGAGGGAGGACGTGCTTCTAGGGTTGACAACACGAACACCTTATGTCGTATTAATTAGTCGTGTATTGAAATCAAGGAAGGATTATGCGCGACGCGCAAGAGGACTGATTTTGATATACGAGCCAAGTGTTCGGTGGCACGAACCTCGGCTTCGGCGTCTGTGGTTCGCGTCGGTATTAATTCGGAAAAAGTCAGGTGACTTACGATGTGCAGGGTCGACGGCGAACTCTCGACGGCTGATGGCGAGGACGCGTCCCTCCTAGCCTGGCTGTACATCTCCTTGGTGGTCTGGATACGGGTGCTGCTCGATCTCGCGTTCGCGCGATCGACGAGGACACAGGATGTTCTCGGCCTCATGAGCCTTGGGTTTTCGTCTCGACGATGCTTCTATCCGGGTATATTATATCGGTTGCGCGCACGTGTCTGGACAGTTCGCTAGCCCGAATTTGTCTGACTTCGCGCGCGGCCTCTCGCGCGCGCCTCTCCGCATGACTTGGCAACACCGAATTTTAGACGTATGATATTGAATCAAAACCTTCGTGTATCCAACAATGATGACAATTTTAATCAATGACTATTTAATGTTTGTAATGGAAAACGTTTAAATTTATATGAAGAAGAAAATGAATTATTTGAAATACCTATTAACATGATATCAAAAGTAGACATTATTACAGAAATCATTGGAAATAACATAAAAATGAATGGCAAAACATTAAAGAATAAAGTAATATTTGCTCCTAAAAACAATGATGTAAGTGATATTAATAATAAAATACTGGCTATTACGGATGGACATTTCGTTAAATATTTAAGTATAGATAAAGCAGAAGATGATAATGGAGAAAACTTAGATGTTATGTTACCTACAAAATTTCTGGATTCTTTAACTCCTAATGGACTTCCTGCACATAAATCAAAATTGAAAATTGAAGCAATTGTCATTTTAATAAGAAAATTTAAAAATTGATGAAGGTCTTTGTAATTGAACACGATTAATAGCTAAACAATTTTTAAAGTATTCGATACAAGCAGAAATTTTGAATGGAAAGAATATCGAAAAATTAGTTTTGATACCAAGAATAACTTTATTATTATCTAAAGAACTACCATTTAATATGCGTAGAAAACAATTTCCTATTACATAAGGTTTTGCATTGACAATAGATAAATCATAAGGTTAGTCATGTAAGAAAGTTGGCGTCTATCTGCCATCACCAGTTTTTTGTCATGTTCAGTTATATGTGGCTCTATCTAGAGTAAAAGATAGATAACATTTAAAGTTGCTTTTAATGAATAATGCCGAAATAGAACAATCGAATAGTTAAAATAAAAAAATTTACACTAAAAATATTGTATACAAGGAAATATTATAAAGAACAGTACAATATTATAACAGCTGCACTTCTTTTTAAATGCAGCGCTGAAAATATTAGGACCGGCTGCAGCATTTATTAAATGCAGCACTGGAAATATGAGAATCGGCTACAGCATTTTTTTAATGCAACGCTGGAACTATGAGAATCTGCTGCAGCATTTTTTTTTAATCTAGCACTGAAAATATTAGAATCAACTGTAGCATTTAATTAATGCAGCACCAGAATATAACTCTCATAAAATTAACCTTACTAGCACGTCGCCGTCGTGAGAGTCGGGCAGCACATTATGCTGGCTAACGCTGGGAGGATCATTACATGTTTACCTTGCTTACATTCAGGTGATACACTACAGCGGCATGATGTATGCCATGTGACTAAGCTGGACAACAATCAAGTAAATATTTATTTATTTAATTTTTTAATTATTTTGTAAGGGTCACATTGTGCAATGCCTAAAATTAGTTTTTTAAGATCAACCTAAATTTAACAGCACATCCATATATTTTCTAAAGGTTCAACATTTTTAAGGTTCAAATTTATGTTTGGATTGAAAGTGTTTTACATTCAAAAATTTTAAGGCCTAAATATTTAAAGATTTAAAAAGTCTGAAAAAAATAGTGAGGCCGAAATTTTAAGACCCAAAATTTGTAAGACCATAAATTCTTAAAACTAAAAACTTTTGAGACCCAAAATTCTTAAGGCCCAAACTTTTTATGGTCCATCATTTTTATATAAAAAGATAAGGTAATATCTAAAAAAGTGTGACGTAGGGCTGATGGCCTGGAGAATCGGAGAAAATTTGTTCCACTTCAATATAATGTAGGATATAAAAAGATAAGGTAATATCTAAAATAGTGTGACATAGGGCTGGTGTCCCGGAGAACCGAAGAAAATTTGTTCCACTTTCATATAATGTAGGATAGGATATGTATTTTTACAGTTTGTAAGACAGCGTTAAATAAGCCATTGCGTGAAGTTTTAAATGTAAACGTCCTATTGCAATTTTAACTTTTCCAGTCATTAAAGCGTATTTATTTTTTAAAATTATTTTATCTATATTATATTTAGCGTTGCCGTGACAAAGCAAAACGAACGATAGTAGGTCGCCTATTTACGGGACTAATTTTTTTTTTTTATACTACGTCATTATTTCGTCTCATAACAAGTGCTATAATAATCTTCTTAATTGTTCGCGTTGGTCAATGAATTGACACGCATCGTACCTTCGACTAAGCTGGTCGCGCGTTACTCGGCTTCCGCTGCAACCCTGCCACGACGTACCGACACCAAATATCATTGAAACATTTTTTGAAGTTCGAAAAAAGTGCATCTTGTTAAGTAAACTCCTGTGTGTGTCATCATTTACTTGACAATTTCTCGATCCCCCCTTGGATCCGAGATCGGCATTCGTATGGTGCACGCTGTATAAATCGCTAAAGCGGCACCATACATACTATCTCCAATTGTCAATGTAAAAAATAATTAAACAAAATGATGTACAAGTTAACTAAACCGATATAATAAATTAATTTAAATATTTGATGATGGTATACATCAAAAATAAATGTTTCATATAATCCCAGTATAGACTGTATTAAAATGATGAAACATTATATTAACCTATTTTTTACGAACAAATATAATGATCGAAGCTCTTACGCTTCTCGTCAAGATGGAGAATTGTGCGAAGAAGCTCTCACCTCAAAAACTCAAAGAGTACAATTAAAAGAATAACAAGGCATCAAAGTTAAAGAAGAGGAAACAAACACCATCCGACGAAGACTGTGATACCCCTGCCAAGATAGACAAGAAAGAGGAAAAAGCGTAGAGAAATGAAACACACCCTCTACGAGCAACATGCAAGAATGAACTGCAGATGGACATGTATGAAGGACCAAGGCAATTTGCGGCAAGCAGGAAGAGATAGCAGCGTCATGGTGGTCATAGAAAAAAGCTACGGCGAAATGAAGTCACTCCAAGAGGCCATTGAAGGTACAATAGGACAAACATGCACAGTGAAGGGCAAGATTTCTAGAACCATGCTGGAGATCCGATATATTGATGGTCTTACGACAAAGAAGGAAGTCTACGACCCCATCGCTGCAGTGACGGGATGTGGCGAAAGACCTGCCCAAGTGCATCTCTTCGAGCCAAACACAAGGGAGTAGAAGATAGCACCCGATAAGATCCGTATCGGGTGGGTCAACTGCCGCGTAAGGGTTAAAGCGGTGTTATCTATGCCTCAGTCCTTAGAGGAATACCAACTGCTGGAAATGTTGCGCAGGCGGTCACAAGGTTAGAATACACTGTGCCAACGCAAAAAATGAAGTGTTTCTTATGCATAGACGCTAAGTTGTCTTAAAATAAAAGGGCGCATAATCCAAGCATCGGAGCGTGCGTATCATTCCGGATGGCATTACACGCAAGTATAACCCAAAGATAATAGCGCGAATTATGATGATGTCAATGTCATATATTATAATTATGTCAATGTAATATATTATGATGATGTCAATCGCTGGGTGCGGTACCTTGCTCGCGTTTTTCGAGATGATAACGCCGTCAGCTTTGGATGTTTCGGCCGATTTGCTTTAGTCGAGCCCATAGATGGGCCGGGCTTACGCTTTCCATCCTGCTAATTCGCCGTCGGCGCGCTTGCCGTTAGAATTTTCCAAGGTCGCCCACGTGAGCGGCGAGAGGGTTTTGGGGTAGCTCCGTTTACGGGTTCCCCACTTCTCTCCGCCACCGCGGATGTCGACCCATATTTACCAGGCCATTGCTCGTGCTTCCTTCCCGCCACTACGTCCGTCGGCTTGAGCTCTGACTCGAGTTCGCACGCTTCTGGCGGGTCGCTCATCGCCTTCACCTCTTAAGCATTCCCCGGTAATCGAAACTCATCGTCGTCCGACTCTTCGTCGTCTTTGTCATAAAAGATCTTCATTTCTTTGGCCGACACTAGCTTTTCCACTCTTCCGTTTTTATCGGTCAGCTCGAATGTAGTCGAGTCGACTTGGGCCGTAATCGTATATGGGTCTATGTACGGAAAAGCCAATTTTGCCGTGATGCGTTCCACCGCAGACAAAAATACGTATCTCCTATTGGCAACGTCGCCAACCTTGAAAGTTGGCGCTAGTCGGCGGGCATCGAAAAATGCCGCCTGGCGATCTTGCGACTCGTCGGACAGAGCCTTCGCACGCTTGTGCTGAGCTGGCAACTTAGCGAGACGGTTTCGCCACGCTCCCACAGCCTCCTACTATGCAGCCTCTTGATCTTCTTTCCCTCTAAAAGATGCCGGCATTTTCGACTGCCCCCGTAGATTCATGCACTGCGGTGTTGAGGGAAAACGCTACCTCGTTGAGGTATTCCTCCCATGCTCGACGATTATCCTGAGTAAACGTGAAAATTTTTTTATTGACAGTGCGGTTTATTCGCTTCACTGGATTCACCTGCGGGTGATATGGCGGCGAGTACGAGTGGTGAATTCCTTGCTCTGCCAAGTACTAGTTTATTGTCTTGTTTTTGAATTTGGTACCATTATCCGAGTGAAACACCTCGGGTGCACCGAATCTCAAAATCACTCTCTTCTTGAGTGCGGGAAGTATTGTTTTGCCGTTGACTTTGCAAAGTGGTACGCACTCTATCTATCAAGTAAACAAACCCTGGAAGATAAGTGCGTACTCGTGGCCTTTAGCAGATTTCGGCAAGGGGCCCATGATATCTCCGGCTACCCATTGCCACGGCCTTTGCACCACACGTTTACCCATGAGACCTGGTGGCGCGCGCTGTTCTACTCGGCTCGGCGGACAGAGATTGCATAGCCACCTTAGCCTGCTGTGATCTGTTATGACTTTAAATTTATAACCTTCGATGGACTGGTGAAACTTGCGTAAGTCGAAAAGCACGACCAAGCATTCTTGTTCACTGACCATGTAATTCCTCTCTGTGGGGGTGAGTACTCTGCTGGCAAATTCGAGTACCCGATCTTGTCCGTCTATGCACTGCGTCAACACAACGCTGTATCACTTGCATTATTTTGTATGACAAACTGCTGATCGAAGCACGCCTGGCGTAGGCAAGTTACCGACCGAGTGGCGCTAGTAGCTACATGTAAATAGTCTACCTAAGCGCTGGTAGATGGCGTGCGCGCAGATAACACAGGAGAGAGGGAGCATCCCGGGTATATAAGAAACCCCGGAGCCAGCAGCGAGCATTCATGATCTGTCTCTCAACTGAGCAACGTGCGAATGGTAGTACTTGCTGCTTGCTCCGGACTCCACCATACCCAGTAGTCCATGAGCCCCAGGCTCTCGAAGACTATGTGTACAGTCCACTCCCTCTCCTTGTAGACTGAGATCCAGCATCGCTTACAATTGAATATTGAATGATTAAATAAATAAATGAAAGACATTTAAAACATATAAACTATTTCAACCCTTGTTTAGCATTACCCACTCCCATCCCCCCCCCCCCATCAGTTGTGTCACCGGTGTAGGATGGTAGTATCCTGCATTTAGGTGGCGCATCTGGTTCTAGACTCATGGTGAAGTGGTAGTACCTTACACATCAGTCTAATAGCTGCGTGGTTTACCTAAGTGTGCGAGATATGCGTAGTGGGAATACCCTACTCATCTCCCTGTACACACGAGCAGCTCTCCTCTGGTGGCTCGGCCATTACAGCGGATAGGGAGGTCTTTTGTCCACTCAATAGATATTACCGGGTGGATCAAAGACTGCTATCGCTCTTCTAATGTGCTTCTCTCCCGCTTTACTAACCTCGAGTCTCGAATCCTTCGCGTTCTCGTATTAACCCTTCGCGGACCGTTTCAGACACTTTACCACTTTACAGCTGCGGCGCCAGGTTGTTTGCGCTTCATCGGTGATACGTACGCAAGCGATGCTAGTAGTGTTTGCTTTAGTGGTGGTGGCGTGCAGTACTCTTGCCCGCTCGCCAGTACGGTTTTGGCTTTTTTGGAAACTGTCCCAGTCGTGGCAGTTCATACGAGGGGTTGACCTTTGCAGTTCTGGCATCAGATTTTTATGTAAGAGGTCTATTTGTTTTTTTAGGCTTGGTTGTGGCTTTATTTCCTTCATTATGCCTCCCAGACATATCACAAAATCGCGCACGGCCACGTGCGCGCCTTGGTAACTTCTCTCTGCGTCCGTTGTTGGAATTGCCTGTTCGTGCGGTACCATCTTGTCGCCGCCGTATAGAACTCTTTTCAGCTCTGCCACATATCTTTGTTGTTTTCGCACCATTCTGCGGCTACGCCTGTAAATACGAATGACAGAGCTGCTATCCTCTCTGCTTCATTCATTTGCGCTAGGGTTATGTTAGGCGAACGGCTTCTGGGTAGCTGCTTCTGGACGTCAAGCTGAGATCGAAGGTGCCAACCATGGGAGTTGATTGCTCGGATGATGCTTGTCGACACGATACGTTTACTGGGATACTTTAGTTTAGTCTCCGCGTACGTGTGTTTACTGGTCGGAAGCCCGGTATAGTCTACCTTTACGCGTAGTGTCTCACGCGCGCCTTTGCACACAACTTGGCAACACCAGGCTTGCATGCCGAGCTAATATTGCACGACTAAACGAGCGCGCGCAATATGAATTCGCGACCACTTGTTACAGAATAAAGTATTGAAAATACACGAATAAAATACATCATTGCTTATTGAAATTACTATGAGATTCTATATTAATTCTATAACATTAAAAACGCTCTCTTTTATTTACCTCATGGGTAGCGTGAAAAAAATAGAACTTTAAATATCTACTAGTATATTAAAGTGCCTAATCTCCTCGTGTGCCGTGAAGCCTTTCACCTCTTTTCCCAATCACTTAACATCTAGGATATAATTTTGGGCCTTAACATTTTTGGGCCGCAAATATTTTTGAGCCTTAAAATTTTTAGGCATTTAAATTTTTGGGCCTCACATATTTTTGGGCCTTAGAATTTTTGGGCATTAAAATTTTAGGGTCTTAGTTTTGGATCTTAAAATTTATAACCTTAAACATTTTTGGCCTTAATAATTTCGCGTTATTTAAATATTCCTGTGTGTCGTGATTCCATTCATATCTTTTCTTAATAACTGACATATTTATATCTATTAGTATAATTCTTATCTCATTTGAATTTTTTGAAGTCCTATAAATTGTGTAACAACATAGACTTAAGGGTAACAATTTCTGACCCGTCTCAACGATCGCCGAAGCGAACAGCGCCCCTCCACTGAAACCCATATTAAATTCATTAAACATCCAGAGTTTTTGGGAAACAGGAAAAGCCCACAGTATAAAGAAATAGTTGCTAAAATGATGAAGGACTTTAAAAAATTGGGATGTTTAATGAATTTAAAATTACATTTCCTGCATTACCATCTAGATAAATTTCCAGAAAATCTTGGAGACTTTAGCGAAGAGCAGGGTGAACGCTTTCACCAATACATAAAGGTGATGGAAACTCGATATCAGGGTAGGTGGGATGAAAATATGATGGCAGACTTTTGTTGGATGCTTAAGAGAGATACGCAAAGAAAAGATAAAAAACGTAAAAGGAAACCTTTATACAGATCATTTGAAGAAAAGAGAACTCGTTGTAGTACCAAAAAAGAAAATGAGTAAAAGACGCATACAGAAACTCTAAAGTTAGTTCATAAATTTATAAAATTTTGACATATATAAGTTAAAAACATCGTTAATACACGTTAGTAAACAGCCCTTATCAGGGCTACATGATGTACAAAATCCGCTCGTGACACCTCCTCGTGGTGTACATCGGGTTACGCTAATGCCGACGGTAACATTTTTTTATTCAATAGAAACGTTGAATCTTATAAAATAAATAGATATATACCCATTCAGAAATTGCTTGTCATGTATGGTCAGTGAAATGCCAATCATGGATGGTGGTTTACCCCGCTTTAACGTCTCTTTTGAAATTGAACAGATGTGTACAGATTGTACAATAGCGTACAAATGTATAGAATTTTTCGCCTAAATAGTTCTTTCTCAATTAGACCTTGGAATGACCTTGATCCTGACCTGATAACGTCAAACTGACAGCGGATTTGGATTCAGCGACCCCTAAAACCTAAATGTATGATGTTTTTCTCTGCTTAAATGATTTGTTTCTCAATTTTACTTTGAAATGACCTCGATCCTGACCTGATAGAGTCAAACTGACCGCGGATTTGGATTCAGCGATCCCTAAAAGCTATATGTATGGTACTTTATTATGTTTAAGTAGCTTTTTCTCAATTTGACCTTGAAATGACCTTGATCCTGACCTGATAGAGGCAAACTGACCGCAGATTCGGATTCAGCAGGCCAAAATACTATAGGATATAAGTGTCTCAATCCCAGATCAAAACAACTAATTTTGGTTGTGTTGCTGTGTTATCGGTAAATGCGTTCGTTTATTAATCGTAATTCACAATGTATGGTTTAGTTTTTTTAGATATATATTAGCAACATGTAAATAATGGGCTATAAATTAGAATAATAATAATATCAATTCTAAATAATAATAAACATATAAAATATGTTAGTTCTGTTACTATATATATTAATGTACAGCCGCCATTAATATATGCTGATCGGCGAAAGACCGTTGTGACTGTCACAAACCGAGACTGACACACTCGGCGCAGCTGCGTAGCGTATACTGTAGATGGCTATAGCCGCAGTTTGAGACCGTCACAATGGTCTCTCGCTGATCAGAATATATTAACGGCGGGTGTACCTGTGTACCATGAAGCCATTCTACTATTATATAAAAGTAAACTTAATGTTATATATTTTACTAACATATATTTTATCTGCTTATTACTATCTATAATTCATAGAGCAATATTTACATGTTGCCCATAAATATCTATAATAGGAGATGATTTATTCAATTATTATTAATTTATATATTATAACACTCGGTTAATACTTTCCTGCCGTGTTATAACCAGGGCCAGAAGGGCCCTGTTTATTGTAAATTAACGTTGGGCGTGCAGAAGGCACGGCTCGGCCGACTCAGGTCATGCACGTGTTTTTATACGAGCCCGCGGAGGCGGCGTAGGTCGGGTCGTAGGAAATAACACACGAGAAGTTTAGATAAGGAAATGTATATTCAATTGTAACTATACACGGAGGTGCAAACGCCGCACACTTCGACGAACGATAAAGAGAGACGAGAGATATTACCGTGAGAGAGTGAGAGTGCAGGTACTTACAACTCGGTAGTGGCAGTAGTACTTGACGCAACGGACGTGGTCCAGTCTCGGACGTGGAGATGTACAGTTCGGACGGGCGTCGCAGCAACTCGTCGGTAACGTACGGACGAATATCGTTCGCTCTCGAGATGCTCGCAGGACTCACAACCAATCCGCGTATATAGTAGCGCGAGCTACTCGTGTGGATAGCGTAGCGAGACTAACTCTAGTCGCGGTTCTCCCGGCCGTCGGCACATCGTTGTCATATCTCGCCAACGCTGTGCGGACAGGCGGCAACCGCGCTACCTATGCTCTCACTCTCTCTGTCTCTATCTTGCCTCGTTTCTCGTTCTCGCTCGTTTCGGCGCTCGTTGGCAGCTTGCTGAAACAATAATCTTATTACATTTAGTACATGATTAGCCGTTAGACATTTGACGTGCACTTGGCCGTCACGATATATATATATATATATATATATATATATATATAAAGTAGTAGAAGTAGATATATATCTACTTCTATTATTATATAAAAGTAAACTTAATATACCTGTGTGCTATGAAGAGATCCATCACTTTTCACAATAACTGACATATTTTATTTGATTATTATTAATAATAATGCATAGCGCACTGTTTACATGTTGCCCATATATATCTAAATAGGAGATAATTTATTTGTTCATTCATTATTTATATATATATATATATATATATATATATATATATATATATATATATATATATATACTTCTACTATTATGTAATAGTAAACTTAATATACCTGTGTGCCATGAAGCCATTCTCATCTTTTCACAATAACTGACATATTTTATTTGTTTATTATTATTTATAATTCATAGCGCATTTTTTACATGTTACCCATATATTTCTAAAATAGCCCTGGTAGAAAATCACCCATTTAAAATGGCCGCAAAGGCAAAAACTGGCTAAGTAAAATGTGAAAAAACTGAACATTTTAAATTTCCTAAAAGTAGCAATATTTCGGGCATTTTTTATGGCATTGAATTATATTTCATGAAAACATCAATAAATTAATTAATTTTTCGGATCTAAAATACAAAATTATTAATATTTAGGCGTAAGCTGAATAATTTCAATAATTCAAACATACGGCGAAGCTCGTAGGGTTTGTGTGGAACAACGTCTGCGCGGCTCAGTCGGCTAAGAGGCACAGCCGTACTTATTTGGCCTCGTGTAGGGTGTGGGTTCAAGTCTCCAGTCAGACAGAATTTTGTCTGATGCAAAAAATTATTATATACTTTCCTTTAAACTAAAAACTCGAATCCAAGCCTGCTAGATACCATTTTCCAATTCTAACCTCAAACTGTGATAAACACGTGTAACCCAGCTGTGTTACTCGATCACCTATAATGGGCAGTTTGTACTTAAGAACAAGGTAAGTAGATTGAATCCAAGGACTGGCCATTAAGTTGGAGAAAAAGCGTTACATTCTGCCTAAGAAATGGCAAAGAAAACTGCCTAGTTCTTAGATTTCATTCCAAGAACTGGCCATTTAATTGGTTACCGATTCTACCAGGGGAGGAAATATTTTATTTGTTTATTATTAATGTACATCTACTATTATATAAAAGTAAATTTAATGTACCTGTGTGCTCTGAAGCCATTCACCTCTTTTCTCGATAACCGACATATTTCATTTGTTTATTATTAATGATCCCTGGTAGCAGCGTTCCCGAGAAAGTACCTGAAATCTACCGAGATTTTTACAATCTACCGAGTTTCCAGGTTAGAATCTAGATAAAAACCCCGATAAATCAGACATGAATTCTAGAGGAAATATCGGTAGAATTTTTTCCCCACTATGATATGTTTATATAGCCTTACTTTTTGCGCCAATGATTCTACTCTACATTAACATTATTCGAAAATTTTTAGAAATTGATGTATTTATTAATTCATCAAGAATGTTTATTAAAGGATCAAATGAGAGAGAAAATAAAATTGTGAAACAAGTAATCGAAACCAATAAAATTAGATTTTGCCCTCGTTTGAAAACTATCATACCTAGAGCTGGAATTTTGCAACTTAATTTGTGTTGGCATGTTGTAACAATATATTGAGTTAAATTCATTCTAGCTGATATGAATTCAACTTTCATGCATAAACCCACCTGTATTTTTTGCCACCAAAGCCATAGGGTTCAGGGTGAAAAGCCGAGCCAAGACTGTTAAGTGGAAACTGAGATGGCAGGCTGTTTCTAAATAATTTAACAAGTCTTAATGCAAAAAAAAACAGACATCAAACTTCAATATCATGGATTTAGCATGATTATGAGAGATTTGGTGGTTTACAGTGACTGCGCTCGCATACTGATGAGATTGAAATACCTGTGCAAACCTCATCATTGGTGACTTTGAGCACATCGATGACACTTTTTACACAGTAATTGCACTTGAACAACACAAAGTCAGTCAGTACAGCATGCTTGTACATACTGTCATGTATGAGAGTATGCATGTGTAGGGTTAGGTTTTCACACTTAATGTGCACTTTGAAAATCATATATCCCCTTCAAAAAATATTCTAGATGAATTTATACGGTATTTATCATTCAACATTCACTGAAACTGTGAGAACTGTAGTTCCGGTCTGCTATGTTATTCTGCTGGATAACATAGCAAACAGCCTCTACAATACACGTCATATACTTCTAGTATGCCTGTGCCGAACCGTACGCGCATCCGCAAAAAATTAAGAAAACTTCTGCTACGCGGGTTTCAGCGTAGAAACTACGCATATTTCTCGACGGATTCTGGGTTTCATTTCTACCGAGTTGCTAGGGAACGGGCCAGAACTTATCGGCCATTTGCTACTAGCGATATACAAAACTTTTTGTATATATCTTATTTAAATCATCATTATTTTTACTTTTATCTTCGAAGTTTCAATTTTTTAAAAGTAAAATTGTTATTTTTTGTTTGTAATGTTACCCGAATGAAAATAATAACCGTACATTTGCAATACATTTCAGTACGTAACTGTTACAATGCTGTACATTCCGTACGTTCGCGTATACGTTTTGGGTGGAATTCGGACATTTTTTACACAATTGTACAGAAACGTACGCAAATGTACGCGAACGTACGCGAATGTACGTGGATATATGTTATTGTACAGTATCGTGCCGAATCCTACATATTGAGTACATTTACAAAAAATGATTGAGATTAGCATGTACGGCAAAATATGCAAACGTACGCGAACGTACGCGAATGTACGTGAACGTACGTGACCGTACGTAGATGTAGGTAAATGTACATTATTGAAAAATTATGCGGTAAACAGTACATGTATTATAATATTTACTTATTATTACATTTAAGCCCGGACTCGAGCCTCACGTCAAAAAGACATCAACCAGAATCGTCTCTACGGAGTACACTTGCACGTCGGAGCCTCTCTACAGCCCGGCGCCGAGTTCCAACAAGAAGCAACAGGTGAGCGGAGATTTTAGCTGTACAGAAGGAAGCAGAGCGTCTCGCGGTGACTGGCCAGCACCAGAAACGCTCAGTAACCGTCAGCAAAAACCAGCAACGAGCAGCAATATCACCAACGGCCTCGAGAGTCGGAGAGCCACTATACGCCCGGCCTCGAGAATCACCTCACCCAGAAGAAAAGCAGAAAATCCATTTTCGGAGCTCCTCGTAGCCCATCGGAGCAACGAAGCTCCGCATATCTCTCTCTCTCTCTCTCTCTCTCTCTCCCACATCAGCCGAGCGTCCCGTGCCGCAGCCCATCTACAGCCAGCCGTCGGGACCGCGCTAGCAACTACGCAGCGCAACATCCGTACCAGCCGAACGTCCCATGCCGCAGCCCATCTACAGCCAGCCGCCGGGACCTCGCAACCAGCTACGCGGCGTAACATCCGCAGCACGCCCTGGGTTTCCCACAACACCGTCATCATGGGCAAAGCGTAGCACACGCCATCATCGCTACAGCGCAGTAATCTCAGCGAGCACCAGGTACTCCCGAAAATGTTTACCAAGCCGTGCGCGACCCGCAAGTCGCTTACATCCTTCGCATAATCGCGTTCGAGCCACGAGACGTGGGCAGCGAGTCGCTCCATTTCCGCCCCACGCCCTTCCGCGAGACCTGTTGCGTAGCACAGCCGTTGTCGTGGTGCATCCGAGCACATTTTTCTGTCATAATTCTCTCTCGTGCGCGCTCGCCGTCTTCCGACGTGCGCCGCGACCGAGGCCGCTAGAGCCTCACGCCGCGTCGATTCGCCGCCATTTTGAGCGGCTATCTTAGCGTCGAGCAGGGTATTTTCGCGCGCGTTCCGCTGGCTCCGCTGCCGTCCGTCGCGCGCCAACAGGAGGCGCGCACAGCGCGCCACACCGCGGCGTTTCGCGCAAACAGCAGAGTACTGCGCAGTCAATCTCGCTCCGCATCACAAGCAGCCGCACGTCGCGCGCTAAATTTCTCCAAGCACGATTCGTCCAGCGAAAGCATGCAGCACAACTCCCCTCCAGCGCGTTAGAACCCGGGCGGCTTTTTCAAGCAGCAGGACATCGTCCTGGAACAAAATCGAGTTCAACCAAACCCGCCCACAGCAGCCAACGATGCACTGCGCGCGCCACCTGCTGACCAAGCGGTGCCGCAAGACCCGCGAAACATAAACAAGGATCACGAGCACGACGTCGAGACGGTTACGCGATGCAAACTTCCCAATTATTGGAATTTCAATCCCCGTCTCTGGTTTGCGCAGGCTGAGTCAGCATTTGACTCTCACCGGATCCGCAGCGACACGCAGAAATACAACCTGCTGGTCGCCCATATACCACCAGAAGTGGCTCAGGAGGTATCCGATGTCATCCTCGCCCCGCCTGCAGAGCGTAGCTACGAATCGCTGAAGACAGCCGTCCTGCAGCGCCTCGCCGTCTCAGCCGAGCATCAGCTGCACCAGCTATTGAACGAGGTTCAGATCGGCGACCGAAAACCCACGCAGTTACTCCGATACATGCGGCGTCTCGCCGGTACGGCCATCACAGACGAAGCACTGCGAGTCAAGTGGCTCGACCTGCTGCCAGTACCAGCCAACCATTTGTACAGGGTTTTCAGAGCAGCATCACTCGACGAGCTCGTAACCTTGGCAGACGAACTCCTCTCGCCAGGCATCACAGTCAGCGCAGTCTCGAGCCCGAGCTCACCCGCACACACAACACCATTGAGCGGCATCTCCTCAGGCACTGCGTCGCCCATCTCAACGCAAAATGCCGCCGCGCTACGGTTTGGCCTCGCCCAGATCACCGCAATTATACAGCAGCAGGCCGTCACGCTGCAGACCATCGCAACATTTTTCACAGCTAATCAACATCTCCAACAGCAGCATATCCAGCAACAACAGCAGCAGCCTGGCCGCACGAGAACCCGCCCGTCCTCGCGCGCGAACTCAACACGAGCGCAGTCACCGGCAGCAGCTTCACAGACAAACAACCCAGCATGGTGCTGGTACTACCGGCAATTCGGCAGCGAGGCATCTCAATGTAAGCCGCCCTGTGTCTACCCAGCCCAGGGAAACTAGCAGCGCCACCGCCCCTGCAGGCAGACGCGGTGGGCGCCCCTCGAGAACAACGCCTACACGTCACAGTTAAGAAATCTGGGCTCAACTTCCTCGTAGATACCGACTCAGCTGTCTCCTTGCTGCCACGTTCGTTTATCAAGAGACCTCACCAGCGCGCGCCACTTAAACTCAGCGCAGCCAACACCACGTCCATCGATACCTTTGGATCCCATTGCATATGGACCTGGACTTGCGGCTTCGACGCTCCTTCGCCTGGAAGTTCATCGTAGCGGACATCAGTCACCCGATCTTAGGCGCAGACTTTCTCGCACATTTCGGCTTGCTTGTCGACATGCAGCGACGCCGTATCATGGACGCAGACACTTCGCTTCACGCCGAGGGCTCCATGCTACCAACCGACGTACACTCCATCGAAGTAATAATTTCCAAAGACGTCGCAGAAGGTATCTTCGCAGACCTGCTACGGCAGTACAGCGATCTCGCAACGCCAGGAAGCTCAGTAATAGCTCTGCCAGGCTATGCAGGCGGGCCCCTTGCCCGCATATGCAGGCAAAAAAAAATGAAAAACGCCTGCTAAAACTTTTTTTTGTCCGTCGGTCTGAAATAAGTTAGTTTAGTCCCGCTTAATAGATCATAAAAAAGTGAAAATCGTGCTTATGTTAAAAAATAGTACATTGTGCAACAAGGGGAGAAAATAAGCTGTGTCAAGCGTGGGTGAGGTGTTCAGCACGAGACAAAGTCGAGGGCGCCGAAAGCGCCCGAAACGTAGACGAATGCTGAAAACACCTCACCCGAGTCTAACATAGCTTTTATTTCCGTGTTGCATACCGTTCCAACAAGGGCATAAAAGGGACTTTTTTATGCGTGTAAGTTGGATAGGAGATCGTGCATTTCAAGCCGTGCACAAAAAATTTGAAAAAATTAAAAAATTTGAGAAAATTTGTAAGATCTGAAAAACGGGTATTAACAGAGGGAGAACAAAATGTTCTCCCCGCTTGAGCTCAAACTTTTCCTAACACGCTTGGAATGGAGATTTTCTACGCTACTTTTAGGCATGAAAAAATCCCATTTCATGCGCGTGTTGGGAAAAGAATTTTTTCTACAGCTGCTCCAAGATTTTAAATAATAGACATAAAATGTTAAAAATTGTTAAAAAATGTTAAAACATGTTAGAAAACGTTCAAATTTTTTTGTTAGTACACTGTAAAGTCCCTAATTTCGTATTCGTTTTCTGATCACAAAAAAGGGCCTATGTATGTCCTAGTAAAAAAAAGCACGGTGTATAACATGGGGAAAGTGGGTTTACGGAGACTTGAACCAAAACCATTTGATCGACGGAGATTCTGTCGAGGATATTCGGTCAAAAGGAGATTTGATCAAAAACTTTTTGGTCAAACGGAGATTTGATCAAAAACCTTATAGTCAAAAGATTTGATCAAAAACTTATCGATCGAACGGAGATTTGATTGAGTACTTTTTGGTCAAATTGACATTTGATGTAAAAAAAGAAATTATTTTTTCTCGGTTTCGACAATTTAAAGTCGTTTAAGAGATTTTTAAAAGGTAATTAGGTTAACTATAGTTTCCACTGTATTTATTACTAGCTTTGATTTAGGCTCTGAATGAACCCAACAAAACTGTGCTTAAGGGTAGTATGGTGATAAGGTGCAAATTGTCGATTTCAGAAAAATCCAAACTGAGACTAGATATACTTTTTGAAGGGTGGCTCCAAATCGGGGGTGTGCTGTAACAATGCGTTTTGACACAAGCTTTCGATTGCTACCCGAATATATAAGCGAAACGTGTGCCGATATACTTTAAATCGCTATAAAGTACACTAGAGTCGATCTTAGACTGATTATTAATTATGTTCTCAGGTAGGGGTGTTTACCCTCATTGGTACGAATTTCCATTGTTATTAATACATTTCTACTAATAAAATATTTTTCGATATTATCGTCATTTGACAATATGTTACCTTGACCAAAAAGTTTTCGACTAAATCTCCGTTCGACCAAATCTCCGTTCGACTAAAAAGTTCCCTTCGATCAAATCGTTTCGACAAAATCTCCAGATACGGGGAAGTGGCTTTATTAGACTCGGATGAAGTTTCAAACATCTTCCTCGCTAGAAAAATCCAATTTTCCCCCTAATTGCACAATATACCATAACCTTTTACCTGATCCCTATTTGGCTCAAAAAATGCAGTAGATGCAGCTAAAACTGCGTAGAGCGTTCTATAGAACATTCCTCGCGGTCGTAGTGGGGAATGAGTCCATAAAACACTCAGCCCTAAGGTAAGAGAATCAATTTTTCAAGATGGAATACGCAGTGGATATGCAAGACTACGGGAAGTCTGGTAACAAAATTATTTTAAATAAGTTAGTCATAGTGCTGCTCAATAGAGACATCAAACTTCTAGTAGTACTGTTCACGGAACCCTTTCCTTGGCTAAGTCTCACCGATAGATACAAGTGAGAAAGTACCTAGTTGTATCACTATTACCATGGAATACCCTGGAGCTTCGGCGAACACCCCTACTCTGACATAGATAAGATTCATTGAGAAGCTCTTCGAGACGCCACCCGAGTTCTCTTGATGGGCTCCTTAAGGGGCCACAACACTTTTAAATCCCGAAAAAA